>NC_081407.1:972277196-973003446 GCF_030272615.1 Cryptomeria japonica
ACTTTCTATAATTTACTTCAGAAAATCAAAACATCTTAAACTCAAAAACAAAAATCTTTTTGCATCCTCTTTCTATTCTGAAAGATCACTTAATTAAAAAAAAATCAAGAGCAGGTCTAGGTATAGGTACAGGTACACATGGCAAATTCTTCAATTGAGCTTCTTACATCCCAGAATTGTCACCTCTAGAAAGCTCATATGATGAGGCTTCTCATATCACAAGGGTTGTGGTCATGTTTGGATGCAGATCAGCCTAAGTTGTAGCATCCTTTTGAGATTCTTCAACACAAGAATAAGATGGATGAGGCTATGGGTGTCATCTCCTTACATGTTTCAGACAACTTTCTTTTTCACCTTAATGGTTTTCTCACTCCTCAGGCTATGTGGTCCAATTTGATACTCTCTTTGGTACTATCAATGAGTTCAGAGCATTACAAATTGAGGCAAAGCTCTCTTCCTTGTTTGCCAAGTCCTTTCCTCACATTGAGGACTTTCTGAACAAGTTTAGAACCACCAAATCTATCCTCCATAGTTGTGGTAAAAATAAGATAGACACAGAGTGTATCTACCTGATTCTCTCTAAGATTCGAGGTCCCTATCAGATATTTGCTTCCACATTTTATTCTACTATGGATGCCTTGGGTACATGCTTCACCATGCCTACTTTTGATGTCTTCTATGATCACTTGACTCGTGACCAGGCTCACCTATCTCAGTTGGACACTCTCACAGGATCAAAGAACAAAGAATTGGTTGCACAAACATATAAAGATAATAAGAAGCAAAAAATGAAGCCTAAGAAGGATTTTGTTGGCAGTGAGAGATCCTCCAAGCCACCACCTAAGTCTTATTATAAACTAAATTCATATCCCAAATATGATAAATCTTCTAAGTTTGGTGAGTCTTCCTCCAAGACTAAGAAGAAGTCAGATGAAATTTGCAATTCCTGTGGCAAGGAAGGACATCTAGTTTCCCGGTGTTGGAAATGATTAGAGGATTTGGAGGAAGCCATCCAGCAACATCGTATTTCTTCTCCTTAGGCTCCTTCTTCCTCTTCTACAAGGAAAGGACATGCTCTTTCTGCACAAGCTATTACTTCTGCATCCACTTGGATTATTGATTCAGGGGCTTCTCACCACATGACACACTCACAACATCTTGTTACCTCACTTGCTCATAGTGATACTTTACAGATTTCAGTTTGTAACTCAACACAACTTTCAGTTTCAGGTTCATGTTCTGTTCCATTAACATGTGGTTTTTTTCAGGATGTTCTTTTGGTTCCTGACATTTCGATGAACCTCCTCTCTATTTATCAGATTTGTCATTTTGGCTCTGGTAAAATAGTTGAGTTCTCACCACATGATATGGTTATTAGAGAGCTCCATCATCCTAATTTGGTTGTGGCTACTGGCAATGTTGATCCTGATTCTTGATTATACCAGTTTGATGGCTTTGAGAGTCTAGATGGTTTAGGTGTTTCTCTTGTAGCACATGCAGATTCAGTGAGAAGACTTTGGCATGAGTGTTTTGGCCATGTCAATTATAGATACTTACAACAGATTAGAACATAGGCACTTGTGATTGAGATCCCTAAGATATCATGTACTGATGGTGTATGTCGAGGTTGTGCACTTGGCAAGCATCATCGAGATCCTTTTCCTACAGGTAGAGCCACACGTGCTAAGACACCCTTAGATTTAGTACACAGTAACCTTATAGCATTTTTGACTCCATATTTTTTAGGGTCCAAGTATGTGCTCGCATTCATTGATGACTTCTCTAGACATACATGGGTGTACTTTCTTAAGTACAAGTTTGATGTCTTTGATTCATTTTGATTATTTAAGACATTTGTAGATAAGTAGTCTGGTCTTTCTATCAGGAGGATATGCACAAATAATGGGAGAGAATATGTGAATCAGGCTTTTACAGATTTCTGCATAGTGCATGGTTTGCAACATCAGTTATCAATTCCTCACACTCCTCGACAGAATGGTGTTGCTGAGAGAAAGAATAGAACACAACGGGAGATGGCCAATTGTATGCTTCAGTCACATTCTATGCAGCCTACTTTTTGGGCTGAGATAGTTAATTGTGCCACTTATATTCAGAATCGGATGCCTCATAAGGCATTGCGCCAGATGACTCCTAAGGAGGCTTGGTCCCATGTTAAGCCTGATGTTTCATCATTCTGAGTTTTTGGTAGTGAGGCTTGGGCATTTATTCCAGATGCTCAGAGGAAAGCCATGGAGAGGAAGAGTCAACCACTCATATTTGTTGGCTACTATGAGGATGTTAAGGCGTACAGGTTATTTGATCCTTATTCTTGAGAGGTCCTATTTAGGTGAGATGTCTAGTTTGATGAGGGCCTTCCTCATATGGATTCTCCATCACTAGCTTCTCCCTCACTGCCTCCTCCTCCCTCTTCATCTTTTAAGGATTCCTTATTCTTTGAGGATGATGCAGATGATGGTCCACCATCCCCACCATCCCCACCACCACCACCACCCATAGCTCAGCCTTTGCCCAAGTGGGCCTGGTTTACAGTTGATGTTGTTGGTTCTATAGTAGGTGATCCTTCAAACACTTGTCTTACTCGTGCACAAAAATTTGGTTCTAGTCTTCTGAGTCATGCCATTTCAGATGATCCTCAGAAATTTTCAGAGGTGACACATCACCTAGAGTGGGATAGGGCCATGGATGAGGAGTATTCTTCTTTGATGAAGAATCATACTTGGGATCTTTGTACTCTTCCAAAAGGAAGAAATTTGGTTTAGTCCAAGTGGGTGTATCGTACCAAGTATGCTATAGATGGTTCTATTAAAAAGTATAAGGCTCATCTTGTTGCGAAGGGGTTTTCTCAGGTGGAGGGTTATGATTACTCCGAGACCTTTTCCTATCACCAAGATGAATTCTATTTGCTTTGTACTTTCACTTGCAACTTCACAAGGATGGACATTTTTTCAGATGGATGTGAAGAGTGTCTTCTTGCATGGAGACCTTCATGAGGAGATATATATGGAGTATCCTCATGGATTTTTGCAAGATTCCTCTTTGGTTTGTAGACTTCAGTGTTCATTATATGGTCTCAAACGGGCTCCTCGAGCCTACTATGAGAATATGGATTCTCTCTTGCTCTCCACACTCTTCACACATTGTCATTTCAATCCCACAGTATATATTCAGCATCAGGGGGATGATATAGTTATCTTTATGATCTATGTTGATGATCTTATCATTACCGATAGCTCATCCTCCTTGATTAAGGATATTTAGAGAGCCTTGATTGAGCAGTTTGACATGACAAATATTGGCCTTCTACACTATTTTTTGGGCCTACAAGTTATTCATTCTTCTGATGGGATTTCTATACTTCATTAGAAGTATGCTCTTGATATGCTTCACAGATTTGACATGCTTTCTTGCAAGACTACACCCACACCATTTCAATCAGGTTTATTTTGTCTACCACTTCTTCTACACCTTCTATGGATCGTACCTTATACAGGCAGTTTGTTTGGCAACTTGTTGTACCTAACACATACTTGTCTGGATCTTTCCTTTGCAGTTGTTCTTGTCTCTAGGTTCTCCCATGATCCTCATGAGAGCCATTAGAAAGCTCCCAAATGTTTTTTGTGGTACATTCAGGGCACTACATAGTTTGGAATTCACTATACTTCAATATCCCCTCACATTGTTGGCTTCACTGACTCAGATTGGGTTGGTGATGCTCATGATCGGAAGTCTACTTCTGGCTTTTTTTTTTTGCCTTGGTTCTGGTCCTATCACATGGTCTTGCAAGAATCAGGCTTCTATTGCATTATCATCTATAGAGGCTGAGTACCTAGAAGTGGTGTTAGCTAGTTAGGAGTTTTTATGGCTTTGATAGTTGATGAGTGAGTTTGGGTTCCCTCCTGATAGTCCCACTCTTCTTTGATATGACAATCAGCATGCCATTCACATTTACTACAACCTAGTGGAGCACCAAAGGACTAAACACATTGAGCTTCACATGCACTTCATCAGACAGTAGATTTAGGATGGCTTTCTCATCTTGGAGTATATTCCTATGGAGGAGCAGGTTGCTGACATCTTCACTAAACCTTTTGCATCTCTGTGCTATCTTCAGTTGCGCTCTATGCTTGTGGTGAAGGAAGTTGTCCTTGGGGGGGTCTCATTAAGGCCTTCAATTTTTTTTATAGCATGATTTTCCCATCTATTTTTGGAGTAGAGTTTTTCCCCATGTGTTTTTCTCTATTTCTCTGGTTCATAGAGATTTGGTTGAGATTGAATACCTCATCAGGCCTTGTTGTCGGGACCCAAATTTGCCTTCTTCATGTAGTTGCATTTTGCTTTCATGCATTTAGTTTTTTAGCTACTCCCTAAGTTCATCTTAAGGGGGGGTGTTAGAGTTATCTTGTATTAGCTAATAATTATCTATTTAGTTGTTAGTCTATTATACTCTATGCTTAAGCTAAACTTAGGCATTTAATAATATGAATTGTATTTAGTAATTATTCTAATTATGAAATATACTTTATGCCTTTAGTGTTTCTTTAGGGTTGCACATCTTTAGGGTTGCATATTCTCCTTTTATAAGGATTGTATTGTATTTTTCTTTTTCATTCCCTCTTCGAATGATAAACTTTTTCTTCAGAGCCATTATTGTGTTTTTGTCTCCAATCTTCTCTTGTGACAAGTATTCTGCTTGTAGGTGCTCTTGGGATCTCTGAAGTTGTATTTTATCAACTTCTTCAGGAACAAATTGACAAAATCTTGAAGCTGAAAGGTGGAAGTGAAGTTCTTGATGTTGTACTTAGTGCTTAGAAACAAAGTAAAGACAAAGAAGGTCTGGGATATGAAGAAGGAGAATATTTTAAAGTGAAAGAGAAGAATAATGATCCTCAATTTTAGAATGTCTAAAAGTCTCCTCTGGTTTCTAACAGGTATAATTTTAAAGATAATTGTTTTACTTTCAATAGATATAGACATAAAGCTATAAAATGTAGAATTCATATAAGAAATCAACCTATTGTGATAAGATGCTATTCATGCAACAAGTTTGGACATGAATCAAATGAGTGTAGGAATAGGATGATCTAGAATGGATACATGAATACAAATGTTGGACAATAATTTCATGGAATATGTTACTCTTTTAATAGATATGGACATAAATCATTTGAATGTAGAGAACCTAACAAATCCATAAATTATCGAAGGTATGAAAATTGTCATCAAAGAAGTCTAGTTTTCTACAACTACAACAAATTAGGGCATATGGAAAGAGATTGCAGAAACAGATCTAATGTGTCTTTTAGATTGATAAAGAAAGTGGACATTAACCTTGAGAAGAAAAAGATGAAAAAGATGTGGGTTAAGAAATTTAATTAAAATGCACAGTAGAATACAAAAGTTGTGTTAGCATTGGCTAATGGTGGTACTTCCTCTAGAAATTGGATTTTCTTATTGGACTAAGGGGGAGAATTGAAAAAAAAATCTTATAGCCCCTTGAAATTTGGAGTAGAAGATCAAAAGATAGTTTTTTGGTACTTCAAAATGTTTTTGGATGTTACTGAAAAAGGGAGTAAAAAGGCAAAGTTGTTTTTGCAAAGTACACTTGTCATTAATTCCTATCAACTCAAAAGAAAATATATTATAAAGAGAATTGGCCATTTCGATCATTTGCAAGAATGAAGCCTAAGGAATTTCAATGCAAAGAGAAACTCAATTTGTTGCACAAAGAAAACCCTAATCTTGTGGTATGTCAATTCCAGTTGTGTTGATCTAGAATTGAAGCCTCGGGTAGTGTTGAAACCTTATCCATTCATTGTGATGTTGGCCGATAAGGATGAAGTGTTTTCTAGGGTACCTGATCATTATCTATATACTAAAGATGTACATGCCTACATTCATGCTGAAATGGAAGAGGTGATTCATCATAAATTCAATGACCTATGGAAAAAAGTAACTAAGGAAGATGGTGTCACTGTGAAGAAGAATTACAAAAATATTGGAGCTTTTAGATTAGATATTTGGAGAGTCTTTCTTGATTTTTCTAATGAGACTAAATCGATTAGAATAATTTTGAGCCACATTCATAAAGACACAATGTATCTTGACAAACCCTAACCGATCTATGTCAATTGGGAGAAGTGTCGGCTAAGCGATCTGTGAAAAATGTTACCATTACCACTCTAACAAGGGAAAAATACGATGGAAGAGAAATTAATGTTGAGAATATTAATAACCTTGGAATGAATCTTGCAACAAAATACTTTGTGTATAAAGTATACTTTTAGAACATGAAGGTATGACTACAGCTATAGAAATTCATACAGCCTTCAGAACTCTTGTATGTAATGAATCATTTGATATTTGTGAGCTTCTTTTGGGAGAATTAATGGAGAACATAAATAAAACAAGAAAGAGAAAGTACCCTTTCAATTTTAGTTAATTGATAATTTGTCTAGCTTTCATATTTTTGAATGAACTCCTCAGAAGAGATAATGTTGTATGGGAGAAAACATCTTTGTTGGGGATGCAAATATGGGATTATGTAAGAAAATGTATGTTGGATGACAATAAATACCGAAGGGATTTCAATAGTTGGTTTAAGGAGTTGGAATCATCTATGCAAAAAAGATATAGGTTTTCATCTAACTTAGTGAACCGATACAAAGACACATTTACTTTTGTTCTTAGTAGGGACAATTGATATATTATTGCAATGAAACCATATTTTGGGTGGATTATCGAGCTACCCTACAAGGTACCTAATGAAATGGTAGTAGTAACTGTAGACACCTAAAATTGTCCAGTCTAATTAAATAAACATTTTATTTATTTAATTATCTTTAGCCTTATTCTTCTATTAATTAAATAAATCTTTATTTATTTAATAAATTCATTTACCCTCTTCTAGCCTTATTTCTCATTTAAATAAATACATTTATTTATTCAAATTATCTTTTTCCTAAATTAAATAAATACTTTTATTTATTTAATTGATCCCATTTCCTCTATTAATTAAATAAATCTTTATTTATTTAATTAATTCATTAGCCTTTTCTACCTATGACACATGTCATTCATCTCTTAATTCCTACACTACCTACCCTCTCATTATTTTCTTATTTTAGAGACCTACCCTTTAATCATAGCCGACCATTTATCTTTTACACCTCTCAATATTATCCCTCCATTTCTTATAGTGTCTTCTATATAAGGAGATGCTTTCTTCATTATCAACCCTGATCAGTTGACTACTTGACTACATTACACTTTCAAACTTGCATATGCAATCAAGCCTACTTGCAACCACATTTCCGTTCTTTGTTGAGCTCTTGTGCACACATAAAATCTAAGAGAAAATATATCAAGCAAGATCAATGGAGATAGGAATAATGGAGATCGAAACCCTATTAGACATGTGATGGTATAATCTTCATGATTTCATTTGATTTGCATTGTCTTAGGTAATTTTCATATGTTATGATGGATCTTTGTTGTTTGTAGTCTAGGGTTTTGTGGTTGAATTCATTTAGTCTTTCAATATTGTTGCATCCATTTTCACCATATACAGTAAGCATTGAGCAAGTGATGAAATTGGACAAGGATCCCAATGAGGATCGATTTGGAATAGTGGAAGAAATTAAAGAAAGTGTGAGGAAAGAAAAATCTGCTAAAACCCTTAAATATGAGAATGTATGAAATATTCACTAAAATGGGGATTATAGAATCTGCATAGAAATATACACTTCGAACATTTAAGTCCACACCCTTGTCATCTCTAGCTAAGCCCAATGTTTTAGAGGTATTTGAAAGCATGTAGAGTGAAGATATATCTATGGAGAAGAAAATGAAGCCTAGGAGAAAATCAAAAGCATAGAGAAAGGTAGGAGATCTAGATGAGAGTACCAATGAGGAGGCAAAAAGGGGAAATATTTGTAATGAGTCCTAAGAAAGTGAAAACTGAAGAAAGCCTTGTGAAAGATCCTCTGATAAAGAAGTTGAAAAGACAATATTCCTTCAAACAAGGAAAGACAAATTTTGCAAAGAAAGAGGAGAATCCAAAGGTAGAAGTTTTGAACTTGGAAATCGTGGTTAATGATAGTCAATCTTTGAGTTATATTTTACAAACCTATAATGAATCTAAACCTGTGAATAAGGACATCTTACAAAAAGTTGTGATTAGATATATGATTTTGTTTGATAAAATATTGAATGAAATCAAAGATGAAATTATGAAAGAGCTTTATGAGATTTTGATAGAGAAAATAAAAGATGCGTTGACTAAAGAATCACATTTCAGAATTGCTGCAATGGATAGTATATAGTCCTTTGAGCAAGGAAGATGGATTAAAGGTGCAACAAGTGTTGAACACTTGTTTTGTACAAAGGAAAGAGTAAATCTTATCATGGTTGATGATCCAAAGGATATTAAGAGAATAAGGAAACAAACAAAGGTTATAACTAAGGAAGTTGCAAAATAGGTTACCATCTCGCTATCTTCTCATCTAGAGAAGATCTCCAAGAAAATAGATTCAATTGAACCTAATGGAAGTTATGCTTATCCAGTATCTGAAGCAGGTGTGCCTATAAATGAACCAAAATTAGTTTTGGTTATTGTAGATGTTTCTGATATGGAGGTAGAGAAAGTAGAAGAGAAAGAAACTGAACAAGAGCCTCAGAATGTGTTTGAAAACTTGGAAGATTTACAAGTAGATAATACCATAGATTCTTTATTATAGTCATATGGAATTTCTTTTGAGGGAGACAATGCAAAGGAAGAAGATGGAAGACCTGAGGAAGAAATGAAAGGAGTTGAGTCTAAAAAGACTCTGGTAATTCTATCTACTCCTAGATCTGATATTTCACTTGAGTTGTTGCAAGTTCCTGTCTCACAAGGTAAATTGGATATTGATATATATCTCCACAGCAAATAATATTACTTGGTAACTCTTTACTGTCCGAAGCAAGGAACAAAAGTTATGTTTCAAGAGTTTTGTTGAAGATATTGTTGGTGTAAATAAATATTCATTATGGATATTATTACGCTTTACTTAAGTTAACAGGATAATGCATCTCTTCGTAGTTTGGATTTGTGACACTTAGGGAAGTGTGCACATAGGGATAGAGCTTGTAGGAGAAATTCCACCTTTTGTGGTCTTAATTTGCTATTACACTCCACATTCGATGGGTCATCCACCTCTTGTGGAATATTATATTATTTCTCCTACCTAGCCCTAGTATTTCTTACCTACCCTTGTTTCTCATTGAGCCACATGTCATGATTGTGTGCTCGTACATCCATATGGCCTTTCCTATATAAGAAGACCTATATTCATTGTATTGAGAATCTAGTTGATCATTTGCATATTGATGAGAATACAGTTTGTTCTTGTCATTCTTTTGTCTCTATTTTTATACTTTTCATTCTGCCCTTGATCTTGGCAAAATCTCACAGATATGTTGAAGTTTCTCCATGAGAAACTTCTTGAAGTCAAAGTAGAATCGTTGAATGATGAAGGGAAAATAAGAAATGCATTCAATAAGTTGAAAGCTAGTGCAGTGACTTTTGAAGAAAGACTTGTTAAATTTGTTGAACAAAAGATGGCATCTCGGAGATTGTAGTCACTACAAATCAAGTGTTCATCTAGTGTCATGTTAGGCTAAAGGAAAAGATAGCCTCTCTTGATGCCAACATAGATCCTACAATATAGACATTTAGAGTCAATCTGGCTTGGCCAAAGGCCATTGCAAATGTTTAGAAAAGGATTTTGGATACAAAGAGAGCAATCCTAGACATTTCAAAGAGTTTTGATCTCAAATGGATGAAGACAATTCTGAAAGGATGAAAACTTTTCAATTATACAAGGATTTAGAGCTCTGAAATGTTCACAAATAATCAATTAAGAAATACTTTTAAATATTGTGAGACAGTTGAAATTCATATTAAAAGTTACAAAGAAAGAGAAGAAGTGGCATGTTGTTGTGTTATTTCCATCGAGTTGTGAGGATGCTGAAAAATGCATATTAGAAATGGAGAGCCAAATCAAAGTGCTTGACTCTGTAAATATAGATTGGCAAGATGTATGATAGGTGTTGTCATCAATGAAAAAGGGGGAGATTGTTACAAATATGTCTTTATCTTGTCATTGATGCCAACTCGTCTGATCCAGAAGTACACTGGAAGCAGAGTTTTAGGTATAAAAGTTATGTTTTGGTCTAGAACATTCGTGCTTTGATCTAGAAGAGTTTTGTGTATAGTTGTTTCTATTGGAGTTTACCAGAAGACTCTTTCATGTATTGGTCAATGATCTAGATGTTTCTTTTTGGTCCAGAGCTTCTTAGTTGTTTTTGTTTTTGGATTGGACTAATATCAATATGTTTCATATTTTGGTTCTAGTTGTATAGTTTGAGTCAGGGGCATGCATACACGTTACAATCTCTTTTATGGTTGGCTTGGTGGTAATGATTTTTTTGGTTTAGTATATATTGTTGAAATCAAGGAACACTGAGAGGGGTGGTGAATCAATGTTCTACCACTTTTCAATTTTTTTAATTTAACTTTAAACCATCGAAAGCATAAGCATGAAACTAAAATGCAGAAACTCAAAAAAACCAACCACAAAATCACAACACCAAGATTTTTATGTGGAAACCCAAATGGGAAAAACCACTGTGGGATTTGAACCCACAATATTATTCCACTATGGCCAGTAGCAAAACAATATTACAATATGGGGAATGCACTTGCATTTAAGCACACTGCCTAGAGCTTACAGCTCAATTACAATAAGGGCTACAACCCCGAAAGGTTCACTTCCTTATAGATCACCTACAGAGATGGATTACAATTAATGAACTCCAAAATAGCATCTAACAATGCTTGGATGAGTTTCAGTTAAGTGTCAGATCTCTAATTGTATCTGCTTTGCAACTCTACTTTGTTTCCTATCTTAGTCAACCACCAGATCAAGAATGTGCACGTGAAACTGCACTACAAAATATTCTCAATCACCACTCACTCACATATCAATCATACAACACACCAAAAATATCTTCTACACCAGTCTAATATATCCGCAATCACAAAATAATTATTTATCAAGTCGGCCTAATGATGTAAGATGTAATCATGAGTCAACTTGATCGGATCACCAAATCGATGATAAAATGATGTATCTATGTCATCACAATCATCCCATGCATGATTCATAACACTGCAATCACCGGAAAGCTTCTAGACCAAAACTGCTCTGCTTAGCCGAAATTACTAGTTAACTGGCTACCAGTTCACATCCACTTCCAGTTATCAAGATCTATGATTACCAGATAGGAATCTCATGTAGAGTTGACATCAATGACAACCCTAATCCACCAATAAATAATTGATATCCATTGGATGAGTGTCAATTGCCAACAATATCTCCCTTTGGCATTGATGGCAACACTCGTGAAAAATGACTTATCGGCATGGGGATAGGTAGAAGGGGCCTCCTAGACCGACCTCATCCTGAAAGTGTTGAATCCTATATACCATATCAAAATTTCTAAGGCTCCCTCTTAGACAAATAATTCTAAAACCTATACATGCTCTGTATGTTACACTCTTCTACTGTACATTTTTCACCTTTAGTCTCCCCCTTTGACAAAAATATCAAAGATGGGGTGCCGTCCAAAACTTATATACAAAGATATCTAAAGGAGACTTTATAAGTATTTGAAGATATTAGCAAAAATGGGCTTCAAAAATCCTAGGTGAGTGTCCCACCCACTCTTCAAGCTATCCAAAATTGTAATGAATGCACTAAAAACATATGCATTAATCTCCATATCCTTCAGTTAAGATGGAATGAGTTGTCCCATAGCCTTCATACAATCTACCTTATTGCTTAACATGGTGTCCAATCGGGGGGCAATCAAATTTCAAAGTTCACCAACTCTCCTCAAAATTCTATCCTTATCCGCATTAAGGCTTGAGATCTGATCATTGAGAGACATTATCTTCCCTTCTATATTGTTGGTTAGAGATACATTAGAGTCAAAATATTGTGAAATACTAGCAAGTTTACCTTGGCAAACACTTATTTGCTTGTCTATATCTATTGTGAACTTTGGCAAAATAAGACAAGACTTATATATTTTACCACCTTCTGTCAATGCATCTGAAATAGTATGTAAACCTTTATTTAATCTTACTCTATCATTTTCCAGAATGTCTGCATTCTTACCTCCTTGAATCTATCTAATACCCGCCTAGTAGTAGACTTCTCCAAAGAATCAAAATTGGTATTTACATTGTTAATCAATCGTAATAATTTATTGAAGGGGCTAGAATTCAGATCTAGTTGTACTCCCGAAACCACCTTCTACAACACATCAACAGACATCAAAATAAGCTTTTTGTCTTCGGATTCAGATTTGACTAGATCTTGACTGGTCTGAGCTTGTACAATAGCTGCAAGCATCAGCTTCTCAGTAGGAGACATTTGTCCAAGATCTAGAGGACCATCAAGATTAATAGAGATTTGGGGTAGGGTCCTTGTGACTGGAGGAGTGTCAATTTTTGGATCAACAACTCCCTTTTCTTTATCTACCTCTGCATCTCGCACCTTTGACTTCTCAAACTCCTTTACCTCAGCATAATTCCCTTTATCCTATGCACCGGTGTTGCCACTTGGTGCAATACCATCCTTTTGAATCTTGGGAAATTCTCTAGTATTGTCTACCATCGGAGGATTCATGCTAATCTCAACATCAAGTGATATATTGCCTTAGTCTTTTGGATGCTCCTCAGTTTGAGTTTCATCCTTTAGATCAACGAAGACACCTTCCCTTACTTCCGGATGGGAAATATGAACTGCATCACTTTACAAGGGATTGTTCTTCATGATTCTTCTTGAGATATCCTCAGTTTCCTTCTTCACCTCTTCAACCCTACCAATCATTAACCTGTTCACCGTGTTTCTACTTCTGAATTCTTTCTTATTTTCTTCCTCAATAAGCCTTTTGGCTTCATGTTGGGAGATACAGGCGCAAACATTAATCAATTCTCTCTCTTTCATTTACTTATCTATTTTACTTTCTATTAGCCTACTTGCATCAATAATGTTATATATATCCTTAGGGATGCTCTGCTCCAGCTCAATCAACGTTTTGCCAAAGTTATGCAAATACAGAACAATAGCTTCTTCAACTTTTCTCTAATCCTCTTCATCTATATTTTCATAATATGCTCCAATATTCTTCAAATTTCCATCAACAATTATCTCATCAATCAATTGATCTATTCTCAATGGAGGAACAAATGCATATTTACTGATGAATACTAAGAGGGGGGGTGAATTAGTATACCGAAAAACATTGCACTTAAACACTTAAACAATCTAAAGATAAACCAGTAAAATAGTTTAACAGACAGACCGGTTATCACGCATGCAAACCAAAATGCAAATAAAGCATTCACCCACAAAAGCAATACAACCATAACACAAGATATTTGACGTGGAAACCCAAATGGGAAAAACCATGGTGAGATGGAACTCACAAGTCACTATCTGCAGAATAGAAACTAGACCGGTTAAGGTCTTACAATGTTCTTCACCAGAATAGATCCTATTAGGAATCTCAATCTCTGTTAGGAGATAAGTCCGATCAAGGACTACCTTGCTAGAGGATTTTAGATTCACAGAGGTGAACCACCTTGTTACAAGATTTTACAAAAGGCTTTTGGGCCTACTTGGTTAAGGGCTACAGAGTTGTCAAAGATGTGAGTAATCAACAAGTGTTTGATCTATCTAATAGCACAGACTGCTTGGTTAGATCCTTGATAGCTCGTTCTTAATGCACTTCTACATTACTTCAGTCTTCTACACATTCATATTCTTTTCAACTTGTCAACAACCTTAAACCCTAGCAACAACATAAACCCTTTCAGCAGCAACCCAAAACCCTAGACATGATGTCCTTTTAAAGGAATCTAATTTCGTGACGGTCCAATAGGATTACATTTCAATTTCCTAGGTTCAATGAATCTAGACATACTCAGTAACATGACACAAGAAGCACCGCTAGTGTGTCGACACCGTCAAACAATCGGTGGATTGGTAACTCATGACAAAATGTCGGTTGGTAACTCATCACAGAGTATTACCGGTTCATAAAAAAAGCCGGTTGCCAGTTTGACAAAAATGAAGACTGGTAGAAATGTGTTATGTTGCTTTAATCCCTCATACCGCTTGATGTCAACATGCTGCTTTAGACCGGTAAACACATTTTGCAAAACATCAATAGTCTAATTACTATAATACAACATACCTACAACATACCGGTTGGAACAAATAATGGTTGTGCTCTAACTCATACATATAAAGAGGATCTTAATGCAAGTGTGTGTCCATCAATGACAATCACAACATAAACATAAAAAATGCCAACAATCTCCCCCTTTGGCATTGATGGCAACACTTAGGAAAATAAAATTTTGACATCTAAGTGTTTTACAACAAAATCATGTCATTAGCAAAATTGCTCCCCCTAAGCATATACACTATCCCTTAATCAATATAATGTATAGCAATTTTGCATATAGAGCATAAACATTGAGATATCAGAGCATATAGCATATAGCATATATCAAAGCATATAGAAAAATTTTAAGTACCAGATACTTCTCCCCTATAATTCTCCAAAATAGAATACTTCTCCCCCTTTGCCAACAATGACAAAGTACCACTAAACAACCTTGTTTCCATTTGATATATAAAAATAATAAAAGTTTATGACAATAAGGAATAGTACTTGTCAAAAATAGATTTATAGTCCTGCAAGAATTGCTTCATTGATAGAGACTAGGTCTCAAGTAGGGAGGTGGCCACTTCTTTCTTTGTTTGCATCTGGGAGACCTGTTCTTCCATGGCATCAACTGTGCTCATCTCTTGTGTAATTGTCAAGGCATCTAGGTTTAGATAACACTTCTAAAGAATTTGCAGATGTGGAAGTAAAACCAGTTGAAGCTCCTGCAAATCTCTAGACCGTGTGCTGATCTCTTGCTCCATTTTTGTTGACTGGATATGAAACTGGTGAACGGTTTACCCATAAATTGTGAAGGAATCATAAGGTGGCTTGAATGTGCTCAAGTAAGACTGTAAGTCTATTTGAAGCTTTTTCTTCTGAGCTAGCACATCATCATAGAACAGATGGGGTTGGCAGATTTTGCTAAGTAGTAGATTTCCCTCATCCAAAGCGTCCCTTATATCCTTTTGGTCTTTCTGCAATTCAGACCGGAGCTCATTCAACTTCTTTACCAGAGCAATGTTAAGATATTTTTGATGCATTTTCTTGACATTTGCCTTAGCTGCTTCTTCCAGGCTCTGCACTTGATCATCCACTACTGTACATAGGAGCTTTAGTCTAGCTAATGATGAATCGGTGTTTGGAAGATTTGTACCGGGTATCAAACTAGTAAGTGTGTCCATAGCCACTTGAATTATATCCTACTCCTTCCTTTGAATGATTTCAAGGTGCTCTTGAGAAACCTTGATGCTCTGCATTAGCTCTGATTCACTTACAGATTGGAGATCTATAGGACTAGAAAGGTTAGTCAGTTTGGCTTGACTCCCGGTTGCCTTCAGAGTCTCCATTTGGGTGCTCTTCACCACTTCTCCTGCCTTGTCCTCTTCCGCTTTCTTCTTCTCCACTTCTCTCCTCTTCTCTACTTCCTTGTCCTCCTCAGCCTTTTTCTTTTCTACTTCCTTCTTCTTCTCTTGTTCCTTATCCTCCTCTTCTTTCTTTTTCTTTTCATCTTCTTGCTTCTTTTTCTCCTCTTCATCCTTCTTCTGCTTCTCCTCTTCATTCTTCTTCTTCTTCTCCTCTTCCTTCTTCTTTTTCTCCTCTTCATCTTTTTTATTTTTCTCCTCTTCATCTTTCTTCTTCTTTTCCTCTTCATCTTTCTTCTTTTTCTCTTATTCCTGCTTCTTCTACTTCTCTTCTTCATCCTTTTTCCTCTACTCTGCCTCTTCCTTTGCCACTTCCTGTTTGTCTTCAGCTTTCTTCTCCTGTTCAGGTTGTTGCTCTTGTCCTGTTGCCTCAGATGGTATTTCCTGAATAACATCTTCTTCATCTAGGGCATTGACATCAATAGTGTCAACTAGTTCATCAACCAGGTTTCCTTCATCATCAAATGCTTCATCTGGTTTGGATATAACTTGTTCTTTCTCAGCTTTTTGGTTGGCTTCAGCCAATCGATGCATCTTTAGAACATCTAAATCATGAGTGTGTGTATCCTTGAGCACTTCCTTACCTTTTCCTTCTAGTAACAAGAGTCTTCTTCTTCTCATGAAGAAAAGACCTTTCTATTTGTTCATTACATCGAACAGTTCTGAATTTGATACATCAGGAAAGTGTTCAGCAAAAACTTTTTCTCTCATTTCCTATTCCTGCTCTATGGCAATGCGCCATTTATTGTCTAAGGACTTATACAAAGAATCCGATGTTTCAGATCTAATTTCTGAAGGGGACCAGTCATTAATACATAAATATTGAATTATTTCTTTTTCCACCGCCTCCTTTTCATCATCATTAAAGTCATCAAAATAATCAATTAAATCATTCAATACTTTTCTCCTAATGTTTTTGATAGTTCTTTGACAATGTGTCAAAGGTTTGTAGGATGAGATATCTATATTTACTGGTGCTGAAGATGCCGGTTTATTCTTTGTCTTCTTTCTTGTCTGTCTCACCTTCTTGGGTTGCTCCTCAGACACAGTTTCTTCTGAGTCTAGAGAGTTGCTTTTTGTCTTCCTTTTCCTCTTGAAGACTTTAGCTGGTGTTGCTTCCAATTTCTTTTTTGGCTAGTGACCACTTGGTCACTTTTGGAGTTGTAGTAGTAACAAGTGTTGATGATGCAGACACTGCCTTTGCCTTCTTCACTACTAATTCTTTCTCTTTCACTGCTAGTGGTTCCTCAGTCGGTGCTATCCTCTCTAGGTAGGTGTCGGTTCTCTTCACCTTAGGATAAAGTGGTGAGGCAATAAGGGTAGAGGCATACCCTTCCAGCATGTCATACATCACCTCATAGCCCATTGGCTCCACTTCTTCCATTCTAGGCTCAATAGCCTCCATTATGCATTTGTCCATCTGGATGGTGAAACAGATGTCATCTTCATATTTCTTGATGATATCACCTGAGATCCTCATCCTTTGGCTCATTTTTTGTCTGAACTCATCAAAATACTTGTTCAGAACTTCAGGATAATCAGTTCCCACTGCTTGCAAACTTTCCTTTATTTGTTTGGCAACCGGTTGGTTTGCAGACCACTAAGTGTCTCCCACTCCTGGGAAGTATCCTTGAAAGTAAAAGAACAACCCAACCAATAGTTGTCCAAACTTGAACCTCAGTGCATTATCTTGTTTGATTGATTTCAGGTTCAATAGGAGTTGCCTCTCCATACCGGTGCACAGATCGAATGATGCATCCTCCTTTATCATCCGGTAAGCAGCATTTACCACTGTAGCAGATATAGAGTTAATCCTGCTGGCTGAGAATGTTCGGTATCCAATCACCATACATGCATACTTTACTAGATCATCCTTGATTGAATTGACTGTCATGCCATGTGAGTCACTTACTAAATCAGTGAGCTTGGACATTTCAGTTTTGCTAACAGTCCTTAGGGCTGGTACTTCCCCTGTATTGCAGAAACTGATGACTGCATGAATTGCCTGCGGCGTGATATCATGCGTCCTCTCTAGGTATACTTTGTCACCATGGACTCTGCTCAAAATGATCCTTATATGATCCTCTATAAATTCTTCTAGGAAGTATACAACATTATGGAGTTTCTTCTTATCCAAGATACTATACTCCAGTTTGATTTTCTTATCCTTTCCACAAAATAGACCTAGTTGGGAGTGGATGGCCAGAGACCCTAGGTCTTCAATCTTGCAATCTATGTAGTCAGAAATTCCCTCTTCTACTATCACTCTAGCTGGAACTTGTGATAGGGCATTATACTTTGACTTCCGTTGAATAAAACTTTTAGACTCAATAGATGCACTAGAACTGGTATGAGATGCGGAAGCCATTATAGAAATTTTAAGAACTTGAGAAATACCTTATAAAACATTCGAATTTAGGGCTTTCCGATTCCCCTTCACTCCTCACTTCGTCGGTAGCTGAATCACTGCTTTGTGTTCTCCACTTGACCATTTGCTATTTGAATTTGAATCTCTGTCGTGGTTTCTCAATTTCTCCAAATCTCTGCTCAAATCGCCTTTTAGTCACTCTGCTCTTTGAAAAACTTTTCTTCACTTGAAAACTGATAGTGAGAAATGATTTCAAAAATGCTTTTAAACATAGTCCTCACCTACCATCATTAATGTTCCTCCATTAGGGCATAAACCCTAATTTGCCTTTTTACCATTTCCAGTCTTCTGCCAAGCGACAGGTATCATATACCAGTTAAGTTCTTTTGCCAGTATAAATAGGGGGTTCGAAAACATTTTGCCGTTTGCTCCCCCTAAGCCTTTTGAAGCTTAGTTTGTTGGTTTCGATATTTCCACACTAGGTGTAGAAATCGGTTCCTCTTCCAACATTACTAGTTTCCTCTTCCAGGTTTTGTTCATGTCCGCTTGAACTGTTTCAACATCAATTCCTCCTTCCTGAGTGACCAGTATATCATCAGATATACTCTTTCTGCTTTTGCAGAATCTTTGAATGTGACCCGGTTTGTTGCAGTGATAGAAAACCGATCCAGGTGCTCTCCAAGGTCCATTGTTCATGTTTCCATTCTTCCTTTTGCATGTTGTAGCAGTGTGACCATTACCATGATATATCATACAATTTTCTCTCCATCTGGTTGCCGCTTGATAGCCACCGCTTCTTGGCTGATGATTGAAGACATTAAACTGGTTGTGATTCCGGTTCACAAAAGGTTCAGGACAAACTCCTTGGGTCCTTTGAGGATATCTTCCAGTGTCATTCATGATAGACCTACATTCAAATGCTTTATGCCCATACTTGTTGCATGCATAACAGTCATCATTGAATCTATAGGATCTAGGCTTATCATTTAGGAAATAAGGAAAATTATTGTAAGCCTTACTCCTACACACATTAGCAGTATGTCCTTCTTTAAGATTGTTGAAAAAAATAGGTTTAAAATTTTGCTTACCTTTATCCGTTGATGTCAGTTGCATCTTTGATGCTTCAGCATTTGTTCTAGAGGTTTCACGTTCCTCATGACTGGAATAACCAAGTCCATTGGTATTCTTGACCGGTTTGGCAGATTCAAGCTTTTGCTCTAGCTTGATAGTACTTTTGCTGAACTTAACAAGTATTTCCTTTGACTCAGAGAGTTCTTTGGAAATAGCAGCATTTGTTTTCAATAGGTTTTAATTCTCAGAGATGGCAATGTTCAGTTCTCCTTGCATGTCTTCCTTTTCCACCTTGCTTGCATGGATTTGAGCATTTAGGGCACTCATCTCTTGTTTCAACTTGGAGATCTCAAAATCTCTTTCTTTCACTAGGTCTTCAGTTTTTCTCTGGTTCTCAAGCTCTTGACACATCCGGATAGTCAGTCCTTCCAACTCCTTTCTTAGGTTGGAGTTTGATTCATTCAGTTTATTTACTTCTGCAATTAGGGCTTCCATATCTGCTTTATCTGCAGAACTATTTTCAGACAACTCCATCAGCTTTTCTGCATGTTCTCTCCTTTTTGCTTGAGATGCCTTGTATTTGACCATAAGATCATCATAGGCTTGCTCAGACTGAGTGAGATGTAAAGTAAGTTCCCTCAAGGTGTATTCCCCCATATCTCTTTCCAAGTGGTTAAACTTATAGAAAGGTAGGCTCTGATACCAATTGATGAATACTAAGAGGGGGGGTGAATTAGTATACCAAAAAACACTGCACTTAAACACTTAAACAGTCTAAAGATAAATCGGTAAAACAATTTAACAAATAGACCAGTTATCACACATGCAAACCAAAATGCAAATAAAGCATTCACCCACAAAAGCAATACAACCATAACACAAGATATTTGACGTGGAAACCCAAATGGGAAAAACCATGGTGAGATGGAACTCACAAGTCACTATTTGCAGAATAGAAACCAGACCGGTTAAGGTCTTACAATGTTCTTCACCAGAACAGATCCTGTTAGGAATCTCAATCTCTATTAGGAGATAAGTCCAATCAAGGACTACCTTGCTAGAGGATTTTAGATTCATCTAGGTGAACCACCTTGTTAGAGGATTTTACAAAAGGCTTTTGGGCCTACCCGGTTAAGGGCTATAGACTTGTCAAAGATGTGAGTAATCAACAAGTGTTTGATCTATCTAATAGAACAGACTACTCAGTTAGATCCTTGATAGCTCGTTCTTAATGCACTCCTACATTAATTCAGTCTTCTACACATTCATATTATTTTCAACTCGGCAACCACCTTAAACCCTAGCAACAACATAAACCCTTTCAGCAACAACCTAAAACCCTAGACATGATGTCCTTTTAAAGGAATCTGATTTCATGTCGGTCCAATAGGATTACATTTCAATTTCCTAGGTTCAATGAATCTAGACATACTTAGTAACATGACACAAGAAGAACTGCTAGTGTGTCGGCACCGTCAAACAATCAGTGGATTGGTAACTCATCACAAAATGTCGGTTGGTAACTCATCATGGAGTATTACCGATTTATACAAAAAGCCGGTTGTCAGTTTGACAAAAATGAAGAATGGTAGAAATGTGTTATGCCGCTTTAATCCCTCATACCGCTTGAGGTCAACATGTCACTTTAGACTAGTAAACATATTCTGCAAAACATCAATAGTCTAATGACTATAATACAACATACCTACAACATACCGGTTGGAACAAATACCGGTTGTGCTCTAACTCATACATATAAAGAGGATCTTAATGCAAGTGTGTGTCCACCAATGACAAGCACAACATAAACTTCAAAAATGCCAACATTTACCTTACTAATCACCAAATTCAAGATCTTTATCAAGTTTAGTTCTAATCTTCCTTCCCCTCTTGGGTCTTCTGGTAAGGGTAGTTTCAGATTTAGCTTTATTCCTCTATGGGTCTCCACCAGACTGTGGTTTCCTCACCACCCTTACAAATTATCCTTTCTTCTTAGCCTTATATTCTTCTTTATCTATTTCCATGTCAGAGGCCACCAGAGATACAACAACATAAGTTCGTTTAGGCATCTCCTTTTGCTTCAAAATTCCCCTTCCGGATGAGATCTGTCTTGATGATGGTACTACCAGAGTAGGGGCAGACTTGGTCTCTTTTTTCTTAGCTTTAGAGGGAACCTATATGGCCTTAGACTTTTTGGATTCCTCCTTAGCCTACATCTGATTATGATTTTCTCTTGCTTTCTTCATGACCTATCTAGTAAATCCCATCAGTACAGCCACCTCTTCAACCATCTTAGATACTTTCCTCTTCCTTGCAGGTGTTGTGAACTACTTGTGAAACTCTATGTCCTTTTCCTTAAAGGTATCAAACCTTTCTTCTTTCTCATTAACTGGTTGACTCAACATATGTTGAGAATAGGCATCAAGGGTAGCAACATCAACTTCATAACCCATTGGAAGAATCCACACAATCCTTGGCTAGATGACTTCCATTAGACATTGGTCTTCTCAATCATGAAGCAAATTATTTCTCATACTTCTCCACTATCTCTTTTGGGATTCTTTCTCTTCTCTTCATTGTGGCTTGAAACGTTTTGAAATAACCCCATAGAGTGGATATCCTCAATTTTCCATCACCAATCCCCATGATCCCTTACTTGATTTGCATAGCAACCATCTTGTCATAGGCCCATTAGACCTTTTCTTGAACATCAGGGATTTCATTCATGAAATATAGAACCAAACAGATAATAAGAGTTCCAAAACTTAAAGGTGTGCTTCTTGTCTTGTTTGATTTTCTTTAAATTGCTTAGTAACTCATTCAAGAGAACCAT
Source organism: Cryptomeria japonica (assembly GCF_030272615.1). Lineage (NCBI taxonomy): Eukaryota > Viridiplantae > Streptophyta > Pinopsida > Cupressales > Cupressaceae > Cryptomeria > Cryptomeria japonica. Next base: position 972,299,197 of record NC_081407.1, read on the forward strand.
ACATAAATCATACCTCTTATCTTCCTTCAACTTCTGATAGGCAAAGTATATTGTTGTACCGGAGATAAAGTTTTGTTTTCTTGACTGGTATACTTTATATCCAACCACCATTGATGCAAACTTGACATCATGCTCTAGAATGTCATTGATTGACATCGCTTTGCTGTCAAATTGATAACCAGTGGCGGTAATCACAATGTTGTTTGATATTTTCCTTAAGCTAGGAACTTCACCGGATATGCTCAGACAAGTCACAGCCTAGATTTCTTGCTTAGTGATCTTGTAAGGCTTATCTAACCACATAAATTCATCATGAATTTTGCTAAGTACATACTAGATCCATTCTTTCTCATCAAATATTGAAAAGCGTACAAACTGAGAGAAACCCTTGGCTTGTAAATGCTGATATTCCAGCTTGAGATTCCCCAAGCTATCCGCCAGATGATTATTTTATAGGGTCAACATGTCAGCGTTGTCGAGTTCATCAAGATCATAGTTGATATATGCCCTAATGTCCTCATTATGAATAATATTGTAGGGTACAGATGAAAACGCTCCTTCTAGACCATCCTCAACTGATTTGAAAGGATTTTTCTTGAAAATAAGTCAAGCCCTATCCTTGATTTCCACAACCAGTGGGGTAGCAATTCTAGATATTGATTCCATTGAGAGCTTAGGGTTTTCAAAAACTGATAGCTTGAAATGGATAAATACCTTAATTCATAATTGGGCATAGGCATTCACTTTAGGATCATTGTAATCATTATTTAGATCGCCAAATTACTTCTCTCTACTGCTCTACACTTTCTCTTGATCGCATTGTGAGAAACAAAGCTTTGAAATTCCTTTTTAACCTTCGAAAACCTAATTTTGCATTGTAATAAATGTTGCAACTGGTTACCCTGATTTTTCATAGAGTCGCTTACTGGGCCATCAAATCTTCACTAAATATTTTGGATAACATCTACATATATGATTTAAGCGTTCAGGAATCGATTGCAGATCTTTGAAGATGGGGTTCTTAGAATCTGCATGAAAAGTTCACCCTAAGGAAAAAATCCCTAGTTACCAGATGAAGATCTTGCACTGGATTTGGTGTAGATCCATTGTCTACCTTGGATTCATCTTTTTTGACCCACATCTTCACATTCTTGTCTGTAATCCCCTCTACCTTTTCCTTTCCTTTCTCATCTGATTTGTTCTTGTCTACCGAAGCACTCTTGCTCACATTTTTACTTTTGCAATATTTTACAATGTGATCGATTTTATTGCATGCATGGCAAACAACATTCTGCATAGGTCTAAAGTTCATCTAATTTGGTCTCACCCTACACTGGTTGGAGATATGTCTAAACATTCCATAAGCATAACATCTCTTGTTTTAAAAATTAATCATTACTGCTCTACACATGTTTGACTTATGACCAAAATTATTGCATATGAAACATTGACCATTAAAGGTAGGACCATTGTTCACATTATTCATTCCATTATTCACCCTACTTCTGCATTGATTCAGGATATGACCAAATTTATTGCAAGTAAAGCATCTACCATTGAATTTATGAGCATTAGGTTGTCTTACTAGAGGATTCTTTCTCTTCTTAGGAGTAGGTTTTGCATTACTTTGTCAAGATCTAGAGGATTTGCCTTTCTCAAATCCAAGTCCTTGCATGTCCTTTCCATGTCTCTAACTTTCTAGCATTTCATCAAGCCTTGCTGAGCTAGCATTGAATTTTTCTTTGTATTCATTTGCAGTAGCAAGTTCATCTCTTAGGGCAAAAATCTATCTTTCAAGTTCTTGACCATTATTCCTTGTTTTTTTCAACTCAAGCTTCAACTAATCATTCTCATATGTAAGCCTAAAGCATTCATCTACTATGTCCTTCAATGAATATGTCAAATTCACTTCCTTCTTCTGATCGTCAATCTGCTTAGTCAGCTTCATCACAATGGATTGCATCTCATTCTTCAATGCAGCATTCTCTCTCTCAAGCTTGTCAACTTTGTCTTGATTCTCCATGCATTGATCTTCTTTCTCCTTTAGCTTGTCCATCAACTCTTTCCTATTGTCTCTTGAATTGTTCACTTGATCTTTCAAGTCATTAATGAAGTCATCAGTAGCATTTAGGTTTCTCTTCAAGGAACTGATCTCATGTCTTGTTGCATCAAAATCCTCAAGTGCCACACTAATCTATCTCTGAAAAATGGAATCCATTGATTCAATCTCTTGGACCTTCCTCAAGAAGATAGGATTCCTTAGAGGAACTAGGCTTTGATACCAACTGTTGGAATCAAGGAACACTAAGAGGGGGGTGAATTAGTGTTCTGCCGGTTTTCAAATTTTATAATTTAACTTTAAACCACCAGAAGCATAAGCATGAATCTAAATTGCAGAAACTCAAAACAACCAACCACAAAATAATAACACCAAGATTTTTACATGGAAACCCAAATGGGAAAAACCACAGTTGGATTTGAACCCATAGCATTATTCCACTATGGTCAGTAGCAAAACAATATTACAATATGGGGAATGCACTTGCATTCAGGCACACTACCTAGAGCTTAGAATTCAATTACAATAAGGGGTACAACCTTGGAAGTCAGACTGCCTTACAGATCATCTACAGAGATGGATTACAATGAATGAACTCCAAAATAGCATCTAACAGTTATTGGATGAGTTTCGGTTAAGTGCAAAATCTCTAACTGTATCTTCTCTGCAACTCTACTTTTCTTCTTATCTCAGTCAACTATTGGATCAAGAATGCACACGTGAAACTATGCTACAAAGGATTATTGATCACCACTCACTCACATATAAATCATACCACACACCAAAAATATCTTTTGTACATGTCTAATATATCCACAATCAAAAAATAATTATTTATCAAGTCATCTTGATGATGTAACATGTAATCATGAGTCATCTTGACCGGATCACCAAAAACAAATGTAGAACACCAAATCAATGATAAAATGATGTCTCTATGTCATCCCAATCATCCCATGCATGATTCATAACACCACAATCACCGTAAAGCTTCCAGACCAAAACTGCTTTGCTCGGCCTAAATTACTGATTAACTAGCTACAAGTTCACATCCACTTCCGGTTATCAAGATCCATGATTAACAAATAGGAATCTCAAGAAGAGTTGCCATCAATGACAACCCTAAACCACTAATCAAGCATCTATATCTACCAGATGAGTGTCAATTTCCAACATATATGTGATTTTTTTTTAAAAGAAAGTGTGATAGATATATATGTATATGTGTGAAAGTAGAATACAATAGTGATCAATTGTGCGGCTTAATGTAAGGATGATGATGTAAGTAATGCATGGATATTAATTTTTACAAGGCCAATGATCCAAAGACTGTGTGGTCTGGATATTTTTATCAGGTTTGGATTTGTGCTACAATAGAAACTATGATTGGCATACAGAGATGCTTTGGTTCATGCAGTCATTTTTCTATAATATGTAATATGTATCTTTCCCCGTTGTAGTTAGCTTCAATGTGCAAGTCCCCTTTTTGTATCTTGTCCCAAGAGTAGTGAGACTTGGTCAGCAAATATAGAGTAGTGAGCTCTTATTTGTAATCATTTCTATATAGTGGATTAATTTTGTGACTTAATACCCATCGTAGTTTCCCCAGTTTGGGTTTCCCACGTATAAAATCTTGGTGTTCTTGTGTGAATGTGTTATGATATATTTACTTATTTTTCCTTCATGTGCATATCTAGTATAAACTAGTTAATGCAAGATCGAAGTCCTGAATTTTAGTTTATACTAATTCATCCCCCCTCTTAGCATCTCGTGTGTGTTCAACAATTTACACTCTCTCCCCCATTGATATCAAGGGAAAATGGAAAAGTTATTCATTAACTGTCAACACTCTCTTCCATACTTGCTCCCCATGAGCAGTAGCCCACATCAATCTAGGAGAAAATTATATACCTTAAATTTCTTCACTTAGATAGATGTGCCATCTTATGTATCTAGTTACAAGAAGAAGGGAAATAACCCCTAGCTTCTCTCACTCCAATCTTTTTGTAGGAACTTATTCCAATCTAACTTCTTGTTTCACAACCTTCTCTCTAAAAAATTGATACCATATAGAAATATGCTTGGTCCTTAAATGCATCACCATTTTTTATAAATGTTTACAACACTTTTATTATCACATAAAAAAGGAATAGACTCATCATATATCACCTTGATATCATCAATTTTTTCTTCATCTATAGAACTTGGGTGCAACAAGATCCTACAACAATGTACTCAAATTATGTTGTTGATGAGTACAATGAGTCCTTCTTATTGAACCAAGAGACCAATATGTTTCCCAAGAAACCACATTATGGCTATAATGCCATTATTACATACAACTTGTGAACTCATTTGTATAAGGAAGTTACAATTTTATTAATTTGCAAAAAAAATGATGATTTGAACAACCAACTATATTTAGCTTGAATTATTTCTTTGGATGTACAAAAACAAATTTGAATTGATATAAAAGCTATGTTTCAAAATAGCAATATGCCACACCAACCTACATTTAAATGACAGTAGTAGGGTGATTACTCTTTTGACTTCTATAATAGTATGATTGGAAAATTGGTTCACTTCATTGGTCAATTTTTGGTAACCCAAACCATTCTTAGGAAGGTCAACTCCATAATGGAGTTGCCTCCCAAATTGAGGGCCAACTACACTATGAGAGGTGGCCCCTCATTATGAAAATAATAAATACTTTACTATTCATATAATATATGTATATCAGAGGGGTCAACTGAGACTCGGATAAAAAGTCAATGAACAGTCTTCTCAAAGTTTTCATTTTCTAGTCATTTGTAAGAAAACCATATATATTTTTCATAGAAGATCTTCTTTAGAGTAATAAATTAAAGCTTGGGTTGTCATAGGGAGTTATCCTTCTTAAAATAATGGAGATTCAACCATTCATAGATCAAAAGGGTGTTTGGAAGATTAATCTACCTCATTCTAGGATAATATCACATGATTCAACATAAATTGTTGTGGATTTCCAAGTAGGTGTATACTTCTTGTTATCATTCAAAATATTTTCATTGAATCTAGTTTTAATGTCAAAATTTCATTGATTTATTGCATTATTTATATTTTCTTCATAGAAGATTAGACCCTTGTAGAAACATGTGTTTGCATGTGTATATATGTGTATATATATTCATATATATACATATATATATATATATATGTATATGAATATATACACATATACATATATATATATATGTATATGAATATATACACATATACATATATATATGTATATATTTATATATATGTATAAATATATGTATGTATATATATACATACATACATATACATACAAACATGTTTGGAAAATGGTGTCTCAAACTTGCATTTACATGAGGTTACTATTTATAGTAAGTTTTCATTTGAGCACAAAATGATGCAAAATTCTCCTCAAAGCTTCAGATTGGATAGATAAGCATGTCAATAAATGTTTGTTGCAAGATCATAGCTAGTTTTGAAGATATTAATTTTTTTGTTTTTGGAAGGTGCGATGAAAGGTTTAAATTTAATTTTGAGGACTTTATACCCTTTGAAACACCCAAAAAAGAAGGCATAACTAGCATAGTGGGTTATGAGGTGATATAGAACTTCACGAGCTTTTTAGTGCATCAAATACTTCGTCAATCAGATAGCCGATTCACAACTTATGGCCTCCAGAAGTTTGGACTCCTGAAATAGGAAATATAAAATGCATCAGACACATAAATGAGTTGTAAAAGGGAGGAACACATGTCAATATGTGTTTTTATACATCAAATAAAATTGAGATTGGAGATAAATTCAAATCCACTTTATTGGGTGGTTTTAGCCCATGGTTTTGTAATACCATTTGATGATTTCTTGTATTCTATCTCCTATATATAAGGTGTGTGAGATAGAGGTTGTGTGTAAAAGTCTTGCGGTTATTGAGTTACCTCTAAATCTCTAGTTGGTGGTACTCTTGTGAAGAGCTTCCTCTACATGTATATTGTAATTTGTTATTGATTGTTGAATAATATATTGAGCTACTTTTGGAGTGGGGTTTTTCTTCTGAAAGGTTTTTCCCCACGTAAATCACTATGTTGTGGTATGCATGCTATTATGTCTATTTCTATAAAGTTTTTGTAACTATTATAATGATCCGTAAAAAAATTTGTATTACCCTCCACTCAAGGTTAGTGTAGGAAGTTGTTCCTCTACTTAACTTCCTTACAAGTGGTATTAGAGCTTTATCACATTTGGTTTTAGTTGTGGGTCGTTGGGTTTTTTGAACTAATCCAGATTTGAGTGGGAGCTTGTGAAGAAGATATGTTTTGATCTTGTTGCAAGAATTTTTAGATTCCAAGTTCGTTGGGGAGAATAGACATAGAGAAATTCTCTAGGAGTAATTTTGAGATGTTGAAGCTGAAGATGGAGGATCTTCTAATAGATCAAGATTTATGGGATGTTGTTGATGTGAATGTCTCAAGACCCTCCTATCTTACTATGACTACTCAGTATGATGTTATGGACCGAAAAGCCAAGGGTCTAATTATATTTTCCTTCGCAAACTCTATTTTGATCAATGTCCATGAAGAGAACTCTACATAGAAGCTATGTACTAAGCTTGGTGAAATGTATCAAGTGAAATCTTTGTTGAATCAATTTTTATTAAGAAAGAAATTGTATGCCTTGAGAATGGAAGAGGGTAGATGAATTATAGACCACCTAGAAGCATTTAATATGTTGGTGGATCTATTGGTATATGTTGGTGTTAAGATGGACAAATAGGAGAAATGCTAGATCTTTCTTTGTTATTTGTCTAATTCATGGGATTTTCTTGTTATGGCTATTGGTAGTACTTTTGTTGTTTTAAAGTCTAAAGATGTGGTGGGTACCCTACTTGGTGAAGAGATGCAGAGGAAGGTATCCATTAGTTTTAAGGAATCTTTAATTATTAATGGAAGACCTAAGAAATAAGGCAAGAATAATGAGAAGTGTGTGTGAAGCACAATAAGTCCAAATTCAGAGGGAGATCGAAATCTCTTGGAAAGTCCAAAGTCATTTGCTAGAATTGTGGTAAATCAGGACACATCCATTATGATTCTGAGTCTGAGAAGGAAGATGGTGATGCATTCATTACAACTTTGGGTACTCATGCAGGTAATGGTGCATAGTTAATTGAATTGGGTGCATATTTTCATATGACTTCCAATAGAGATTGGTTTTTTGAATATGAAGAATTTAATGGAAGTAAGGTGTACTTGGGTGATGATTCACATTTAGACATTGTTAGTCAACGTAAAGTTAGAGTCAAGTTTCCTGACGGTAAAATAAAAAGGATTAGCAGTGTGTTGCATATCCCTAGATTAAAATGAAATTTGTTATCTGTGAGAAAACTAATAGATGTGGGTGTGTAGGTAGTCTTTTCTTATGCAGGATGTATGATTATTAAGGGTGCTATGGTGATTTCTAGAGGTGTCGGGTTAAACACTTTGTATAAGCTAGAGGCATACACTGTTGAGTGTAATAGAACTTCTATAAAAAGAAAATTTGTGGATACTTCATCAAAAGATTTGAGGGTTTCACTTTTAGCGGATGGACATAGATTTTGGATACCTAAGGGTGCTCTTTCTCCTAAAGAAAAGTTACCTGCAGAGAAGACTATGTTATCATACCAGATATTTCGCCGCATTGAAGAAAAGGGTTTAAGGACCTTGAAAAATAAAAACCTTGTTCAAGGTTTGAATGATTATAATCTTGAATTTGATTTATGTGAGCATTGCATTATGGAAAACAAAACCACGTTCAATTTTACTCGAGTTCTCATAAATATTGTGGTGTTTTGGATCTTATTCATTCTAATGTGTTTAGTCCTATAGATGTTTCTTCCATTGGAAAATCCAAATATTATCTTTTATTTATTAATGATTTTAGTAGAAGGACATGGGTATACTTTCTAAAGAGTAAATATGAAGTTTTCAATCATTTTAAAGAATTTAAAGCAATGGTTGAGTGGCAGACTTGAAAGAAAATTAAATGTTTTAGGACTGATAATGGCAGTGAATTTTTCTTTAATGATTTTGATAGATTCTATGAATACTGTGGCATTAATAGATAGAAGACAACTCCATATTATCCATAGCAGAATGTACGTGTAAAAAGAATGAACACGACACTAATGGAGAAGGCTAGGAGTATGCTAATTGGTGTTGGTCTAGAGAAAAATTTATGGGTTGAAGCTATTGCCACTACTTGCTACCTGATTAACAAGTCTCCTACATCATCTATTGTTGATAAAATGCCTATGGAAGCTTGGTCAAGTCACAACCTTCATTGAGACATCTTAGAGTTTTTGGTTGTGAGGCATATGCACATGTGCCAAAGGAAAAGAGAACAAAGTTGGAGAACAAAGATATGAAATGTATCTTCATTGGATATATTTATAGTGTGAAAGGATACAAGCTTTGGGACCCTGTTGCATAGAAGGTAATAAAGAGTAGAAGTGTTATTTTTAGAGAAATTAAATCTCCTTCTGTTACATTGCAACCAATATAGACTAAATAGGAAGATATGATTCAATTCCCTTCTATGCCTAAAAGAGTTAAATCAAGACCACTTGATAGGCAAGAAGTTGAGGAGTGCTCATCTAGCTTTGAATCTTTAGAAGAGGAGGAATAACCTCCAACTCAACTTGTTTGAAGGTCTACAAGACATAGACAACCACCTCAAAGGTATTTTCTTATGATTGGAGATGTAGTTTTTCTTTGAATACTAATATGGATGAACCTAGATCTATAGAAAAAACATTAGGTATGAATGATGCAGAATCCTGAAAGATTATGAAAGAATAAATGGTAGCTTTGAAAAAGAATGTGTAAAAGTTGTAGAATACAACCTCACAGAACCCAGTGAACACCTGTATGCAAATAACCTATCACAACAATGGAAGATACACAAAACATAAAGATTGCTTTAAAAACCTAGAGCAAAAGAATCCAATAATGATAATCAGATAATGAATTACAAAAGGGATCAATCCTTATAAAAGGATATCAAACCTAAAAAGGAAAATCCTAAAAGAAATTAATAATTAATCATGAATATTAATTATTAATATTCCTAAGTTTAGCTTCCTAAATTTAGTTTAAGTGAAATAGAGAAAAGGTGACTTAATTATTAAATCAATATGATTTAATTAATTAAGTAAACTAATACCTTTTACTCTAACACCCCCCTTTAATATGAAGTTGGGGAGAAGCTAAAAAAACTAAGGACTAGATGCTAGAAAGCTAAAAATGGGTCCCAACAACAAGGCCTGATGAGGTACCCAACTACAATGAAATCTCTATAAAGTGGAGAAAAAGGAGAAAACCTAGTGGGAACAAAACTCCTCTCCAAGAAGAGATGAAATCTCAAGTGAAGGAATAAGAAGCCTCCAAACAATAATGTTAGAGTGTCCATATGGTAAGTATTTCATCTCATCTAAATGCATGGGTAACCAGCCGCTACATCTGCATAGTTTATAGGAACAAATACTAAATACATAGCTCACTCCAATGTGAAACCAAGGAAGCTTTAGCATCAACAGTAGAAACTCCCTCATAATGATGACAAGTACATTGAATCTGAATTCCATAAGGGAGAGGCTTTGGTGGTGGCACAGGCCATCCACCATTTTCTATTGGCCGGCTATTTTTTTCCGGCACCAAAAATTTTTCCAGCTACTGATTTTTTTCAGCAAAGTTTTTTTTCAACGGAATATTTTTCAAGCGGACTTTCCTAGCAAACATTTTTTTTGGTAGACAAGGAATATTCTCGAAATATTTTGTTGGTGGCATCACGTTATGTTGATGTCAGCGGTACAGAAGCCTTTGCATAGCCTTGAGACCATCTTTGTGTCCTAAAAGAGGGTTTTTTTTTCTTTTAGCCATAACTTGGGCATACGATATTGTTAGAAAGCTAGTTTCGTCTACTTTCCAGATTTGTGTGTTTCATCACCTGGTTTTGCTACTGGTACATTCTATAGCCATTTGCAGTCAGAAGTTCTATTTTTAGTCCTGAGCTCATAAATTTTCATTAGTTTCTCTATTTTTCATGATTCCAATAGCATCGGGAGGGTGTTTCAGAGCTCTTCATAGTCATCCATGCACTTTTTCCAGATTTTACTCTTGGTACATTTTATTCAGTTTTTTGTGTTTTCACACTCTGGTGAATTACTTGGACATATGACATCATGGAAACTTCTCATTTTCTTGGGATGACTCATTTTTTTCTGTTTGTCATGTATTTCCAGTATTACGTCCTTTTTTTGATATTCTGAGCTTTCATTGTAAGCACTTATGATTTTGTAATCGCACTAAGATAAAGTGCCTCTATATTGCACATGTATTATGGGATCATGAACATTAGTTTTGTGCCTTATTATACTCACACTATGATATAAAGTTCCATGGGGGTTTGATGTTTTCCTTTGTTTGCATTCATACATTTCTCATGTGTGTGCGCCTTGGTTTGCACGCCCTTTGTATTTGCTTGTACTTTCATGTTTGCATGGTTAGATGTTCTTGGTTCTTCTTCATGAAATACATTATGGCTTTTAGATTCAATGTACCTATCATACCTCTCCCTTGTCATCATTATGGGGGGTTTCTACTTTTGGTACTAATGTTTCATTGGTTTTGTGTTGGAGTAAGCTATGTATTCAGTATTTCTTCCTATGTACTAGGCGGATGCAGTGGTTAGTTACCCATGCATTTTGGTGAGATGGAATACTTACCATATGGAAACTCTTGCATTCCTATTTATGGAGGTGACCTTCCATTTTTTCATTTGATCGGTTCTTCACACTATTGATACTTGTGCCATTTGTATCTTCGGATTCCAGATGTTTTGCCTGTTTTTGCCATCTAGTTCGGATTCGAGTAGTGTCATTGAGGACACTCATGCATATTCATGTCTTCTTGATCTTGATCATCTTTTGTTTTAGAGGAGGTTCTTATTTCAGCATCATAGTAGTCATTTGATGATAGTGTTTGCAGCTTCTTCATGCTTCAGTGATTCTTCATGCTCATCTTTTGTTCCTATTTTTTGGAACATTTTTTGTTTGGAGACTTCTTAGCACTTCACTTGATCTTTCATCTCTTCTTGGAGAGGATTTGTGTTCCCATGGGGTTTTCTCCTTTTTCTCCATTTTATAGAGATTTCATTATACTTGGGTACCTCATTAGGCCTTGTTGTCGAGACCCATTTTGGATTTCATGCATCTAGACCTTAGTTGTTTTTTAGCTTCTCCATTATTTCATCTTAAGGGGGGGTGTTAGAGTAAAGCTATTAGTTTACTTGATTAATTAAATCATACTGATTTAATAATTAAGTCAAACTAATAATTAATTGATCGAGGAGCATCCCCGATTAACAGCAATCTTTCATCAACCAAAAACATTTTCCTTTATGTTTTGTTTTCTGTTTGCAGTTTTAGTTTTCCTTTCTATGTGTCCCGGTTTTGGCTCACTGAATTATACTTGAAAACTTGATCATCTTTCTCTCTCTTAGACTATATCACATTTGGATCACTTTCTGGCAAGATATCGCTACCGGTTTCCATAACAGTTTCTTGTTACCGGTTGTTCCTTTGTTACCAGTTTCCTGAGACCTATTCTAGTAATCTATCAAAACCCATTCTGAATATTGTAGAGCCTTGGACATTGATCTCAATGTTCCTTGGTGTGTGGCCAACCTTCTACATTTCATCCTTTGGATTTTTTGGAGGAATCTCTTGGCAGAGGCCAACCTTTGTTATTTTTCATGTTAGGTGTTGTTCTTTGGGCCTTGATCCCTTTTGGGCTGACTGGATCCTTTGGATCAATATATATATTTGTAATTATTCTTTAGAATGTAATCAATAGTTTATTAGAGAATCAGATAGCTAGACTGTACATAGAAGATAGATTTTTTGATTCAAGGTCCCGATTGTGAACTATTCTACCAGGCATGTGTGTTGATATGTTGTAACTCGGTTGTTACCAGTTGGATGTAATTAAATTTCATGTGATATAACTTGTTTTGCATTGCCTCCATCATATATATGTGTTTCTATTCTGTTTACTCTTGCTGGCCGGTACGGATTGATCTCTTTGAGGTCCCTCCTTACCGATGACTGCTTCAAATGGTATCAGAGAAAAATTTTCATTTTGAAGGTTGTGTGTCCTAAATTTCTTGTTTTAGGGTGGTGGATTGCAGATTCGACCTACAATTGCAAAGGACTGGCATGAATCAATGGTGCAAAGAGGAACTAGGAATGGTGGAGAACCTAGGAATGCAGACCCTACTGTGATGGAGATATTGCGAGGAATAGTATCCTGGTTAGAAGCCATGGAGACAGCCCATAGAAGAGGCCAACATATTGAAGATGTAAGTGAAGATGAAGGAGAAGAAGCCTCGGTAGAATAAGTAAACCTACTGGTGGTTGATCCATATGAAGAAAGGTTTTTAAGGGTTTTGAGTAGGGTGAACACTAAACCTCATTTTACCCCATCGGAATAAGATGGGAAGTTAGATTCAGATGAATTGATGGACAAGATGTCGGAGATGGAGAAGTATTTCAATTTTGAAAACACTGCAGAAGAGAGGAAGGTGAAATATGCCTATACCTAGTTGAAAGGTCATGCATCTCTTTGGTGGGAGCATTTGCAAGTTGACAGACGAAGAAGAGGTAAAGAAAAGATTAAGACATGGGATAGGATGATTTCTAAGTTGAAATCAAATTTTGTGCTGGCGAATTATCAATTGGATTTGTTTCGAAAGTTGTAGAATCTGAGACAGAAGGAATCTAGTGTGAAAGAGTACAGTGAAGCATTTTACAAGTTGATCATTAGATCCAGATATATTGATGATGAAGTTGAACAAATTGCAAGATATTTGAATGGATTATGGGTGTCTATACAAGATGAACTCAGTATGATCAAATTGGAGAGTGTTGAAGAGGCTTACAAGTATACCCTAAAGGTTGAAGATAAATTGAACAAAAGACATGAGCAGAGATAGAGAGGTAGAGGTGGAAGGTTTACCAGAGGAAGAGGGTATACCGGAGGAAGAGGAACTAGTACAAATCATAACAAGGACAAGGAAGTGAGAAAAGAAGGTAATTCATACCAGAAGGATGATAGAAATTTCTATTGGAGGAGAGAACCGGATGGTTATCAGAATGATAACTTTGGAAGACAAGACAAGAGGACATCTAGAGGAACTTGCTTTAAGTGTGGAGGAGAAGGAGATCATGCATTCAAATGTAAGAAGATAGAGGCTACTGGAAGAGCAGCAGTGGTGGAAGAAAACCCCACCGGATTAGACAATAAACCAGAAGATGGAGAATTGTTGATGATGAGGAGAGCTTTATGTCATACCAGAGGAGATGAAGAGCCCTTGCAGAGGAAGAATCTATTCAAGACCAAATGTAAGGTATCTAGTAAGTGTTGTAAAGTTGTTATTGATAGTGTTAGTTCGGATAATCTTGTTTTATAAGAGATGGTGAATAAGTTGAAATTGGAGAGATTAAAACACCCAAGCCTTACTAGATAGCATGGATTCAGGATGAACATAAGTTGTTAGTAAGTGAACAATATTTGCTGAAATTAAAAATTCAGAATTATCAGGATGAAGTTTTGTGTGATATTATGCCTACGGATATTTGTCATCTTTTGTTGGGTAGACCTTGGCAATTTGATAGATAGGAAATACATGATGGAAGGAAGAATACATACACTATTATGGTCAATGGGATGAAGAAAACCTTGTTACGTTTAGAGGAACCTTTGAAGAATGAATTCTATATGAATGCCAGAATCTGTTTAGTAGATGGAAGAAAATTCATGGATAGACTGAGACATGAGAATGTATGTTTTTTCTTAATTCCTAAGAAGACTAAGAGACCAGAACCATAAGGAGAACACCCAAAAGAAATAAGAGATATGTTGACAGAATATGAGGACATCATTTTGAATAATATACCTGATGGATTGCCACCTGTAAGAAGTATTAGTTATTGCATGGACTTGGTTCCCGGAACTAGTTTGCCTAACAAAGATGCACACCGATTGACACTGGTAGATAATGAAGAGATGAATAGAAAAGTGTAGAAACTATTGGAGAAAGGTTTGATTAGGGAGAGTCTGAGCCCTTGTATAGTACTAGCAGTATTAGCACCTAAGAAGAATGGAGAATGGAGGATGTGTACTGATTCAAGAGCAATAAACAAGATCACAATAAAATACCATTTTCCTTTCCCTAGGATGGATGACATAATGGACTGTTTGAGTGGAGCAAAATACTTTACAAAGATCGATTTGAAGAGTGGATATCATCATATTAGAATCAGAGAAGGTGATGAGTGGAAGACAACATTTAAGACAAATGAAGAACTATATGAATGGTTGGTGATGCCTTTTGGATTGAGTAATGCACCTAGTACTTTCATGAGGCTGGTGAATGAGGTATTGAAGAAATTATTGGGTAAGTTTGTTATTGTGTATTTGGATGACATTCTAATTTTTAGTAAGACAAAAAAGGAGCAATTGTTGCAGTTAAGACAAGTTTTGCAGAGGTTGAGAGAAGAAAAGTTGTTGATCAATATCAAGAAGTGTACTTTCATGAAGGATGAGTTAGTCTATTTAGGATTTGTGATATCTAAGGGTGGTTTGAAGATGGATCCTAAGAAAGTGAAATCCATTGTTGAGTGGCCTACACTGGAAAGCATTGGAGAGGAAAGATCATTTCATGGGTTGGCTAGTTTTTATTGGAAGTTTATCAAGAATTTCAGTTCAGTTTGTAAACCTATGACTGAGACCATGAGAGGAGATCAAAAGAAATTCAAGTGGACCACCAAAGCAAACAAAAGTTTTGAACTGTTAAAATGGAAAGTGATTGAGCGGCCTGTGTTATCTTTACCATATTTCAATAAAGTATTTCAAGTGGATTGTGATGCAAGTGGAATAGCAATAGGAGCAGTCTTGAGTCAAGAAGGGAGAGTGGTAGCCTATTTCAGTGAGAAATTGAATGATGCCCAAAGGAGATATACAGTGTATGATCAAGAATTTTATACCATAGTTCAAGCCTTGAAAAAGTGGAGACATTACCTGTTGCCTAACAAGTTTATGTTGTATACGAATCATCAAGCTTTGTAGTATTTGAACAGTAAGAGTAAGTTGAATCAGAGACATATGAGATGGGTAGAATTTTTGTAGAGTTACGCCTTGTGTTGAAACATAAAAGTGGGAAATCTAACAAAGTTGTTGATGCATTGAGTAGTAGAAGGAATTAACTGACAGAGATGAGAGTAACAGTATTAGGATTTGATGAATTGAAGACCTTGTATGATGATGACCCAGATTTTACAAAACCTTGGAAAGCTTGAAGAGAACTGGTTATGGTAGATAAAAGCAAATGGTTGGATTAATTCATTCAGGATGGAATGTTATTTAGGGGAGTTTAGTTGTGCATACCTAAGAGTTCAATGAGAGAGAACCTGATAAAGGAGAAACATAGTGGAGGACTAGAGGGACATTTTGGCATTGACAAAACAGTTGCATTGGTGAGTGAGAAGTACTTTTGGCCCTAGATTCATAAGGATGTGAAGAGATATGTACAAAATTGTAGAGTTTATCAAGTTGCAAAAGGTAGTAGTCAGAATGTGTGATTGTATAAACCTTTGACAGTTCAGTAAGACCTTTGGAAGATATAAACATGGATTTTGTACTTGGATTTCTTACGACATCGAGAGAAAAAGATTCTATATTTGTGGCAGTGGATAGATTTTCGAAGATGGTTCATTTCATACCTTGTAAGAAGACATCAGATGCATTGCATGTAGCAGACCTATTTTTCAAGGAAGTGGTGAGATTGCATGGATTACCTAAGAGCATAGTTTCAAACAGAGACACTAAGTTTGTTGGCTATTTTTGGAGAATACTTTGGAAAAGGATGAAGATAGATTTGAAGTTCAGTTCTACTTTTCATCCATAGACTGATGGACAAACAAAAGTTGTTAATCAGAGTTTGGGAAATTTGTTGAGATGTTTAGTGGGAGATAAAACCAGAAGTTGGGATTTAATCCTTACACAAGCAGAGTTTGCCTACAAAAATTCAGTGAATAAAAGTACAAGAAAAACACCTTTTGAGATTGTTACCGGAGTGCACCCTAGATGTATATTAGAATTGAGAGACATTAGCAGTAAAGACTGAAAGAGTTTAGAAGCAGAAGATTTTGCAGATCACATGGCAGCATTGCATATTTAGGTTAAAAAACATTTGGAAGACATGAACAAAAAATATAAGGAGAAGGCAGGTGAGAAGAGGAGACAAGAAATTTGAAGTTGGCGATGAAGTGATGGTATATCTAAGAAGAGAGATTCCTGGTTGGAACTTATAATAAGTTGTAGATGAAGAAGTTTGGACCCTATAAGATTTTGAGGAAATCTAGGTTTGGAAATGCATATGAAGTGGAGCTACCAGATAGTCTAAGTATTTCACCCATATTCAACACTGTAGATCTTCATGAGTACCATGAACTAGAATTCAGTAAGGATAGTGTTGCATAATTGGAGAAACAGTTGACCCGGAAGGAACTGGATGAGATTGAAGAGATTTTGGACAATAAAATTGGGCGTAATACCCAGAGTAGTCAGTATACGAATATCTCGTGAAGTGGAAGGGCAAACTAGTTGAAGATTGATGTTGGATTTCTCAAGAAGAGGCAGACTACCTTGGTTTTCCTCTGACCCCAGAAAAGTGAGAGGCTCACTTTTTTTCCAATAACCCCAGATGTCTAATGCAGGAGCATCCTCGGTTCACAACAATCTTGCAACAACCAAAAACATTTTCCTTTATGTTTTGTTTTCTATTTGTAGTTTCAGTTTTCCTTTCTATGTCCTAGTTTTGGCTCACTGGATCCTGTGGAGTTGGACTCTACTTGAAGACTTCATCATCTTTCTTGCTCACAGACCGTATCGCATTTGTATCACTTTTCGGCAAGATATCGCTACCGGTTTCTGTAGTCACATAAATCTGTCCACTTAATTAAATGAATACTTAGTATTTATTTGATTATTTAACCATCAATTAATAATTAATTAAATTAATATTTAATTAATTCATCTTAACCCTCTTCTCCTATTAATTAAATAAATTATTCAATTTATTTGATTTAATTCACTTAACCAAATTCAGACCATTAATTAAATAAATAAATCATATTTATTTAATTAAATATTCTCTCACATTTAAATAAATTAATATTTATTTAAATCCCCCAAAATCCCACCTCTCACATTTAAATAAATTAAAATTTATTTAAATCACCTTTATCCTCCACCCACTTGTATT
The DNA here is from genome assembly GCF_030272615.1 of Cryptomeria japonica. Taxonomy (NCBI): domain Eukaryota; kingdom Viridiplantae; phylum Streptophyta; class Pinopsida; order Cupressales; family Cupressaceae; genus Cryptomeria; species Cryptomeria japonica. Next base: position 972,316,631 of record NC_081407.1, read on the forward strand.
TTCCTACAAATGCAAGTTGCACAATTATTTTAAATAAATAATTTATTTAAATCACCTTTATCCTCCACCCACTTGTATTTTCCTACAAAAGCAAGTTGCACAACTATTTTAAATAAATTATTTATTTAAAATCCTATTTATCCTCACCCACTTGAAACCTTTAATGGTTTCCCTTAAAGTCTTCAAACTTGATGGCTTCCTTCTATAGTCTTCTTAAGCCTTTAATGGTTTCCCTTAAAGTCTTCAAACTTGATGGCTTTAAAGTCTTCAAACTTAATGGCTTCCCTTAAAGTCTTCTTAAGACTTTAATGGTTTTCTTTAAAGTCTTCAAGCCTTTAATGGTTTCCCTCAAAGTCTTCAAGCATTTTAATGCTTTATCTTCCTTTTTCTCATTTAAATAAATTAATATTTATTTGAATATTTATCCAAATGCAAATTACACCATTTAATTGAAATAAATGATTTTATTTTAATTGAAAATACCAAAATTTCTCCCACTTGCATTTTCCTACAAAATCCACTTGCATGCCTAAACCCCTTCTAGATTCTTCTAAACCCTTCCTAATTAACCTAATCCATCCCCTAAATATTGTCACATTCCTAAGCAAATTGGAGTCACTTCTCAAAGACTCCAAAGTCTTTGAAAAGCAATTAATGCTTTGTGTGTTCAACAAATTAACCTCTAAAGTCTTCCAAACCACTTATGGCTCTTACATGACCATTAATGGTTAATTCCACTTGTGCCCATGGTTAAGGACTTTGACCCCTAACTTAACCCTCATGTAACCCATGTGTCTCTTCAAAGCATTTATTTCTTTGACTAGGGTAACCATCATGTCCCCTCAAGCATTTAATGCTCCTTATCTCTCCTCTCAAGCCTCCTCATGGTGACACTTGTCAACATGGGATTGGGTTGAAAGTCTCACATGGATTGAATATCTTTCAATCTTAACCCTTGTTAAGATTACTCAATCTTAACCCTTCATTTCCCCATTTCTTCTATAAATAGAACCCTTCTCCTCAAGCAAAGAGGAAGCATTAGAGTATTATTGTTATACTGGCATTAGCATAGAGCTTTCTCATAGCATCACTATCTACACTTGCATAGCATTTGCTTATCATATTCAACTATCTTGAATCTCCATATGGCATCTAGGGCTAGTGCTAAAAGCTGAGAGCTACACTCATTTGGGACTTGGAGAGGAGAGGAACAAGGGATGAGCAACTATGAGCATCTTGATTAGCTATTTTATTCTATGTTTATATGCTTTCTATTTCATGCTTAATATCTCTCTTGATATGCCTGTTTAGGATAATCTTTTGTTGCTAACACTAATGTTTGTTTCTTGTGCTCTTGTGTGTGTTGCCATCAAATGGATTTTCTAATCCTTTTTGCAGAGCATCATTTGGTGAACCCGACGTGAATCAAAGAGCAATCATTTTGAAGACTACTAACTTTTGAATGTTTTAATTGACACACAGGTCATTCTCTTGCATTTTTGTTCTCAATTTAGCACCTTCGTAAATTGATACTTTAGCGCTACTGTCTATATTGTTGCTCTTTCGTGTTAAATAACACTTCTGTTTTCACACAGAGTAGAGCTATTGTAACAGAGAGTTGTAAGAAAATTCCTTGTAACCGAAAATCAAAAATTTTAGGCTTGTAGAAGTCCACCAAACATGTGGATTTTTCTAACTAATTATCTTTTGTGCAGGTTTTAACTAACCCCTACAATAGGATTTTTTAGCAATTTTAGCTTAGGAAATAAATTTGTTCATATTTCTAACTTCGTCTTTCAAGTTAGGATAAAATAAATTCATTTTCCTTTTGGGTTAAAATCAACTACACATTCATTTGGAGTTTTAAAAAGAACCACATCTTTCATTTAGAGCTCTAAAAAGAATCACACTTGTTCAAAGTTAAAAAGAATCACAAAAACAAACATGCAAATTTTTATTTTATTTTTTTTATTTTTTTATTTTTTTTGCAAAGTTAGGAACAAATTCTTTTGGTGCTTAAAATCAACAAGGCAAATTTTATTTCTTGCATCAAGATAAAACTCACAATCCACACTTCCATTTTTGGTGCAAATAAAATTCACAATCAACTTGTCTCATTTTTACAGCAATTTTACTTCATGCAAACGTGTTTTTCATTAAGTTAACCAGGATTTTCAAATTCTAGTTTGCTCAAACAATTGCCTTTGAAAATTAAAAAGAACCCCATGATTGTTGGAGCAACATCTCCAAATAGATAGAAAATCATTGCGATGACAAGTTAAAAGGAACGAGTGAATTTTGTGTTTGGCACACTTGTGCAAAAGAGTTGGTCGAGTGGTCCTACTTCTAACACACACTATCCTCTCCCTTGCCTCTCGTGGTCCTAGGTGCAAGAGAAAAGTGTTAGTAGCACTCAAATTTTATCTTTTTAAAAGAGGCCTACCAAGGGATCGATACTCTTGGGAATGACCTCGAGTGGTAAATCCTTCGAGCCACTATAGAAATCAGGTGTGAGCGAAAGTTGTAGCCTTGGGTATAGCTGTTCCTACAGTGTAACTGGCCGAAAGGACAAATGGGCCCCACCACTGGTTACAAGGCTCTTAAGTGAGTCACTGCAGAATGAACTTATGTCCAAAAACATCAAACATGACTAAACACCTTTAAGTAGTAGCCCACCCATTCTATTGATTAAGGATATTTGCGATATAATTTAGTGCAAGAGCATAGATGGTTTTGCTCCCAAGATACTCACCATACATATTTCCTTGAGTAGAAACATAGCTTTTTGAAAAGTCACTTGTGGCTTGATAAAAGTGGTGACTCCCCCATCATAGGGATCATCTATTTGTTATGCTCGTGCAAGACTTAGTATATCACATCCTTACCTGCCAAGGCGGGATTCATAAGGTATGTAGTACTAAAGTCGAAGAAATATCAAGATGTGGGCTAAATTTATCACAACTGGCCATTTGACCTTAGGGATAAAAAGTGTTTGAAGTGTGTTCATTTTAGTCAAGACCAAGTGCAAATTGAGCCGACTTCAGGCTTTGGAAATACACCTTAAAATACATCTAAAGGAAGGGTTATATAAAAGTCCAAGGATTGGGTTGATCTAGACCCATACTCATTTGTGCCTTGGGGGCAACATTCTTGTGTTTGTGTGCTTGCTTTGTTTTCTTGTCAAAGAAAAATCAGAAAATCACTTCCCAAAAACAAAGTATTCATCTAACCAAACATCTATCAAAACAACCAAAAATACAAAAAACAAAGTGCAAACAACAAAGAATCAAACTTTATGACCATTCTTCACATCTTGCGAAAGAAGAAGCGTCATTAGAATATCAACTTGAAAAGAAGACCATTGAGCTCAAAGACTTTGATCAAAAGGAGGAAATTCTTCTATATAAATAGACAAATCTTTGTCTCACATAGAGTCTTTCTGCATCACATGTGTCTCTACCTTCAAGAAAAAACAAACGAATTTGATTCTGAATCATTGAACCGCAGAGCTTTTATGCAATATAGAGCTCTGAGTTATCACAAAAACCAAGGAAGAAAGATTAATCCCAACTTCTTCCCAAACGTCTGTATCACATACAACACAGCTCGAGAAATACCACCAACACCCGAAAGGGAAGAGGTTCTTGTCCTAAGTTCTCTTTTTAGATATTGCTTGAAATCAAACACATCACATCACTTTTTAGATTGTTTCTACATCTAGGATAAGCTCATCCTAAGAGACACATCTACGCAGGTTAAAACTAGTTCATGAGTGAATCCTCTCATTACTAGGTAGTTAAATCTGTAACACATCTCAGATTTCTCTACACCTTATCACATCAAAACTTATCAAACAAACAAGCAATTCAAAGAAGGAATTTTGGTTACATCCACCTTAAAGGTGCTAGAGATCCACGTGCAACACAATTCACCAACCATCAATCTCTCATTTCAACAAAAACTTATCATCATTTTCACACAACTTCAACAAAAAGCTTATAAACAAAATGGCCCAAACCCGATCACAGTCCAGGCAACGAGAAATAGAAAGGGAAGAAGAAGAAGAGGAAAATATCAATGAATTTCAAGAAGCACTTGGAGGAAATGAAGATGATGAAAACCTAAGTACTCCCACTCCTGCAACAATAGAAAGGGCTCAGCATAACCCTCTCTTTAACAGACTTTTTGACGAAATACTTAGGAGCAATGCGGATGCTCACTTCTTAAGACTCGCTCAAGAAGAAGCAAAACTCCCCTCTGACTTTGATCTTGCCCAATGGGAATACTATCGGTTGCAGTCTAGAGGACTACAGTTCATGTGGGCCTATTGACCCCCTTTTGTTTGTCAATTTTTTATTCATAGGGCCAGATCTATGAGGGTTTGAAAATTCAGCTTTTTTGTGATCTAGGGGGGAACCTATTTTTTGGAGCAATTTGTCCAAGAAATGACATCACAGTTGGCTTTCAGAGGCTAATTCCATGAATTTTGATATATAATTTGCTTATTTTTGGTGACAGGGGCATCTGGGACATGATTTTTTATTGGCACATTTTTTGAGACATAAAAATTCATACAGCCATACATGCACCTGTGTTAGAAATATTTTTTTAAAAAAATCAACTGGCTGCAAAAGTACATGACGTCAATGGTATGGACAGCTTGCATGGCCCCTGTGATCCTCTATGTGCCCTAAAAGAGGGGTTTTTTTGTTTTTTCCATAACTTGGGCATACGATATCATTTTTTGGCAAACAAGATATCGTCGGAAAGTTGGTTTTGTCTACTTTCCATATATATGGGTTCAATCATCTGGTGTTTCTGATGGTATATTCTACAGACATTTGAAGTCAGAGGTGTTATTTTCAATCCCGATCTCATAACTTTTCACCAGCTTCTCCAATTTTTCGCGATTCCAATGGTGTTGGGATGGTGTTTTAGAGCTCTTCATATCCATCCATGCACTTTTTCTAGATTTTACTCCAGGCACATTTTATTCAGTTTTTTGTGTTTTCACACTCTGGTGAATTACTTGGACATATAACATTGTGGAAACTTCTAGTTTTCCTCGGATGACTTGGTTTTGGCTATTCTTCATGTATTTCCAGTCTTATATTTTTTTTTAACATTCTGAGCTTTCATTGTAAGCACTTATGATTTTGTAACCGCACTCAGATAGAGTGCCTCTATATTGCACATGTATTAAGGGATCTTGCACATCAGTTTTGTGCCTTATTGTACTCGCACTATGATATAAAGTGCCATGGGGGTTTAATGTTTGCCTTTGTTTGCCTTCATACCTTTCTCATGTGCGTGTGCCTTGGTTTGCACACCCTTTGTATTTGCTTGTACTTTCATGTTTGCACGGTCAGATGTTCTTGGTTCTTCTTCATGCACTACATTATGGCTTTCAGATTCAGTGTACCTATCATACCTCTCCCTTGTCATCATTATGGGGGGGTTCTACTTTTGGTGCTAATGCTTCCTTGGTTCCGTGTTGGAGTGAGCTATGTATTTAGTATTTGTTCCTATGTACTAGGCAAGTGTAGTGGCTCGTTACCCATGCATTTCGATAGATGAAATAATTACTATATGGACACTCTTGCATTCCTATTTTATGGAGGTGACCTTCCATTTTTTCATTTGATCAGTTCTTCAGACTATTGGTGCTCGTGCCATTTGTATCTTCGAATTTCAAATGTTTTTCTTGTGTTTGCCATATGATTTGGATTCGAGTAGTGTCATTGAGGTAACTCATGCAAATTCATGTCTTCTTGATCCTAATCATCATTTGTTTCAGAGGAGGTTCTTATTTTAGCATCATAGTAGTCATTCGATGACAGTGTTTGAAGCTTCTTCATGCTTTAGTGATTCTTCATGCTCATTTTTTCTTTCTATCTTTTAGAACATTCTTTTTGGGAGGCTTCTTAGTCCTTCACTTGAGCTTTCATCTCTTCTTGGAGAGGAGTTGTGTTCCCATGGGGTTTTCTCTTTTTTCTCCACTTTACAGAGATTTCATTCTACTTGGGTACCTCATCAAGCCTTGTTGTTGAGACCCATTTTTAGCTTTCTAGCATCTAGTCCTTAGTTTTTTTACCTTCTCCCTAACTTCATCTTAAGGGGGGGTGTTAGAGTAAAAGGTATTAGTTTACTTAATTAATTAAATCAATCTGATTTAATAATTAAGTGACCTTTTCTCTATTTCACTTAAGCTAAATTTAGGAAGCTAAACTTAGGAATATAAATAATTAATTCATTATTAATTATTAATTAATATTAGGGTTTATGTTTTTAGGTTTTGATCTCCTTTTATAAGGATTGATCCCTTTGTAATCCTTAACCAATCTGATTATCATTATTGCATTCTTTTGTTGTAGGTTTTCAAAGCAATCTTTGTGTTTTGTGAATCTTCCATTGTTGTGACAGGTTATTTGCATATAGGTGTTCACTGGGTTCTGTGAGGTTGTGTTCTACAACTTTAACATGGTATAAGAGCTTGAGACTTGAGGCTTCCATGTTCTCTAGATTGGGATATTCTACCTATAACATGTCTTTTGTGCAATTTGGGTTGATTTGGACCTCACCATTGAATCTGGCATGTGTCAAATAGACAAGATTGATCTTTTGTTTGTCAATTTTTGATTCATGGGGCCAGATCTGTAAGGGTCTAAAAATTCATCTCTTTTTGTTGTCAAGGCCGGCAACTATTTTTTTAAGCCATTTGGGCCAAAAAAAATTGTCACGGTTGGCTTGAGGAGGCCGATTCCATGAATATTGATATATAATTCGACTATTTTCGGTGACAGAGGCATCTGGGCCTTGATCTCCCTCCTTGGTTGTACGGTTGCTGCACACAGTTCAAGAGAAAAAAAATTGGTATTTTTTAATATAATTTTTCCTTTAGGATTTTTTTTTTTCTGGAAATTTTTTTAAAAATTATTAAACAAACAAAGGCAAACGTCAAACCCCCATGGCACTTTATATCATAGTGCGAGTACAATAAGGCACAAAACTGATGTGCAAGATCCCATAATACATGTGCAATATTGAGGCACTTTATCTTAATGCGATTATAAAATCATAAGTGCTTACAACGAAAGCTTAGAATGTCAAAAAAAGACATAAGACTAGAAATACATGAAGAACAACCAAAAACAAGTCATCCCACGCAAACGAAAAGTTTCCACGATGTCATATGTCCAGGTAATTAACCAGAGTGTGAAAACACAAAAAAGTGAATAAAATGTACTTGGAGTAAAATCTAGAAAAAGTGCATGGATGGTTGTGAAGAGCTCTGATACCATGTAAAATTTGTAGAATACAACCTCACAGAACCCAGTGAACACCTGTATGCAAATAACCTGTCACAACAATGGAAGATTCACAAAACACAAAGATTGCTTTAAAAACCTTGAGCAAAAGAATGCAATAATGATAATTAGATAATGAATTTCAAAAGGGATCAATCCTTATAAAAGGAGATCAAACCTAAAAAAGGAAAATCCTAAAAGCAATTAATAATTAATAATGAATATAATTATTAATATTCCTAATTTTAGCTTCCTAAATTTAGCTTAAGTGAAATAAAGAAAAGGTGACTTAATTATTAAATCAATATGATTTAATTAATTAAGTAAACTATAGTTTACTCTAACAAAATGATACATTGGATTTTGTACCTTTTTCCTGAAGGATGAAAACCTATTCGTTGTAAATGGGCGTTCAAGAAAAACATTGGTTTGGATGGAGGCATTGAGAAGTATAAAGCAAGGTTGGTTGTGTAGAGGTGGGAATTTTTTACCTCTAAGATGATGAATCTCAGAGAACAAACTATAAGTCGCTACCTCACTTGAACTCATGTTAAGGTGAGCCAGGGGATATGAGATATAGAACTCGGCTAATACAAGACAGACAAAACTTCTAGACAACTTTGGTAGCTCTTTGTGACTAGGATGAAAATGCAAAACTACAACTCCAGTGTGACGCACTACCATCATGTACGAACAAGAACAAATAACCATATAGAGAAGGGACTAACAGTCGTATAGATAAATGAAAGAAGTACGATAATATAAAAATATAGACAACTAGGAAATAAAGTGAAATAAGAGAAAAGGGAAGAAAATAGATGAACAATAGGTCCACACTATGAAGCCTCCAAATAGATAAATCTTCTCTAATGCAACCTACACACAAGCCAGAAAGGAAAAAATTTTGGGGCTGCTTGGGGACTTGGCTCAGTCAAATCCTTGTTTTGGTGTTTCCACCTCCACATACAACCAAATAGTTAGATAGATAAATAAAATAAATGCAAGATAAGATAAATGAGAAATGATTTGATGGATAAGGGATGTGATGAATAAGAAGATTCTCAAATATAGGATAAATAGATAGATATTACCAAATAGGCTTGACAAAATCCAAGTTAGATGTGATGATATTACTGTGAGAGCTTTAGAGTGTTGTAATAAATGAAATATTGTTGTAGCAAGTGCATGCGGATAAGAGCAAGTTGTAAGAGCCAAGAGAATCATAGAGATAGTGCTAGAGAGCCAGAGGGAGACCAAGAGAGAGTAAGAGACTCTAAGAGAGATAGCTAGAGCAAGAAGATTGGTTTAAAAAGAGAGAAGAGGAGGGAAAAATAGGGCTAGTGAGTTGTTTGAAAGATTCAGGGCCATTTCCATCGACATGTGTAGGTGACAAGTGGAAAAACATGCTCAGAATCGACATTCGAATGTTGAGATTTTGCAAGGAATGTGTGGCGCACGAATGTTCACATGGTGTGATAGTGTCCAAATTAATCACGCTTAAAAACAAGAGGAGACATAGGAGACACATGGCTAACAAGACTAACACCACAAGGGAGCTACTAGAAAGGGGGGTCTTGAGCATCCTGAGAGGGAAAAGGATGATGCAAGGGCTAAAGTGAGACTACTCAAGTGCTAGGGGAATGGACACCAAAGTGGTTACAAAATATGTAGGTGGAATTGCAAAGGGGTATGAAATTTTTTACTCTAAATTTTGCCCCTTTAGTGGTCTTATGAATAAACATGACTATTCACACTAAAATAAATCTACCAAACATAAAATAACATCATGATGCCAAAAGGATACTGTATAGGAAGCAAACAAATCTTCAAGCCAAGGAAACATGCCCCCAAGCTAAAGACCTACAAAACAAATGCATTAGATATGGAAAATATGCACAAGACAATGGTGTTAGATCATGATAAACATATAGATAGCACACACATGAAAGCATAGAACAAAGAAACTACGATCTTTAGTTAGAAAAATAAAAGAGACCTCTATGTAAAAGGTTATCTTAGTACCATGCATTGTCCCCAAAACAACAAGAAATAATAAATAGAGGAATTCTAAAATGAAGAGAAGAATGCAAGGATTGATCACTTCAAGGAAGAATGCACCCAGAAGTTAGAGAAGCAATCAATGTTGAAGATATATTAGATGACCCATACACTTGCTTTATCTATCACTAGCAGTCATGCAAATATGATGACATTCAAAAAGATAGATCTAGCAAGTTATATTATGCTAGATGATCAAAGATAAGTATCACCAACCTCGCTTAGATGGAAGGCCACTACTGAAAGATAAGTAGGACCAACCTCACTTAGAAGAAAGGCCACTAGTGAAAGATAAGTAGCAACAACCTCACTTAGAAGGAAGGCCACTATTAATAAGGATAAAAATATAGAAGTTAGGTAGAACCAACCCCGCTATGGAGGAAAGCCACTATCGATAAGATAGATTTTGATAAAAGCCACAGAGGGTGAGAAGTAGATAGATAGTTACCACAGTGGGTGAGAGATGGAGATGCATCATTATAGATGAAGAAGAGACATGATAAGAATGAACAACGGGTTAAAATATGATAGAGAAAGATAGAGATATACCTCGATGTAACGTTCTATGCAAAGAAGAATAAGAAGACATATCAATACATGAAAGATCAATATCACTCAATTGATGAAATTGTTGAATCTTGTCATTCAAGGCCTTACATTCACTAGTGGAATTGCCAAGCACTTGATGGTATGCACAAAAAGAATCATTCTTAGGAAAACTATTATGTGTAGGAGGAGGAAGAGTAATCAAGTGAGCTTTGAGAAGACACAATAAGACACATTCTTTCTTAGATAAAGGATGAGGAGAAAGAAGTAACCCTTTCTATTGTGGAGAAGATCTTGACTTCTCACAAGAAGGATATACAAAGATAATAGATGATGTAGGACAAGATGAAGATGGATTAGGCTTGTAACCTAAACCCATCGTAAACGAATGCAATTTCAGCTTCAAAGGCACCTTAACACCTTGACCCATGCACCCAAGACCATTTCCTTTATATCCATACTTAGAGGCAATATTAAATCCTAGACCATAACATGATTGCATCTCTTCAAAAGAGGGAGGATCACCATTAGTGGTATAGTTAATAGTGTTCACATGATCCTGCGATGTACAAGAATAATAATCTTTGGCAGCAAGTGGGAAAAATGTTTTTGGAAGTTTAAGGTGGATAGGGTCGGCCTTGTATTCACCAACATGAGAATTAGTGAAATCCAAAGAACCCCAATCATCACCTAAACATGCATTCACTTTAGATGAAGAAGATAGTTCAATAGAAGATGTCTTATCAAGAGTAGACTCAGAGCTTTGTGCTTTCAAGAGATCTGCCTTAGGAGGATCTACTTTCAGAGAATATTGTTTCTCAAGTGATTCCTTCTTCGAGACTTCTTCACCCTTTCGACTTTCCTTTTTAGGGGACATGATAGAGGTAGAATTTGTCACTATGGAGGACAATGTTGGAACATAATTTTGAAATGAAGGCATAACTTAAATTTGACCTAGTGCTAATATTTGACACAGGTGCACAACATCAAGGTCAGCCTTGATTGTAACCACTTGATTATTTGCCACAAACTTCACTAAACCATGAAGCGTAGAAGAAACAACTCCCAAAGCATGAAGCCATGGTCTACCCAAGAGGATATTAGAAGATAGAGGACTTGGCATTACATGTACTATATTCTATATAGTGATAGGTCAAACCTTCAAAGGCAAGATAACTGATCCCAAAGCACTTTTTCCACTGTTATCAAAACCACAAATAAACAAAGAAGATGTTTCTAGGGAATTCGGATCAACCTTAATCTTTGGTAATAAATCCATACTACATACATTAAGTGTGGAGCCTATATCAACAAGAGTTAGTCTAATACCAATGCCATTGACATGAACCATATTCTATATAGTGATAGGTCAAACATTCAAAGGCAAGATAACCGATCCCAAAGCACTTTTACCACTATCACAAAACCACAAATAAACAAAGAAGATGTTGCTAGGGAATTCAGATCAACCATAATCTTTGGTAATAAATCCACACTGCATACATTAAGTGTGGAACTTGTATCAACAAGAGTTAGTCTAATTTCAATGCCATTAACATGAACGATTATCATTAATAGATCAGCCAAGTTCCTCACTTCCAGAGGCAGAAGTTCATGGGGATAGAATATAATATTCGGAAAGTCCACATGAATATGATCCATCAACGCATTTACATATGTTAGCCTAGCAAAAGAAGGCAATAAGATCTTTTACAGAGATTCCTGTAGCATACCTTGATAAACCAAAGCAATCTGAAGAAAATCCCATAGTGAGATATTAGCAGGAGTAACATGAAGTTGCTCAATAAGATCATAATCACTAGGTCGTTTAACCACAGGTGGAGGTGCTTGAGGAAGGCTTGGTTGAGAAGATGGTATAGAGGGTTGTGGATGATCAAGATATTGCCTATTTCTTCAAGTATTATAAGTATGGGCTATCATTCTATAGTAAGGAGCCTTAGACTGTGTATATCTCATAAAATGATCTGGTGAGACATTTTCAAAAGGAACACCATGAATAGATTTTACCTTCTTTGGAGAAGGACTAGCTACAGTCACATGAATGATTGGTCTCTTAGACCTTTTAGGGGTGGCAGAGACATAAATGACATTCATAGACTCATTATGATATGTAGAATATTTAGATGAAGGAATTTTTTCAACATCAACCTTTGAAAAATTAGATATGAGTCAAGACTCATAATTCACCAATGCATCATCTCTAGAAGAGAGTGCACTAGAATGAAGAGATGGTAGAGTAACATTAAGAAAGGTGTCAATGATTTTATCCTCTTGTAAGAAAATATCCTCTCAAATAGAAGATATATTATGAGAGGGATCAAAGGCATAGAGTGACATAGGTAAAGCTAAGTCACCATCACAAGCATGAAAAGGAACATCATTAGCACTTTGAATAAAGCTAGAAACTAAGTTAATAAAAGAAGATAACATATGCAATTTGAAATTAATAAACTTAAACCTAAGAAAGAATGCATAAACAAGTCGGCTGAAGGCTGACAAATCATTAATAAATTGACAATATAGATTGGGGTTCGGAGCAGTGCCCCAAAAAATATTTTTTGGAAGAACAGGAAAGATTTAGAATTGTCCTTTTTATATAGGGGGGATGCTAAATTCTTGAAGAAATGATAAAGAATGATTTGAAAATGATATAGAAGAAGTGTTCATGTCGGATTCACCAAAATGTAGAGGTGGGAATTTGTTACCTCTAACATGATGAATCTCAGAGAACAAACTATTTGCCGCTACCTCACTTAAGCTAGTGCTAAGGGTAAGCTAGGGGATACGAGATATAGAACTCAGCTAATACAAGACAGAAAAACCTTCTAGATAGTTTTAGTAGCTCTCTATGACCAAGACGAATGCATGAAACTAGGACTCGAGTGTAGTGTGCTATCATTCTGTACGGACAGAAACATAGAATCGTACAGAGAAGGCACTAATAATTGTACATATAAATGAAAGAAGTACAATAATATAAAAATACAAAAAACTAGGAAATACAGTGAAATAAGAGAAAAGGGAAGAAAATAGATGAACAATAGGTCCACACTATGAAGCCTCTAGCCAGATGAATCTTCTCTAATGCAACCTACACATAAGCCAAAAAGGAAAAATGTTTGTGGCTTCTTGGGGACTCGCCTGAGTCAAATCCATGTTTTGGTGTTTCCACCTCCACAGATAGCCAAATAGATAAATAGATAAATAAAATAAATGCAAGATAACATAAATGATAAATGATAAATTATAAATTATAAATGATTTGATGGATAAGGGATGTGATGAATTTGAATACGCTCAAAGATAGGATAAATAGATAGATATTACCAAATAGGATTGACAAAAGCCAAGGTAGATGCAAAGAGATTACTATGAGAGATTTAGAGCATTGTAACAAATGAAATATGTAGCAAGTGCATGAGAATAAGAGCAAGATATAAGAGCCAAGAGAATTAAAGAGATAGTGCTATAGAGGTAAAGATAGACTAAGAAAGTGTAAGAGAGTCTAACATTGAGAGCTAGAGCAAAAAGATGTGATTTAAAAAGAGAAAAGAGGAGGTAAAAAGAGGGCTCGTGAGTTGTTGAAAGATTCAGGGCCATTTCTACTGACAAGTGCAGGTGACAAGTGGAAAAGCATGCTCAGAACCGACATTCAAATGTTGAGATTTCACAAGACGAATGCGTGACGCACAAAATATTTCGCACAACATGCTAGTGTCCAAATGAATCATGCTCGGAAATGGCATGAGACAAGGGAGACACGTGGATAGCAAGATTGACACCATGAGAGAGTTGCCAAAAAGGGGGTTCTCAAACATCTTGAGAGGGAAATGGCTGATGCAAGGTCTGAAGAGAGCCTACTCAAGTGCTATAGGAATGGACACCAAAGTGGTTACAAAAGATGAAGGTGTAATTGCAAAGGGGTATGCAATTTTTGACTCTACACGTTGCAAAAGCCTACTCTTAGGTTGAGGGTGTCTATTATGGTGAGATATTTTCTCATGTTGAAAATATGACATCCATTAGAATTTTTCTTTCTATCATTGCTGACTATGATTTAGAGGTTGATAAAATGGATGTGAAAATTGTTTTCCTTCATGGTGATTTGGAGGAGGATATTTATATGACATAGCCAGAACACTATGTGGTAAAAGGTAAAAGTAATTTGGTCTGTAAATTGAAGAAATCTTTGTATGGCCTCAAACAGAGTCCTAGGATGTGGTAATATAAATTTGGTACATATGTACTGAGTTTAGGATTTGAATGTTGTAAATTAGATAATTATGTTTATTATAAATCTAATGGTAATCATCTCCTAGACATTGCATTATATGTTGATGATATGTTATTCATTGATAAAGGGAAAGGTACGATTTCAAAACTAAAGTCTTAGCTTGTTGCTAAATTCAAAATGAATTATCTTGGTGCAATGAAACAAATTCTTGGGATGGAAATTAGAAGAGATAGAGTGAATAAAGAGCTATGTCTAGGCTAGAGTAAGTATGCGAATTCAGTTTTACAAAGGTTCAACATGCAGGATTGTAGACCATTGTATGTTCCCTTTATAGTTGGAACAAAATTATCTATTTTAGATTGTCCTACATCTCCATCTGAGATGGAAGACATGAGCATAGTGTCTTACCAGAGTGTAGTTGGAAGTTTGATGTATGTTATGGTCTATACTAGACCAAACATTTCCCAAGAAGTGGGAGGTCTTTTGAGATATATGTCTAATCCTAGTAGAGTTCATTGGGATGTAGTCAAAATAGTTTAGATATTTGAAGGGTACCTCAAAGTATTCTTTGTGTTATCACAGTAATTTGGTTAGAGATGTGATTTCCCTTGATATTCATGGTTATGTGGATTCAGACTGGGTAGGTGATATTGATAGCAGAAGATCCACCAGTGCTTATGTGGTTACCTTTTTTGGTGGTGCAATTAGCTGGATGAGTAAGCAACAATTTTTGGTTCATTTGTCCACTACAAAAGTAGAGTATATGGGAGTTACTCATGCTTGTAAAGAAGCAATTTATATTAAGAGACTGTGTTCAGATATTGGAATAAAACAAGGTGCAATGACAATTTATTTAGACAGTCAGAGTGTGATTTGCCTAGCTAAGAACCTGATATTTCATGTCCAGACCAAACACATTGATGTTCAATATCTTTTTTTAGAGATATGGTCGAAGATGGTAGGGTGAAATTGTTAAGGTAGAAACTTTGATGAACATTGTAGATTATTTAACTAAGGTTGTGATCACAGATAAGTTCAGATGGTGTTCAAAGTCTATGGGCCTCATGGACCCAAGCAATTAATTTATTATGTTGATATTCCCTTTGCTCTTGCAAGGTGTTTGACAAGAGGGATAATATTGGGAAAATGGTGTCTCAACCATGCATTTACATTAGGTTACTATTTATAGTAAGTTTTCATTTCAGCATGAAATGGTGCAAAATTCTCCCCAAAGCTTTGGATTGGCTAGATAAGCATGCCAATAAATTTTTGTCACAAGATCATAGCTAGTTTTGAAGATATTAAAGTTTTCATTTTTGCAAAGTATGATGAAAGGTTTAAATTTAATTTTGAGGACTTTAGACCCTTTTAAATGACCTAAAAAGGGACGTAACTAGAGTAGCGGGTTACAAGGTGATATATAACTTCATGAGATTTCCAATGCATAAAACAATTCATCAATTAGACACTTGGTTCACAAGTTATGGCCTCTGAAAGTTTGGACTCTTGAAATAGGAAATATAAAATGCATCAAACACATAATAAGATATAAAAGGGAGGAACACATGTCAATGTGTGTTTTGACATATCATAGGGCATCTATATTGGAGATAAATTTGGCTCTACTTTATTGGGTGGTTTTAGCCCATGGTTTTGTAATACTATTTGATAGTTTCTTGTATTCTATCTCCTATATATGAGGTGTATGAGATAGAGGTTTTATGTAAGAGACTTATGGTTATTGAGTTACCTTTGAATCTCTACTTGATTATACTCTTGTAAAGAGATTCCTCTGCAAGTATATTGTAATATGTTATTGATTGTTGAATAATATATTGAGCTACTTTTGGAGTGTGGGTTTTTTCTCTCGAAAGGGTTTTACCCACATAAATCACTATGTTGTGGTATGTGTGCTATTATGTCTATTTTTGTCAAGTTTTTGTAACTGTTGTAATGATTTGTAAGTTTTTTCATTACCCTCCTCTCAAGGTTAGTGTAGGAAATTTTTTCACTACTTAACTTCCTTACAAAACAAACATACACACTATAGGGTAGGAACAAGGTGTGGCGCCTTGGTCCTCACTAGGACCAAGGCAACATGCCATGGTCCTCCTTGATTGGGGCCTATTTTAAACCCTACGTCCTATCTTGAATTTGAGCAGGAAACCTTTCCCTGTGTCGGCCTATGTCGGAAAATTAACATAATTGACAACAACAAAGTATATAAGTAGGTCTTCGCCTCTCATTTAGGTAGAAGGTAATAAGGCGAATGTATGGTGAAATTGGGAGAATTACATTCAAGAAATCAAGTGTTCAAGCATTGAATTATTCATCATCAAGCATTTCTAGAGGTCTTCAAAGCTGCATATTCTTCATCAGTCAATTATGGATCAACAATACATCATTTATTTGCAAGCATGTGTATGTGTTAGGGTTTTGTCGTGTTCATGTAATTTCATACAACATATGTGATTATACTCAAGAAGAAAAGCATCATTATTATTCATTGTGAATTTGACATATATCTTTCCATCATTTATTTCAAGTATTTGCAATATTTCATTCAAGGTTGTTTCCAAATTGGGGTTTGACCTAGGCAAACCCCTATTCCCAACCTATTTCCCTTTCTTTATATGTGTAGGAAATAGGTTTGAGGTTGTACTTCTCATAATAAACATTATTCACAAGGATGGAACAACCCTTTTTGGCATGCAGAAAATTTGGAGGACCATGTTTCCACGTCATGGTCCTTGCTTTTTCAGGGCATTTTTGATGAGCAAATCCAACTCAGCTCATAGTACTTAATTCTAGGTGCCCAGCTCGATCTCACATATGTAGCTCATTCCTTTCTCAATTTTACCTTCATTTTTTAGCATTTACAATAATTTTGAGTTGCAAGTCAAAATTTGAGTTTTTGAAATTGAAAAAGCACTCAGACGTGAAACAATTAATCCAGATTATGCAATTCACAAGCTCAATTTTGAAATTTAATAATTAGGGTTTTAATGAAATTGTATTGTCATAAAATTCATGACCCTAGAAATTTTTTACCATATTAGGGTCCTCACGCACACGAGATCAAATCTCCTAGCATGATCAGAGACCAGAGACTGCTCAACCCTCATAATCTGCTTCTCCCTTGGCCTCCACACCACCCTGTCTGCACTTTGCCCTGGAAAAAGGGGTAGGACAGGGGCGTGACGCCCCTGTCCCCCCTAAGATAGGAGTGAGGATCTCTTTTCCTCCCAGGATAGGGGCGTGGCACTCCTCTCCCTACCCTATTTTGGGGTAGGACCTTTCCTAAGCATGCATTGTAGGTTGTGCAGTGAGCAGGAAAACTTCCCTGATGTCGGCCTATGATGAAAATCAATTTTATTAACCCTAATTGACATGTATTTTAGTTGCATTTTCCCTCTCAAGTTGGTCAAGTTGGAATAGGTTCAATAAGGTGAAAATTTGTGATCAAGCGTTCAAGAGCATTCAAGCATTCCTTTCCAACATTGAGCATTCTCAAGTCTCCCTTCAAGGCTAGGTGTTGCATTCAAGTTAAGGATTCAATCATTGAAGAGGAGATTGATTCCAATATTCAATTCCACACAAGAATTTCTATCAACATTGCTATCACAACCTCCCTTGAGGTGATTTACATTGCAGTCTTTCATTTACATCTACTTGCGAGTACTTTCTTTCATTACTTCGTTAATTCCAAAAATGGGGTTTTACCTAAAGGCAAACCCCCAATCGCAACCCATTTTCCTCTCTTTTCTATGTGTAGGTTGCAGGTGCGTAGTTGTACTTTTGGATTTGGGCTCCATTTGCAGAGGCAGAAAAACCCTTTTCGTTTCACGGATTTTTCAGGGGACCGTGTACATTCTTGCCACAATCTGAGAAACTTTTCCTCAAATTCACAGGGCAGCTTTGTCTTGACATATTACTATCAAATCCAGGTGCATAGCTTCATCCCATACTCCGATCTCAAGTTATAATCAGTTTTTTGTCACTTTTGCACTATGTAATTCAATCAATTCCTTTCCATTTCAAATAGGAATTGGGGATTAGCTTATCATGCCTATTTCACTCAGAATTCTATCTTCTTCTATGGAGATTAAATCTAGTGAATTCTCCTCTCCTCTTCTAATGTAATCAAGTGAAAAGTGTTTGAAGGGTAATCCGTAGTGAAACTCTCATCTCTTCTTGGAGGGAAAGGGTAGTTTTCCTCTTGATCTCTCATTCACATATTTTTCACCAGCCAATACATTTTGTTGACATTACATTTTGGTGAACCCGGCGTCTTGCATGCTTTCCTTTGAACAAAATTGCATATTTTTTATTCGCAAGTTTAAATTTTCTGCAAACTTAGGGGTTAAATCATTAAAAACCTTAGTTTTTAAAATTAAAATTGAACTTGTGATTTGTAAAAATTGCTTGTGGTTATCTTAGATCTGAAAATTGTTTTATTTGCCAAATTCAATTTCCTTATTGTCTTGTTCAAGTTGCAAAATAAATTTACATAATTAAGAGGTTACTTATTAAAACCCTAATTTTCAAAAATCATCTTGAACTTGTGGAAAAATTGGATTTTCATTTAATTTTCAAATTTTTGATTATTCTTAGACTTGTTTTCATTTCTACAATTCAAATTTTTAATTTTCCTCCTTTTTCCCAAAATTCAAATTTCAAAATTAAGTGGTTAGGTCATAAAACCCTAATTTTCAAATTTAATTGGATTTTATGTAAATTTCAATCAATTTCATTCAAAATTAGATTTCTAAACATTTTCCAAGGTGTCCCTATCCATTATGTTTGACCTTTTTCAAATTTACAATCCAATTCCTCTTTTTTCTTCAAAACCCTAATAGGGTCATATTTTTACATTTGAACCTTAATTTTGCCCATCTAGAAATCATAAAATTCACCAATTTTTTGGGGTTAGCTTTGAAATCATCGTAATATTCATCCCTAAAAATGTTGAAAAAATTGGTCAGACCATGTGTGTTCCCGCCACGGTCCTCATCTTTTTTCCTAAAATTTTGGGAGACTATTATGAGTATATTTAATAGCCTAAATCTAGAAGTTTGGTTGATTTTGTCAATTTTTTATCCCTCTAGAATTGGAAATACCTCCAAAATTTAATATTTCAAATTTCAAGAAAAATTTTAAAATGAAGAGGTTAATTATAGGCTGCCCTGATTTTAAAAATTCTTATTTTAAAATTAAGTGGTATTCCCTTGGCCCTATTTTTGAAATTCCAATTTCCTTTCATTTTTGGAAATTATGTCATCCTCTTCTTCCAACAAAGTTCAAATTGTTTAATCCGTATTTTCTTAAATTTTGCATTAATTGTTGGTATTTTGGATATGTTGATATGGTTTTTTCATTGATGTCAACACCTGTCATCACTTTTCAACACTTATCAGCACTTGGAGATCTTTGGTTATGTTCACCGGGAAGTCAGAGACTTATGCACAGTCACCGGTATTTGGTTCACCGACAAATTATATTGTTCATTGGCACTTGGAATAACTTGGAGACTACTTGGTTATGTCAAAGACATTATTCGATCACTTGGTTTTGCTGATTTGGTAACTTGTTTATTTGAGTTTGCATATTTGTTGTTATCAGCAAATAGGTCCAGGATATGCATCGACAGGCATATCTATTCCAGATCAGCACAACACGTTATGGAGATGAAGTATTATTATTGTAAATGCATTGAGTGGACATCATGCATCGGATATTGATTTATTTGTAATTGATTTTATTGTAATATCTTTTAGTGAGTGAATATATATTTATCAACTCAGAATTTAATTTCGAACATGAAGAACAACATTTTATGATGACATTATTGCACAAACTATTTTTTTGGGGTTATGGGCAACAACCAGCGTTTAGGGGCTTGGGCAGGTGTTACATGGGAGGATCTACCTCATACCCCACAATGGGCTTTTACTAGAGGGAGATGGGAGGATAAGGTTCTTCAGATTATGAAGCCAGATCGCAAGGGATGGTTTAGGCCAGTTTCCAGGTACTTTCAGGGGTTTTTTAAACATCAGCGTCACTTTCCCAAAAGGCACTTTCCTATGGTCAATTATGCTTGGCGGTCTGATTTTCATGGGAAGCAAGGGCAGAGGCAGGTGAATCCAAACTTGAAATGGGGGAATGCTCAAGGTGATAGTCGATCATTTGCATAGGTGGTTGATTCATGAAATATAGAGAAAGGAGTTAGGGTTTCGGTAGGGGTACCTGTCAAAGCGGGAAACAAAGAAACAAAGGCTAGGGTTTCAGTTTCTGTGACTCAAGTGGACGGTCAGGTAAATTCAATTCCTAAGGAAGCTATCCCCGCAAAGGAAAAGGTAAGTAACTATAGTGACACTTCACCACATGTTTGGGTACTGATTCCTTGCATTGATCTCCTAGGATCTTATGTTGACAAATAAGATTGCTCCCTACATTCAAATGCTATTGCTGGGGAACTCTGGGGGGATCAAATTTGTTTATCCAAACTTTATAATAAGTTGCAGAAACGTTGGGCAAATATACATTATTTTTAGCTTCTTTCAGCTAATACTTTTATTATTTTTTTCAATTCTCCTTTGGTTCGGGATAGGGTTTTGGATTCTTCTCATCACTGGTTTGGGAAGCACTTGCTTTCAGTTTTTGCTTGGAAGCCTTTCTATGTTCCTACTAGGTCAAATAGAAAATTATCTCCCTTTTGGTTTGGACTGTCAAAACTTCTTTTTGAATCTATGGATCCCGATGTTCTGCAACAAATTGGTAATTCATTTGGTACTTTTGTTACATCCAATTTGGATTTTGTGGAGGGGGAGGTTATGGTAAAAATTTGTGTATTATTTAATCCTGAGACTGTACACCCCCGTACTTGTAATATTAAGTCTCATGATGGGATTTGGCATCAAAATATAGAGAAACTAGACTCTGAGCTTCTGAAATCTCCCCTTATTTTAGATGCCCCATTATTTATGGATTTTAAGAAGAATCGCCAAGTGAAAGGTCCAATAGGTGTTAATAATTCAAAAGATTTTTCAAATCCTGTCATTTATCAACCGATCTCTAACACTATGTTACATTCTCAGAAGATTATTGATAGAAATGGGAAAGATCTGAATAAAGTTGATTCTGGTTTTCAATTGAATTCTAAACAGGCTATTGTTTCTCCTTCCATTAATAACTCAAAAGAAATTTCAAATCCATTTTTTTCTCAGCCAAACTTTATTAGGGGGATTCTAAGAATATTTTACATATTCAAGAAGCTATTGACAATAATGAGAAAAATGTTCATTTAGATCTGTACAACAAGGATTCTGGGTCTCTTTTTAATTCTAAACAGGCTGTTGCTTTTCATTTTGAATCAGTAGCATTGGATTCTTCTACGAAAGATAATATTTGCAAGGCTTCTGAAGTAGAGATACTGACTGATTCTGTCTTAATTGCTCAAATCAAGCTCTTAGCTTCCAATACTTCTGATCATGGTCTAGAAATTCTAGATAAGGAGAGAAACTTGGGTTTTTTTATTAGATACCCGAAGTAATTGTGCCTAATATAGAGTTAGTTCAACAAGTGAATGAGCTTCTGAATAATCATGCTCCCCAAAGTGAGGAGGAGGTGGTAGATAGGGTTATTTGCTCTATTGATAGTGATTTAGGAGAAATTATTTCATCTCTCCCTATTGTTTCAACATCAAATCCTTTTGATATTTTGGCTACTAAATATTTGGGATTGGTTGATAAGTCGACTATTTTTTCTCCACCACAAAATGTTAAAGATTTGCCAATTGTCCAAACCACATTGGTATTGTCCCCTCCTTTTGGTTCTCCTAGGAGAGGTAGGCCTCCTAAAAGTGCTCAGACTCAATTAGAGATTGATGCTGGGATATAGAAGACTCTATCTCTTTCTCCTAGGATTGGTCAGGGGAAGAAGTCGCTCTCTTTAGGCAAACGGAAAAAGGGTAAACTACCTTTGACTAGTCCTCTTGTGACTAGGTCTGGGGCAATTAAGAGGAATTTGCAGAATGGAGATAGCACTAAATCTCTGGATATTGATAAGAGGGGAGTTTTGATCTCCCCTCCAGATCAATGAAACTTATATCCTGGAATGTTAGGGGCTTAAATGCCCCTAACAAGATGCGCTTGATTAAGTCCCAGTTGGATTTAGTCAAGTGTGATTTGGTTATGCTGCAGGAAATGAAATTGTCTAAAGAGTCTGCTAATATGCTTTTCTCATCTTGGAAAAGGTGGAATTCTCTTTCTTGCTCTTCTTCTGGTGCTTCTGGAGGTTTAGCATTATTATGGAATAATTATAATGTTGATGTGCAATTAGTCTCTTCGGCTATAAATTGGATGTTGTTCTTGGTTACTAGCAAAGTTTCTAGGGTTAAGGTCTGGTTGTTTAATATTTATGCTCCTTCAGGGATTCAAGGAAAAAATAAGTTATGGAGGGATTTGATTAGGGTGGCTTCTCCTCTAAGGCAGGGGTCCCTTGTTGTTTTTGGAGGAGACTTTAATGCTATATTGGTTTCGAGTGAAAAAAGTGGAGGGATCTTACCGAATAAAAGAATTATGGAAGACTTTGGGAATTTCATTTTTCATATGGGTCTTTTTTATTGTAAATGTCAAAATGGGATTTTTACTTGGACAAATATGAGAAGGGATTTCTCACAAATAGCAAAAAGATTAGATCGGTTCTTGCTTTCAGAAAATTGGTTGGAATCGGATTTTGAGTTTTTTCCTCTATTTTGTCTATGCCAGGATCCGATCATTTTCAAATTTCTCTCTGTATTTTGGAAGATAAGGCTCCCTTTTGGTCTCCTTTCAAATTTGAGCCTATGTGGTTTAGGGATGCCTCCTTCTTGCCTCTCCTTAGAAAATGGTGGGAGTTTGCTCCCTTCTGTTCAAGGTCTCGTATGTTTCAGCTTGTTAAGAAGTTAAATTTCTTAAAATTGAACATTAAAGAATGGAATATTTCACATTTCAAAAACATTTTTCAAGAAAAATAGAGAATTTAGGATTTCATTGAAACTCTTAATAAGCACGTGCTTGATCATGGTATGGTTCCTCAGGTGTTTGATTAATTAAAGCCTTTAAGAATAGAACTTGAAGAGATTCTGGCAAGGGAAGAGATATATTGGAGACAAAAGTCTAGAGAAGTATGGTTGTCTGATGGGGATATAAATACCAAGTTCTTTCACTCTTCTACTAAGTTAAAGAGGAGTAGAAACAGGATATCTTGCATTGAGGATTCTTTTAAGAAATTGCTTATAGAGCCAGAGGAGATTGCTTCAAAGGCAGTTAGATTTTTCAAGTCATTGCTATCTTCTGAAGGTGGCAATTTTAAAGATGATTTTATTTTTGATATACCATCTTTAGTGTCATCAGAGGACAATAGGATGTTGATGTCTCCTTTTTCTCTAGAAGAAGTTAGAATTGCAGTTTTTGCTATGAGTCCTGATAAGGCTCCGGGTCCAGATGGGTTTACTCCCTTATTTTTTCAGAAGTGTTGGGATTTTGTGGGTAAGGATCTATTTCTAGCTCTTGAAGAAAGTAGGAGAAATAGGTCAATTTTGAAGGAACTTAATACCATGATGGTTGCTCTTATTCCTAAAAAGGAGATTGTTAAATCTTTTGTTGACTTTCGTCCTATTGCTTTATGTAATACCTTAAATAAAATTCTTACTAAGGCAATTTCCCTTAAGTTATCCAAAATTCTTCCTAAACTCATTTCGGTGGAGCAAGGTGGTTTTATACCTAGCAGGGAAACACCAGAGGGGGCTATTGTGGCTCATGAGGTACTGCATTCTATCTCCATTTAGAGAATCTCATCCATAATTTTGAAATTAGACATGATGAAGGCTTATGATAGAGTTGAATGGAGGGCTTTAGGTCTTGTTTCAGAAATATTACGATTTTCTAGGGCTTGGGTCAAATGGATTAATGCATGTATCTCTTCTGCAAGGTTCTTGATTTTAATTAATGGATCCCCTTATGGCTTTTTTGTTGGCATTTGGCATTATAACAAACAAGGAGAGATTGTTGGCATTTCAGTAAGGATATTGAGAAGGTTGTTGATGCTTATGGATAAAACTGATTAAGGATGTTTACTGTCTTAATATTATTATTTGGTCATTGGTCAAGAAATTGATTTTCTGATTCAGTATGATGTTGCCATATCTTGAGAAGTATGATTTAATGAGTATAAAGATGTCAGTAAAAGACACAGAAAGAATATGATGAATAAGGGGAGAAATAACTTATTCAATGGGCAACTATTACCGAGTTAGACAATGATGAGATCATGATGATTGGATTGTTTTGATATCCTACATATCTTATTGATTGAAAGGTTAATACTATACTATGTTACCAAGAAAAGAACCTAGTCGGTAAACCCTAAGGTTATCATTATCGGTTAATGAAGGCAGAATGTCTACCGAGTGAAGTTTAGTATTTACCGAGTTGCAATCGAGTAATAACAGAATGCATTGAATGAATAAAAGCATTATTTAATGAAGGAAGCTGATGAGCTGGCTATGATTAAATGATTGGTATGTCGTGAATGAAGTTTGTTAAAGAATCTATGGCAAAGGATAATCAGTAGGAAGATCTATAGCTTA
Organism: Cryptomeria japonica; assembly: GCF_030272615.1. Classification (NCBI taxonomy): domain Eukaryota; kingdom Viridiplantae; phylum Streptophyta; class Pinopsida; order Cupressales; family Cupressaceae; genus Cryptomeria; species Cryptomeria japonica. The sequence continues at coordinate 972,341,427 of NC_081407.1, forward strand.
GATTGAACCACAATACCCTAGCACAAGTTCTAAGAAATGTATGCAAGTTCCAAGGTGGGGTAAAACATTTTCAGATCTAAGGATACATTGAACCTAGTCAAAGTTTGAAGATCTTATGGCTATGATTGATCATGGAAAATGTGATCAAGGAGATTAAGCGATTGGTGAATTGTTTATAAATAGGGAACTGATGATAAACAATGTATGTGGGCAAGTGTATGCACATGGATGCTACATAGTGATCACCGAGCACAGAAGCTTGAAGACTTGTTTTGAATAATAGAGTATAGAGCCCAGCAGATGGACAAGATTAGTTCTATGTCTATATTATATTGAGAAAATAAGAATCTCCTTTAGCATTTTAGATGTGAAGTCCTAGAGAGTATATCTTTCAAATTTTGAATTTACCTTCAAGATCAGTTATGTGGAACTTCATATGTAAATGCAAATCTATTATTTTACCTAATCTCTCTTGGATTGTCCATAATCGTACAAAGAATATATTTTCGGAAGAAAGGTGGAATGGTTACCCTCCATTACGAAGCTTAAGGAATTGATCTCCTCTGATATCTATTCTTTCTTCCCTTTGGGGAGTCTTTGTGGCAGATAATTTTGACATAGTACATAGTCGAAATTTGAGGTTGGCTAAATGGAAATCTATTGAGTTTTTGGATATTGATCAAGAGTTAAAAAGGCAGGATACCAAGGTCTTGAGTGAAAGGGTGGTTATTCTCTCTGATTCTAAGGATGAACTGATTTGGACAAAGAATATTTCTGGTAAATACACGGTGAAGGATGGTTATAATTCTCTTATGAGCAAGACTGATCTTCCTTCTTGGCCTTATAAGCTTTTTTGGCATTCGGCCTGCTTTCCAAAAGTTGATGCTTTTTCTTGGTTGGCAGTTCAAGATAGGGTACTTACAAGCATGAGATTGGATAGGCTTGGTATCACTGTTGCTTTCGCTTGTGTCGTATGTCATAAAAAATTGGAATCCTCTTCTCATCTATTTCTTCATTGTAACTTTACATATAAATGTTGGCAGTGGTTGTTTGATAAATTGAATTTGGCTTTTGTTATGGGAAAATATCTTATTACCTTCTTTAGTTCTTGGCCATTTTTGTTTACTTCATCCTTTTATGCTTGTCTCTGGATTATTTCTCCATCTATTTTAATCTAGAATATTTGGTCAGAACAAAATAACAGGATCTTTAGAAACACTAGCTCTTCTCTTCCAGAGGTCTTACTAAAAATTGAATCGTCCATTTCTAAGGTTGCTTTGTCTCATATAAGCAAGAATTTGGAAAACCTCACATCTTTCTCACATTGGGATAGTAGGGTGACTAGGGTTTGGAGGATGCTATCTGTCCTTCCCTCTCATGGATCAATTTTGAAAAAGGGTGATGCTTTAAACAAAAGAAATTTAGCCTCTTGGAAACCTCCTCCTCTTGGTAAGTTTAAATTAAACTTTGATGGAGCCTCTCGTGGAAATCCTGGCTTGGCTGGGGTAGGTATGGTGATTTTTGAGCATCATATTCGCATTATTCATGCTAGGTGTCACACAATTGGTAATCAGACTAACAATTTTGCTGAATTTAAGGCTTTGTCTTTGGGCTTGGAGTTGGCTATTTCCCTGGGAATTAAGGACCTCATTATTGAAGGGGATTCAATGGTGATCATTTAGAATGTGTTAAAAAGGAACTCTCATTGTTGGCAATTGCAGTATCTTCTGGATCATATTCTTCAGCAATTAGAATTCTTTGATTCTTTCTTCATTACTCATTGTTATAGAGAGATAAATAGAGTTGCAGATTTTCTCACTGATCTAGCTATTGATAGTAATACTAATTTACATGATGTAGGTTCCAAAGAAATTCATGTTTCAGTTTTGGAATACTTGCAGTGATATGAGGGTTTCTTGGTATCTAATTTTTGGAGTCTGCTCTCTTTTGCCAGTCAAGGTAGTCATGTTTATTGTATATGTCCAATTGGCAATGTGGCTCTGTATGTTGGAAATTGTTCTCATATATGTAGTTTGGTTACGAGCTGACATAGGCAGTAAGGGTGGCTATTTTTATTGGCTATTAGAGTGGCGGTTCGATTTTAATCTTGTTTATATCTAAAGGCTTTTTATTATGTTCTCGCATGAGGGGCATTTATGTTTCCTTTGATTATGTTGCATGGGAAGTTTGATGTGCATAGCTCTTTCGTATGATGATTAATGGTGTACTAATTTTTGGCTTAGGTGGTGTTACTTCGATACTTTTTGCAGAGGTAATGGTTTGGTATAATCATTATTTATTTTATTTTTTTGGCTTATTTTGGATTCTGTATCGGTCTGGATGCATCACTTGAAATGATTTTTTGGAAACTTTGCATTTATATCTCTTCCTATACATGAGCGAATCATTCTTTATTGTGTAAGGTGGTTTAATTGATAAAGGTTTTTTTCTATTTTGCTTTGGCTATATATTGATTATTGGTGCAAAAGTTTGTTCTCATCTTTTACCTACGTCGAAGGAAGCTCGGTGGGTATTTTTCTCTACGGTGAAGGTAATTATCTCTCATGTCTATTACACTTCTGATATATCATCTTTCATTTGATAAACCAGTGGTAGAGATTGTTGATAATTATGGGTATGATTCTGAGAATCTTGGGAGAGTTTTTGTATTGCATAATTTGGAGTTGGAGTCTGAAATTCATAAGGTGGTGGGGAATCGTTGGTTGCTCTCTCCTTCTTTTATCCCTTTTTTCAAAAGTTTTGTCTCATTTTTTTACTACATGTTATGATCTGTTGTGGGATAAGACTCTGGTCTAGCTTATTGCATCAAAATTTGTGGTTCCTCCATTGCTTGATATGCATTATCTTGGGTCAGCTTTGGATAGTTATAATTTTGATATGGGTACTCTTCCTTATGGGGGTTTCCTTTATGTTCAAGATCTCTTGGAAAATGGATACCATGGAGAATTTCTTTTTGAAATTCGAATGGGCCTGATTTGTGACACTATTGATGAAGCATTAAAAGTCTTGCAGAGGTTGCTTGATTTCGTCTCTCCCCAGATTGTGAGCAGGGCATGGGATGTGTTAATCGGTCTACATGCTTTGATTAACTTCTGTTTTAATTCATCTACCTCTCCTCTCCCTTCTTCTCCTATATAGGCTCTTGTTCCTCATGAAGTTCGGCCTACTCCTCCAATTGAAAGCTCCAGTAGTTGGTTTATGGGTGATTGATCACATGTTTTTTGCTAGTATCTCTTACTCTTTTTTGCAGGCTGTCTATGGGAGGGTGGAATTGGAAGCCACATTGCACTTGTGGTGCAGGTTCTTTGGGTGGCTCCATTTGGTTCAGATTTCTTGGTCGGTTCCCAGTTTATGTATATGGCCTCCTTAAGTTCTTTTATTTGTAAAATCTCTTGTAAGGCAGTCATATGAACCTATTTATATAACTGACATTATGTAATCTGAATAGGTCCGCTCTTAGTCATGCGGATTTTGGGGGGTTGGGATTTTTTGGTGAACAAACTGGTTAGCGAGATTTTGGTTTTCTTTAATGAGTCGTGACCGAAGGTTTTCTTGCTAGGGTTCTTTCCTCTGGTACGCTCTTTGAATCATATGTATAAAAAACATATATTAATAAAAGAAGTTTAGTGGAATATCCACTTTTATGGAAAAAAATATATATCTTTTAGTGAGCCAACCTATTCAATTGGTCTTAGGTTATGGTATAAATGTAAGATCTCATTTGTGAGATTGATATGCGATTGGAAAAATAATTGTAATAAGGTATATGCAAATATAAGTAGAGCTATACATGCAGACATCATTTGAAGGTTGAAGGAAGGTTTTTGTGAAGGCAATCAGAACTAAACCAATACTGAATCCAGCATATGAAGATGCTATTTTATGCAGTACATTATCATTGGATTTAACCATCCAATTATATTCATTGTGACTCTCATTTTGTGATTGAGGAGTGAGCTCTAGGCAATTGGCCTTTCTGTATATGCAGAATCCATATTTTACACACATACTATCGGCAATAGTATCATTTGATTGTGGGTAAGACTTCCCACCATGTTTTTTCCCCTTATAGGGCTTCCGCGTACATATATTTGTGTTATGTGTTGTGGATGTTATTGTCTTTCTGTTTCATGCATTAATCTTTACTAGTACTGCAATTAATTGATAAATTGTCTACCAGCATAAAGTTTGGTCTACCGGTATTGAGCATTAAGTTTTGGTTAAGTTAATTTTGGTTGAATTTATTGGACAACTGATTCACCACCCCCCTCTCAGTTATCTCTGGGACCTAACATTAATCAATTTTGTAAGCTTTGTTCCAAAATTCAAAATTCAAATTTTCCCTCTAGTGCATGATTTTTACCACTATTAGTCCTACCTATCCTATCCCCATTAGAAAAAGCATTAGAATTAAGGCTTCCAAAGGTTTAATTACTGAGGAGATGGAGCCTAAATTGGGTGACTTCTTTAATGAGGATCATGCTAATTCTTTCCATCCTAATCATGTGCCTATTCACCCCATTGATGAAACCCATGATGAAGAAGAAGCTCTAACTAGGGTCTCTATAGATTGACTTTCCACGTTGGACAATCAATTTGATAACTTTCAACAATGGATGTCCCAAGAATACCCTAATAGTGAAGCTCTTCCATTAATTGAAGGCCTTAAGCACATGATTAAAAGTGATAAGAATAGAATTGATATATTGTGTGGCATTGGACATATTGTTGATTCTAATGTCATGCCTATCAAGAGTTGTGTTGAAACCCTAGGTTATTCACAACCTTCAACACAAGTCAATCCTTCAATTCCTTTGACTACTCTTATGACTAGTATTCCTACTTTTACCTCTAACATCATGGCTACATCAACTCAAAATGTCATTCCTACAACCATTGGTCATGGGGGAAATCCCTTTTCTTCATTTAATCCTCCATCTTTACCTATGTCTTCCATAAATATTCCTATTATTCCTCAACCAATCAATGTGACACAAGGAGGCAATTCATGTAACAACTTTGTTCCTCCTTTAAGTGTCCATTTTCCTACCCAATCATCACCTATACCTACTTATCATAATGTCTCACCACCTTATTCTCAGTCCATCCTTTCTTTCAATAACATCACACCACCTTCTCAATCAACTATGTCTAACATCAATTCTTCTACTGAAGTGACAATCAACAATCTTTCTCAAATCGTGTCTTCCTTACAACAACAAATTTCTTCTATGAGTCAATCAGAGTTTAGTGTGCCCACCTTTGATATTGCAAGCCCACTTTCTCTTGATATTGTTAAATTTGTGCTACCTAAACATGTTGAGATCCCTCAATTAAAACTCTATAATGGAAAAGGTGATCCTCTTACGCATGTCGAAACATTTCAAACCTTGCGTACCGATTTTGCTTATGATCAAAGATTGCTTACAAAACTGTTTACAAGAACACTAAGAGATAAGGCTTTAAAATGGTATTTCTCTTTGCCTTCTTATTCTATCACTTCCTTTCAACAACTGGCAAATACTTTCATCCAACAATTTCAAAATAAAATTGGTCCTAAAATCACTTTGACTTATTTAATGTATTGTACACAAGGTGTTAAAGAAAGAGTGATTGATTTCATTGGTAGATATAAGCATTTGTGTGCTCAAATTTCTTTTCATGTACCTGATAATGATATTCAAATAATTTTCATTTCTAATTTATAAAAATAAATTAGGGAAAAGTTTCTTTTGTCTAAGTTTACTTCCTTTCCGTAGTTGTGCGCAACACTCCACAATTATCAACTGGTTGTGAGTCAAATGGAGCAATCCACTCCTATGACTCCAAGTGATAAGGGAGAGAGTGTTCAAAAACTATTTGCGAAGTTCAAACCAACAAAAAAACTTCATCAAGTTCAATTATACAATCAACAACAACAATGTGAATGCTACAACAAGTCTGCCTTCTATTTCTAAATTTTTCCAAAGAGAAAGATAGTTTACTTCTTTGAATGAATCTTTACATAGTATTATGTCTCATTTGTTGCAAATAAATGTTATCAAACTTCCTCCTTTAAAACCAATTGATCCTTCTAAACTTTCATCCCCTTATTTTGATAACAATTCATTTTGTCAATTTCATCGTCAGCCTGGTCATGATACTGAGAAATGTTTTGCATTAAAGAATAAGATTCAAGATTTGATTGATAATAATACTATATCTATGGTAGGTGTGAATGATAAAGGGAATAAATCAGTAGCTCCTTCTAATCAAAATATCAATATTTTCACTAATCCCTTGCCTTCTCATACCTCTAACGCTTTTGAGATTGTGCCTAATTATTTCTCTTATTAGGAATTCACCTTTATGACTCCGAACTTGGTAAATATAGAAGAAAAACAAGATACACCTAAGGATACTTGTATTACATTTGACCCTAGTGAGACCATTAGAGCACCGGATGGCCCTTTATACATAATGGTGAAGGTTAAGGACATACCTTGTTGTGGTGCCCTTATTGATCCCTCTTGCATGGTTATTGTCATAATTGAAGAGTATCTTTTCACTTTATGATTGTATAAACCAATATATGATGTTTCTAATATGATTGTGAAGTTATTTGATGGATTATCTTGTCCTACCATTGGCTCTATCACCCTTCATGTTGAAGTTCATACTAAATCCATGGATGTTGACTTTGTTATCATACTCTCTTCTGAGCAATTTCATGTGAAGCTGGGCTATCCTTGGCTATCTTCCATGAAGGTTGTTGCTTCTCCAATCCATGGCTGTCTCAAATTTCCTCACAGTGGAGAAATCATAATCATGAACCATGGCTTATTTCGTCCATCCAAAAGAAACCCTGGTGTTCCTATTGATTTATTATGGCCTAAACAATTTAAATCTCTTCCATCAAGGAGCGATGCGCTTTTTCAATCTTATCAAAAATGAAAGAAAGATATGATCTTATCCTTAAGTCAACCTAGATCCCCAACACTTGACATTCCTATTATTCTTCAATATGAGGTTCTTCCCCTCATGGATAGAACTAATCTCCCTCCTAAGGAAGATCGTCAACCTATTCCTATGGATGTGACTATACCTTCTCCTAAGAAGAAGAACAATATTCCTCCTAAGGTTAGACCTATACCTCCTCCTCATGATGGACCTGGTCTCCTTCCTACACCTAATATTCCTCCTTTCTATGGCATAGTTGCACCTCCTTCCTCTTATCGAGATAAGAGGCCTTCTTCTACTCTTGTTCAACCAAAAAGACCTCAACCTAAACCTTTAACTATCAAGGAGAGAAACATCCCTACTTTTTCAAGTATTCCTCCTCCTTCTCAGCCTTCCACTAAGACTCGACGGAATCATTGTCAACCTATACTCCCTCCTTCTCAACCTTCCACTAAGACTCAACAAAATCATTGTCAACTAATCTCCCTCCTAAGGACCTGGTCTCCTTCCTACACCTAATATTCCTCCTTTCTATGGCGTAGTTCCACCTCCTTCCTCTTATCAAGAGAAGAGGCCTTCTTCTCTTCTTGTTCAACCAAAAAGGCCTCAACCTAAACCTTTAACTATCAAGGAGAGAAACATCCCTACTTTTTCAAGTATTCCTCCTCCTTCTCAACCACTAAGACTCGACGAAATCATTGTCAACCTATACTCCCTCCTTCTCAGCCTTCCACTAAGACTCGATGGAATCATTGTCAACTAATCTCCCTCCTAAGGAAGATCGTCAACCTAATCCTATGGATGTGACTGTACCTTCTCCTAAGAAGAACAACAATATTCCTCTTAAGGTTAGACCTATACCTCCTCCTCATGATGGACCTGGTCTCCTTCACACCTAATATTCCTCCTTTCTATGGCATAGTTCCACCTCCTTCCTCTTATCGAGAGAAGAGGCCTTCTTCTCCTCTTGTTCAACCAAAAAGACCTCAACCTAAACCTTTAACTATCAAGGAGAGAAACATCCCTACTTTTTAAAGTATTCCTCCTCCTTCTCAGCCTTCCACTAAGACTCGACGGAATCATTGTCAACCTATACTCCCTCCTTCTCAGCCTTCCACTAAGACTCGACGGAATCATTGTCAACTAATCTCCCTCCTAAGGAAGATCATCAACCTATTCCTATGGATGTGACTATACCATCTCCTAAGAAGAACAACAATATTCCTCCTAAGGTTAGACCTATACCTCCTCCTCATGATGGACCTAGTCTCCTTCCTACACCTAATATTCCTCCTTTCTATAGCGCAGTTCCACCTCCTTCCTCTTATCGAGAGAAGAGGCCTTCTTCTCCTCTTGTTCAACCAAAAAGACCTCAACCTAAACCTTTAACTATCAAGGAGAGAAACATCCCTACTTTTTCAAGTATTCCTCCTCCTTCTCAGCATTCCACTAAGACTCGACAGAATCATTGTATAAGAGAACACCGACGAAGATGTCATGTTTGAGCTCGTGAAGCTATCCCTCAAAGTACTCAATCTCCTCAGACTCTGACAATTGACATGATTCTCTTTTCTCCCAAGCAAGATGTTCAACCTACATCTCCAAATCATAAGTTGCACAAAACATGTGAAGGTTTTACTCTTATTCATCTTCTTGCTCCTCTTTCTCTAAAATTTGATGAAAAAATGGGTGAAAATGTTATTCATGATGGCAATACAACTCCTAATTCTTCTAATAGTGAGTATGAATATGTTGATGTGGAGAACCATTTATCAACTGAATTTTCACAAACCCTAATCCCAGCTCCTATAATCGAACAAAGTCATTTATAGCATGAGCATAGTCCTTGTTTGGATCTTGTGATAGCTCTATCTGATATGCTCGATGTTGCTCCTCTGGCATGTTGCTCGCCTTCCCAAAATAGTGATCAGAAAGATCGAGAGGCAGATGTCATGCTAGATTAGAAATATTAACATTGTATTTATTGTCTCTCTCTCCTTTCTTTCTCTTTTGTGACCATTCTTCTATGTGTATCCATGTTCTTGTATTGTTCCCTTAATGTCTATTTGAGGATGATGCAAAGCATTGAGATATTTTCATGGTCTCTTTCATGTTGACTCGAAAGACATCCTCTCTTCCCCTTCTTCTAAGGTAGTTTCCTTCATTGGGGAATGACGATTATTATATCCACATACATGCATGATATACATGAGTTATCATACATCATACTAACTCTGAGGAAAGTGAAACTACCTCATGTTTTGTGTTCATTATCCTTGGGTTTATTCCTTGATTAGGAGCTAAATCCTTGTAATAATGTGCTTCCTCTCTTCTCTCTCTCTTGGGTGTATCCTACCTTAAAGAAATCACTCCTGACAAGCTGCGCACGATCATTTTAACATGGGGGCATACACTCAACTCATATTTTCCTTCTTGATACTTAAAATTATTTAGTGAACTTTGTTTTACTTTGTAATCTTTAGTATCCTTGCTTTCATGGCTCATAGTGATGGGAACTTTGCTACTTGCAGTCATGGTTCTCCCCTTCTCGAACTTCCCTTTTAATTTATCAATCAAATTCATAAGATTCTAAGTCCACTGGGGGCTTGGCACATCTTGCCTCCTTGACATGGTAAAAGTCTTTCAATCTTGTTTCCTTGTACTTTACCATCAGCATTGGTGTATGCTCATACTCCTGCTAAAGTGGGGGCTAAATATAGTGTCATATAATTGCAACCCTAGAAATTTTTGACCGCATTGGGGTCTTCATGCATGTGAGATTGAATCCCCTAGCCTGATCAGAGACCTAAGACTGCTCAACCCTCAAAATTTTCTTCTCCCTTGGCCTTCGCACCACCCTGTCTGCACTTTGCCCTAGAGAAAGGGGTAGGACAAGGGCATGGTGCCCCTATCCCCCCTAGGAAAGGGGTGTGGTGCCCTTTTCCTCCTAGGACAGGCGCATGGTGTCCTTGTCCCTACCCTATTTTGGGACAGGACCTTCCCTAAGCATGCATTGTAGGTTGTGCAGTGAGCGGGAAAACCTCCCCAATGTCAGCCTATGATGAAAATCAATTTCATTAACCCTAATTGACATGCCTTTAAGTTCCATTTTCCCTCTCAAGTTGGTCAAGTTGGAATAAGTTCAATAAGGTGAAAATTTGCAATCAAGCGTTCAAGAGAATTCAAGCATTCCTTTCTAGCATTGAGCATTCTCAAGTCTCCTTCAAGGCTAAGTGTTGCATTCAAGTCAAGGATTCAACTATTGAAGAGGAGATTGATTCCAACATTCAATTCCACAAAAGAATTTCTATCAACATTGCTATCACAACCCCCCTTGAGGTGATTTACATTGCAGCCTTTCATTTACATCAACTTGCAAGTACTTTCTTTCATTATTTGGTTAATTCCAAAACTAGGGTTTGACCTGAAGGCAAACTCCCAATCTCAACACATTTTCCTCTCTTTTAAGTGTGTATGTTGCAGGTGTACAACTGTACTTTCAGATTCGGACTCCATTTGCAAAGGCAAAAAAACCCTTTTTGTTTCGCAGATTTTTCGGAGGACCATGTACATTCTCACCACGGTCCGGGCAACTTTTCCTCAAATTTGCAGGACAACTTCATCTCAACATATTATTGCTAGATCCAGGTGCACAGCTTCATCCCATACTCTGATCTCAGGTTATAATCAGTTCTTTGTCACTTTTGCACTACGTAATTCAATCAATTCCTTTCCATTTCAAATAAGAAGAGGGGATTAGCTTATCGTTCCCATTTCACTCATAATTCTATCTTCTTCTGTGGAAATTGAATCTAGTAAATTCTCCTCTCCTCTTCCAATGTAATCAGGTGAAAAGTGTTTGAAGGGTAATTTGTAGTGAAGCTCTCATCTCTTCTTGGAGGGAAAGGGTAGTTTTCCTCTTGATCTCTCATTCACACATTTTTCACCCACCAATACATTTTGGTGACATTATAAAAATTAACCTCTAATTTTTTAAAATTTGCAAGGAAATAAACTTGTAAATGAAAACTTGATTTTTTAATTGCATAAACAATTAGATCTGAGAACTTAAATAAAAAATAAGGGTGTAAGGAGTTGGGTTCACCAATATGTAATGTAGAAAATTTGATTTAGTGATTTGCAACATAGAAGGGAGAAACCACTAAATCAATTTTCACTTAGGAAACATTACATTCAAAAGAGGAAGGGAATCCACTAGATTCAGTTACAAATCAAATAAGGACTAAATACTAAATAGATTGAATTAATTTGGGTTCCTCTTTTGTGAGTTGAAGTATTGATTTAATGTAAAATGTTGAAAAATCAAGGTAAAACTAAGAAAAGAATGAGCTACATATGTGGGATCGACCTAGGTGTTGGCACCAACAATGTGGGAAAATAGAGGGGGGGGTGAATCAGTTTTCACCAAGCTTAAACAAATTAACCTCAACTTTAGATATGATCAAGAACAATAATTTAGCAAAGATAAACACCACATCAACAACACACATAACACATGGATTTTTGACGTGGAAAACCCGGTCAACGGAAAAGCCATGGTGGGAACCTACCCACAATATGATGATACTCTATAGTAGTATATGTAAATATTACAATGGGGAATGTACATGCATTCAAACACATTGCCTAGACCTCACTTCTCAAAAAAAACAAAGGGAAACAACCCTGGGAAGGCTCACTGCCTTACAAAGATCAGTCAACAATCCAAATTACATGAATTGAAAGAATAGCATCTTAAAATGATTGATCATAGTTTTGGTTAAGCACATTGTCTGCACAACAACACTTCTCTACTCTTCTCCACTACCAAAGGATAAATTCACTTTTTCGCACATAAAATACTCTCATAGATCATAGACACAACCATAGACATACATATTAGATGATTACAACACTTATTTATACAAATCATCAACCTTAACATCAAGTTCACGATATATAAATCCATATGCAAACTAATACAATATCAGCAAGGACATAGAATGGACCCAAATCAAATCCTCGAGCATGCAACACCACCAAATAATTCACCAAGATCATCTGCAACACGCTAAACCACCAAATATGTTGCATAACATAAAGAATACCACCGGACCAATAAAATATTCAATAACATGCACCACAATCAACACAGACCACCAAAATGCATAGAACACGATTAGATAATATCAACAAGAAACATGAACTCCACCGCATGAACCGCAACAACTTAAATAACAAGAATCATCATTATTCCATCACCGAATCTCAAGAATACCAACAACAAACTGAAATATATGCTTGTGAAGTTCCAAATCATGAACCACCCAAACTAAGGACACACATGAACATCCCAAACATTCTCCAAAACCTACACAACATAAGGAATCAATTATGGAGCAATACAATTCATAAATCACAACTCTACAATACAAAATCAACAGAAAAACAACCATCACACCGGATCATATAACTTGACCAAATCACCTTTTGGAACACTAAAACTCATACTGAATCAACTAGAGATAATTACTCAAAACCCATCAATCTACATAAGCACACCTACAACCAAACCAACTCAATTCTTTGCAATAAAGGAATATGTTGATAGCAATGACAACAACACATTCCAATAACTCTGATATCCAACAATCTCCCCCTTTGGCATTTATGGCAACACATGAATGTGAAAAAAAATCAATGCAAAGAAAGAAATCAACTTCAACAAAGAAATCAACTCCAACAATCTCCCTTATGCACACATAGCTCTCTACCTAAGATAGATAAGACAGGTTTTCAAATGCATCTCTCCCCCTTTGAGAGAAATGTCAAAGACACATACAAATCATTGTTCTCTATTCTCTCTCCCTTACAGATAATCTCTCCCCTTTAGAACAAAATCACAAATCTAAACAACTGAATCACACACTGACTACTCCCCCGAAGCAAAAACACCTACTCATCAATCCAGATATCAGAATAAGACTATGAAATCTACCAGATTGATGCAAATCAATCCATCTAGTTCATACCAGGAGGAGAAATTACCCCTAACTTCTCTCTCAGATATACAAGTATTTTTGCAGGCAAAGGCTTCGTGAAGATATCAACAATCTATTCCATTGTAGATACATACTCCAATTTGACTTCTTTCCCATTCACCTTCTCTCTCAAGAAATGAAACTTGATTGATATATGTTTTGTCTTAGAATGCAACACTGGATTCTTAGAAATATTGATAGCACTAGAATTGTCACAATATATAATAGTAGGCTCATTATAAACAACTCTAATATCCTTCAGCATTTTGTTGGTGTAAATAATTATTCATCCTGAATATTATTACACCTTACTTAAGTTTACTTAGGAAATGCATTTCATAGTAGTTTGGGTATGAGACACTTGGGTGTTTGTGCCACATTGGGATAGTGTGTGTAGGAGAATTTCCACCTTTTATGGTGTTGATCTTGTTACTACTCTATCATATCCACTTATTGTGGAGTGATAATTCCACCTTTGGTGGGTGATCCACCTCATGTGGAATATTTTATTGTTTCTTCTACCTACCACACCTATTTGCTACCTACCCTTGTTTCTTATTGAGCCACATGTCATGTTTTTGTGCTCACATATCCATATTGTCTTGCCTATATATGCAGGCTCATATTCATTGTATGAACAAATATTGATCTTTTGATCATTTATCTATTGATGAGACTACAGTTTATTCTTGTCCTATATTTTGTCTCTCTATTTTGTACATTTCATTGAGCTCTTGATCTTGGCAAAATCTCACATGGTATCAGAGCCATTAGAGCGTCATTGATTCATCTTTGAGAGGCATTATTGCGACATCAAGAGGCAGATTTGAGGAGCAACATCTTTTGGAGGCATCCTAGACCCAATCTGACCTTGCCGTTGCATCTGGGTGGCCATTTCCATGAATTTTAAGTATAAATTTGGCCTATTTTGGTGAAAGTCATATTTCGGGCTTGGAGGAAAAATTTTGCCCAATTTGGGTGATAAAGTATGGATTTCGAAAATAATTTTTCCTCAGAAAAAAAAAAAAAAAAAAATATATATATATATATATATATATATATATTGGGGGGATCCGTAGACCCACACCCCCCCCCTGTGATCCCTGTCATACTGCAGACTTTATTTTTGTGCAGGGCATACATTTTCTGGAGGGCCCTGCCACCCCTCATCATTCACGCCACCTCTTCCTGCTAGCTTCTCCTCCTGAGCTTCCATTCCGGTGCTGCTCTGGCCGACCTGCTCTGCGTGCTGTCGTGATCTTTCAGAGTCTACACATCATCATCGTTGCTTCCACCGGGCCTCCTCCGCACGACCGGTGCACCCTCTCATTGGTTGTTGACTTTCTAGTAGTCCCCTATCGGTGACTCCCATCCTCCCCTTCGTGCCCGCTACCGGTGGCTTTTCCCGGCAACCACTACTTCTGTACTCATCAGCCACCATTGCCACAACACATGGTGGTGTCGTATTCACCCGCTCCTCTTCCATCATGCGGTTTCTCTACTCATCACATGCTTGGTCCACACCGACCCCATCTGCCACATCGTTCACCCTGTCAATTGACACAACAACATTACATCTGACACATGTCGATCTTCGATTTGGCCACATCATATGTCCATGCTGTACGAATGTCTGCGTAGGCAAGGAGGCAAATTTTTGGTGATGGCCATACAGCCATCAAAGTTAACCTCCCATATTGCAAATGTCATCATTTTTTTAAAAAAATTGGCAGGCCCCCTCCATTGAGCTTTTTGATTTTGCAGTTCAACTTCAAATGGCCAAATCTTGCTCATTTTTGCTCCTTTTTTGGTGCAATTTTTTTTGAAATGGGCTAGAATTTCATGTACTATCTTTTGGTGGAATTATTTTTTGATTTTTATGGACAAATTTTTCATAAATCTCATATTTTTGTGACTATACCTATCCAATCCCCATTTCTGCAACTTTCGGGACTCTGTGGGCTCATACGAACTCTTTTTTAGGTGCCATTTTTTTTTAAGTGCATAATGTTTTGTCTACCCTCATAATATGCTATTAGTTTGTAGCGATTTTGGGTATAAATTGTACTTTCAGCATATGGTCTTTTTTGGCCAAGTTGGCACTTGTATTGCATAGATCTATCTTGTTGGTCTTTTGCTTTGTAGTTCTCAGCCTATTGTGGAAGTTTTAAAAAAAAATCAGAATTCCACCATTCCATTGTTTGCAAGTGGCCTATTGTACACGCACTACATATAAAGTGCCAAAATCATCATTTTTGGGGGGGTACTTTGATTGATTGAATTTGGGGGGGTGTCTCTTGTGCTTTTGTGCTCTTTTGTTCCTTCCTTTTTTCTATTATGGGTTATTCTAAGTTTCCTCTCTTAACTCCTCATAATTATTCTACTTGGGAAATTGATGCATGGAGTAAACTTATGGAAAAAGGACTAACTCATTATATTGATGGAACTATTGTTGCTCCCGCAGTACCTAAGGCTGATCCTATTGGTCACTTGGATTGGATCACTAAAAATATCATGGCAATTGGTACCTTAAGAAAGTATGTATCAAATGATCTCATTTTTCATATTGAGAAATGTACTCTAATCAAGGATGCTTGGCAAAAGTTTCAAGACTTGTATGGCCAAGTTGATGAGATTAGGGGATATCAAATTGATAGTGATCTCACCATGTTAGATCCCAAGAACTTTTATACTATACAAGATTATGTCACTAAGGAAAAAGAGTTGAGGGAACAACTCAAGGATTGTGGCATTGATAAGAAAGATACTCAATTGATCTTCATTTTGATGGGCAAGCTTCCACAAGAATATGCAGCATTTGTTTCTAGTTTTCAAACCCATAGGATGACAATGGGTTCAAGCTACACAATGCCTACATTTGATCCTTTCACCAAAATATTGATGATGAAACAAACTAAGTTGGTAAACATGAGCATTCTTAAGACTTCTAAGTCTCAAGCATTAGTGGCAAATTAAGGGAACAAAGTAAATCAAGGAAAGGACAACTCAAACAAGAAGAAATGGAAATCAAAGCCTAAGGACAAAGCACCACCTTCTCCACAACAAGGAGATCCATCCTCTTCCAAGAGGGACAATTCACCAAAGAGGGAGAGACCTACTTGTGCCTATTGTAAAAAGGTTGGTCATGAGGAGTGTCATTGCCATTCTAAGAAGATTGATGAGCTCTCACACATCCTCAAAAAGCACAACATTGATTTGCCTAATGCCTATAAGAAGGATGATTCATCAACTTCCACTTCCTCACATTCAAAAGGAAAAGGGAAAGAATTCATGGCTTCTACAAGTGGGAAGACTCACTTTTTTGGGACAAGAAAAGGAAAAGCTCTTTGTGCTACTACAAGTCATGATTCAGGGAGATGGCTTCTAGATTTAGGGGCTTCTCATCATATGGCATCTTCGTAGTCTATGTTCTCTTCATTTGAGCCTTGCACCATGCTGCAAATTTTGATGGGAAATCTTACATATATGGATGTGATTGAGAAAGGATCTATTGTCATTGTGGATAACTCCTTAAATGATGTGTTGTGTGTACCCCACTTGACAAAAAATCTCCTTTCCATCTATCAAATCACACATGGCATAGCAAAGAGAATTGTGGAATTCACACCTGAGTCAGTTTTCATTAGAGACTTGGAGACTAGAGCTATCATTGCGACTGGGGTGGTTGATCATGCATCTCGGTTATACTCCTTTTCAGATTTTGTTGATGAGGATGATTTCACATATGATGATTCTACACATGATGATGACACTTCTTGTGATGATCACATATAGTCCTCTGGAATGTAAGCCTCTCTGATCTTGGACAACATTCCCTTCCAGCTTGCTATGGGCCTTTTGCCCTCTTTCTCACATTCATCCTGAATGAACTTCTACCATGTTAAGGCAGCTCCTCTCAACTTGGACTTAGCCACCTTCACTTTCTGGGCCTCGGTCACACCATCACACTCAAAATGGTTCTCAAGCCCCTCAATCCACTCCATGACCACTTTTGGGTCCATTTTACCACTGAATAGTGGGACTCCTTCTAGTGTTCTCCCACTCATAGCCTTCAAGGCTTTCAAAAAGGGCTCATTCTCTATCACAGGGTCTGGTATAGGGGTCTCATCCTCTATAGCTAATAGCTTACCCTTACCTTTTGTTCCCTCTATCTTATTGCTGGCTTCATCTACCTTCACTTCTACTTCACCCAACTTCTGCTCTAAGAGATCTAACTTCTCTTTGAGTAACCTATTTTCTTCTTCCTGGTCTTCTACTTTCTTTGTTAATTCTTCATTGGTCACCATGGTTGTCAAACTGCTACTTCGTCCCAAGTGTAGCTGAGCTCTGAGACCACTATGATAGGGAGGCAGTGCAAGTGGAATGCTCAAGTGACTTATATGTTCACTAAGTATAGGACCTTACTATTTTCAAGGATTTGTTGCTGTAATCAGAGTGCAAAGGTTCATGGACCATCTGAAACTTCCTCTTGTTTCACCTCCCTAAGTCAAGACCTCTTGTATGCTGAAAGGCTTCAACCCCATAACCACTCTGGCTTGCTAAAACTATGTTCTTGGGGTCTGTCCCACAAAAGGTGTCAAATTCATGTGAGGACAACTTGTTTCAACTAGCATTGATGTCTTTTGTGCTTTTCATTCACCATTCGTGTACCCGATTTGACCAAAATTCAATTTTTAGGCCTAAAAAGGCTACAAGCAATTAGCCCTCCTTTTGGGGTTTTGTGCTCACCTTGTTCAAGCGATGGACTTCCAGACTGAAAGGTTTATATTTTTGGATACCCTTTTGGGATTTCTTGAAGATTCATTAGGTTTGGGGGTCCCTAAATCCTTCTCCATGATTGTCCCAAAAATGGGCATAAAAGGAGGTTTTTGGAAGGGTTTGTTGTCAAAAACCACATTTCAAGCTTGGGAACCTCAAAATGATTCAAAGACACCTATTTCTACCTTGCTGTTGGCTAACAAGACCATAACCAAAAAATTTTAAACCTCACAAAGTGAAGACCAAGATTTTCATGATATGCATACAAAGGAAATGCAACATTTGACAATTTTATACTTTTGCCTTCCACAAGCACTTTTTCTTTGCAAAATTCCAATTATAACAGAAGCATATGAACATAAACGACATTAGAGACAAGAAGGAATCCAATTTTCCCTGCACAAAAGGCATTAGGCAAGTACAAATGGTAAATAGTTCACTGTCAAGTAAATGGGACTGCACTTTTCCTCTTTTCACTGTTTTTCCATTTTGGACCTGCATTTTGCAATGTTAAAACACATATTTGAAGGTTTGTTTGTGCTCTATAAGAAATTATCTGTCTTCTTCATACATGAAGTCTTCATACCTACAATTTGAAGAGGAGAAAATCCATTTACAACTTCAATAATATGCAAAAATCAATCATACTTGACTGTGGCAGCCTGTTGGGCGTTTTACATTTTTATTTTTTTTGCCTAAGGAGATCATTGTTTGATCTTGGCTTTTACATTACCCAAGAGCAGGGCTTATTCCTTTCTTGTACTTGTTTACAAGCAAACAAAGTATGGACAGAGGTTTTCACACCAATGAATGGTGGAGAGAAAACTAGGAAAGAAAACAACTACCAAACAGTGACTAACTGTTTTGGCTTACAATTCATGAAACTGAAACATATAACCTTCCTCTTCCAGACTTAGGAAGTCTCTTTTCTTTCTCACAACACTTAGACAACACATATTTCTATTCACCAAAATGATGCAAATTCTATGGAAGAGCAAAGCATCATACTTGTGCAAAGACCCTAGCCAAATGGCTTACTTGCCTAGGGCTCCATGGCCACAAAACACCTTGTACCTGCACTCTTGAAACCAAAACTCATATTTACATAATGTAAAAATTGACCAACTGGTTCTTGAGAAGCCATGAACACTTTAAGACTCCAAGAAACCAAGTTGGTCAAGCATTCTTGCCCAAATTCCTAGACTGGGCAGTGAAACTGTGAAATCAAAACAATTTTGCTACAACTTCAAAACTTAATCAAATTTAATGCCACCAAAGGGAAAAGTTTAGGAAAACATGTTAGAATCAGAAAATACAAGAACAGTATGGACAAGTACAGCAGGTGTACGGACTATTGTTCACATGGAGCCAAAAACTAGAGAAAACCAAGTAAAAACTAGTGCAAGTTTGCAAAACTTCTCATAACTTTGAATGATCAGCCCTTACAAAAGTTAAAATAGGAGTTTAAATACCTCTCCAAGTTGGTTAACCTCCTATATGGACAGGTACATGTCCAAAGGCACTTAATTTTGACATTTTGATGCCTAAATGACAACTTTTGGTACCTAGAAAATGCAAGATTGACCTCCAAAACTAACCATCATCTAAAAACACTTCTTATACCTTAAATCCAAACATAAAACATGTCTAAAACCTTTCAAAAACAAAAACACACTAAAAACTCACTTTTTACAACATTTTGCCAGGCAACACCAAAACTGGCAATTTTGAGCAAAAGTTGAAAACAAGAAACCAAAACCACACAATGAGTTCAAAACTCATCCAAACAACCTAGAACAACTTCAAAAAGCATGCTAAACAACTTTCCAACTTAAAATAACACAAATCACACCTGAGATGAAAAAGAAGTTGAGAATGAGCTAGGTGCTCCTGCACCATACTCCCCTGGTGACAAAGAAGTCATGTGACTCCTTTGGGTAGAATAGAGAGAGGAATACCAGCCTTGGTGAAGTCACTTTCAAGTATCCAAGTGGCTTCAGAAGCTGGTTGATCTTTCCATTTGATCAAATGCTCAAAGTAGTCATGCCTTCTAGTCTTCTTGATGATTCTGGAATCAAGTACCTGTTCAGGAATGGGAGAAGAAGAAGAGGGGAGAGGTAGATCAGAAAGGGAATTTGAAATGTCTGAAACTCTTTGATTCTCTGCTGGAGGCTGCCCCTTGAAAGGTACCAAATCTGCAACATTAAAGATAGGAGATAAAGAAACATCAGCAGGTAAATCAATTTTATAAGCATTTGGACCATACTTAGCCAAAATCCTGCAAGGTCCAATTCTTCTCATCTGTAACTTGGTAGGAACTCCCTTCTGTAATCTAGACTTGTTGAGATGCACCATCACAAAATCCCCAACTATAAATTGGACATCCCTCTTTGAAGCATCCACCCTTTCCTTGACTCTTGTTGTGGTATCCTGCAAAGACTGTTTAACCTGTTCATGTATTTCTTTGAGAGATTGTGCCATGTCTTCTGATGTCCCTCTAACATGTTGCAAGTTAGTCACATCATGTAACTCAAAAACACCTCTTGGATGCATACCATAAACAATATGAAATGGGCTCTTACCAATGGATCTGTTTACACTATCATTGTAGGCAAACTTTGCCTATGGGATAAGTTGATCCCAACTTTGTCCATACTCCTTGGTGAGACATCTAAGTAGATTACCCAATGTTCTATTCACCACCTCTGTTTGGCCATCTGTCTGTGGATGGTAAGCTGAGCCAAAAGACAAGTTAGTACCCAATTTCTTCCACAAAGTCTTCCAGAAATGACCCAAAAACTTAACATCTCTATCTGATACAATACTAGATGGCAAACCATGTATTCTGACAACCTCTTTAAAGAAAAGAAAAGCAATATGACTAGCATCATTAGTAGTTTTGCAAGGAATAAAGTGAGCCATTTTACTAAATCTGTCCACAACCACAAAGATATTGTCATGCCCTATTTTTGTCCTCGGTAAGCCTACAACAAAATCCATACTGATGCATTCCCATGGCCTAGAAGGAATGGGAAGTGGCTGATATAAACCAGCATTAGTGCTATGTCCTTTGGCCTTCTGACATATCATGCATTGTTCAACATACCTCCAGACATCTCTCTGCATCTTGGGCCAGTAATAAAAATGTTTAACTAACTCTAAGGTCTTGTTGAGACCAAAATGGCCACTCAAACACCTGTTGTGTTTCTCTTGAATGAGATTTTCTCTCATGGAACCTTTAGGAACACATAGTTGTCCTCCCCTGAATAACAAACCATTCTGCAATGTATAGTCAGCATACTCACTATGAAAATGATTCTCAAAAGCAAGACAAACTTTATAAACAGCAGCAAAATCATCATCATTAGGATATAAATCTCGAAAGTAGTCTATCCCAACACTCTTTACTTGGATCTCCTGGATAGTCAACAATCTCCTACTTAAAGCATCAGCTACTTTGTTACATTGGCCTTTCTTGTGCTTAAGAGTGAAGGTATATGCTTGTAGGTACTCTACCCATTTCACATGTCTATGGTTGAGTTTGTCCTGAGAATTCAATAAACTGACTGCCTGGTTGTCGGTATACACAACAAATTCTTTAGGAAGCAAGTAATGCATCCACTTCCTGAGTGCCTGCACCAATGCATATAACTCTAAATCATAAGATGAATACTTTTTCTTTGCATCATTCAGTTTTTCACTAAAAAAGGCAACTGGTCTGTTATCCTGACTCAAGACTGCACCTACTGCAAGATGACTGGCATCACATTCTATGGTAAAAAGCTTATCAAAGCTAGGAAGGATTAACACTGGCTGTGTAGCAACTCTAGTTATGAGTAAGTCAAATCCCTTATTGGCTGCTTCGGTCCATTGAAACTTAACCTTATGACCACCCTTTATTGTATCTAACATGGGTGCACAAATTTCACTTAATCCTCTGATAAACTTTCGGTAAAACTGGGCGAGACCATGAAAACTCTGAACCTCACTAGCTGATTGTGGGGTTGGCCAACTTGTTATGGCTGCAACTTTAGAATGATCCATCTTAAGATCTCCACTGGACACAACAAAACCAAGATAGACTAGCTCTTTCTGCATAAAATCACATTTCTCAAGATTTATGGTTAACTGCTTATCAGATAATCTTTGTAAAACAATAGCTAAGTGTTTCATATGCTCCTCTTTAGTCTTACTAAAGATGAGAATATCATCTAAGTAGACTACCACAAACTTATTGAGAAAATCCTACAATACTTCATTCATTAACCTTATAAAGGTACTGGGAGCATTAGAGAGTCCAAAAGGCATAACCAACCATTCATAAAGACCCTCATTTGTTTTAAAAGCAGTTTTCCACTCATCACCCTCTTTTATTCTTATATGATGGTAACCACTCTTTAAGTCTATTTTGGAGAAATACCTCGCACCCCCTAAACAATCCATCAGATCTTCTATCCTAGGAATGGGGAATCTGTATCTTATTGTGATCTTGTTGATAGCTCTGGAATCTGTACACAATCTCCATGTGCCCCCTTTCTTAGGTGCTAACATAGTGGGCACTGCACGAGGACTTATACTCTTTCTGATTAATCCTTGACCCAATAACTCTTGAATCTGTCTAGCTACCTCTTTGTTTTGTTCAGGAGTCATCTTGTATGTTGCTTTGTTTGGCAAAGAAGCTCCTGGTATAAAGTCAATTTGATGACTAATGGCTCTAGGAGGAGGTAATGTTGCTGGGTGTCCATCACTGATGATGTTCTTAAAACTATCAAGAATTTGCTACACCTCTTGTGGGATCTCTACTTGTTTTTCTTTCTTATCCTCCTTAGATTTCACTACAAGTGCATAGCCAATCCCATCTCCCTCTTTCATGGTTGGATGAACTCTTTTTCCTTGACTAATAGCACTTTAGGTGCCTGTGGTTTGTTGTTTTCTGTCTCTTCACTAAGGGACTGAATTTTGTAGACAATGTCATTCTTTTGAAAGGAATATGTTTTTTTTTCACCATCATGGTGTGCCTTTCTGTCAAATTGCCAAGGTCTACCCAATAGTAGATGGCAAGCATCCATGGGAAGGATGTCACATAGAATCCTATCTTTGTACTCACCTATATTGAAGTCTACCCATGCTTGTTCATTCACTAGGACATGTTGCCCCTTGTTTAACCAGGTTACCTTGTAGGGTTCACTGTGCTTCATTCTAGGTAGGTTCAATTTGCCAACTGCCTCCTCTGAGATGATATTATCTGTGGAGCCCAAGTCAATAACAACCTTACATACCTTGCCCAAGATTTTGCACTTTATCCTGAACAAGGCTCTTCTCTGAGGCACTTCACACTTATGAGGTTCTTGCATCAATACTCTCCTTATCATTTAACTCTCACCATCTTCAGGTGCTAGGTGCATTGTTGGAGTTCTTGTACTACTCCCTTCCTCCTGAACATAGTTCACTTTTCTTTCACCTCCATGGGAAGAAGTAGGCTTTTCAGGACACCTATAAGCAGGATGACCCAATTTCTGGCAGTTGTAGCATTTCATTGTGGAGAAATAAGACCCTCTACCTGGGCCACTAGACCTACCCCTTCCTAGGTTGCTTGATCCCCTTCCCCTAAAATTAGGTTTGCTCTGAGAATCCCCACTTTGCTCAATAAGCTTAGATTCCCCCTGGGACCTTTGGTCTATGTGTCTTCCCCCAAAACTGCCTCGATGGCCTCAACCATCTCTACCTCTTCCTCTGCCTCTATTATGTTGCTCTTGCTTCTTCCTACTCCTTTCCTCTACCTTGAGTGCAAGTTGATAGCACTTCTAGACTGTTGTAGGGCACAACAAACTTGACTCCTCCTGTATGTTCCATCTCAAACCATTGAGATACCTAGCCACCTTGACATTCTCATCCTCTTGAATCTTTGACCTAAGGCATAACTTCTAAAACTCCTCGGTGTAGGTGATGACATCTAACTCCTTTTGCCTAAGGTTTTGCCTTCTCCTATGGAGCTATATTTCATAGTCCTCTGGAATGTAAGCCTCTCTAATCTTGGACAACATTCCCTTCCAGCTTGCTATGGGCCTTTTTCCCTCTTTCTCACATTCATCCTGAATGAACTTCTACCATGTTAAGGCAACTCCTCTCAACTTGGACTTAGCCACCTTCACTTTCTGGGCCTCTGTCACACCATCACACTCAAAATGGTTCTCAAGTCCCTCAATCCACTCCATGACCACTTCTGGGTCCATTTTACCACTGAATAGTGGGACTCCTTCTAGTGTTCTCCCACTCATAGCCTTCAAGGCTTTCAAAAAGGGCTCATTCTCTATCACAAGGTCTGGTATAGGGGTCTCATACTCTATAGCTAATAGCTTACCCTTACCTTTTGTTCCCTCTATCTTATTGCTGGCTTCATCTACCTTCACTTCTACTTCACCCAACTTCTGCTCTAAGAGATCTAACTTCTCTTTGAGTAACCTATTTTCTTCTTCCTGGTCTTCCACTTTCTTTTTTAATTCTGCATTTGTCACCATGGTTGTCAAACTGCTACTTCGTCCCAAGTGTAGCTGAGCTCTGAGACCACTATGATAGGGAGGCAGTGCAAGTGGAATGCTCAAGTGACTTATATGTTCACTAAGTATAGGACCTTACTATTTTCAAGGATTTGTTGTTGTAATCAGAGTGCAAAGGTTCATAGACCATCTCAAACTTCCTCTTGTTTCACCTCCCTAAGTCAAGACCTCTTGTATGCTGAAAGGCTTCAACCCCATAACCACTCTGGCTTGCTAAAACTATGTTCTTGGGGTCTGTCCCACAAAAGGTGTCAAATTCATGTGAGGACAACTTGTTTCAACTGGCATTGATGTCTTTTGTGCTTTTCATTCACCATTCGTGTACCCGATTTGACCAAAATTCAATTTTTAGGCCTAAAAAGGCTACAAGCAATTAGCCCTCCTTTTGGGGTTTTGTGCTCACCCTGTTCAAGTGATGGACTTCCAGACTGAAAGGTTTATATTTTTGGATACCCTTTTGGGAGTTCTTGAAGATTCATCAATTTTGGGGGTCCCTAAATCCTTCTCCATGATTGTCTTAAAAATGGGCATAAAAGGAGGGTTTTGGAAGGGTTTGTTGTCAAAAACCACATTTCAAGCTTGGGAACCTCAAAATGATTCAAAGACACCTATTTCTACCTTGTTGTTGGCTAACAAGACCATAACCAAAAAGGTTTAAACCTCACAAAGTGAAGACCAAGATTTTCATGATATGCATACAAAGGAAATGCAACATTTGACAATTTTACACTTTTGCCTTCCACAAGCACTTTTTTTTTGCAAAATTCCAATTATAACAGAAGCATATGAACATAAACAACATTAGAGACAAGAAAGAATCCAATTTTCCCTACACAAAAGGCATTAGAAAAGTACAAATGGTAAATAGTTCACTGTCAAGTAAATGGGACTGCACTTTTCCTCTTTTCATTGTTTTTCCATTTTGGACCTGCACTTTGCAATGTTAAAACACATATTTGAAGGTTTGTTTGTGCTCTATAAGAAATTATTTGTCTTCTTCATACATTAATTCCTTCATACCTAAAATTTGAAGAGGAGAAAATCCCTTTACAACTTCAACAATATGCAAAAATCAGTCATACTTGACTGTGGCAGCCTGCTGGGCGTTTTACATTTTTTTTTTTTTGCCTAAGGAGATCATTGTTTGTTCTTGGCTTTTACATTATCCAAGAGTAGGGCTTACTCCTTTCTTGTACTTTTTTACAAGCAAACAAAGTATGGACAGAGGTTTTCACACCAATGAATGGTGGAGAGCAAACTAGGGAAGAAAACAACTACCAAACAGTGACTCACTGTTTTGGCTTACAATTCATGAAACTGAAACATATAACCTTCCTCTTCTAGACTTAGGAAGTCTCTTTGCTTTCTCACAACACTTAGACAACACATATGTCTATTCACCAAAAGGATGCAAATGCTATGGAAGAGCAAAGCATCATACTTGTGCAAAGACCCTAGCCAAATGGCTTACTTGCCTAGGGCTCCATGGCCACAAAACACCTTTTACCTGCACTCTTGAAACCAAAACTCATATTTACATAATGTACAAATTGACCAACTGGTTCTTGAGAAGCCATGAACACTTTAAGACTCCAAGAAACCAAGTTGGTCAAGCATTCTTGCCCAAATTCCTAGACTGGGCAGTGAAACTGTGAAATCAAAACAATTTTACTACAACTTCAAAACTTAATCAAATTTAATGCCACCAAAGGGAAAAGTTTAGGAAAACATGTTAGAATCAGAAAATACAAGAACAGTACGGACAAGTACAGCAGGTGTACGGACTGATGTTCACATGGAGCCAAAAACTAGAGAAAACCAAGTAAAAACTAGTGCAAGTTTGCAAAACTTCTCATAACTTTGAAGTATCAACCCTTACAAAAGTTAAAACAGGAGTTTAAATACCTCTCCAAGTTGGTTAACCTCCTATATGGATAGGTACATGTCCAAAGGCACTTAATTTTGACATTTTGATGCCTAAATGACAACTTTTGGTGCCTAGAAAATGCAAGATTGACCTCCAAAACTAACCATCATCTAAAAACACTTCTTATACCTTAAATCCAAACATAAAACATGTCTAAAACCTTTCAAAAACAAAAGCACACTAAAAACTCACTTTTTACAACATTTTGCCAGGCAACACCAAAACTGGCAATTTTGAGCAAAAGTTGAAAACAGGAAACCAAAACTACACAATGAGTTCAAAACTCATCCAAACAACCTAGAACAACTTCAAAAAGCATGCTAAACAACTTTCCAACTTAAAATAACACAAATCAAACCTGAGATGAAAAAGAAGCTGAGAATGAGCTAGGTGCTCCTGCACCATTAGGTCTTAGAATAAGTTCCCATGTTCTGTTGTTCTCAATCTAATCTAACTCTTCTTACATAGCTTTTACCCAATTTTCATTTTTACAAGCTTCAGCAACATCTTTAGGCTCAATCTTAGAAATCAAACATGTCTCTTCACCATAAATTCTTTTCCTAGTCATCAGACCTTTATTTTTATCACCAATAATCTGATTTTCTGAATGATTTAATCTTACATACTTGGGGGTCTTTTGATTATTCAATTTTTCAGTCTCTTGAACTTGTTCACTGCCAATAGCATCTAGATTTACTATCTCTTTCGGATCACTCTACTTCATACTCAGAGTCTGCACTTTCTTTGAAGTAACATCTTGATCATCAGACTCATATCCATGTGCTCTGATTTGCTTCTCATGACTCTCATCAACTTTCACATTTGCACTTTCCACTATCTCAGTCTTTTGTTGTAACACCGGTAGGCTTTGCTCTTAGTAGAATATCCCAAAAATATTCCTTCATCACATCCTACATCAAATTTTCATATATATTCATCTCTTCTAATATAAACTTTTCTTCAAAATATTTTGAAACATCTAACTGTAGGCAAATGACCAAACCATAGCTCATAAGGAGTCTTTTTGAAATCACCTTTTATATGCACCCAGTTGAATGTGTATACAACAGTGCTAACAAATTCTCTAGAATAAATATGCAAAACATTTCCTTCAATCATCATAGTTCTAGCAACATCCAAAATAGTTTTGTTCTTCCTTTCAACAACTCCATTCTGCTGAGGGGTTCACGGAGAAAATAACTGTCTTTTGATTCCATGCTCTTCACAAAAGGAATTAAACTCACCGAAGGTGAATTCTCCTCCTCTATCAAACCTTAGACACTTCAACTTCAATCTTGTCTCTGTCACCGCTCTATTTTTGAATATTTTGAATGTCACTAGTGCTTCATATTTCTTCCTTAGAAAAGTGGCCCAAATCATTCTAGAATAGTCATCAATAGCAACATAAAGCATATGTCTCCCCGCAAGGTTCTCACCCTAGACGGTCCACATAAATTAGTATGCACAAGATCTAATAACCCTTTAGATGTATACAGTTTTCTCTTGAATGAAATTCTTGTTTTCTTTACACACTGAATTAGTAAGCTTTACTATCTTTGGCAGATCTCTAACAACTTGAGTAGAACTAATCTTAATCATATTGTCAAAATTATCATGACACGTCCTTCTATGCCACAACCAACTCTCATCAATCTGAGAAATCAAACAACTATTCTCACCAGCATTCAGATGAAAGATATTACCTTTAGTTTTAATTCCTGATGCAATGTCTATACTAGAGCTATTCAAGATCTTACATTTCTCATTCTTCAATTACAAATCATATCCCTTATCAACCATCTATCCAACACTCAAAATATTATGCTTCAAACATTCAACATATAAAACATCATTAGTATTATGCTTACCATCAAGAGAAATAGAACCTCTGCCATGGATTGCAGTAAGAAGCCTTAATTGCATTCAAATAGTATTTCAATATACATCGCCAAGTCGGAGCTTGGTATAGGGGTTGGTGCTCCTTGGGTTGGTACCCTAAAATCTGTGCAAATCTGTGTTTTACCTATGAGGCTAGATTGGAGCAGTAGACTTCAACAGGTTTTCTCACAAAGGTTTTTCCCATATTGGGTTTTCCTTTTAAATTTGGTGTTGTGAGTTGGTTGTGTGCATGGTCACTTTGGCTTTCTTTCTTATATTACTATTTTGTTTGTTTATGTGATTAAGTACATAATTGATATTCTCAAGCTAGATCAGAAAAAGAAAAGACCTAGGAACCACTAATTCACTCCCCTCTTAGTGGTACTCTGTGCTCAACAATTGGTATCAGTCAAGCTCTCGGTTATCTCTAAACCTTAGGTAGATTCTGGACTTTGAGCACAATGGCAAGAAGTGAGTCTGCTTCCTCAAAAGCCCTCATGTTTGATGGATCTAACTATGCCTTCTAGAGCA
This sequence comes from Cryptomeria japonica, assembly GCF_030272615.1. Lineage (NCBI taxonomy): Eukaryota > Viridiplantae > Streptophyta > Pinopsida > Cupressales > Cupressaceae > Cryptomeria > Cryptomeria japonica. The sequence goes on from NC_081407.1 coordinate 972,370,100, forward strand.
GAAGAATGGAGACATATATTTCATCTCTTGGCTTTGATGTATGGATGTTAGTCAAGAATGGGTATGTCATTCCTAATACTCCTCCCATTGATCTGGATGCAAAGAAGGAGTATGAAAATAATGCAAAGGCTAAACATGTCATCTTGAGTGGACTGTCTGATAATGAATTTGTCAAAGTCATGCATTGTGTTTCAGCAAAGGAAACATGGGACAAGTTGCAGAGTTTGTTTGAGGGAGATGCAAAGGTCAAGGAGGCCAAACTACAAACTCTAAGGAGCCAACTTGAAAGCATCAAAGTGAAAGATGATGAAAAAATTGTAGATTACCTTCACAAATTTGATGAAACTGTGAATGCTATTAGAGGACTTGGTGAAGAGATTGCAAATGAAATTCTTGTCAAAAATATACTTAGATCTCTCACTCTCAAATATGATACTAAAGTGTTAGCCATAGAAGAAGCCAAGGATCTGAAGACTTTTACTATGGATGAACTATTTGGTTCCCTAACAGCCTATGAGATTAGAACAACCGGTGAGACTTCCTCAAGAAAAGAAGTTGCTTAAAATACCACCCAAAAGGGGAAAGAAGTTATTACTCATAAAGAATCCAATGAAGACTCTAATGCCAAAGTAGCAAACTTTATCAGGAAGCTCAAAAGAGGATCAGGCTGGTACAAATGAAAGTTGTCACTTAAGTGTTTCAACTATGGGAAGGTAGGACACTTCACTACAAGCTGTCCTCACAAAGAAACTGGTGGAGATGAGTCAAGAGAGTTCAAAAGATCTATCACTAAAGATAGAGAAAGGAATGAGTATCAACAGGGAAGAAGAGACTACCAGAACCAAAACAACTTATATACCATTGAGGATGACACAACAGATGACGAGGATGCATCAGAAGATGATGACCATGAGAACCACATAAAAGTAAATATTTTCATGGCATTTGACAGACCTGCTACTGAAGATGAGGAAGAGGAGGATGTTGAGGCTGAAGTAGATTTGGAGAGTTAACTTATCATTGCACTTGAGGAACTAAGTAAAACAAGAAGAGAACTCAAGAGAGTTAATCTTGTTGTAGTAGATGAACAAGATCTCTTGAAGCAGTCTCTAGAAGAATCCGGTCAAATAATATCTGACTTGAAGTTGCAGCTCGAAGAAACTAAGAGGATTGGTGAACCTACACCCCTTGACTTGACAAAGAAAGAAAAGAAGCATCAAGAGCTAGAAGCAAAAATAATAAAGCTTAGAAAGGAGCTTGAAGAAAGCAAGGAAGAAATAAAAATAAGAAGCAAGTATGAAGGCAACACTGAAGCTTTAGATAAGATGTTAAGCAAACAAAAGCAATCCAAAGACATCGGTGGCTTAGGCTTTGAAGTTGGTCAAGGATCAACCCATAAAGGTAAATCTGACAAAGAGATAATGTTCACTTCTTAATTTGAAGGATAAGAAAAGAAGACATTCATTGTAGGCAAGGAAATTGGTAAAAAGACATATGTTGATGTTGTTGGAAATCGGCATCCAAACTGATATACAAAATGAACCGGAGGTCACATTTCATGCACAAATTTGTAGATCCAAGGAGGAATGCTAGGATTGACTGAGAAGGTTTCGCCACATTCAACAACATGAATGCAAGTCTCCCAATGAGGCAGTTCCATTTTGGACCAAGACAACATGCCCGGTATGTATCAAATTTTCATGGTTACTATTATCGATGTAATAAATTTGGGCACAAAATAGCTGACTGTAGGTTAAACAATAAACCTTGTATGAATTTTGAAAGTAGAAATTCATTTAATGCACTCTGAGATATGAATGTTGTTTGCTATCAGTGTAATGGATATGGACATAAGAGTTTTGATTATAGGAAGAACCAACCGATATCCTACAATACCATTAAGGATGCTTCCTTTATTGAAAACATAAAATGCTATAACTGTCAAGAATTTGGACATAGCCAAATTTTGCAGAAACAAGAAGATCAAGCAAGTGAAGGAAAATCCTGATCAAAGATCGGTATCTGAACCTGAGCAGAATACAGGAGCTGAAAATAAGAAGGAAATCAAACCGGTTTGGGTTGAGAAAGAAAAGAAAAAGGCAGAATCAAGTCTCATAGTGTAGACTGCCTTGCATGCTGAGAAGAAATATCTATGGGTGGTAGATAGTGGTTGCTCAAACCATATGACTGGTGACAAAAGAAAATTCATTAATCTTGAAGATTGGAATGGTGGATTGGTAAGTTTTGGGGACAATTCCTCCATCAAAATAAAAGGAAAAGGAACACTAAGCATTGATGGAAAACTGAAGGCACATGATGTATATTATGTGGAAGGCCTCAAACATAATCTGCTAAGTGTGAGTCAGATGTGCGACAAAGGTTACAAATTCACCTTTGACTCAACCGATTGTTAGATAAAGAAAGACAGTACTGGTAAAGTGGTGGCAGAAGGAAAGAGAACTAATGGCAATGTTTATAATCTGAAGGAATGCTATGAGTCCCAATGTCTATTAGGACAAGTAGATGAAATTTGGTTGTGGCACAGAATATTAGGCCACATAAATTTTGAAATATTAGGCCACATAAATTTTGATAATTTGGTTGTAGTAAGCAAAAAGGGGCGAGTGAGGAATATTCCACCCATCATCAATCCAATAAACATATTTTGTGATGAATGTGTAAAAGGCAAGCAAACAAGAGTAAGTTTCAGGACAAAGGAGCACAACACCTCAAAGCCACTTGAAATTGTGCATACAGATCTATGTGGTCCAACTAGAACAAGAGCACTTGCTAGTGAAAGATACTTCATGCTTTTCATTGATGACTACTCAAGGATGACATGGGTCACCTTTCTGCAAGATAAATCACAAGCATTTGAAAGATTCAAGACCTTTCGGAAGATGGTGGAAAAGGAAAGTGGGTACAAATTAAAATTTCTAAGATCAGACAGGGGTGGAGAGTTCACATCAAATGAATTTGAGGATTACTGTGAAAAACATGGAATTAGAAGACAATACTCTGCTCCTAGAACATCACAACAAAATGGTGTGGTAGAAAGGAAGAATGGGATAGTTAAGGAGATGGCTAGAACTATGTTGAATGAGGCCAGTCTTTTGGATACTTATTGGAAAGAAGTGGTTCATACTACTGCATACACCTTGAACCGGGTTGAATTAAGAACAAATAGCAAGATGACACCTTATGAATTATGGTATGACTGGATGCCATTAGTAAAATATTTCAAAGTTTTTGGAATCATATTATTCATTAAGAAAGATATGGATGGTTTGGGAAGCTTTGACTCTAGAAGTGATGAAGGGATCTTCCTTGGTTACTCATCAAACAACAAGACCTACAAATGCTACAATAAAAGACTAAGAAGAATTGTTGAAAGTGTGCATGTAAGATTTGATAAGGATATGCACAAAGGATGTCAACCACACATTAACCGGTATGATGACTCTGATGATGAAAACATTGATGTTCAATCTGACACTAAACCAGAGGCAGCATCTCAAAAGGTTCCCAACCGATATGTACAGTTGAATCATCTGGAAGAAAAAATTCTAGGAAATAAGAGTGATGGTGTGAAAACCAGAAGAAGACTTGCTCAAAATGATGAACAAGTCAACCTATGCCTCATGATTGAAGTTGAACCCAAAAATTTAATTGAGGCTAGCAAGAGACAAGAATGGATGGATGCCATGGAAGAAGAAATGTACCAGATTGAGAAGAACAAGACTTGGGAATTAGTCCCTAGATCGGAAGATAGGAACATCATTGGCACAAAGTGGGTCTACTGGAACAAAATGAATGAAGAAGGTAAGGTTGTGAGGCACAAAGCTAAACTAGTGTGCAAAGGTTACTCTCAGGTAGAAGGGATTGACTTTCAAGAAACATTTGCATCAGTGGCTAGATTAGAAGCAATTAGGATGTTTCTAGCTTACTCTGCCTACAAGGGCTACAAAGTGTACCAAATGGATGTAAAATCTGCTTTTCTAAATAGAAGTTTAGAAGAAGTATACATGGAGCAACCGGAAGGATTTTTGTTGCATGATGCTGAGACATTTGTATGTCGATTAAAGAAAGCTCTGTATGGTCTAAAGCAAGCCCCCAGAGCATGGTACTCGAGATTAGATCTGTATCTAAAGGAGTGGGGATTCAAAATGGGAAGTGCTGATAGCAATTTGTACATAAGAAAAGATGGGAATCACATGATTATTGTGGTTGTGTATGTAGATGACATCATCTTTGGTGGCAACAAGGATATACTCTGCAAAGAGTTTGTTGATCAGATGCAGTCAAAATTTGAGATGTCATGCTTGGTGGATTGACTTACTTCCTTGGCTTGTAGATACTACAAAAATATGAAGGAATCTTTATCTCATAGGTCAAGTATGCAAAGGAGATGTTGAAGAAATTCCAATTGGAAGATTGCAAACTAGTAAGTACTCTGATGGTGACTGACAACAAGCTAAGTAAGAATGATGAATCATTGGTAGTGGATCAGACTTTGTATAGATCCATGATAGGAAGTGTACTATATCTAACTGCTTCAAGACCGGATATTGTTCAGGCAGTATGCATGGTGGCCAGATTTTAAGCTACACCAAAGCAGTCACACATGAAAGTTGTTAGTAGAATTTTTAGGTATCTAAAAGGAACACTCAACTATGGTTTGTAGTATCCCAAATAGGGAAATTTTATTTTGAAAGCATACACTGATGCCGATTGGGTAGGATGCATTGATGATAGAAAGAGCACAAGCGGTGGTGCATTCTTTCTGGGCGATCGGCTGGTCTCATGGCATAGAAAGAAGCGGGACTCAGTCTCCCTATCTACGATTGAAGTTGAATACATTGTTGCTGCTACATGTTGCTCTCAGGTGCTTTGGATGAAGCAGACTCTCAAAGATATCCAAGTGGACATCACAAATCCCATTCTCATCCGGTGTGACAATTCAAGTGCAATCAACATAGCAAAGAATCCAATCATGCATTCCAGAACAAAACACATTGTAATCAAATACCACTTCCTCAGAGAGAAGACTGAAGGAAAAGAGGTAAGAATGGACTATGTTCCTACTGGTGAACAAGTAGTAGACATTTTCACCAAACCACTATCGGTAAGCACGTTTGAGTACCTCTGACACAAGCTGGGAGTTGTATCATTTGCCTAGGAAGGTTTGTGTGGGTCAGGGGGAGCATTGTGTGGATCAAAGGGGGAGTGCGCAAGTACCCTTTGTCATTATGTCAAAGGGGGAGAAATGTACTGGTATGGAGTGGAATGTGAGAAGTTGAGATCAATGCCAAAGGGGGAGATTGTTGACATTTTGGCACTTAGTTGTCATTGATGTCAACTAGTGGAGATTGGGCATGGTAGATGGTTGCTTGGTTGATGATGAAGAGGCACAATGTTAAGATGTGCAACCGGTACAAGATGCTATACTGGTCAATAGGTGAAGAACACTCTACTAGCAAAGGGTTTTACCGGTATGTATTTGTCAGACTGATTGAACATTGGAAGGACGTGTCTTGATTGGTGTGATGTCATGTGAAGCTGAGGTGGCAAGTAGGGTATGGTTGGTGAAGCCTCATTCACAGGGTCGATGAAACAAATGTTCGCCATTAATGAAGGAACTGCAAATCAAGGGATTGCTTCAGACTGATTGCGGCTCGAGGAAGAAGGAATGACATAGGAAGATCAGGGGAGTAGTTGGTACCTAGATCAAAGCAAGAAGATTGGATTGAAAGAATACCTCGAGAAGGAAACAATAGAGGCATTAATAGCAATTTGACAGATGTAAATATATATGAAGAATCATGTTTCCCTTGTCTATAAAACATGTCTTAAAAGGCACAAAAATGATAGAGATGATCCGATGGACTTCAAGGTGATCATATCTTGAAAGATCTGATTGGATTTGATTTGCCTCAAGGATGGTGAAGAAACCCTAACCACCTGGATTTTGAATTTTTTTTGGGCGAGAAATCATCTTATAAGAAAATGGAGCAATGAACAGAAGAAGGGGATGTAGTAGTGAAGAAAGTTGTGTGGAGAAGAGTTGGAAGAAGAAAACCTGAGAAGGGGTTTCGATTAAGTTACAATGTTAGTAAGTAGGCAGACCGGTAAGAGGATTCTACCAGTAGTTTCATAGTCGGGCAGTTGAGCCTAATCAGTAAGGCGTGGCAAAGTAGGTAGCATCCTAGTGTAACATAGTGTATTGAGAGACTGTGTATGAAAAGGAGAGAAAGATAACGGAGAGTTAATTGATTCAAGAGCTGTAGAATTCATTTGCAGTAAGAAGCCTTAATTGCATTCAAATAGTATTTCAATATGCATCACCAAGTCAAAGCTTGGTGCAGGGGTTGGTGCTCCTTGGGTTGGTGCCCTAAACGTGCAGGGGTTGGTGCTCCTTGGGTTGGTGCCCTAAATTTGCAGGGGTTGGTGCTCCTTGGGTTGGTGCCCTAAAATCTTTATAAATCTATGTTTTACCTATGAGGATGGATTGGAGCAGTAGACTTCAGCAGCTTTTCTCACTAAGGTTTTTCCCATATTGGATTGTCCTCGTAAATCTGGTGTTGTGAGTTGGTTGTGTGTGCATGGTCACTTTAGCTTTCTTTCTTATATTACCAGTTTGACTATTTATGTGATTAAGTACATAATTGATATTCTCAAGTTAGATCAGAAAAAGAAAAGACCTAGGAACCACTGATTCACCCCCCTCTCAGTGGTACTCTGTGTTCAACACACAGAGACCAAGGGCGCACACCTTGCAACAATCCTCCCTCAGTGCATGCGGGGTTTGAACCCATGACCCAACTCTAATACCATTTTTTGAGTCAAGTTGTCATTGCACCAAAAGGTCAACTTGTCAATGCCCACTACAACCACCAGACACATAGAATCCACAACAGGTGGTTAAGCCATGTCACAAACCCACCATTTGTATTGCACAAAGACCAAGGGTGCACACCTTGCAACAAGTGTATGTTCTTATAGTTTCATACTTTCATATACCTTAGTGTAGGATGTTTTAATGATCAACCCTTGATGCTTTTGATATATCCTTCTGATAAAAAATTTCTCATGGAGTTAGCTCGACAAATGGTTGTAGTTCATGAACAACAATCAGTTTCTCATAAATCTGGTTTCAAATTCACTTTGACCATTCGGAGGTATTCTATTTCTTCTATCTACAAATCCAATGTAATCGATGAAGAAATGAGAAGATTCATAATAAAAAATTTCAAATCCAAGAGAGATTTTGATTATAGGGTGTTAGCATCCCCTCAATTTTTCATTAAAATTTTAGGCTTGCAGGTTGCCTTATGGTGTCTCTTTTCTTTTCGGTCTTTGTATTTCCTCACTTTGAACCTGTATCATTGAACTTTTAAAATAGTTCAAAAGGTTCAAGGTTCAAAGCACTTTCTAGGTAATGTCTTTAGCGGCCTTTATCTTCTCTAAAGCAAGTGTGTTGTCATTATGTGTTTTGAACTTTGAACCCGTGAACCTTTTCTTTTTTTGGTTCAAGGTTCAAAAGGTCCTTTTGCGTGAGTCACGGCTATGTGATGTTATTTAATGAGAAATTTAAAATGTTTTTAGGTCGGTATTGAACTTGAACCTTGAACCTTTTGTATTCTCATTTCAATGGTTCAAAGTTCGAAGTCTTTTCACTTGTTAGTTATCGTTATTGCTCATTCCTGATATTGTTTTGAGCTGCTAGTTCACTGTTGTTCTCACTAAATGAACTTGAACCATTGAAGTCCTTGTGAGATGGTTCAAGGCTCAAAAATTTCACTCTAAAGATGATTCTAAGAATTGTGATAACACTGGAGGCAGTGCAGTAAGAAGGAATATTCCTGGCATCTAACAGTTTAAAATTCTAAATTTGAAAAGTAATCATGAGGACATTAACTATTTGTGCGGAAGTGGTGGGCAATTAAGAAAGTGTCAGGTTTTCAGTCATATCACTGTTACTTCACACGTTTGAATGAATCATTATGAAGCGTGTATAGATTTCTCTCTATTTTCCTTCCCGTTGCTTAAAAAAACATGTAAATTTATAGGCAAACTTGTAAAGGTTGTAGCTGTTATAATTGAATGAACTGGAGATGTAGAAGGTAAATTCAGCTCTACTGAGAGGGTTTCATGGATTCATGGTGTTAACAGGTGATTTCAGATAATTTCCCTACATTGTATTTCTTTAGTTCAAAAGATTTGTCAATGTAAGAAAATCTTTGGTTTGTTGGAGTAGAATTTCGTCCTGCTTTAGAATTGCTTGGTTAAAGTATAAGTAGGTATTATGAGGCCAATACTGCCGAAATTGGGTTGGACATAATGTCTGGTGAGTGTATTGCCAGAATTAGATGATACTTCTTTAGCTCATGCCGACTTGGGGGATTTCCTAGAAAGAGTCAAAAACCCTGAAGCTGGCTCAATGATGGAGAAAATTGTAAGAAGCGGTCTCGTTGAAGCCGCTACATTTTCGCTTGTTGTCTCGTGCCCAGATTTGGTAATACCCTACATGAATAGGTATGATGCTGCAAATAGATCTATAAGAACTAGTAGTGGAGAGTTGTTAGTCAATATTAATAGGGAAACAATAATGGCGGTGATGGGAATCCCGCATAAGGATTCATATGAGGACTGGTTGATTGGGACCTCATACACTTTCTTCTCTGAGAAGAAAAATAAGTACAGAAGCGTAATTGCAAGAAAATGACGACTCAAAGTTCAAAAGGAAGGGTCACAGCTTCCGAAGCCCCTTACCAGAGAGGACTTCATCACAAGTGCAAGACATTGTTATACTATTAAATAGGCTAAAAGGGAATTCACACTCCTTTTATTGAGAGTACTAGATGTATTTTTATATTCAAGTGCTTCTATCAGGTGACAAATATCTTGACTGGGCGCAAGTAATTGTAGAGAGACTCTATAAAGGTTTAAGTAATTTTGTGGGCATGTCTAGCTTTTATATGTCTTCTTATCTATTTTACATTTTAGCCTGTATTAGAGATTGGCATGGCTTGCTCAATGAACCATGGGTGGATGGTATGAAAGTCTATGATTATTATCCTTTATTGCAGCAACTAAAATATGTGGAACATATTGTCAAATGGAATGGTGTCTTCGCATGAAGACTTTCTTTTGAGCTACAAGGTGATGTGAATAAAAGAATGTCAGTTGAAGCTATGGAATTGATAAGTATATATGGCAGCTTCTTCATTCAATTTCCTAGGTTTATCTATCTTCAGGTAGGTAGTTTTGAAGGTGAACCATTCAAGCTGCCTAGGTATGCCTTTGATAGCCTCATACTCATTAAAGTGAGTAGACAAATAGCTCATATTGATAAAAGGTTAGGGGAAAAAGGTGAATCTGGAGTCGCCTTTCCCATTGAACTTGGATACTATAGTTGTAAGTCTGTGTCTGATGCTTTGAATTTGGAGTTGGAACTTAAGAAGATGAATTTGCAGCCCTATGTTGCTAGACAAAAGTTTGATAGTAGGGGCTATGTTGTTGAAAACCTAAATGTAGATGAACACTTCTATCATGAACCCCAGTTAGAAGATTACTAGGAAAATTATAGTGACAAGTATGAAGTAAGAAAGAGACTATGGTCAAGATTTACTCTGCAGCAATTAATAACCATGAGACTTCCCATCAATGTGTCAGGGGTATAGGAGGAAACAGGGGAGGATGTTCTAGATATTGAATTTAATAAGGAAGCTCAAGGGCATCCAATCCCAGAAATTGACTGGGATAAAAAGGAAGATGAAAACATTTAGGCTAGGACTTTCAGTGCTATAAGGAGAACTAAGAAATGGTTAAGGGATCAGAAATTTAGAAAAGGATCACTCATGTCTTCCCATGAACTAAGATTTGGTTCACATACAACAACTCAACTTCCTATTTCAAGTGCTAACAAGATTGTTGATGTTGCAGGTGGTTCAAAACCAGTTGTGGAAGAAATTCAAGCCAGAAGATCAAAAAGGTCCCTGCTGAGTTCCTCACCAATCTAAGTGACTCGGGCAAGAAGCAAGAAGAAGAGTAAAGAGCCAACATTGAGTCAAATCATCGTAGACCTGGATCCAAGTGAGGAAGTTGAAATAATAATGGAGCAACAAGAATTGAATGAATCCCCGGCACAAGAAATGGACACAGGTAAAGAACCAGAGGATGATCTGGATCCAATGAACACTTTAACCATTGTCAATTCACCTAGTACTCAGACAACCCCTCCATCCAAAGAACCTTCAAGCACTCCACAATGGTTAGAGGCTTCCATTGGGAAGAAACGCAGTGTGGTCCCAATCACAATTCCTACAGAGGATATGGTTAGCAAGTGTCTTGGAAAAGTGTCCAAGACAAAGAAACTTAAAACATGGACAATGCTTGAGGTAGATGAGGCAACAAGTCATTGGATAGATGAGATAGCTAAACCTATCCCAAGAAGAGACTCGGACAAGGTCACTGAAGATGACTTCACTATGGAGAAAGTTGATTTGGGGTTGCTTCATGAGTGGTTGATGTCAAACACTTGGAATCCTCCACAAAGAGGATGATTTCCAGAACATGGAAGAATGAAAAAGATAAAAAAGAGTTGAAACAAATCATCTCTCAAATGGCCAAATATATAAATTCTACACACCATCCAAGTCCCCAACCCTTGTCACAAGTGGCAATATCCTTTGACCCCAAGTCTCCAGCGAACCAAAAGATGTTAGATCGGGTTCAGAGGAATGGAATGGTGGCGGAGATGTTCAATAAATGGCTTGATCTCCTACTATAGCAAGGCTTAGACTATATTGTCAGTCTAGTAAAAGTATACAAAGATGTTGTGACTGTAAGCAAAGAATTGGAATTGGAAGTTGTTGCCTGGGAGAAGGAAAGGACAAAGTGGGTGGCAGTACTTGTGCAAATGAATGATGTCCAAGAATTTGGTGTGATGAAGTTCTTGGCTGAGAAACCTATGGAGAGTTTGGATGACAACATACTATATGTGTCAAAGAAGAATGTAGAATGACAAATTCAATTATCAAACAGGCCACGAGGAATCTACAGGATTGCTGAAAGGATTGACAAATCTAATTGACACAATGAAAAAATTTCTCAAGTGCATTGACATTCAACTTATGAAAGAAGATGCTCAAACAATCAAAGCTACTACAGATATGGCGAAAATATTCCAGGAAAGGATACAGTTCATCAAAGAAACAAAATCTTTGACTACAGATGATTTCTCGAAGGTGGCTAGAATAGAATCAATGCTCATAGTTTGTTCTGATCATCTGGAGTTGCACAAGGCATAGTATCGCAGGTAAATATGGATAAGGAATTCTAGAAACAATGTATTATGCATATTGGACTCCCCTACTTCCAAGTCATCCTGAACTTCTCAGCTGCACATTTAGAGTGGTGGGGCATGTGCAGTTCCACAACAAAGTAGGATAAATCAATGGCTTCCTCTGCCACGACGGAGTCCTAATCAATTAAGGGATGAGCTGTCAACCGATCTTTGGTTGTTCTCTTGGTTTCTTTAACCTATGGTTAAAGTTAAATTTTTATTTTATGATGTAACAAACTATTAGCCTGCAAGCTATTTATATTGGAAGTTGCTTTTATGTAAGGCCCCAAAAAACTGTGATTTAGAGGAACAGTTTTGATTTTCCTTGAATTTCTCTAAATAGATATCTCTGGTATTTGAATGAAAAATGATATTTTGGATGTAAACTTTTAAATTTGTGTTTTTGATGGATTAGTGATCACTATTGGGATATATGTTGACATGTGAAATATATCATTTCATTTTAAAGTTATGTTTGTGTTCTTGAATTCATTGATTTCATTATTTGCAAGTAAATTCATTGTAGATTAAGTCGTATTGGTCCCCCTTGTCCTATGAGGCATGAGAGAGAATCAGCCAGTGTTTCTACTACTGTGTGTTTTCTTTATTTTGATTTTACAAAATGAACATGTGTGAAAGTTGGAGTTTGTGAGCTCTTCATTTGAAATAGATCTTCAAGATATTCTTTTAGTTTTGATTTGTAAGCATTATTTTGTGTTGATGAATGAATGTGAAAACCTATAATCTCACCTTTTGATTTGTAAGTTTTCTGCATAAAAATTCATTGTAAATCTCACGAGGAGTTTCCCTCTAATGCAGAGGATGAACCTATAATCGGTTCACCCAACTGTTGGTTTATTTGTTTTCCTTTCATAAAGGGGTGTGCATGAGTCATATTGTAAATCAATATATAATTTAAAGAAAGGGGCAAATTTGTTAACCAACATAGGAGAATGAAGAATAAATTGAAAAATAGCTACACTATATGGATAGATTGCAAAACTAAAGAAGATATTAGGAGAGTTGACATTTGTCATCTTACTCTAGAGTAGATTGAAAATCTTAATCTTTGAGACATCCTTGAAGGTTTGAAGGATGGTGGAAATGTCCTTGATGCAATGTATGTGGACAAAAATATTGTAGAGACACCATTGCCACTCATTCAATGGTCTTAGAAGGAAGTGACTTCCATAAGAGAAAGATTCCAAAACATCCTGACAAACACCGATGTTTGGTTGTCACAAAAAGGGATTCAATTGAAACCATTCAACATTGGGTCAGAGAATGATACTATTGGGCCTATTGGCAAAAAGTTGGAGCTTAGAACTAAGAATAAGCAAGATCCTGCAACTTTGCAAAAAGCTCCAAAATACAAATTTGTTGTGGGAAAGAGTGATGGAAAAGATCAAGGTATCCTTCTACTCAATTTGTTCAATAGAAAAAGGATTTAGAAGAAGGAGGATTAGAAGATGACCTATTGATGAAGAACAATCTGAGGAAGAAAGACTACTGGGTGAGGAACATGAAGAAGAATATAAGGAAATATTGCCAATAACTCCTAAAGATCCTTAACATGAAAATACCCAGGAGTCTATTCCTTAAGTAACAATTCTTGTTCCAGCTACAACTCCTCCACAAGTTTCTACTTCTAAGTCTACGCCTTTTGGGTCCACCATCTCATATACTCGAGTAGCTACTAGTGTGATTGTCCATACTAGATTTCTTCGTCTACCATTAGTGAGTCATCCTTATATACTCCTTAGGACAACATTGAAAATGTATTTTCTTCCTTCCCAAACTTGTCCAAAGTATCTACTACCATGTTAGATGACTTTGATAAATTCATGTCAGTAATGACACACAATCCAAATTCTTCTACTACAGAGATTCCACCTACTGTTGTGACTTCTACTCCACCTATTGTAACCACTGTCATGTAGGGACAATTAACTCCTTCTCAGACAATGGTTGCAAGGGATGAACATGATTCTTTCTTACCACCTTGGTTACTCTCAAATACTCCTAAGAGGGAGAAACAAGTCATCTCCCCAAATGACTTCAACTTCAGCATGCTGGTTCTTGTAAAGCCTAAGACTACAAAGAAGGATAAGTCTCTTTCTAGAGTCAAGGTGGACAAGTATAATAACAAGTATGTTGAGATTGTTGTACCTCCTTCAAATAAGAACATTGATAAAATTAAACCTATAGATTATGTCATCAATATAATTGAATTAGGCTAAAAAACTCATGATGGAACTATAGAAGATGTTCAGGCAACTTTTGATACCCTTTTGGTGAGATATGATGAAGGTAAGGTCAAGAAAGATAAGCTTAGAGCACAAGTGGAACAACTCACCACTATCTTGATAAAGATTACTAAATCTTTAAATATAATTGAGTCAGTAACTTCATTAGTTGATGAGCAGGTGATAAAGCAAGTTGAGAAGGTCACTTCATGAGGCTGGGAAGCCTGTGAATGGATGGATAGAATGCTAAGTCAAGGAATACATCTCCTGAGCTCTGCAATTATATTGATTAAGAATTTGGAAAGTGTAAAGTTTGAAGTGGACAAAACACTAGATCTTCTCTCATAGGAGTTGGAAACATAGGAAAAGGACTTTGATGCTTGGTTAAAGTTAGAACACTTTGAGTTGCAAATCCTAGTTGATAATGGAGTTCTCCCCACCGATAAATGTACATTGAATAATAGGAGGCACTAGAACATCAAATGAACACCCTAGAATGACTCATCAAAGATACATGTAAAGCATATAAGGAATGTGAAGACAAGGGAAAAGAAATTATAAATACGATAACAAAATTTCCATGCACATTCCTAGATGAAAACCAAAGGATTCTTCATTTGGATGCAATCATCAAGGAATTCAGTTTGCTAGTCAGTGTTGAAGTTTCCATATCCTAAATTCATAAACTAATAGACCTTCAAGTCATTCTAGATGATTTAGGATCTAACCTATAGAAACACAAGAGATTTTATATTGGTTTGGGAGATTATATTACTCGGTTCAAGGTCATCACCAGTCATACTCAATGTCTCAATAAGTCCCAAATGAAGATTTCTCTATAGAAATTTGAAGAGTTTCTAAAACAAGATCAAAATCAAGTGTCTAAGGATACTTAGTCATTTTTCATGCTTTTTAGCTATAGGTGCATTTTTGTAGTTGGCAATCAACACTTCATGTGTCATTTTGTATATACATTTTTGCATATAGGATTGCACAGGTCCTAAGTCAAATGGAACTCTACTTTTGACTTACTCATAGTTAGTTGTATTTTTTATTAATTTTTCTCATAGCCCCTCACCTATATATATGAAGGTACTCATTGTAAATAAGGATGTTTTTAGCATTGCAACAAAAATCTGTCGAATTATGTAGCATTTTGAAACTTTGTGCTTATTTTATGAAATATTTTACAAGCGAATAAAGGAGCGGTTGTGACTTCAAAATTTGTGTTAAAGTATTATTTCATGTGAATGCAATGTTCTTATGTCAATGCAATTATATGACCTTGAATTTATTTGAAGTGTTATTGTTGTGAGTTTTAAAATAAATTTGAATTTAATATCTAAAAGTCTTTGAGCTACAATATCAAGTTTGGAAGTTAGAAGTCAAAGTCAAGAGATAGGAATTTTTTTATTTGTTTATTTGGCAAAAGGTCAAAAGCTTGGTATGTTAATATAATAATTGAAAATTACAAGATAAAAAAAAGGCTCTTGAAAGCCAGACGGATCTATTATAGATTTTAGAATCACAAAAAGGAATTTGATGCCAATAACCTACTATATAGAGAGTTGATATATCATGCTATAGACTAATTAATATTAAGATCCTCAATAAACAAAATGAGGATGATAAGCCCTAATTCAACTTGCACCCATCACCCTATTTTTCCATTGCATTTGACTGAACTTCATTTTCTCCATGTTTTTGAAAAACTCCAATTACCAGTGGATTCCTTGATTTTGTCTATTAAATCTTGTCATGGGAAGCCATTATGTCATTCAAGTGTACGTTGAATGAATCTCAAACTCTATGTATGCAATGTATGCTTGGTACTATCATATCCCATTTTAAACCGAAAGCCATACTTTGTAATTATGCAGTATATACTCCATGAAGGCCCTATTGCAAGACCTAGACAATCGACTACAATGAATTTCCCCTTCATCAACTATTGGAGGGTGCTAACGCATTTCTGATTTGGATGCCCAACTATGTATGCTGAAGAAAACTTCTAGCTTGCTAATGAAGACTTGCAACAGATTAAAATAGCCTTCAGACACTTAGATGAAGGAAGCAATGTGTCATATTGTCCTTCACCTTGGGTATTATGTCATCCAATTGTCCACTCAAAATGCAATTCTAGTGAGAGAAAAACCTGCATTAAGTAAAAAAGATGTTAGTAATAAAAATGAATCATTTGCTTGCTTGAACATGCCAAAGAAATCATGTTTCACATTAAATAAAGGAATATCCTTGCACGGCCTCCTTGGAAATTTGCAAAATGTAATTATGATATCCGACCAAATTGCTTTAAAGCATTACTCACTCCAACTACCAATGTAAACTCCCAATATCAACATCATTATAATGATTGATATGTTACAAACTATCATGAGATGCCATGAAATTTTTTTATGTGGGGACAATAAAGATATTAGGGATGAGGCTTTTCTATTAGAACAATTTCATCAATGCTTGAGAAATCTTCTATCTTATGGACTTCTTCCATAAATTGGATTTCTTGTCTTTGACACCCTTTATTAGCAAGATGGTCTGCTAGTAAATTTCCCTCTCTATATGTAGAGAAATTTGAAATGATTGAAAGGAATCTATTAATTCCCCTTCTCTTTGCATATTTGATATGCCAATTTTGACATGTTCTCTCTTTGCAAGCATTTATAACCAGAAGTGAATCACCTTCTATGTGAAGCTTTTGTAAACCCATTGTTTTAGCCAGCAATAAGCCTTGAAGAAACGCCATCAACTCTGCCATTTGTTTGTGTTGGAAATTGACACTCGTTCGAGTTATAGGTGTTGTCATTGATGGCAACACACTTCATGGGAGATCTGGAAAGCAAGGTAATCGGCATTCAGGGAACTGGTAGGCATCTAACTGGCAAACTTGGAATCGGTATTCTAAGGCCGACATAGGAGATTGATCTGGCAAGCATGGAAGCATCAATAGTCATATTGTTTCATGTTTATATTTTGCCTGGGCCGACATGTGTCTTATCTTTTGGAATATGTTTGTAAGCTGATATAAGGCATTTGTGTTTATTCATGTAAATGGGTATACAAGTCAATCCAAAGTGGGTCATTTTAGAGATATGACAGATAAGTGATGCGATAGGTTTTGTGATGTTATCTTGATTGATAGAATGTGAATGTAAAGATATATAATCGGTCTTGATTATTTGTCTAAAGGATTGGGAAGTGATCTAAGCTACCGGTAAGGGAGGTTATATTATAAACCGATACAAAAAGTGCTTAAACTATAACTCATCCACCATAGCAAATGCACATTCTAAGTTCAGATTCTGTTTGTAATCCAGTATATGGATCTGTAGTTAGTGAGGCTCCTTTTGTGATGAGCAGTGTGCCTTCCTGCATGTGCAAGACCCTCTTGTAATATTTATTCATTTGGCCATTGGATGGATATTGTGGGTCACCAATCCCACCGTGGTTTTTCCTCTTTGAGGTTTTTCGCATATAAATATCTATGTTATGGTGTTGATTATTGTGGTTGCATTGATATTACTTGTTGTTACTTTCTTTTATGCATACCAGTGAATAAGTGGGTTTATTAATAAGGCTAAAAATATTCTAACCATCAAAACACTGATTCACCCCCCACTCTCAATGTTCTTGGATTCCAACAATTGGTATCAGAGCCTAGTGCCTCGGAATAAGTCTAACAGCTTGAGGAAAATCTTGAATCCAGAATCCATGGAGATGAGTCTATAGAAGAAACTTGAATTAACACTTGAAGATTATGATGTTGAAAGGTTGAAGAACTTGAAGCTACAAGAGGAGTTGAATTCTACAAAGGAATTCATCCTTACCTTGCAGGAGAGGTTATCATCTACACAAGCTAAAAGAAAGGAACTTTTACAAAGTCTGGATGATGAAGAGAAGAATGCCCTTAGGGAATTATGTCAGAAGTCGAGTCAAGAGAATGGTGTCTTGAAGAATGAAATGCAAGCCATGACCATGAGGATGTCCAAGGAGATTGAAGACTAGAAGAAGAATGAGGAAAATCTTGCTATGTCTCTAAAAGATAGATCTGAGGAATGCATTAGGTTGGTGCATCAGAATGATATGTTGAGAACTGATTTGGTACAATCATAGAACAATGAGTAAGAGTTGGAAAGAATGATGACAATCCTAAGAAGTGATCTAGATGCTACAAATAAATACAAAGAAAAGTTAAGGGTCAGTTCTACAAAACTTGATGAATTATTGAAGGATCAAAGAGACACTAGACACACTAGAGGTCTTGGATTTGAACATGGAGAAATCTCTAGTACTGCAAATTGGGATGACACATTTGATCAGAAGGTCAACCGAAATTAGAAATCACTGATAAGACAACCCGATGCACATAAATTTCATGGTAGATGCTTTGTTTGCAATAAGTTTGGTCATAGAGAAAGTCAATGTAGAAATAGAGCAAATCAGAATAATAATGCAGTTCCCAATCAGTGTTCAAATTATAAAAAGTATGGTCAGAGGATAAAAGATTGTAGAATGAATGTGAGATGTCATGCATGCGGAAATTTTGGACTTATGGCTAATCAATGTAGGTCAAATAATAGTCAAGGATTCAACAAGGCAATTCAAAAGAACAATGAAACTTGCTATGCATGCAACAAAATAGGACACATTGCCAAATGTTGTAGAAGCAAGAATACACTGGAAGGGAATGACACATTCAATGAGAAGGGAAAGCAAAAGGTTGATGAAATCTGGAGAGCTCATGCTAAACAATGGGCTAGGCAATTTGAAGATCAATTGGCAAAGGCAAATTCTCTAGTTATTCAACTAACAGAGCAGAATGTTCCTACACCAGTAGGAAACTCATGCGGTAACTAAGGCATTAGCCTTAGGGGGGAGGCAAATTAATGACGGATCCTGCATTACCCTCGGTAGTGGTCTAAAAGCTTGCTTCAGATCTTGGTGAAGTTAGTCAAGAGGTTCACCGGCGCTGAGATAATGGATTTTGAATCTGATATCATATCTCGGCATGCATTAATGTCAATAAGAAATTAGGGTTTCATGGATTAAAAGGGAAAAGTTGCTTCATTTCTTATCACATAGCACTCAGAGTGAAGTAGAGTGACTTTAAGGCAATCAAGGTGATTAAGAGCATTTTCCAACAATTTCTCATATTCTCTAAGCAGATTTTTCAAATGTTTTCACTGGCTTAGGTTGAAAGGTATTTTCTCTATTTTCACACTACTTTTCTGAAATTGGAATGGCTTCTAGATCTGCTCCCACTCTGACATATGTGGATGTCCCTATTGTGGTGGATATTAAGGCTCGTCCACATAATGAATTCAAGCAATGCCCTCAAATTGCAAAGGTTGATGACTCTATCGGTGCATTTTCTAGGGTTCCTAACAAAGTTCTTTATGTGGAAGATGTGAGAGCATATATTCACTGCACTCTGGAGGATATGGGATCATCGAAGATTAAATCAATGTACCTATCTACTTTGTTGGACAAGGATAGATTGATCAAACTAGAATTTCAAAATATGAAGGATCAAGGTTTCACCGATGTTCTGGAGATGCCCGAGTTCGAGGATAAGATGATTCAGTATGTGCTGAGCTGAGTCCATGGCGAGTTCATGTGGCTTGACTAGCCCTAGAAAATAACCAAGGAGGTGATTCGTGCTATCACCAACTTACCCCAAGTTGGACAGACACCAGGTAAAAGGAAGATTCTAGACAATGAGGTGAACAAGCAAATTGGTGCCACCTTTGACAACCGGTCGATGTAGATTAGCACCATTAGGGATAAAGTTATTTAATTTGCAAGCATGGTTATCGATTACAAGGTAACTCAATCAAACCGATTGAACCCTGTATCTAGTTCCTATATCTTCTATGCACACAAGATGGTCAAGGAAAATGAGAAATATGATCTATGTCAGTGGATGTGCAATGAATTGATTTTGAATTTGGGAAAGATTAAGGGAGAAAAGAAAGGTACATTCCGGTATGGAAATCTTATTATCTGTTTAATGATTTTCTTTTTAAATGAGATACTAGGATCCGGTAAGAGGCAATGGGCCTTTGATATACCAGTAGGTAAATAGATTAAGGATGCATTGAGGAATTTGGGACTAGACAGAGACTCCATTATGTGGGGTTATTTCAAAGCATTTCAGAAATCAATGAAGAAGAGAGAAAGGATTTCTAAGCATATAGTTGACAAATACTCTACCGACATATGCTTCATTGTCAAAAAGGATGAAACTTTAATGGAGGCAGTGTCGCCTAGAACTATCTGGGTTGCTGAGATGGGCTATGAGGTTGATGTACAGATCTTGGATCTTTATGCCAAGATTCTTATAGATGCCCTGGTTGATGTGAAGAAGAAAACCTTTGGAACTACAAAGCAAAAGGAATCAAAGGTGTAGATAGGTTTCAATAAGAAGAAAAGGGAAGGACAAATAAAGAAGGTTGCACAGGTTGTCCATAAGATGTCCTCTAAAATTAAACAAATCATTGGTTTAGTAGAGACATCTCCTCCAGCAGTAGTTCAGGCTTCTTTGGCAGTAGAAACCGGCAAGGGTATAATGAAGAGGAAGAAATCAAAGACATTTATTGCTCCTGTTGTATCTGGTTCTTAGACTGAAGAAGAACCTCTGAAGATTCCAAAGATCTATATGAAGATTAAGAGGAAGAAGCCCTAAGAAGGAAAGTTGCAAAAAACCATAGTCACTCCTCTGGTAGCTGAGAAGAAAATTTTGAAGGAGAGGAAGCCTACTGAGAAAAGGAAAGCCAAGGAGTCTACTCCCACCCCTGGTAAGATGAAGAAATCGGATCTAGATGTAGCTCTTGAATCTAGTAAAAGTGTTAAGGTTATTGGTCCTCTTTCTGTTGTTGAATTGATTGATCAAATTACAAAGGATGGTATTTTGAGTAATATACAACATTATTATGGAGATATGGATGATAAAGAACAAAAGGAAATAGAGGAATCGGTTTTGTTATTCCTAGATATATATAAGGAAGATTTAATTGATATTGAGACTCAAATACCAGTAGATTATACAATAAGTTAGATGCTAGGAGATTGTCTCCTATTGAGGAAGATAAGCATATAAATTTTCAGGAATTATTAGCTATTTGTGGTGTTATAACTGAGGAAGAGATGTAGCACTGTCTAGATTTTGCTAACAAAACAATTTTCTGGAGTAGACACTAACATGTGAGTCTTATGGTGGGCAAAGTAAATGATATTGTCAAGGAAACTCATGAGGCTTGGGTTAAGTTCTTTGTTGATAAACCATGTTTCTTTACATCACTAGATACTCCTCCTAAGTCTGACACTCCAGACATCCCAGTTGATGCTAAGGGTAAAGGTATACTAGGTGGAGATCCACCGGTTTTGGAACAAAAAATACTGAGGACATTCCTCTGACAGTACACATGTATAGGATGTTGAGATCAATAAACCGGTAGTCAATTTTCCTCTGATGATTGATGTTGAAACAATTGAAGTTCATGAGGTTGAGGTAGCAGAAATAATTGCACCAAGTGGCGAATCCATTGGTGCTGAGGAGGAATTAACGGACAAAGTAGATCAAAGGAAAAGGAGAAAGGATAGACTAAGGTCAGGGTACCGGCACCTTCACCGGTTTTTGGTCCCTCATTGTTGGCACTTGACTCATCCAGTCAAAAAGATTTTGGTTATTTTGAGAATAAGAATATTGAGTAGCTAAGTAGTTTTGATTGATGTTTGTTGCAGCTCAGAAATTGAGGAAGGCAGGATCAGAGAATAAGTAGGTTATTGAGTAGGCTATTCCAATTTTGCAGCAACTTGCATTGGAATGCAAGAAAGATCATGTTGCAAGTCCATCTAACAAGTTGAAAGGTTTGACTAAGCACAATGCAAAAGAGTACAAAACTCTTCAACAAGTGTCAATCCGGTAGTTGGTGGAAAGTTATAATGTAGCTAGGAAGGTCACTTGTGATAATATGATCATATTCGACAAAGCTAAGTTGGCAGAAGAGATGACAAGGATTGATGAAGCTCTTCATCAATGTAGTTGTAAAGTGGAAAAATCGAACCCTAGTCGTTCTCCCCTCCCCAACTCCAAGGAGAGAGAAGGGAGAGTCACTAGGGTTGATGGTTTTCACTTAGGAGAGACTTTACATTCAAAAGAGGGGTTGAAACCCACAAGATCCAATCCCACACAATGCAAGATTGGATTCTATATGAGTTTCAAGGGCTAAGACATCAAGGATACCCTCTTTTGTAAAGAATGTAGATAGAAAGATTGAACTAGGAATGAATGTAAAGTAGGAAAGATTCGCTTATAAACAGAGATAGGGATATGGGATGAAGCTACAGACTTGGAATTAGCAGTAAAATGTTGAGACGGTGCTGTTCTACAAATTTGAGCGAAAGTTGATCGGACGATGGCGCCCAACATGCACATGGTCCTCCGAAAAATCCACGAAACGAAGGGGGATCTGTTCGTCTTTGCACAAGGATTCCAGATCTTCAATTATAGCCACATACCTGCAACCTACACACAGAAAAGGGAGGACGATTGGGGGGTTAGGGATGAGGGGTTTTCCTTTAGGTCAAACCCTGGTTTTGGAATTAACTAAGAAATGAGAATGCTATAAATGTAAATGTTTGTAATGTAAACAAGTACTGATACCTTGTTGTAAGAATGTTTGTATTCTTACTTGCGAAGGTGTAATGTATGTAGTATGTTGTATGTGATCTCCTCTTCAATGGTTGAATCCTTGTCTTGAATGCAACACTTAGCCTTGAATGGAGACTTAGAATGCTCAATTGCTTGAAGGAATACTTGAATGCTTGAATGTTTGAATGTTTGAATATTGCTTCCGCGTCTTGTACACATATGTCCTTCCTCCTCCAAATGGGAGAGGAAATGTAGTTTATATACTTGTCAATTAGGGTTGATAGACTGATTTTCCCAACCTTAGGCCGACCAGGAAACATTATTTTCCAATTTGCAAACATAAAGACCCGAAGCCCCATAAGAGACCGGGCCCAAAATAGGGCCAGGGACCAGGGCGCTGGGCACCATGGTCCTGGGGGACCAGGGCGCTAGGCGCCCTAGTCCAGAAGGACCAAGGCACTGGGCACCATGGTCCCACCTCAAGGGACAGCAGGGTGTAAGGAGGATCAGGCCAGGGTGCTGAAAAATGCAGTTTTTGATGTCATGAACAAGTTTCGGGGTCTCCATTCAGGTTCCGTGTTGCATCGCCATCGTGAAGATCCAAATGCAGTCGAAATTGCAAGTGTGGCAATTTTAGGATGCTACATTTAGCCCCCACTTTAGTGGGAGTATAAGCATACGCTCATACTTCCGGTAAAGTACAAGGAAACAACATTGAAAAACTTTCACCACGTCAAGGAGGCAAGATACACCAAGCCCCCAGTGGACTAAGGATCTTACGACTTCAATTGACAAAGTAAAAGGGAAGATCACGAGGGAGAACCATGACTGTCAGTAGTAAGGTTCCCTCACTATGAGTCATGCAAGAAAGATATCAAAAATTTTCAAGGCAAAGCTAAATTTGTCAAGAAATTTTCAAGTATCTTGAAAAGATATGAACGAGATGTATGCCCCCCCTACGTTAAAGTGATCGCACACGCCTCACCAGGGGTGATTGCTTTAAGGTAGTGATACATATAAGAAATGAGAAAGGAAAGGAGCACATTATCACAAGGATTTAGCCCCCAAGTGTGAGATAAGCCCAAGGATAATAGACACAAAACACAAAGCACAAGGTGACTTCGCTTTCCTCGGGGTCAGTATGCTGTATGATAATTCATATATATCATATGTATGAATGCATAATTGTTCTTCATTCCCCAATCAAGGAAGGTCACCTGGAAGAAGGGAACACATGTGTATTTTGAGTCAACATGAGAGAGACCAAAAGAGATCTCAATGTTTTGCATCGTCCCCAAGTAGACAACACTAAGGACAACAAATAGAAGAATGAGAATAACACATAGAAGAAGTAACAAAAGAGATCAAGAGAGGAGGAGAGAGTCTGCTATGCTAATGAAACTAGTCTAGCATGACATCTACCTCCCGATCTTGCTGATCAATATTTCGGGAAGGTAGGAAACACGCTAGAGGAGGAACATCCAACACAGCAGATGGAGCTATCACAAGATCCAAACAAGGGCTATGTTCATGTTCCGAGCCACGTTGTTCTTGTCTAGGAGCTAGGATAAGTGCTTTAGAAAATTCGTTAGATAGATGGTTATCAACATCAACATATTCATATTCACTATCAGAATGAATAGGAGTAACATTTTCATCATGAATAACATTTTCATCTATATCATCATCAAGATTTACAAAAATAGGATCTTTAACTCGCACAGGATCAAGAACATCATGCATCTTATGTTTAGGAGATTTCGGCTCAATCATAGGCTGAGGAGAAAATGGAATAATACTGGCTGAAGGTGTTTTTGGGGATTGCAAAGTTTGAGAAGCAGCTGCCTGAGCTCTAAGATGACGCTTTCATCAGCATTCACATGCAGAACGATTCCGTCTAGTCTTAGTAGGAAGTTGAGAAGATTGAGGAGGAGGAATGTTCTCATCCTTATCACTTGGGTGTTTGGGTTGTGGTCTCCTAGGTTGAACAATAGGAGAAGAGGAAGGTCTCTTCTCTCCATAAGAGGAAGGAGGAGGAATTGCTCCATATAAGGGAGGAATATTTGGTTTAGGAAGGAGACCAAGTCCATCATGACGAGGAGGTATAGGTCTACTTTTAGGAAGTTTATTAGATATAGGTATAGTCACATCCATAGGGATGGGTTGGGAATCTTCTTGAGGAAAGACATTAGTTTTATCTTTCAAAGGAAGAACTTCCTTCTCAAGAACGATAGGAATATCAGGTTTGGGTGTTCTAGGTTCACTTAGAGATAGAATCATATCTTTTTTCCACTTTTGATAAGATTTGAAAAGATGATCACTTCGCGGAGGAAGAGATTGGAATTGTTTAGGCCAAAAGTAATCAATAGGAACGCTAGAAGTTCTTTCAACTAGTTTAAAGAGACTATGATTGACAGTAACAACTTCACCATTATGGGGAAATTTCAAACACTTGTGAATAGGAGAAGCAATAGCTTTCATGGAAGATAGCCAAGGATAGCCTAGCTTCACACGAAATTGTTCGGATGATGGAATAATAGCAAAGCGCATATCAAGGGATTTGTTATGGACCTCAATAGGTAATGTAATAGAACCAATTGCAGGAGAAGAAAATGCATCAAATAGTTTCACAACCACATTTGTTTCATCATAGATCACTTGATTCAATTGCAAAGTAAAAAGAAATTCTTCAGTAATGATATTAACCATACAAGAAGGATCAATAAGCACTCCACGGCAAGGTGTACTCTTGACTTTTGCAACTATATATAAAGGACCATCAGGTGCCCTGATAGTTTCACTAGAATCAAATATGATGGAAGGTTCTTTAGGGATTTTCTGCTGCTCTACAAAGTTAATCACATTCAGAGTCATAGACACAAGATCATCAGGTGAGACAGAGGAATCAGTAGTATCAATCACATTAGAGGTATGAGAAGGCAATGGATCAGTAAAAATCTGAAGATTTTGGTTAGGAGGAGCTACAGATTTGTTGCCTTTATCATTCACGCCAGAAACAGAAATAGTATTATTATCAATCAAATCTTGAATTTTACCTTTTAAAGCAAAACATTTTTCAGTATCATGCCCAGGTTGATGATGAAATTGACAAAAAGATTTGTTATCAAAGTAGGGTGAATTAATCTTTGTAGGATCTATTTGCCTTATAGGAGGAAGAGTAATCACATTTTGTTCCAATAACTTATTCATAATACTATGCAATGATTCATTCAAAGGAGTAAACTTTCTTTCTTTCTTGCAAAACTTAGAAATAGGAGGCACACCTGATGCCGCATTCACATTGTTGTTAATGATGTTTTCATTGAATTTAATGGACTCTTTGTTCAGTTTAAACTTCCCAAATGGTTGTTGACTACTATCACCCTTATCACTCGGAGCCATAGGATTTGCTTGTTCCATTTGACTCACAGTCAGTTGATAATTGTGAAGAGTTGCGCACAACTGTTGGAAAGAAGTAAATTCAGAAAACAAAAGTTTTTCTCTAATATCTTTTTGTAAATTAGAAATAAAGATTCTTTGAATATCATTGTCAGGTACTGGAAAAGAAATCTGAGCATACAAATGCTTATATCTACCAATGAAATCAGTCACTTTTTCTTTAACACCTTGTTTACAATGCATTAAATCAATCAAAGTAACTTTAGGACTTATATTGTTTTGAAATTGTTGAATAAAAGCATTTGCAAGTTGTTCAAAAGAAGTAATAGAATAGGAAGGCAATGAGCAATACCATTGTAGGGCTTTATCTCTTAATGTTCTAGTAAACAGTTTCGCAAGCAACCTTTGGTCATAAGCAAAATCAGGACATATTGTTTGAAAGGTCTTGACATGTGTTAGAGGATCACCCTTACCATTATAAAGCTCCAAATGCGGAATTTCAACATGTTTAGGGGGGATAGCTTGAACAATGTCAAGAGAAAGTGGGCTCGCAACATCAAATGTGGGCACACTAAACTTAGATTGATTCATAGAGGCAATTTGTTGCTGTAAAGAAGAGACAGTTTGTGCAAGATTATTAATGGTCGCTTCAGTCGAAGAGTTCATATTAGATGTGTTAGATTGTGATGGATGTGTTATGTTATTGAAAGAAGGTAGAGAGTAAGGTGGTGGGACACTATGATAGTTAGTCATAGGAGATGATTGGAAAGGAGGAACACTACAAGGAGGAATGGAATGGTTAAATGAATTGCCCCCTTGCGTCATGTTCATTTGTGGAGATATAATAGGAACACTCATTGAAGGAATGAATGAAGAAGTTGGATTGAATGAAGGAAGTGGGTTGATTGAAGAAGAGGGATTGATCCCATGATTAGTGATCATAGGAGGAATGTCTTGTATTGAAGTAGTCATTATGTTTGATGTAAAAGTAGGTATACTAGCAATAGGAGTTGTCAAAGGAATAGAATGATTAACTTGAGTAGGAGGTTGTGTATAACCTAATGTTTCGGCACAAATCTTCATAGGCATCACATTCGAATCCACAATGTGTGCAATACCACACAAAATATCAATTCCATTCTTATCACTTTGAACCATACATTTTAGACCCTCAATTAATGAAAGAGCTTCACTATTGGGGTATTCTTGAGACATCCATTGTCGAAAATCATCAAATTGGTTATCCAATTTTGAAAGTTGTTCTACAAAAACCTCATGGAGAGCTTCTTCATCATTAAGAGGATTAGAGGAATTACCCATGTCCTTGTTAAAAAGGCCATTCAAATTAGGTTCCATCTCCTCGGTAATTACACCTTGGAATGACTTAATTCTAAGGCTTCATCTAACGGGAATAGTGTAAGTAGGACTTATTGTTGTAAAACTCATGCACTAAAGAAAGAGAGAAGATTTTGAATTTTAGAGGTAGCAAATTTCAATAAAATCAGCCAATCTCCTAGATTTAAGCTGTTAAATGCAATCAGGACAATCTCCCGAAATTTCGGAAAAAATGTCCGAAACCGTGGCGAACGGAGTGCACACGGTCCTCGCAACTTTTTTCGAAATTTTCAGGGATGAAAGTTATGATGATTTTAAAGCTAATCTGAAAAAATTGAGTGATTTTACGATCTGTAGATAGGCCAAATTAAAGTTGCAATCTCAAAATTGAACCCTACCAAGATTGTTGAAAAATGTAAAATTTGAATTTTGAAAAAGAGGGGGAAACTAAAATTTTGAATTTTATGATTTTAGAAGGAATACTGAAAGCGATGCAAGTGTTGAAATTTAAAAGTTGACTCAATTTCATGCAAAATTCGAATTTGGAAAGTGGAAATCAAGGTTGTTGCAATTAAACACTTAATTTCAAAAGTCACAAATTGTAAAAATTTGAATAAAACACTGAAATTTCGAATGAATGCTAACACACTTTTCAGATTTAGGACTGTAAGAAACACAATTTTGATATGAATTTCAATTTCAACAATTTTTGAATGATTAGAAGCCTCAATCCAAGCAATCGCTAGACCAACTTTGACTTTAATTTTGAAGGTGTTAAAATTGATAAAATCAGCCAAAATTCTGGATTTTAGCAGAAAAATACAGTAAGATCTAGCTCCCGAAATTTTGGAAAAAATGTTGGGGACGATGGCGCTCGGGGTGCACACGGTCCTCACAACTTTTTTCCAAATTTTCAGGGATGAAAGATATTGTGATTTTATTGCGGAATCCAAAGTTACAGCCGATTTGGAGGTGTTTTGATTAGTGAAATTATCAGTCAAAGGTTGAATCAAGAAGGTCTTAAAAATTAGGGTTTTGACATTTAACCACTTAATTTTCAGAATTAAAGCACAAATATGAATTGACAATTTGCAATAGAAGGGTAGATATGAAACAAGCATTAACAATTAAACATTTCACAAGTTTAATTACTTAAAAAGAAAATTTTAGGGTTTTTATGCAATCAACCTCTAAAATTTGCAAAAGATCAAACATGGAAATGTAATTAAGGAAACAAAATTTTCAGATCTAACCATGAATAATCAGAATGAGGATGTTCACGTTGGGTTCACCAAAATGTAAAGCGGAAAAATCAAACCCTAGTCGTTCTCCCCTCCCCAACTCCAAGGAGAGAGAAGGGAGAGTCACTAGGGTTGATGGTTTTCACTTAGGAGAGACTTTACATTCAAAAGAGGGGTTGAAACCCACAAGATCCAATCCCACACAATGCAAGATTGGATTCTATATGAGTTTCAAGGGCTAAGACATCAAGGATACCCTCTTTTGTAAAGAATGTAGATAGAAAGATTGAACTAGGAATGCATGTAAAAGTAGGAAAGATTCGCTTATAAACATAGATAGGGATATGGGATGAAGCTACGGACCTGGAATTAGCAGTAAAATGTTGAGACGATGTTGTTCTGCAAATTTGAGCGAAAGTTGACGAGACGATGGCGCCCGGCATGCACACGGTCCTCCGAAAAATCCGTGAAACGAAGGGGGATCTGTTCGTCTCTGCACAAGGATTCCAGATCTTCAATTACAGCCGCGTACCTACAACCTACACACAGAAAAGGGAGGACGATTGGGGGGTTAGGGATGAGGGGTTTGCCTTTAGGTCAAACCCCGGTTTTGGAATTAACCAAGAAATGAGAATGTTGTAAATGTAAATGTTTGTAATGTAAACAAGTACTGATACCTTGTTGTAAGAATGTTTGTATTCTTACATGCGAAGGTGTAATGTATGTAGTATGTTGTATGTGATCTCCTCTTCAATGGTTGAATCCTTGTCTTGAATGCAACACTTAGCCTTGAATGGAGACTTAGAATGCTCAATTGCTTGAAGGAATGCTTGAATGCTTGAATGTTTGAATGTTTGAATATCACTTCCGCGTCTTGTACACATATGTCCTTCCTCCTCCAAATGGGAGAGGAAATTTAGTTTATATACTTGTCAATTAGGGTTGATAGACTGATTTTCCCGACCTTAGGCTGACCAGGAAACATTATTTTCCAATTTGCAAACTTAAAGACCCGAAGCCCCATAAGAGACCGGGCCCAAAATAGGGCTAGGGACCAGGGCGCTGGGCGCCCTCGTCCTGAAGGACCAAGGTGCTAGGCACCATGGTCCTACCTCCAGGGACAGCAGGGTGCAAGGAGGATCAGGCTAGGGTGCTGAAAAATGCAGTTTTTGATGTCATGAACAAGTTTCAAGGTCTCCATTCAAGTTTCGTGTTGCATCGCCATCGTGAAGACCCAAATGCAGTCGAAATTGCAAGTGTCGCAATTTTAGGATGCTACAGTAGTCATATATACTGATCTTGCACTAACATAGAAAAACTAATAGCAGGCATGGATAATAAAGTTAAGGAGGATAAGGACAAGTTGGAACAACTTGTAGTCAGTTTTGATGGTATCGAATCTTTGACCAGCACTATTGATGGTCAAATTTTGCTTTTGGAGTAAAAAATTTCAGCCCTGGAGAAGGAAAAAGATAGGTTAATCTGAAGAGCCAAAGAGTTGAGAGGTTTGGTATGTCCCCAGTTTAATACTTTGTTACTTCATAAGTAGGAATGTATGGACCAGATGAATATGCCCACACTGACAACCCTAACAGAAGAAGAACGACATGTTTACATTCTGAATGAGTTTGTATCAATTTTGGGAACTTTAAAATCTAGATGGGATACTTATTTGGCATTTTTCAAGGGTTCTTATCCAAATATTTTCATGTACATTTAGATCCGATAATCAGAATTTTGATTTGTACAGAATTTTATTTCTTATTTTTTACACCAGCCCTTAGCATTGCTATCAAAGGGGGAGGGGTGGATGTGAAAAATGTTAAGGGACATAAGAAGTAATGTAGAGCTCAGGGGGAGCAGCCTTTTGAGACCAATTTTGGGAGATCAGTTTTGGATAGGAACTAGTACAGCACTTCAATGATCCATTTTGCACATGAGTGTTGCCATCAATACCAAAGGGGGACATTATTGGCAATTGATACTCATTTGGGTTATAGGTTTTTCATTGATGGCAACACACTTCATGGGAGATCCAGCAATCAAGGTAACCGGCATTCACTTCACCGACATTTAGGGAACCAACAGGCATGTAATCGGCAAACTTGGAACCAGTATTCTAAGGCCGACATAGGAGATTGATCCGGCAAGCATGGAAGCGACAACAGTCATATTATTTCATCTTAATATTTTATCTGAGTCGACATGTGTCTGATCTTTTGGAATATGTTTGTAAGCTAACATAAGGAATTTGTGTTTATTCATGTGAATGGGTATATAAGTCAGTATAGGTTAGGTCATTTTGAAGATATGACAGATAAGTGATGCGATAGGTTTTGTGATGTTATCTTGATTGATAGAGTGTGAATGTAAAGATTTGTATTCAGTCTTGATTATTTATCTAGAGGATTGGGAAGCGATCTAAGCTATCGATAAGGGAGGATATAGTACAAACCTGTAAAGTGGAAAATTGAACCCTAGTGACTCCCCACCTAGGAGAGAGAAAGGAAGTCACTAGGATGATTTTCACTTGGAGGAACTTTACATTCAAAAGAGGGGCTTAAATCCACTAGATCCAAATCCAAGGGAAACAAGGATGTGAATTCCAAGTGGATTGCAAGGGTTGAAGTGTGATTTTCCCTCTCTTGTAAATGGGAAAGTTGACTTGTTGACTATGTGGGAAAGAGAGATAAAATGAGTGAAATGAGAAGCTACTAGTTCTTGATCACACTGTAACTTCAGAGCTGAGATATTTAGACTGATATGGATCTGCCCTGCAAATTTGGAGAAAAGTCGTCAGGACTGTGTTGAAAGTGCACATGGTCCTCCGAAAAATCCATGAAATGAAAGGGTTTTTCCATCTCTATAAATGGAGTCTAAAATTTGAAAATATAGTTGCACACCTACAACCTACACACATAAAAGAAGGGAAGAAGGGTTTGCCTCAGTCAAATCCCGATTGAGGAATCAACCTTGAAAAAAAGTAATTGCAAATACTTGAATGTAAATAGTGGAAATGTATACCTTGTAGATCTGGAATTTGTTGATGATGAGTTCTTTACTTCTTGAATGAAAACACAAGTGTTGCATGAAATGGTATGTAACATGGCAAAACCCTAACACACACATATTCTTGCAAATGAATGTTGTAATATTGCTCCAAGGGATGAATGAAGAATACTTGAATGCTTGAATGCTTGATGATAATAATGAAGACCTTCTACTTGAATTCTTGTATTGTGTTCCAATATCCCTCTATTGTTGTTGAATGAGGGAATTGAATCTCCTTTTATACATGCCTAGAGGATTAATTTTCATCCACTGAAGGCCGACAAAGAAGAATGAAAACCTCAAAGAAAAAATTATGCAAAAGGGACCAAGCAAACCCATCTTAGGGCCACCCTAAGAGGTGGGGATAGGGGCACCACACCCCTGTCCTGGGGGGGATACCCCTATCCTACCCTATCTTGGGGCTCGAACAGGGTCCTGAGACCATCTTAGGGCTCAAATGGGAAGGGTTCATGGGGCAAGATACAAGGAGGGATCTCAATTTGGGAAAGAAGATGTTGTCGCCAAGGTGAGGGCCTCAAATGTGGTTAAAATTGCTAGGGTTAAATTTTATGACACTAAATTTAGCCCCCACTTTAGTGGGAGTATATCTTATGCCAATATTGTTAATAAAGTAGAAGAGAGAGATGAAGATGAGAGATATAGAGCAATACCACAAGGAGTATAAGATGTCACTAATCTTGAGAAACAAAAAGCCCCCAATCTTAGGATCTTAACTCACTCAAACATATGCAAGAGCAAACAAAACAAAAAAGGAACAAGACACAAACAAAAAAAAGCACAAAAAATACACGATAAAAATAAGACACAAGACGACAAACCAACAAGCTGAAGAGACCTCAATACCCAAATGTCTCAACAACTGATTGAGACAAAAGGACCAAAGCCACTACATAAACACAAGTGATCACATAAAAGAGCATAGTTGATGTCATCCATGAACCATCAATAGTAAAAATTTGGGTTCATGAGAGGAAGAAGAGAGAGGAAATGAATACACATCTTGGCGATCCATGAGAAGAAAGATGGACAAGAGAGAAACCATGGACATCTCACCCCTAAAACTAGGTGATCCATGGAGAGAAGGACATGGAAATATAGCCCATAGAGTTTGTCTAGGTGATCCATGTAAAGAAGGACAGTGAGAATATTGTTAGTTCCATCCAACCTCATGCATGTGTGTGCAAGTGAGGTTTGAAGCACCTCATAGGAGTATATGCCCGAGTACACTACAACCTGTATAGAATTTGATGCTCTACAAAAAGGATGTTAGGAAGACACACAAACACAAGGAGCAATTCAAACATTAGTGTTAGTGTCAAAAATCATAAATGAAAGACTATCCTAAGCAAGCATATCAAGAGACATACCAAACTTAAAATGGAAAGCTTAACAAAATGAAGGAATGCAATGAAACATCCCCAAATGCCCTCCAACACGCTTGTAGTTGCTCCTCCCTTGTTCCTCTCCTCTCCAAGTTCCAAATGAGTGTATCTCTCAATATCTTTTTTCACTATTTTGGATGCCTTATGGAGATTCAAGATTGAAAATGATTAATTATGCCAATACAAGTGTAAAACAAGCTAAATATGAGATGTTATTTAATTAACTAATGTTAATTTTAGCTAAAAGACAAATGTAGATTATGCTAAAATGCTCTCCTAAATTCACTATAACTTAGATGCATGCAAGATTTCTAGATCTAGATTATGAAGAAATGAGCTCTATTTATAGGAAAAATGGGGCAATGGATGGTTGAGTTTGAGTAATCTCAACAAGGGTCAGGATTGATGGGTTTATGATCCATGTGAGGGCTTTCAATCCAATCCCAAGATGACAAATGTCAGCATGAGATGGCTTGAGAGGAGATGGAAGAAGCATTAAATGCTTGAGATGACTTGAGGGTTACCTTAGGAGTTAAGTTTAAGCTGGGTTGAATGAATAAAGCCTTTATCCAATGAATAATTCTTTTATCCAATGGATAAACTCTTGTGAAAGAGTTAGTGGGAATAACCGTGGTCAAAGAAATGAATGCTTGAGGAGACATATGGGTTACATGGAGGTTGAGTTAGAGGTTAAGCCTCTAACCATGTGGGCAAGTGGAATTAACCATAAATGGTTATGTAAGAGCCATTAATGGTCATGTAAGAGCCATTAGTGGTTTGGAAGACTTTAGGGGTTAGCTTGTTGAACACATAAAGCATTAAATGCTTTTCAAAGACTTTGGAGGCTTTGAGAAGTGACTTCAAGTTGCTTAGGAATATGACAATATTTAGGAGATGGATTAGGCTAATTAGGAATGGTTAGAAGGATTAGAAAGTGGTTAGAAGAGTCTAGAAGGGGATTTAGGATTGCAAGTGGGTTTGGTGGGTGAGGGAAAATAGGATTTTATTTGAAATAAAATTAATTTATTTCAATTGTGGTTGCAACTTGCATTTGTAGGAGAATGCAAATGGGGGATAGTTTAGGGATTTAAATAAAAGTTTTTAATTATTTATTTAAAAGAGGAAAGAGGGGTTTTAAGTTAAATAAATATGATTTATTCATTTAATTAATTTTGAGTGTGGCTTAATGAATTAATTTAAATAAATTAAATAATTTATTTAATTAATAGGAGAAGGGGTTGAGGATGAATTGATTAAATATTAATTTAATTAACTGATTATTGAAGGTTAAATAATCAAATAAATATTAAATATTCATTTAATTAAGTGTATAGATTTATGTGACTATAGAATGTATAGTACAAGTGTACAGAAAGGTGTAAAATCTTTCTCTAAGAGTTTGTGCTTTGGTTCCAGGAGTAGTCACCCTGTATAAAAGAAAAGTGGCATCGTCTCGCTCTAAGAGTCTATGCTCTGGTTCTGAAAATAATCCACTATACAAGGAAAAAAGAAACATCATCCCTCTCTAAGAGTCTGTGCTTTGGTTTCGAGAATGACCCACTGTACAAGATAAAAGTACGACATCTTTCTCTAAGAGGATGCCCTCTGGTTCCAACAATGTTCCACTATACAATGCAAGAGAGAAGTATAGTACAAAGGAGTGGTGTGGGTGCCTCCCCCTTAAGATGTCAACATAGGTTGATGTTGATATCTTAAGGAAAGTAGAACAAGGATACCTACCTTCATCACAAAGAAGATATCTATTATGCAACATTGTCATAAATCCAAACAAGAGAGGGAATACTCTTCAAGAGAGGATAGGATAGTTGAAAATAGATATCTTGTTGTAAGTGTAAAGGGGATCCTTGGAGGAGAAGAGATCTTTGTTCAAAAGACATTGTTGGCATTTTTGATGATGTTGTGATTGTCATTGATGGGCACACACTTGTTTTATGATCACTTTCTTTATGTATGAGTTATGCTCAACCGGTAATTGTTCCAACCGGTATTATGTATTATAATCTTTAGACTATCGATGTTTTGCAAAAGGTGTTTACCGGTCACAAACTGACTGAAGACCCAAAGTGGTATGAAGACCTCAAGCGATTCGAGGATCTCAAAGCGGTACGAAGGAACAAAGCGATAGTTAACATTTTTCCAGTATTCATTTTGACAATCGGTAATCGGTAAAATGTATGAACCGGTAATAGGTAATGAACCAGTATTACTCTGTGATGAGTTACCAACCGGTATTTTTGTGATGAGTTATCATCCACCAACACTTTGGCGGTGATTTTGTGTTGTGTTACCAAATGTGTCTAGATGCACTGAACCTAGGAACTTGTAATGTAATCCTATCGGACTAACATGAAATGAGACTCCTTTATAAGGACATCATGTCTAGGGTTTTAGCAGTTGATGAGGGTTTTGTATGTGCGATTATAGACGAGAAGATTAGGTCTATGTGAAGAAACAGAGTGTGGAGATATTGAAGACTAAAGTAATGCTAAATGTGCATTAACAATGAGCTATCAAGGATCTAACCAAGCATATTATGCTAGTATCTAGATCATCTACTTGTTGATTACTCATATCTTTGACAAGTCTGAAACCCTTAACTAGGTAGGCCCAGCAAAGCCTTTGTAAATCCTCTAATAAGGTGGTTCACAATTGTGAATCTGAAATCCTCTCACAAGGTAGTCTTTAACAGGACTTATCTCCTAACAGAGATCTAGATTCCTAACATGATCTATTCTGGTGAAGAACATTATATGACCTTAACCGATCTGGTTTCTATTCTGCAGATAGTTACTTGTGAGTTTCTACTCACCATGGTTTTTCCCATTTGGGTTTCCACATCAAAATATCTTGTGTTATGGTGATTATTCTCTTGTGGGTGAATGCTTTATTTGTTGTCTGGTTTGCATTTGTCTTAGCCGGTTTGTTAGTAAATCTATTATACCGGTTAATTGCTAGACTGTTTAAGAGTTTGAGTTTAGTATTTTTTGGTATACTAATTCACACCCCCCCCCTCTTAGTATTGATCAAACATCTCCTTGGATAGATTTTTGAAAATCAAGGCAATCATCAGCATTATGGTCATGGGTTTGATGAAATGAACAAAAAGGACATTTTAAAGAAGAAGCATTCTTGCAAGCTCTTTTGATTTGTTCTTTGAAGATAATTTTTAAAATTTTAGAACCTAAGGAATTCATCCATAGAAAGAGGAGCATCATTTCCTAGACCTTTTGTAGTAGTTTGTGTAGGAGGATTTGAAGGGACACGAATTCCTTTCTCAAATTTCCCAATTCCTTGTCCTTTAAAACCTTGTTTTGTTATTATATGAAAGCCACGACTATAAGAATGTTGCAATTGACTAGATGGAGGAATGGGATCATGAATTTCTTTGAAATCTGATGTGTAAGGGGGAAGAAAAGGATTTGTAGATGAAGAATTAGTATCATGTGAAATGATAATCTCCTTTCCTTTATCAAGCTTATCCTTTGTGGGGAATTGGGGATGAACATCTTCATCATCTAGAAGCTCATTTTTATTTATTTCTATGCGAGGGGAAATATCATGAATAAAATGCATGACATCATCCTCCCTACATATACTTTGATGTTGAAGATAGGTCTTAGGTGAATAAGGAGGATCTAAAGATGTAAGAATGTTAATCTTTTGATTTTGCCCCCCCTGCTCAAGGGTATGTGTATGAAAAGAAGATGGATCCATGTTACTTTCCAATGCTTTCTCTTTTTTAAAGAGATCATTAGTTAAAGCATTAGGTCTCATCTCATCCACACAAGGAGAGGTACAAGGGTTAGGATCTCTAAGTTTAGGGTCTACAAAACCTTTGAGGTGATTAACATAGGAAATGCATTTTGTTAACAACATCACCATAATGCAACATAAATGATACATGAAAGCTTTGAGATCTAATTGAAAAGGAAATAATTTTTAAATCCCATCAACACAATATGACCAAATGCAATGAATGAATATAAGTAAAATGAAAGAAATCCTTATCCGACACATGATTATAGTAAATATATGTGAAAAATAATATAATCATGTGTGAAAGAGCAAGTAAATCCAACTTATTAATTTCCATTGAAAGTCTCTTAATTAAAATCTTAAGTTTGCTGGAAAAGAAGATCTAAAATTATGACCTTTTTATGAATATTAATTTAAAATTTGAAAGGTGAAATTTGAATTTGTTTTTGATCTTAGGAGGTGTTAAAATGAATAAAGTATGCCAATTTTCTGGATTTAAGCATAAAAATATGGTCAATTTCGTCTCTCAAAATTTTGGAAATAAAAGCTAGGGATCGTGTTGAAAGTGCACACGGTTTGACCAACTTTTTTCAAAATTTTCAGGGATGATAGATATTATGATTTTATTGCATAATCCAAAAAAAACCGTTGATTTGGAGATGTCTAGATCAGTCAAATTGGCAATCAAAGGTCAAGAATAAAAGGATCTGAAAAATTAAGGTTTTGTTGTTTAACCACTAAATTTTCAGAATAAAAAGGCAGATTTGAATTGCAATTTTGAAATAAAAATCAGATCTTAAACAAGCAATTAAAATTTTGCACTTCACAAGCTTAATTTCCTCAAAATAAAAAATTAGGGTTTCGATGCAATTAACCTCTAAAATTTGCAAATAGATCAAACTTGGAAATGAAATTTTTAAATTCAAATTGCACTTAATCAGATCTAATAATGAGAATTTAGAATCAATGTGTAAGACGTCAAGTTCACCAAAATGTAAAGTGGAAAATTGAACCCTAGTGACTCCGCACCTAGGAGAGAGAAAGGAAGTCACTAGGATGATTTTTACTTGGAGGAACTTTACATTCAAAAGAGGGGCTTGAATCCACTAGATCCAAATCCAAGGAAAACAAGGATGTGAATTCCAAGTGGATTGCAAGGGTTGAAGTGTGATTTTCCCTCTCTTGTAAATGGGAAATTTGACTTGTTGACTATGTAGGAAAGAGAGATAAAATGAGTGAAATGAGGAGCTATCGGTTCTGGATCACATTGTAACTTCAGATCTGATATATTTACTGATATGGATCTGCCCTACAAATTTGGAGAAAAGTCATCGGGACCGTGTTGAAAGTGCACATGATCCTCCAAAAAATTCGTGAAACAAAAAGGGTGTTTCTGCCTCTATAAATGGAGTCCAAATATGAAAATACAATTGTGCACCTGCAACCTACACACATAAAAGAAGGGAAGAAGGGTTGTGGATAGGTGTTTGCCTCAGTCAAACCCCAATTGAGGAATCAACCTTGAAAGAAAGTAATTGCAGATGCTTGAATGTAAATAATGGAAATGTATACCTTGTAGATCTGCAATTTATTGATGATGATTTCTTTGCTTCATGAATGAAATCTCAAGTGCTGCATGAAATGGCATGTAACATGACAAAAACCTGACAGATACATATGCTTACAAATGAATGTTGTAATGTTGCTCTAGGGGCTGAATGAAGAAGACTTGAATTCTTGAATGCTTGATGATAATAATGAAGACCTTCTACTTGAATTCATGTATTGTCTTCCAATATCCCTCTATTGTTGTTGAATGAGGGAATTGAATCTCCTTTCATACATGCCTAGAGGATTAATTTTCATCCACTAAAGGCTGACAAAGAAGAATGCAAACCCTGAAGAAAAAATTATGCAAAAGGGACCGGGCAGACCCATCTTAGGGCCACCCTAAGAGGTGGGGACAGGGGCACCACACCCCTAACCTACCCTATCTTGGGGCCTAGATAGGGTCCCAGGACTATCTCAAGGCTCAAACAGGAAGGGTTCGTGGGGCAAGATGCAGAGAGGGATCTCAATTTGGGAAAGATGTTGTCACCAAGGTGAGGGCCTTAAATATGGTTAAAATTGCTAGGGTTGTGATTTTACGACACTACAAAATCGATATAGACAGTGCTTAAACCAAAACTCATCTAGCATAGCAGATGCATATTCTGAGTTTAGATTTTGTTTGTAATCTAGTATTTGGATTTGTAGCCAGTGAGGCTCCTTTTGTGATGAGCAGTGTGCCTTCCTACATGTGTACGCCCCTCTTGTAATATTTCTTCATTTTGCTAGTGGATAGATATTGTGGGTCACCAATCCCATAGTGGTTTTTCCTCTTTGAGGTTTTCCACATATAAATATTTATGTTATAGTGTTGATTCTTGTGGTTGCATTGATATAATGACTTCTTTTGTTTCGTGTCAATGAGAATTTTTTAAAAATCCTACCATGCTACTCTACCTGAATTCCTTTCAATAGAACAAACATAATGTATTAGCTTAAAGCCCCAATTTTGAGTCAAAATTGGTATGGTTGAATGCAGTTCCTAAATATTTTTTAATGGGGGTAACCGTTCCATGAATTATTCCAAAAGTGAACTACTTCTCCATTATGAACTTGCCATGAAATGTATGAAGTAGCAATTTGCCTAGAAGACCTCATAAAATTCCACATTGCAAAGCCTTCTAAAGGATTAGAGATTGTGAAAATTTTGGATGGACTTGGAGGGTCTAGATACTTTGCCTACATTATTTGACACTATATTGACTCTAGTTTTGAGTACATCCGCCACACTAGTTTCCCACTGAAAGCTAAATTTCATTGAGAAATATCATGCAACTCTACACCTCCTGATAATTTCCCTGATGACATGCTCTCAAGAGAGGTAAGTGAGATGTTTTTTTCATCTGAAAAGTTCCCTTTCCACAAGAATTCCCTAATATTTTTTTCTATATGAAGCACAACAAATTTGGGAGCTTTAAGGACTGTTATATTGTAATTTGGTATAGTTGTTAATACAGTTTTAATAAGTAGAATACGACCTCAGAGAGATAGTCACCTAGCTTTCCAAGCTATAATTCTAGATTTAATTCATTCAATGACCTTATTCTAGTAAGAAACTTTGTTCGATCCCATAAAGAAAAGGATACCCAAATATGTGCAAGGTAAATCATTTACTTGAAAACCCAAAATGTGAACAAGCTTCCTTCTAGTAGCTGCCTTAGTGTTGAAGATGTATATATTTTATTTTTGTGCATTGATCCTCTATCTTGAAGTTGACTCATATGCCTCTAAAAAAAATTTAAATTATTTTTCTTCATCAATATTAGACGTACCATACAACAAGGTATCATCTACAAATAAGGTATGAGTAATTGAAATATTTGCATAGGGATATAAATGCCCTGCCAATGACCCATTGCATTTGTCTTCTTGATTAACCTACTAATAGCTTCAGCCATGATGATGAAAAGGAATGGGGATAATGGATCCCCTTGTCTTACTCCTTGAGTAGCAGAAAAGAAGCCAGAAGGTACCCCATTAATAATAACTCAAAAAGCATGCTCTTGAAAGACATGACAATATCCATTTGCACCATTTTTCAGAAAACCCAAATTTATGTAGGACTTTCAATAGAAAACTCCAATCCATTGTTGGAAATAGGTAGGAAACTAAGGTGGGGGGGTAAATCAATTTGCACAAAAACTTTATGCAAGTTATACCACAAATTAGATTTGATAATTAGCAATTAAGACATGAAACAACACCACATCAATATCATACATAACACCAAGATTTTTGACATGGAAAACCTGGTTAAGGGAAAACCCATAGTGGGAATCCTACCCACAGTAAGATGATACTCTATTAGAAGTATGTGAAAAGTTTACATAGGAATGCACATGCATTCAAGCACACTGCCTAGAGCTCACTGCTCAAACAAGAAACCTAGAAAGGCTACAACCTTTAGGGAAGGCTCACTACCTTACAAGAAGTCTCACTGACTTATAAAAGCATTCAGAAAGATGAAATCACTTGTTCAAACATACAACTCGATCATACACCCACTCAAGGATCGCAAACATTACATCTTTCATGATTATTACATTTATTTATACAAGGCATCAATCTATATTTCAAGGTCAGCTAAACCCTCAATACAAATTACAAAATAATAACATCACATGCTACAACAACATGTGGTGACCAAAATAATGTTGGCTAAGACATTATCTGGACACAAATCAACACCGCAAACATGCAACACCTTCAACAATTATACCACGATCATCCGCAACACACTACAACCACCAAGAATGTCTCATAACACGAAGAACATCACCGAACCAATAAAATATTCAATAACATGCACCATTGCTCAATGCAGACCACCAATACAAATAGAACACAATCTAGAGATATTCACAAGCAACATGAATTGCACCACAAAAACCACAATAACTCAAATTACCAGAATCATCACCATCTCACCATCGGAGCTCAAGAACAACATCATAACTGACTGTCAACATGAAAATTTTACTTGTGGACATCCAAATCATGAGCCAATCAAACTAAGGATACACATCAATGTCCAAAACACATCCCATACATATGCAATTAAAGATATAGCAATTTTGGAGCAATTCAAAGCACAAACAAGAAACCAAATAACATGAATAATTGAATATCAACCTCAATACTAGATCTCATAACTTGATCAGAACATCACGCAGACCACTGAAAATTATGCTAAATCAACTAGACATACATATCTCAAAACTCGTTAAAACACATTATCCCATCTGCAATACATAGGCTAAACCAACTCAATTAATTTGACTACAATATTGGAATACATAGAAGAATATGTTGACATCAATGACAA
Source organism: Cryptomeria japonica (assembly GCF_030272615.1). NCBI lineage: Eukaryota > Viridiplantae > Streptophyta > Pinopsida > Cupressales > Cupressaceae > Cryptomeria > Cryptomeria japonica. The sequence continues at coordinate 972,411,500 of NC_081407.1, forward strand.
AACATTATTCTCAACAATATCCAACAATCTCCCTCTTTGGCATTGATGGCAACATATGAATGTGAAAAACAATAAATGAAAAGAAAGAAATCAACAACCAAGAATCTCCCCATAATTCTTAAAAGACTCCCCCTTAGATCAACACAAGATATAGTAGTTTTTCACATGCTTCTCTCCCCCTTTGACATAAATGCCAAAGACATATACAACACAAATTGATTCTCTCCCAAGTTTAGATCATGCATACAACTCAACAATATCCAACATAGCTCTCTCTTCCTTGACAAACTTAAAAATCTAAACATCTAAACCATAACAATGGCTATTCCGCCTCTAACATTGTTGTCCTCGATTTCAGTATGGCCAAAATCATGAGGCAACCCTATGAAACTAGTCCGTTTCATACCTTATGGTCTCCGGGAGAGCTTAATCGACTTGATCAGTTAGTTCATTTCATTCTTTTCCTTTTGTTTTTATTGTTTTCCTTGTTTCTTAGCTTTGCAGTTTTTCCTGCAGTTCAGACTTTAAAGTCTGAACTGTAGGGTTCCTTGTTATCAATACACTTCAAACTTTAAAGTCCGGTATGTATTTGTAACTTTTTTGCTTGCAGTTCAGACTTTAAAGTCCGAACTGCAGGTTGTCTTTGCCTACAGTCCAGACTTTAAAGTCCGAACTGCAGGTGGTTTGCTTCCCAAGTTGCATGTCGGACTTTAAAGTCTAACTTGCAAGTGTCCCTGGCTTGCATGTCAGACTCTAAAACCCGACATGCAACTGCGAGTTGTTTTAATTAGCATTTATTGCTAATTGGGGCTTTCTTAAATTGCTTTTTGTGTGGGAGAAAAAGTGACACTAAGCAAACATGCCCTAATCTCACTTTCAATCACACATTTGCGGAATACGAAAGAGCCTAGAGGTATCACACAATTGGCTACTTCTTCTTGTGGAAGAGAGAGCCACGGGCTACCTATTAGGATTTCTATTCCTTTGTTGTAATTGAAAGATGAAATGATGCAAGTTCAATCCCTAACCCCAAAGTGCAAGTATGAACTAATAACAAGATTACAGAATTGAACTTAAACAATGGAAAGCTGTAAACACAAGGACAAGACAAGAATGTAAATGCGTACCCGGTGTTAAAATATGAATGAAAATGTTCGGGACGGGGGTGCGGGTGCCACTGTCCTGAATCTGCCCCTGAAACTGCTCTGAAAACTGTTGTTTTGCACTCTGGAAAAGCTGTCAAAAATGTTGAAAATGTTGTCTGTCAGGAGGACCAGGGCGCCCAGCGCCCCTGTCCTAGCAGGACCAGGGCGCCCCACGCCCCTGTCCTGGTCTTTTTCTTTGAAATTTGGTGTGTTGTTTAGTCTCCGTCTGCTTCTTCCGGATCTGTAACTTGCGGCGTCGTCCGAGTCTCGAAACCTGCACTTATATCTGAAAAGGTGTTTAGGTGGCTATATAGGGTTTTTCCTTAGTCAAACCCCCACTTCGGTGATTTCCACCTCCACGAATAGCCAATTTGTATTGTAAAATGTATTATGTGTGCAGACCTAGTGTGTGTGCAAGGTCCTAAAATGCAAGAAAGCAAACTAGAGCAACCTAGAAAGTAAACCCTAATTGCTTGTAAATGATAATGTAAATGCTCTAAATCAAGATGCAAAGTGATCTAAAGCATGAATAAAGGATATATTGAAGCTTATGCAAAGACATGAAAACAACATGAAATCATACCCAACCCTCAAGGGAGGAGTACAAGCCAATCTTCAGTCGGTAATCTCCTATTGTTCTTCAATGTCTCCCAAGCCCTAAATGAATGAAATTGATGAATGCTTGATGGATGGATGTTGAATGTTATTGAAGTCTTCAAAGATCTACTCTTTCGCTGCATAGAAGGTCCTCCAAAGCCAAAAATTCGGATCCATTCAAATGAAGAAAGAGAGCTCTTATGTATGAAACCCTAGGTCTTAATTTCAACTTTTGGCTGACCTAGAGATTGAATATCCCACCAATTTCTTGGGGTTAAGCTTTATTTTATGATTGGATCGTGCTCCCAAAATTTCGGGAAAAATGTCCGGGACCATGTGCACGGGCGCCATGGTCCCGACAACTTTTCACCAAATTTTCAGGGCCGTCGGATATGATGATTTTAGAGAGAATCCCGAAGTTACAGGTGATTTTGAGATGTTTTGACCCCCGAAACCAAGCCCCCAAGCTCAAAATAGGACTTAATTAGGGTTTTTGATTAAATGATGTATTGGAAGAATAAAATGAAAAGGGCACACTTTAATGAAAGGGCCCAACTTTATGATATGGGAGATGATAAAATAGAACCTTAGACCTAATTAATTTAATTAATTAAGTGCTAAAGGGGAAATGCAATGCAAGATGCAAAATGCGCCAAGGCGGGTGATAAACTAGGTGTGAAATTGTACCACCCTAGCAAGTGCGTACAATTTATGACGCTACATTTAGCCCCCACTTTAGCGGTCATATGAACACTACGTGCATATGCAAGCTAAAGTACAGAAAAGTAAACATTATTTGAAAAAGGATATATCCATAAGTCTGTCGAACGAAGCCCCCAGCGGTATCTGCAGTACACAGTTAGGAACCGCACCCTACAAAACACACGTTAGATCACAAAATCACCTAATGCTTACTAAGGAAGGTGATGAAAATTAGAGGGTAGCTATATGCCCCCCCCTGTTTCGGCTTGCTAATTTTAGTGAGTTGAAACAGGGTATCATGTTTACCACTTCGAATTGTTAAAGAAAATTGATGACAAATGCTCACAAGAAGATTTGATATGAGATCAAAAACTAATGGAGAATCATTTGGTAAGAAAGAGGACTAAATCTCAATTCCAACACAACAAAGAGTGTGAGGATTTGAGAGTTCTCTAACACAAGATGAAGGATGTAAATGGAAACAAAATGCAAAGAGAAGAAAAGAAAGGAAAAAGGCATGAATACACACATTGGTGATCCATGAGAAGAATAGTGAGAGAGAAAACATGGACTTCTCGCCCCTAGATCTTGTCTAGGTGATCCATGGGAAAAAGGACATGGAAAACTAGCCCCTAGAGTCTGTCCAGGTGATCCATGTAAGGGAGGAGAGTGAGAAAGTCTAGCCTTATGCCGCTAGTTCCACTCAACCTCGTGCATGTGTGTGTAAGTGAGGTTAGAAGCACCTCATAGGAGTCTATGTCCGAGTATGCTACAACCTGTATATGTATAGTACAAAAGCGTGACATCTCGCTCTAAGAGTCCATGCTCTGGTTCCGAGAATGATCACATTGCATAAAAGAAAATGGAGACATCTCGCTCTAAGAGTCTGTGCTCTGGTTCCGAGAATGACCCATTTCTCAAAAAGTGTAATGTTTATGTCATAAGCAAAGTAGAACAAGGATACCTACCTTCATCTCAAAAGAAGATACCCCAAAAATGCAACAATGTCATAGATCCAAGCAAGAGAGTTTTGCACTCTTTAAGCAAGGATAAGATAGTTGAAAAATGGATATCCTGTAGTATGTGTAAAGGAGATCCTTAGAGGAGAAGAGATCTTTGTACAAAAGACACCTATCCCCGAGAGGAATTGTCTTAGACAAATATAACATCTTCTAGAATAAGACAAAGAAGAGAATAAGAATGCAATACTTCCTTCTTTTGCAAGGTGAAAGTGATTCTTAATGAAGGATGACGCTCTTTTTAACCCAATTGGGAGAGTGAATTCATTATGGATGTATTTTACCAAGTGCAAAAGAGGTTGTAGTCAAGGACTTACACCTCTTGTAAGAGAGAATCCTTGAACAAACAACAACAAATGCATACAAGGAATAACATCAAGTAATAAAGTTCACACCATCCACGAAATAGGAAAAAGTGGATCCTTAGATAAAATAAGGAAAGATCATTGCCTCAATGAGAAGGACTTACACAATCTTCTAGGGAGAGATTTGGACATAAGCAAAAGAAGAGATGTATGAAATCACTCTTGTCCCCATAGGAACAAGAGATAACATAGAAAATTAGGCTATTATGTTGCTTCAAAAATATGATTGCACTTGAAATTGTACCATCATGAATGACAATGAGCCCCCAGTAAATGAGCTACCAATGCCACATAATGATGAGCAACATAATAGCCATTAATGTTATTTAAAGACATGATAGACTGAATGAGGTATTTGAATATGACATGTTAAATGCTCAACTATAAGTGAGATCAAAAACATGTATAAAAGGATAAAAATTGAAGAAGAAAAGTCACATGAAATCTTAGAAGAGGGATGAGTGTAATTTATTAGAGCCTTATCCCTAGAGGAAAGGACTTTATGATGAATAGGAGATAAAGATTCATAAGTGGATTTAGAAATTTGAGGGGATTCATAAAGAGATTTGTTCATTGCCAAGATTTCCTTATGAGGGGAATGAGAGTTGATAGAAGTAGAAGATGTTTTAGTTGAATTGAGATCATCATCACTACTAAATATAGCATTCACATTGAGAGATGGTCTTTTAGATGCTTTGGTGCGTTTGCAGGGATTATAGCCAAGTCCAAAGGCATAATTGTGAAAATTAGTCTCTAGAGGAACCTTCATCCCTTGTTCATGAGCGCCACAACCATTTCCATGATACCCATGCTTAGCAAAAATGCGAAAACCACGACCATAACGATCAACCATTTCAGGAAGAGAAGGTGGTTTTTCATAAGACAAAGAATCAAACTCTTCAGAATTAGAAGTGTGAGGAGAAGAAGTTTGAGAAGCGGTCACAAAATTATTGCTCATAGGTTCAAGTAAGATTGATTGATCTCTAGTTTCTTCCTTCTTTTTAACTTTAAGCACTCTAGGAGGAACCCTATACTCACCTACAAAGGTGGGATTAAAATCAAGAGATCCCCAATCATCTTCTGTGAGAACCTTCTCAGGATCAAAAGCCTTTTCATGTGTAGACTCAAGTCGAGAAGGATCTTCTTCAGGAGATTTAGGCTCATCCAAAGAATTTTGATCATTAGAGAGTGAGGATTCATCCATAGGTATCTTGTTTAATGAGTCATCACTAGAAGAGGAAGGCTTAGAAGAACTCCCTTTGGAAGTAGATGTTTGCAAACAAGCCTGAAGATTAGTATCACCTATCAAGGTATATGTCTTATTGTTATAAATGAATTTAACTTGTCTATGCAATGTAGAGGGGACAGCTTGCATACTGTGAATCCAAGGTCTCCCTAATAACAAGTTCTATGTTAGATTTCCTGACATAACATGGATAGGAGTAGGCAAAGTAATAGGTCCCACTGTGATGGGTAAGGTGATAATACCTAATGAAGACTTAGCCACATTATCAAAGCCTCGAATGGGACGAGAGTCAGGCTCAATAAGGGATGTATCCACATTCATCTTATGCAATAGATTGATGCTACACACATTAAGGCCAGAGCCATTATCTACTAGTGTTCGTCTTATAGCAGTGTCATTTATGATAACCACAATCATCAAGGGATCATATTGATGTTGAATTTCACTAGTAGGCAGCTCATCTTGAGTAAACACAATTTGAGCTTTAGGATTCATCATAGAGTTAACCAAAGACACTATATTACTAGATGTATTAGGTGGAGGAACATTCAAATCTTTCAAGGCATCTTGTAACATTCCATGATGAGCAGAAGAAGTTTGGATCAAATCCCAAAGGGATATCTTAGCAGGGGTAGTTTTAAGTTGTTCTATGAGATCATAGTCCTTACTAAGCATTTGTGAAATACGAGGAGCTTGAGGAAGAATAGGTTGGGAAGGAGGAAGCGAAGTGGGGATAACTGGAGGAGGATTAGGTTGCGTATTGTTTCTTGTGTTATAGGTATGGGCAACTGCATGATAACTCTCTCTAGTTAGTTGCTTAGCATACTCATAAGGGCTCTTAGTAGAATAACCTCCTTGCACAGTAATAATAGGTTTCTTAGGCGTGCAAAAAGAATCATTAGCATAACCACCTTGAACCACTAAGATAGGCTTATTTAAAGGTTGAGAAGTTTGAGAAGGACAAGTACCTTGGACAGTGAAGAGAGGTTTGTTAGGTGTCTCATTCACATGTATCAAATTGATTGAGGATGGTTTAGAGGAATGAACAAAAGTGTTGGAAGAATTATTGATAGTCTTCTCTTGCACTAAAATCTTATCACATATTAAATCAATTTTAGGAGAGAGACAAGGGGTAGGCATTGATGTTCTAGTAGGAAGAGGAAAGGTCATATCATCCTCTATCATCAAATGACCTACATGGGGAATAAAATCTCTAGGAGAAGGATCAACATTTCTCTCTAAAGTCTCACTTTTGAGAGGGAGATCTTTAAAAGAGATGTTAACCATCTTGCTTTGAACTAGGGTTTTCCTACAAGTAGAACCAAGTTGAGGAGAGGGAGATGCTTTATTTTTAGAGGGAGAATAATTGAGATTCAAGGAAGGTGAGGAACTATCAAGGGAGAGAGAATAATCTACACCTTCTTCTAATGGTTCATCCCAAATAGTGAAGTGGTTGAAAGGAATGTTTGAAGTATTGTCAATTTCGGGAGAGGAGATAACATTGCTTATTAATTCCTCATCCATAGGAGGGAGAGCATCAATAGATGTGTTAAAATCATCCTCTTTCCTCAAAATATGTTCAATATGATCTTTAGGGGAGAGAGAATTAAAGAAATTGCTTATTATTTCATCTTCTTTCTCTAAGGGATGCTTATGGGTAAGACAAACCTTAGGGGAAGGGTAAGCATTTATCATTAATTCATCATCTCTAGTGGGAATTTTGTTGGAAAAGGAAATGCCATCACTAGGAAATGTAGGGATAATGTCATGTTCTTGCACAAAAGGATCCTCATGAAGAGAGTGTTTTTTAGGAGGAACATGAACATATTTCTCCAAAGATTCATGCTTAGGAAGGAGATCTTTGAAAGAAGTGTTCATAACCTCGTGTTGCACTAACATGCCCCCATTGGAAGGACCAACTTTAGGAGAAAATAAGTCAATGTCCATCAATACCTTTTCACTTAGAGAGGCATCATGTAGGGAAGGTGAAGTAACATTAAGAAAGGTGTTTATGATATCATTCTCTTCCTCTAGGATAGCTAAATAGGAAGGGCACATTTTAGGAGAATTGTCAAGATCACTCTTAAAGTCTTCATCCTTAGAGCATGGGAGAGTCTCAAAGGGATTGGTAGCAACTCTTTTAGGCACTAAAATGTTGTTATAGATCGGGGGAGGTTCCTTAGGAGAAGGAAAAATTGAAACAAGGGAAGCTAACCCATTATCACATCTATGAGATGAATGCATCATGACAACAATTTTCCTCTTTCAAATGATAACACATGCAAAATAGAAGGAAATGTTTAATTTTAACCAATGAAAGAACTTAGAATGTAGATTTAGAAAATGAAATTTATGATTCAAATGAGTTCCTAAATCAGATTTGAAATTATTGATCCCAATTAAGCTATCCACAAGTTCAACTTTGAATTGAAAAATTAGGGTTTTAGCAAAAATTTCCTCTAAATTTTTTGAATCTTGCAAGAAATTAAAGCTTGTGAATACAAATTTGAATTTGAAATAGCATAAACACTCAAATTTGAAAACCTAAATCAGAATTAGAGAAGATTGGAGTTCACGTCGGGTTCACCAAAATGTGTGGGAGAAAAAGTGACACTAAGCAAACATGCCCTAATCTCACTTTCAATCACACATTTGCGGAATACGAAAGAGCCTAGAGGTATCACACAATTGGCTACTTCTTCTTGTGGAAGAGAGAGCCACTGGCTACCTATTAGGATTTCTATTCCTTTGTTGTAATTGAAAGATGAAATGATGCAAGTTCAATCCCTAACCCCAAAGTGCAAGTATGAACTAATAACAAGATTACAGAATTGAACTTAAACAATGGAAAGTTGTAAACACAAGGACAAGACAAGAATGTAAATGCATACCCGGTGTTAAAATATGAATGAAAATGTTCGGGACGGGGGTGCGGGCGCCACTGTCCTGAATCTGCCCCTGAAACTGCTCCGAAAACTGTTGTTTTGCACTTTGGAAAAGCTGTCAAAAATGCTGAAAATGTTGTCTGTCAGGAGGACCAGGGCGCCCAGCGCCCCTGTCCCAGGGACCAGGGCACCCAGCGCCCCTGTCCTGGCAGGACCAGGGCGCCCCACGCCCCTGTCCTAGTCTTTTGCTCTGAAATTTGGTGTGTTGTTTAGTCTCCGTCTGCTTCTTCCGGATCTGTAACTTGCGACGTCGTCCGAGTCCCGAAACCTGCACTTATATCTGAAAAGGTGTTTGGGCGGCTATATAGGGTTTTGCCTTAGTCAAACCCCCGCTTCGGTGATTTCCACCTCCACGAATAGCCAATTTGTATTGTAAAATGTATTGTGTGTGCAGACCTAGTGTGTGTGCAAGGTCCTAAAATGCAAGAAAGCAAACTAGAGCAACCTAGAAAGTAAACCCTAATTGCTTGTAAATGATAATGTAAATGCTCTAAATCAAGATGCAAAGTGATCTAAAGCATGAATAAAGGATATATTGAAGCTTATGCAAAGACATGAAAACAACATGAAATCATACCCAACCCTCAAGGGAGGAGTACAAGCCAATCTTCAGTCGGTAATCTCCTATTGTTCTTCAATGTCTCCCAAGCCCTAAATGAATGAAATTGATGAATGCTTGATGGATGGATGTTGAATGTTATTGAAGTCTTCAAAGATCTACTCTTTCGCTGCATAGAAGGTCCTCCAAAGCCAAAAATTCAGATCCATTCAAATGAAGAAAGAGAGCTCTTATGTATGAAACCCTAGGTCTTAATTTCGACTTTTGGCCGACCTAGAGATTGAATATCCCGCCAATTTCTTGGGGTTAAGCTTTATTTTATGATTGGATCATGCTCCCAAAATTTCGGGAAAAATGTCCAGGACCATGTGCATGGGCGCCATGGTCCCGACAACTTTTCACCAAATTTTCAGGGCCGTCGGATATGATGATTTTAGAGAGAATCCTGAAGTTACAGGTGATTTTGAGATGTTTTGACCCCCGAAACCAAGCCCCCAAGCTCAAAATAGGACTTAATTAGGGTTTTTGATTAAATGATGTATTGGAAGAATAAAATGAAAAGGGCACACTTTAATGAAAGGGCCCAACTTTATGATATGGGAGATGATAAAATAGAACCTTATACCTAATTAATTTAATTAATTAAGTGCTAAAGGGGAAATGCAATGCAAGATGCAAAATGCGCCAAGGCGGGTGCTAAACTAGGTGTGAAATTGTACCACCCTAGCAAGTGCGTACAATTTACGACACTACACTTTTTAAGTTAATTTTGTGCATTTTAATTTCCATTACGCTCTATTTTCTTCTTCCATGCGCCCTCCTCTGCTCCTGCTCATCGTGTTTCAGATTTCCCTTGCCCAATCGTCGGATCCTTTTTCATCGGTGAATTGGAAGAGTTGGGGTCTTGTGTTTTTCTCTTTCGGGCTTCCTTTTTGTGTTTGCTTTCTTCCTTGTTTTTTTTTTTTGTTTTTTGTTTTTTTGTTTTGTTTTTGTTGTTTTGCTTTGTGTGTGTCGGAAGAGCAATCAGACTTTAAAATCCGATTGCTCCTCCCTTATTGCCTTCCGAAGCTCTTTTCTACAGCCACACATTAGACTTTAAAGTTCGATGTGTGGCTGGAGAAAAGTATCTCTGCATATTGGATTTTAAATTCTGATATGCGAGGACCTTAACCTCCACATATTGGACTTTAAAATCGATATGCGGAGGGGTAGGGGTTGACATGTTGAGTTTTGAAACCCGGCATGTCAACCAGATGTTTTTCCCTTAAGCAAGCATATCGAACTTTAAAGTCCGATGTGCTCCTTAATCTTTCCCAGAGTGCACATCGGACTTTAAAGTTTGATGTGTCAGTTTAAGCACACCAAATTGCACATCGGACTTTAAAGTCCGATGTGCTTGTTTTAAATTTCCTCCTACACATCGGACTTTAAAGTCCAATGTGTTATTGATTTCCCCATAGTCTGCACATCAGACTTTAAAGTCTGTTGTGCAGGTTATTTTTCCTAGATTGTACGTTGGACTTTGAAGTCTGATGTGCAATTTTGTTTTCAAAAAGAGCAGTTCGAACTTTTTTCCCTGACTTGCTGTTTTGGCAGTTTTTACTCCTTGGCCTATTTTGAGTCCCGTTTTTCGATCCATTTGAGAAAAAATTGATTTTTGATAATGATGAATGGCTAATCATCAGTTTTGAATGTAGTCATTGTGCATGAATGTCAAATATCTCTCACAACAAGCCCGAGTCTTCCTCAGGACAACTGTCTCTAAGTAAAGCATCATCAAAAAAGATGAAATACAAGTATGACAGGTACTTGAATATGTACCCTGAGAGTTCAGTGGACTCAAACATTAAGGAGATCAGGGACACCAAAATTGGGCATGTTGACATGCAAGAGTTTGTTGACTGGGTTCAGAAGGCTCCTGCACGCCTGACTAGTTTAATCAAATCTGAGCTACATAAGTATGCATCTTTCCTAGTTGCGGCTCACGATCCTGAATTTGTACTAGTAATGGTTGATCACTTTGATCCAAGCACAAGGCAAGTAAAAGATGATGATCAAAAGGTCATCATGACTCTAGACAATGTATTCTTCAATAGTGTTTTCAAAGGCTCATCAGCTGAAGAAGTGGCTGATATTTCTCAAGAGAGTGCTCAAGAGTGCTACGAGAAACATGAGGATAAATGCAAAAAAGTTATTAATATTGTTTATCTCTCTACTGCTAGATCTCCCCTCACCTCACGGTGGCCTAAGTCTTTTCACATGAGTGATTTTAATGAGGAATATAATGACATGGTCACCATGTTATCCAGAGTGAGAGGATTAAAAGACTCATTATTTCCAAAGCTGGATGATTTACTACATGAATATAATTAGAAAGGGAGCTGCAAGAATTGATTGGGGAGAACAAATCAGTGATGCGCTTTGCGCCCAATTGAAATAAGTCAAGGTAACAATGAAGTTTTATATGACCTCATACCTGGTTTACGTAGCTGCTTCAATGAGGCAATATCCAGGCTTGTCTACCAAGGGTAACAGAAGAGTGGTGCATGTTTGGGAGTACTATGACCAGCTAACTATCAAAAATCAAGGTAATCATTACAGGAGGATTAATGATGCCTTATTTGTTGTATGGAAGTGCATTTTTGATAAAGGCCTGCAGAAGAGGAGAATATCAGAGGTTTCTTATAGCAGGGTGTCTCATTTTGGGTGTGTGTTTCTACAATTTCCCACATTCACCTATATCCGAATTGGATGTTTCTCAAGTGAGCCCTTCATCCTTCCAAGGTTTCCTTCAAATAAAATCATCCTCATGGAGCTGTGCAGACAACTGATTAGTGTGAATGAGAAACAATCACAAGCACATAAGACTGGGCTAAAATTCCCAAAGTCAATTGGCAGGTATTCCCTACTAACCAATCCCAAAGCCAAAAATATGGAGGAGGAAACGTAGTGGAACACCATGAGAAGATTCAAGGCCCGAACTGATTTTGATTTTCGGGGTATAAAGAGAAAACTCAAAAGGACATACACTCATGTTTATAGGTTTGAGGATGTTTGGGCAGATTGTCAGAATGAGGAGGATATAAGAAGGATGGATTTTAGCCGCCTTACTCTAGAACAAATTGAAAATCTGGATCTAGCTAAGATCCCAATAACTATGGAAGACACAGATGACATAGTGGATCCTATTTATTATGAGAAGAAGAGTGTTGATTCCCCACTTCCACTTGTGCAATGGTCAAAGAATGAAAGAAAGACCATTACGCAAAGGATCTCTCCCATCTTAGCAAACACCAATGCTTGGTTGCTAAAGAAGAATCTCAGGATGAAACAACTTCCCACTAGTTCAAGAGATGATGACAACAGTGATGGTCTATTGGGCAAGACAGCGATAGCTGAAACAAGAACCAAGAGCAGGGCAGAACCACAAGCACTATCTTCAGCTCCTGTGGTACAATCAAAGGGTAAAGGGCCCAAAATCAAATTTATAGTTAAAGGGGAAAAGAAGGGTGAATCATCATCAGCATCACAGGAAGTAGTGATGAAAGAGTTAGAACAACCGCCTGCCAGTGAAGCTAGAAAGGGAAAAGAGGTTGAAGAAGGTGAAATTCCTCAACAAGAGGAAGTATAGGTAGAAGAAGTATCACGCCTAGCTGAAGTTGATGCCTCGGTTGTCTCACAAGTAGTCGTTCACTCTATTGATTCTAACTCTGACTCTGATCAAGAGGATGAAGATGTTCATGAAGATGGAGATCTAAGTATGGGCATACCGCAATCAGAGACCGCAAGTCAATTTTTTACAATAACCAACTTCTCTACTTTAGATGATATCCCTTCATCTACTTTTGAGTCTACCATGATGGATTTTAATGAAACCTTGCAAGATGCACTTACAGAATAGGTTTCGATAGATTTACCCGCCATTACTACCACCATCACAACAATCCCTTCATTGGTAAGTGTTGAAGTTACACTCACGGTACCCTCAACTCTCCCACCTATAACTGAAGAGGTAGCAGCAACAAATGATCCACTAGATGCTTCAATATCAGCACCATCAGTTACACTCACAATTGCTCCAAGTTCCAGTCAACCTACTCCATAATCTTCGACCCCAAGTTAGCAAGGAGCTACTACTCCATCATCCAATCCAGAACTACCCCCTTGGATGGAAGTAGTGGCCCCTAAGAGGAAAAAATAGGTAATATCTCCTGATGAATTTGACTTTGAACTTTTGGTTCCTCCAAAGCCTAAAGGAATGAAGAAGCCAAAGATAGTATCTCGGGTGGTAGTAGACCCAGTTTCCAAAAGAAAATACGCTGAAGTTATGGTGCCATTGTCAAACAAGGACAAAGGTAACATACGATCAGAAGATTACACCATACAGGTTGTGGAGCTCAGAGTGGAGACACATGAAAGTGTGAAATTAGATTCTCAGACAACCCTTAATTCTTTGTTAAGAAGACTGGATCAGGAGAGGGATGAGAAAAATAACCTGAAGCAGAAGTGTGAGCAGCTGACCAACGTCCTCTTAAAGGTAACACAATCTTCTCAAGAGGTTGAACCTATAGGGTCATCAATAGACACTGAAGCTCTCAAAAAGATTGAACAGGTAGGAGTTAAAGGTCGGGTCATGGATGAATGGATCTCATGGCTAAGATCAAAAGGCTCCCATCTTCTGAGCTCAACAGTGGAACTATTGTCTGATTATGAAGTGGTCCAGAGTCGGATGCAAAGACTCAAAACCTCTTTATCACAGGAAATTGAGGAAGTTGTGAAAAGCACTACCCTTTGGAGCAAAATGGAGGATTTCAGGATAGATGTCCTAGTTGAGAACAAGGTAATTCCCACAAGGGAGAAGTATATTCAGATCTTGTCATTATTGTCTCATAAACAAGAGACAATGAAATTAATCATTGCAGAGTTGGTTCATGAAAATAAAGAAGGTGATGACGAGGTTGACCTTATTTTTGCTAAAGTAGGTGATCTCCCTTGCTACTTGTATGATGGTGATCAAAATCTCGTCACTGCTGAAGTTGTCACCCAAGAATTTCTTTCCTTGATGGACCAGTGCACGGGACAAGACTTCTCGCTTGATACATTTGATAAATTGTTAGAAATTCAAGTCAGCTTTGAAGTACTCACATCCATGCTAAAGGATGTTAAGAAGAAGCACGTAAAGATTCAAGATGTAATGTCCCGCGTTCAAATCATCACAAGTTCTACCTTGATGCCAAACGAATCAGAGGTCAAAGCCATCCTCGCTAAGTTCGAAGGTTTTCAAAAATCCAACAAAGAAGAGAATCAAGAATGAAGTTCCCCCTTTTGGCACTCTTTCTTCATGCAGTTGCACCAATAGATGTTGTAAATTTTTGTGCAACTGCACGTTTTCTTTATGTAGTAGTTGTAGTAAAATGGGACTGTGCAGTTGAATAAGTCAACTATGCCCACCTTTTTCTCGACTTCTTTTCCTATATAAGGAGGACATTTTTGTAAATATTTTTTATCTTTTTCATGCTTAGCAAAACTCTGCTAGATTTTTATCCCAATTAAGACTTTGGGCTTTTGTGATGTGAATTCAATCAAACAAATAAAGAAAACAGTTTTGTTGATTGCAAACTTTGTGTTGTATCAATAAATTTGTTTATATTATTTAATGTTCCCATGTCCATTGAATACATATTATCTTTACTTATTTGATCTTTAAGATATTGCTACATGGTTAAAGAGCTCTCAAATCTTGCCAATAGACTTTGTGCTCTTAGTGTACTTGAGAAATATGTTGATAAAGGAAGTAACTTGTAGTAAGCTTTGTATTGGTGTGGTTATTACTAGTTTAATGGATTAGAAATATATAATTGAAGACTTTGTGCTTTAAGCTAAGTTTCTAATTGTTTGATTTGTAACAATCGGTGTGAATTAGTGTTATCGTAAAGAAGACTTTGTGCTGCTTAAAAGTAACTCTTTGTGTAGTTTGTTAGATTAATAGTTCCTTTCTTTAAGTATCTGAAGAGGTAGAGAAATTGTAACTAGGTGAAGGGAGAATACATAAACTCTGGAAAAAAAAAGAGTTATATGCCCAACACCAACCCACAAATTTAATTTCTTGTTAACTAGAGGAGAAATTTCATAGGGAACCTCCCCTTGATGAGAGGAGAGATTAATTTCTTAGCATAGCATTGTGTGAATTTTATGTTTTGTCATTAGTATGCTGGTGACAAAATATTCACCCAACAAACATCAATATACCAAAAGTCACATAGAATGACTATGAATAAATCAACTCCACAATCTTACACAAACTTGAATACATCTACAAAAGAACTCAAATTTCTATTCCAACTACTTCAGACTCTCTGAAATATATCTGCTAACTACTTTCCAAACTACAAAACCTTCTTCTCTATATCCTTAGATGATAAACATGCTTTGAAAATAATTCCACCTTCAGATAATGTACCTTGAAAATTCATGTGACTAACAAATATTTATTATTAGAAATCACACTCAACAACTTACTAAATCCATTTGCATCCAACTCCTTTCCTGATTTGAACCATTGCAGTCTTCACAAGAGACTCAAGAACACTTACCAAACTGATGAGTATTCTTCAACTCAATAATTCTTGCTAGTCCTTCTTCAATAACTCTCTCAATGAATCTGTAGTGCCACTAGCTTCTGAAACAAGTGTCATAGCTTCAATTTTCTCTGCTCCACCATCTATAATCCATCTACCTCAGACTCCATAAGAATTCAATCTCTAGACTATTCTAGATGATTTGAGTCTACTCAACAACATTCACTACCTCAGACTCATCACCTCCATAAATTAACTTTCCTTCTAGAGCAACAAAACAAACATCCTAATCAACATGAGCTACCTTGATCTTAAGTATCTCAACTTTCTCTCCCTTCTGTCTGACTTCCTTGACAACTTGTATAGCTAATATATCTCATTTTATTGCTACCCAGACCACCTTAGTTGAAATCCAATATTTTTCACATATTACTCTACTTTCTTCCATGTCTTTCAAGCAATTACTGACTCCTTAAACTATCTAGGTGGGTGAAGATCTTATCAAATTCACAAACTTTATAGATAAGTACCTCATATGTTGGATTAGGGTTCCACCACCAAGTCATCTTCACAATCTTGATTTCTTTGAAATCTCTCACACAACTTGCTCAAATGCATCTCTTCAGAAAGCAAAGACAAATGTGAGGTAAGAGTACATCTATATCTTCCACAGACTTAACTTTCTGACACATAAAATAAATCTTGCCCTAAACCTTTTGGAAACCCTTCATATCATAGAGATCTTCTACGTATCATCAAGTCTAATCAGTAAATTCTAGAAATTCATATGTGAGCATCACACACATCTTTGCAAGTTGCTAAAACTAGGTACAGATTTCGAACGGGGATTTGAATGATTTACATGAAAACCTTGACCTAAGGTTGGATGCCTTAGCTTAGTTACTAGATGAGGTTCCAGCACCACAATCAGGTGTAGACCCACTTCCTACCTCTGAATTAGACTTCTTAACCCATGTCTTCTTCATCTTCTCTCTAATCTCTTCAATTTTTGTTTTACCTTTCTCATTTGTCATTACATTCTTACTCTTGTCTTCTGGAGCTCTCCTGTTCACATTTCTACTTCTACAATACTTATAAATGTGACCAGATTTGTTGCAAGCATAGAAAAAAACATTTCCTTGCATAGATATGAAATTCATCTAGTTTCCCCTTGATCTACACTGACTAGTAACATGTCCATACCTACCACATGTATAACATCTGACATTTCTCCTATTCTGAAAGTTATTCATCACACTTTTGCATACATTTTCCATATGACCATAATTATTGCAATTGAAACATTGTCTACTAAAAGATGGACCATTATTGTTCATCCTATTTCTGCACTAACTAGCCATATGACCAAAATTATTGCAAAAAAAACAATTACCATTGATTTTGTGAGCATTAGGTTGCCTTATCAGAGGCTTTCTTAAGTTGTTCATTTGTTGTGCTAATTTGGAGTTTTCGCCTTTCTCATATCCAAGACCTTTTGTATCATTAGGATTCTTCTAACTTGCAAGCATCTCATCTAGTTTGGCTGATTTGATCCAGAACTTTTCTTTATATTCATTTGCAACTTAAAGGTCAAATTTAAGAAGTAGGACCTACTTTCCAAGATTTTCCTCATGTTCTCTAGCATCTTGAAGGTCACTCATCAATTGTCCATTCCCATTCTCAAGTTTGTAACATTATTTAGATTTGTCTTTCAAGGATTGAGCATGCCTTTCCTCATTCTTCTTCCTTTCTTCAATCTCCCTTGTTAATTTCATCACAATGGCTTACATCTCATTTTTTTGAACTGCATTAGCTCTAGCAAGTCTGTCACATTCTTCTATCTTTTCCTTTAGGCTTGCTTCATTAATGCTTTGACATTCTTTCTCCTGAAGCTAGTCAACAAGATCCTTTCTCTTTTCCTTTACTCAATTGCTCCTTTAATGTCTAAATGAAATTTTTAGCATTGTTGATATTTGTTTTCAATTCTCAGACTTTGGCTTTGGATTGATCAAGATCATCAAGTGCAACAAGTAGTTGTTGTCTAAGACCAATGAAATCCATTAAGACACCTTCTTGGATCTCCCTCAAGCTATTAGGCTCCTTCCGAGAAACTTAGCTCTAATACCAATTGTTGGCAACATGCAACAAACTAAGAGGGAGGTGAATCAATTTGCACAAAAACTTTTTGTAACTTATACCTCAAATCATATCTGATAATTAACAATTAAAACTTGAAATAGCACAACATCAATATCACACATAATACCAAGATTTTTGATGTGGAAAACCTGGTTAAGGGAAAAACCAAGGTGGGAATCCTACCCACAGTAAAATCATACTCTGTTAGAAATATGTGAAAAGTTTACATAGGAATGCACATACATTTAGGCACACTTCCTAGAGCTCACTGCTCAAACAAGAAACCCAGAAAGGCCACAATTTTAAGGGAAGGCTCACTATCTTACAAGAAGTCTCACTGACTTACAAAAGCATTCAGACAACAATCTAGATTACATGAACTATGAAAATAACATCTTCATATGCCTAAATACAGTTCTGGTTAAGCACACAGTCTGCTCTACAACACTTCTCTTCTCTCCTTTATTTCCAAAAGATGAAATCACTTGTTCACACATACAACTCGATCATACACTCACTCAAGGATCGCAGACATTACAACTTTATTTATACAAGACATCAACCTATATTTCAAGGCCAGGTAAACCCTCAATACAAATTACAAAATAATTGTAAGGAAGTTAAGTAGCGGAAACAACTTCCTACACTAACCTTGAGAGGAGGGTAATGCAAAACTTTTTCAGATCATTACAATAGTTACAGAAAATAGAAATAGATATAATAGCAATCATACCACAACACAATGATTTACGTGGGGAAAACCCTTTCGGGAGAAAAACCCCACCCTCCAAAAGCAACTCAATATTTTATTCAGCAATCAAAAACAGATTACAACATAATTGCAGAGCAAGCTCTTCGCAGGAGTACCACTAATCAGAGATTCAGAGGCAACTCAATAGCCATGAGACTCTTACACACAACCTCTATCTCACACACCTCATAAATAGGAGATACAATACAAGAAACTGTCAAACGGTATTACAAAACCATGGGCTAAAACCACCCAATAAGGTGTAGCCAACCTTATCTCCCTTCTAGATGCCCTATGACATGTTAAAGCACACATCAACATGTGTCGCTCCCTTTTACAGCTCATTTATGTATCCGATACAAATTATTTTTCCTATTTCAAGAGTACAAACTTCCGGAGGCCATAACTTGAGAACCAGGTGTCCGATTGACAAACCGTTTGAAGCACCGGAAAGCTCGCGAAGTGCTCTATCACCTTGTAACCCGCTTCGCCGGTTATGGCCACTTTTTAGGGCGTTTTGGAGCCTCTAAAGTCCCCAAAATTAAGTTTAAATATTTTATTGCACCCCTCCAAGATGAAAACATTAATATCTTCAAAACTAGCTGTGACCTTGCGACGCAACTTTACCGGAATGCTTATCTAACCAACCAGAAGCTTTAGGGAGAGTTTCGCACCATTTCGTGCTCAAATGAAAACTTACTATAAATAGTAACCTCGCATAAATGCAAGGTTGAGACACCATTTTTCCCAACAATAATAACCTCACACGCTACAACAACATATGCAGACCAAAACAATATCAGCTAAGACATAGTTTGAACCCAAATCAACACCGCAAACATGCAACACCTTCAACAATTATGCCTCAATCATCCATAACATGCTACAACCACCAAGAATGTTGCATAACACGAAGAACATCGCTAGACCAACAAAATCTTCAATAACGTGCACAATGATCAATGTGAACCACCAATACAAATAGAGCATGATCTAGAGATATTCACAAGCAATGTGAATTGCACCATAACAACCGCAATAACTCAAACTACCAGAATCATCACCATCTCACCACTGGAGCTCAAGAACAACATCATAACTGACTATCAACATGAAAGTTTTACTTGTGGATATTCAAATCATGAACCAATCAAACTAAGGAATTCAATGTCCAAAACACATCCCATACATCCACAACTAAAGATATGGCAATTTCAAAGAAATTCAAAGCACAAACCAAAATACCAAATAACATGAATAATTAAATATCAAACCTCAATACCAGATCTCATAACTTGATCAGAACATCATGCAGACCACGAAAAATTATGCTAAATCAACTAGAGATACATATCTCAAAACTCATTAAAATGCATTATCCCATCTGCAATACATAGGCTAAACCAACTTAATTAATCTGACTGCACTATTGGAATACATAGAAGAATATATTGACATCAATGACAGAACATTGTTCTCAACAATCTCCAACAATCTCCCTCTTTGGAATTGATGGCAACATATGAATGTGAAAAATGATCAATGCAAAGAAAGAAATCAACAACCAACAATCTCCCCATAATTCTCAATAAACTCCCCCTTAGATCAACACAAGATATAGCATTTTTTCACATGCTTCTCTCCCCCTTTGACATCAATGCCAAAGACATATACAACACAAATTGATTCTCTCTCTTTTAGATCATGCATACAACTCAACAATATCCAACATAGTTCTCTATTCCTTGACAAACTTAGAAATTTGAACATCTGAACCATAACACTAACTATTCCTCCTCTGGCATCAATATACCAATAGTCACACATAATGACTATGAATAAATTGACTCCACAATCATACACAAACTTGAATAAATCTGCAAAAGAACTCAAATTGCTATTCCAACTACTTTAGAGTCTCTAAAATAGATCTGCTAACTGCTTTCCAAACTGCATAACCTTCTTCTATATATTCTCAAATTATAAACATGCTTTGAAAACAATTCCACCTTTAGATAGTGTACCTTGAAAATCCATGTGACTAGCAAATCTTTATTATTACAAATCACACTCAACAACTTACTGAATCCATTTGCAACTAACTCCTTTCCTAATCTGAACCACTATAGTCTACACAAGAGACTCAAGAACACTTACTGAACTGATGATATTATTTAATCAATGATTCTTGTCAGTCCTTCTTCAAGAACTCTCTCACTAACTCCACAATGCCACTAGCTTCCAAAACAAGTGCCATAGCTTCAATTTCCTCTGCTCCACCATCTATATTGCATCTACCTTAGACCCATAGGAAATCCATCTCTAAACTATTCTAGAGGATCTAAGGATCCTCAACAACATCCACTGCCTCAGATTCATCACCACCAGAAATTAACTTTCCTTCTACAACAACAAAAAAAACATTTTAAGCAACACAAGCTACCTCGATCTTAACTATCTCAACTTTCTCTCCCTTCAACCTGACTTCCTTGACAACTTCTGTAGCTGATATATCTCATTTTCTTGCTACTTGGATTGCCTTAGTTGAAATCCAATATTTTGCACATGGTGCTCTACTTCCTTCCATGTCTTTCAAGCAATTACTGACTCCTTAAACTATCTAGGCAACTAAAGATCTTATCAAATTCACAAACTTTCAAGATAAATACCTCATATGTTGGATAAGGGTTCCACCACTGAGTCATCTTCACAATCTTGATTGCTTTGAAATCTCTTGTAGCACTTGCTCAGATGCATCTCTTCATAAACCAAAGAGAAATGGGAGGTAAGAGTACCTCTATGTCTTCCGCACACTTAACTTTCTGACACTTTAGATACATCTTGCCCTAAACCTTCCAGAAACCTTGCATACCATAGAGATCTTCTATGGATCATCAAGTTTGATCAAAAACTTCTAGTAATTCATCTATGACCATCAGACACATATCCATAACCTATGGGAACTAGGCAGATCTCCAACAAGGGTTTGAAATGTTTTCATGACAACCTCCCCCTAAGGCCGAATGACTTAGATTAGTTACTGGATGAGGTTGCAGCACAATAATCAGGTGCAAACACACTTCCTACCTCTAAATCAGTCTTCTTAGCCCATGTCTTCTTGGTTTTCTCTCTGATCTCTTTATTTTTTTCTTTACCTTTCTCATGCGTCTTTGTGTTCTTGCTCTTGTCTTCCGGACCTCTCCTGTTCGCATTTCTACTTTTGTAATACTCAGCAATATGACCGAATTTGTTGCAAGCATATCAAACAACATTTCCTTGCATAGATCTGAAATTCATCTAGTTTCCCCTTTATTTGCATTGATTAGCAACATGTCCAAACCTACCACATGCATAACATCTGACATTTCTCCTATTCTGAAAGTTATTCATCACACTTGTGCATACATTTTCCATATGACCATACTTATTGCAATTGAAACATTGACCGGTAAACGATGGACCATTATTGTTCATCCTATTTTTATACTAACTAGTCATATGACCAAATTTATTGTAAACAAAATAGCTACCATTGATTTTGTGAGAATTAAGTTGCCTTATCGGAGGCTTTCTTGACTTGTTCTTCTGTTGTGCTGATTTGGAGTGAGTCAGTTTGCACAAAAACTTTCTCCAACTTATACCACAAATCAGATCTAATAATTAACAATTAAAACATGAAATAGGACCACATTAATATCACACATAACACCAATATTTTTTTCGTGGAAAACCCAATTAAGGGAAAAACCACAGTGGGAATCCTACCCATAGTAAGATCACACTCTATTAGAAGTATGTGAAAATTTTACATAGGAATGCACATGCATTCAAGCACACTGCCTAGAGCTCACTACTCAAACAAGAAACCCATAATAATGGAAGGCTCATAGCCTTATAGGAAGTCTCATTGACTTACAAAAGCATTTAGTTCCAACAATCTAGATTACATGAACTGTGAAAATAGCATCTCCATATGCCTGGATATAGTCTCGTTTAACCACACAGACTGCTTTGCGCACATACAACTCGATCATACACTCACTCAAGGATCGCAGATATTACATATTACATGATTATTACATTTATTTATACAAGATATCAACCTATATTTCAATGTCGGCTAAAACCTCAATACAAATTACAAAATAATAACCTCACATGCTACAACAACATGTGCAGACCAAAACAATGTAGGCTAGGACATAGTCTGGACCCAAATAAACACCGCAAACATGAAACACCTTCAACAATTTGATGAATACTAAGAGGGGGGGTGAATTAGTATGCCAAAAAATATTGTAAGCAAACTCTTAAACAGTTTAGCAAATAACCGGTGCAACAGATTCACTAATAAACTGGTTAAGATAAAAGCAAACAAATCATTCACCCACAAAAGCACAATCACCATAACACAAGATATTTGACATGGAAACCCAAATGGGAAAAACCACGGTGAGTAGAAACTCACAAGTAACTATCTGCAGAATAGTAACTAGATCGGTTAAGGTCATATAATGTTCTTCACCAGAACAAATCCTGTTAGGAATCTAGATCTCTGTTAGAAGATAAGTCATGTTAAAGACTACCCATTAGATCCACAGTTGTGAACCATCTTGTTAGAGGATTTACAAAGGCTTTGTTGTGCCTACCCAGTTAAGGGCTTTAGACTTGTCAAAGATGTGAGTAATCAACAAGTGAATGATCTAGATAATAGCATAGTATGCTTAATTAGATCCTTGACAACTCCTTGTTAATGCATTTCAGCATTACTTCAGTCTTCTATATCTGCACACTCTATCTCTTCACACAGACCTAACCTCTTCAATGATCGCACATAATAACCTTCCCTTTTTTGTGTTACATACAAAACCTAGACATGATGTCCTTATAAAGGAATCTGATTTCATGTTGGTCCAATAAGATTAGACTACAAGTTCCTAGGTACAGTGCATCTAGACACATTTGGTAACACAACACAAAAACACCTCCAAAGTGTCGGTGGATGATAACTCATCACACATTACACTTATATCGGTTGGTAACTCATCACAGATATGTATTGGTTAATACAATATACCAATTATCGGTTGTCAAAAATGAAGACTAGAAGATCGTAGTGTTCCAATCAAAAATTGACTACCGCTTGGGTCCTTCGTTCCACTTGAGATCCTCATACCACTTGGGGTCTTCATGCCGCTTGGGGTCTTCAGTCAATTTGTGACCAATAAACCATCTTTTGCAAAATACCGATAGTCTAAAACCTACACATTCAATGACATACAATACTAGTTGGAACAACTACCGGTTGAGCATAACTCATACATCAAGTAAGTGTGTGACCATCAATGACAATCAAAACATCATCAAAATACCAACAATCTCCCCCTTTGGCATTGATGGCAACACTTAAGAAAATTTTGACATCTAAGTGCTTTACAAAAAAAATGATGCCATAATCAAAATTACTCCCCCTAAGCATATATACTCCTCCCTTTGCAAAAATTATAAGTGCATAAAATGGTAACATTTACCAAAATTTTAATGTACACTACTCTCCCTTCGCCAACAATGACAAAGTAATGCAAATTATCCCTTTTATAAAATAAAACAGAGTAGATGTTCATGACAATAAGGAATGAAATTTCTCAAAAACATATTTAAAGTTCTGCACAAAAGTCTTCATGTTCGATGTCCATGACTCAAGTAGCGAGGTAGCAATCTCACTTCCAGTCTTCATCTAGAATGCTAGTTCTTCCATTGTATCGATGGTACTCTTCTCTTGAGTTACCATGATAGCTTCCAAGTTGAGAAAACATCTCTAAAGAACCTGCATTTTTGGCAATAGGAGCAGTTGAAGCTCCTAGAGATCTTGAGTCCGATTGCTGATTTCTAAGTCCATCTTGGTAGTTTGATGCCAAAAATGATGAACAGTTGTCCATAGATAGTGAATAAATCATAGGGCATCTTGAAGTTGTAGATGTAGTCCTCTAACTCTGATTGGAGTTGAGCTTTCTGTTTGAGCTCATCTACACAAAACAGATGGGGTTGGCAGATTTTACTCAAAAGTAATTTACCCTCACCCATAGCAACACTGATATTATCCTTTTGCTTCAGTATTTGTGTCCTGAGTTCATTCATTTGCTTTATTAAGGCAATATTGAGTGCCTTTTCATGGTTCTTTCTTGCAGTTGCTTGAGCAACATCCTCCAAGCATTGTACTTGGTCCTCCACTACGGTACAAAGAATTTTGAACTTGGATAGAGAGGAGTCAGTACTGGGGAGGTTAGTACTAGGAATTAGACTGGTAAGGGTGTCAACAACAAAATGTATGACATCCTATTCTTTCTTCTTCCGCAATTCTTCCAGTCTCTCTCGTGCAAGTTTAATGCTTCGTAGCAGCTCAGACTCATTTGCTGATTGAGTTAAACATGCAAGAGTTAGATCAATAGGATTGGTGGAATCAACCTGCTTGGTTTGATCACTAGTTGCCTTAGGAGTCTACCCTCCTTCTTTGGCGTTGATCTCTTCTTGTTCTTTCTCCTCTTCCACTCTTTTCTTTTCTTCTTCTTTCCTTGCTTTTTCTCCTTGTTCTTTCTCCACTTTCTCTTTGTCATATTTCTCTTTCTTAGCTTTTTCTTTGTCTGGAGTGACATCCTCATTATCTAATGCATCAATATCAATAGGGTCATTTTGTTCTGTCACTTTTTCACCTTGACTGTCAAATACCTCATCCGGTTTGACTGAGGATAGGTCAGGTTCTTGATCAGCCTGCCTAGTGGCTTCAGATACTTGGTGCATTTCGATAGCAACTTTAACCTGCATATGTGTATCTTTTTCTACTTTAGAGGTTTTACCTTCTAGTAACCTGAGTCGCCTTCTTCTCATAAAGAAAAAGCCTTTGTACTTATCAATAATTTCAAATAACTCATAATTTGAAGCATCAGGAAAGTACTGTGCAAAAATTTTCTCCCTGATCTCTTGTTCTCTTTCAATGGCAACGTGCCATTTATTATCCAAAGAATCATACAAAGAATTTGGAGTAACAAATTTAATCTCAGAAGGTGACTGATAATTAATACATAAATATTTAATGACCTCCTATTCTACATCCTCTTTCTTACTATCATTAAAGTCGTCAAAATATTGCTTTAAGTCATCGAGCACTTTCCTCCTAATATTCTTTATTGTCCTCTGACAATGTGTCATTGGTTTATAGGAAGTAATATCTATATTTACCGGTTCAAAAGTTGCTGGTACATTACCGGTAGACTTCGACTTTTTGCTTGATTTCCTTGACTTCTTTATTTCAATCTCTAGTTCAGTGTCTTATGACTCCGGTGAGTGAGTCCTGGATTTCTGCTTCCTTTTGAATACTTTTGCTGGAATAATCTTAGGGTTTTTTTGGCTGGTGACCGCTTGGTCACTTTTGGACTAGCAGATGTAATCGGTGCTGATACTGATGGCACTGCTTTTCTCTTTTTCTACTTTGGTTCCTTGATTGGTGTGACCCTCTCCAAGTAGGTACCGGTTGTTTTCTTCTTTGCATCCAGTGGTGAGGCAAGTAGGGTAGAGGCATACCCGATCAATATGTCATTCACCACTTCATACCCCATAAGGTCAACTACTTCCTTTCTAGGTTCCACCGCTTCCATTATGCAGTGATCTATCCTTATTGTGAAGCAGATGTCATCTTCATACTTCTTCACTAAATCGCCAGATATCCTCATTCTCTGGTTCATCTTTAGTTTGAATTCATCAAAATACTTACTTAGAACCTTGGGATATGCAGTTCCCATTGCTTGTAGACTCTCCTTAATCTGTCTGGAAACTAGTAGGTCAGTAGACCATTGAGCATCACCGACTCCAAGGAAATAACCTTGAAAATAGAAGAATAGAACAACCAGAAGTTGGCCAAACTTGAACCTCAGTGATTTATCCTATTTGATGGACTTCAGATTCTCCAACAATTGCTTCTATAAATAGGTACATGGGTCATATTTAGTATCTTCCTTAATCATCCTGTAAGCAGCATTTACCGCAGCAGTAGGGACATAATTCATTCTGCTAGCATAAAATATCCTGTAACCAATCACCATGCAAGCATATTTCACCAGATCATCATTAATGGTGTTATGATCATTGCCCGTTGGTCACTCATAGAACCGGTGAGCTTTGTCATTTTAGTTTTGGTGACCTTCCATAGAACTGGTACTTCTCCAACATTGCAAAATCTGGTGATGACATGAATTTCTTTCGATGTGATGTCATGGGTTTGCTCGAGGTACATCTTGTCACCATGCACTCTGCTGAGGATAATGCGAATACGTTCTTCTAAGAATTCTTCCAGAAAGTATACTGCATTGTGCAGTTTCATCTTCTCAAGGATGCTATACTCTAGTTTAATCTTCTTGTCATCTCCATAGAAAAAACTTAGCTGGGAGTGAATTACTAGGGATCCTAGGTCTTCCAACTTATAGTCTATATACGCACAATACACCACTTCAGTTGCTAGTTCACCGCTTAGCGTTCTTCACTGATTGCTTGAAAATGATTGCAAGATTTTGCACAAGATTTCTTCAAATGCTAAACAAATCGCTTTGGTTGCTCTGCTCTTGAAAATTCTTCTTTCAAAAATAGATAAGTAAAAATAACGACAAAAATCCCTTTTAAACAAACTCTCACCTACCATAATAAATGCATCACCGCTAGGGTACAAACCCTAATTTCGCCTTTTACCGCTTCAGATCTTCTGTCGATTGACAAGTAACATATACCAATAAAGGTCTTTACCGATATAAACTGGGGGTTCAAAATTTCACCGATATGTTCCCCCTAAGCTTTTCTGAAGCTCAGTGTGTCGATTCAAAGACCTCCACACTAGGTGCAGAAATAGGTTCATCCTATGACTCTTCTTCTAATTTATTTTTCCAATTTTTATTCATTTCAGCTTGAAAGGTTTCAACATCAATCTTCCCTTCTGGAGTGATCGGTATATCACCCGATAGGTTCTTTCTCAGTCTGCAAGTTCTGGCAGTGTGTCCCAGTTTGTTGCAATGATAGCATACCATTCCAGGTGTTCTCCATGGTCCGTCATTCATACTTCCATTCTTCCTTCTACATGTTGCAATAGCATGATTGCTACCATGATAGACTAAACAAGTTGCTCTCCAACTAGTTGTTGCTTGATAACCAACTGACCGATGCTCATAGGTATTATACCAGTTGGGATTCTAGTTCACAGAAAGTTTTGGGATAACTCCTTGAGTCCTTAGAGGATATCTCCCAGTGTTGTGAAAAATTGGCGTGCATTCAAATGCTCTATGCCTAAACTTGTTCCATGCATAACAGTTTCCATTGAATCTATTGGATCTAGGCACATTGTTTTGAAAATAAGGAAAATTGTTGTAGGTCTTGCTTCTACACACATTGGCAGTATGTCCCTCTTTGAGACTATTAAAGCTAACAAGTTTTAATTTTTTCTTACCTTTACTGTTGGATGTCGGTTGCTTCTTTGATGCTTCAGCTTTTGTTTCAGAGGTCTCACCTTCCTCATACCTAGAGAAACCAAGTCCTGTGGTATCCTTTGTTGGCTTTCCCGGTTCTAGCTTTTGCTCTAGCTTAGTCGTACTCTAATTGAATTTGGCAAGTATCTCCTTTGACTCAGTAAGTTCCTTGGAAATAGAAGCATTGGATTCCATCAAGGTTGCATTCTCAGAAATAGCCATGTTTACTTCACCTTACATTTCTTCTTTTTCCACTTTACTCTCTTGGAGATGAGTGGTAAGGGTACTGATTTCTTGCTTCATCTTGGAGATCTCATGATCTTTGTCTTTTACCAGATCTTTAGCTTTCTTTCTGTTCTCAAGCTCTTGACACATCCTAATAGTCAGTCCTTCCAACTCCCTTCTTAGGTTGGCTTTAGATTCATTCAGTTTTTCAACTTCTTCAACTAGGGCATCCATGTCTTCTTCAACAGAAGAGCTATTTTCAATAAGCTCCATCAGTTTCTTAGCATGCTCTCTTCTCTTGGCCAAAGAGGGTTTATACTTGACTTTGAGTTCATCATAGTCTCTCTCAGTTTGAGTGAGATGATGAGTAAGTTACCTCACATTGTATTCCTCCATATCTCCTTCCAAGTGGCTAGACTTGTAGAAAGGTTGGCTTTGATACCAATTGATGAATACTAAGAGGGGGGGGTGAATTAGTATGCCAAAAAATACTGTAAGAAAAATCTTAAACTATTTAGCAAATAACTGGTGCAACAGATTGACTAATAAACCTGTTAAGATAAATGCAAACCAAATAGCAAACAAATCATTCACCCACAAAAGCACAATCACCATAACACAAGATATTTGATGTGGAAACCCAAATGGGAAAAACCACGGTGAGCAAAAACTGACAAGTAACTATCTGCAGAATAGTAACCAGACCGGTTAAGGTTAGATCGGTTAAGGTCATACAATGTTCTTCACTAGAACAGATCCTGTTAGGAATCTAGATCTCTGTTAGGAGATATAAGTCCTATTAAAGACTACCCGTTAGAGGATTTAAGATCCACAGTTGTGAACCACCTTGTTAGAGGATTTACAAAGGCTTTGTTGAGCCTACCCGGTTAAGGGCTTTAGACTTGTCGAAGATGTGAGTAATCAACAAGTGAATGATCTAGCTAATAGCACAGTATGCTTAATTAGATCCTTGACAGCTCCTTGTTAATGCATTTCAACATTACTTCAGTCTTCTATATCTGCACACTCTATCTCTTCACACAAACCTAACCTTCTCTTCATTGATCGTACATAATTACCTTCCCTTTGTCATGTCACATATAAAACCTAGACATGATGTCCTTATAAAGGAATCTGATTTCATGTCGGTCCAATAAGATTAGACTATAAGTTCCTAGGTACAGTACATCTAGACACATTTGGTAACACGACACAAAAACATCGACAAAGTGTCAGTGGATGATAACTCATCACACATTACAATAATACCGGTTGGCAACTCATCACAGATATGTATCAGTTAATACAATATACCGATTACCGGTTGTCAAAAATGAAGATTGGAAGATCGTAGTATTTCGATCAAAAATTGACTACTGCTCGGCTCCTTCGTTTTGCTTGAGATCCTCATACCGCTTGGGGTCTTCAGTCAATCTGTGACCGGTAAACCATCTTCTGCAAAATACCGATGGTCTAAAGAATACACATTCAATGACATACAATACCGGTTGGAACAACTACTGGTTGAGCATAACTCATACATCAAGTAAGTGTGTGTCCATCAATGACAATCAAAACATCATCAAAATACCAACACAATTATGCCTTGATCATCCGCAACACACTACAACCACCAAGAATGTTGCATAACACGAAGAACATCACCAGACCAAGATTATCTTCAATAATGCACAGAATTATCAATGCGGACCACCAATACACATAGAACATGATCTAGAGATATTCACAAGCAACATGAATTGCACCACAACAACCACAATAACTTGAATTACTAGAATCATCACCATCTCACCACCGAAGCTCAAGAACAACATCATAATTGACTATCAACATGAAATGTTTTCTTGTGGACATCCAAATGGTGAACTAATCGAACTGAGGATACATATCAATGTCCATAACACATCCCATACATCCACAACTAAAATTATAGCAATTCCAGAGCACAAACCAAAAACCAAATAACACGAACAACTGAATATAAACTTCAATACAAGATATCATAACTCGATCAGATTGTCACACGGGCCATTAAAAATTATGTTGAATCAACTAGAGATACTTATCTCAAAACCCATTAAATCGCATTAGCTCATCTGTAATACACGGGCTAAACCAACATAATTAATCTGACTGCAATACTGGAATACACAGAAGAATATGTTGACATCAATGATAAAACGTTATTCTCAACAATATCCAATATCCACCTTATCATAGGCCTTCATCATGTCAAGTTTAACAACAAAAGATGATAAGTTGTTTGAATGAACTAAATGAAGCACTTCATGAGAAACCAAGGCACCCTCAATTGTTTCCCTTCCTAGCACAAAACCCCCTATTCTAGAGATATGACTTTTGGAATTAGATGCTGTAATCTCAAATATATGGCTTTTTGATGTAGAGGGTTTGGTGTTAATGAGCAATTTCCTTGGCTTCTTCTATGGGTTAGCACTTGGCACCATCCAATGGTCCAATATCTCCAACCTTCCAAAAATTCTTAAGCTTGTCCTTGATCCTTCCCAAGGATCAATCCACTTAGGATAGCTTGGTTTCACAAGGAGACTCCTACTCTTATGTACTCAACCCCTAAACCAAGACACCTCACAACCCCAAGCTCCTTGCCAATAGGACTTTTTTCTCAAATGGTGAAATATGTCATGTGTGGGTGTTTGAACATGTTTGACAAGGTATTTTCATTGACTTAGTCCTCTTTGGTCTCTGTTTACAAGCCTTTTGTGCCTTTTGTTCTTAGTGACCTAGGAAATAAAGCTATAAGCAATTAGGCATCTCTTTGGACTTTTTCCTCTTTATCTACCATACTTTCTAAAAAACCCCTTGAACAAATTTTATATTCAAATACCCTTTTTGTCCCTCTAAACTATTTCAAACTTTTGCATCTGGGTTTTGAGTGTAAGTGTTCAAACCCTATTGTGCCTATTTTAGCCTAGTTAGCTGGTATATGGGTTTTAGGTCTCAAAACCTTCACTAGTCAAATGGGAATGAAGTTAGGGATTTTGGAGAGGTTCTTTAGATGTCCAAGGGTCCCCTCCATGCAAGTTTTGACCACCTCTTTGTGCACTTCTCCAAGGATTCAATCAATCCTTCGTTGCACAGACTTGCCACATGGGTAATGTCAAGTCTAGGGCATCACTCCAAAAGTGCAAGGTGAGATCTTATGCCTCCCAAACCAAAAAAATCATCTAGTATACAAGGTAATCCAACATTCCCCAAGATTTTAGACCATTCCCATTGAGGAATGTTGAATGGTGGCTCCTTTTGCATCCAAACCCTGATTTTAGGGATTTCTACCAGGCAGCGAGAAAGAAAATTCAATTACTCCTCGACCACAGAACTTCAAGACCTCAAACCTACATCAAATGAAAATGTATTCACTATAACAATTGATTCAAGGGATTATTCTTTCCATATATCCGTACAAATCCATACCAAAGCCAAGAACACAAGAAAATGCAGTAAAAATGATAGTTTCAAAATTGTAGGAAGCATAAATTTCATTCAAAGTCTCAATCTAACCTTTGGGAATCATTACTCAGGATTAAATAAGGCCAAGGAATCCTTCCAACCACCTCCCAATGTACAAATGCAACCAACTAGTTGTTGGGCAACCACAACTCAAATATTTGTAAAATTGCCTATGACAACATAGCAACATTTGACAAATTATTACATCACACACTTGCCTTCACATCAAAGGTTACAAAGTGGACACACAACACCTATAGGAACCATAGACACCAAAAACATAAATAAATTCCCATACAAGGCTTTTGACCAAGTACACACCTTGGAGCCTTAGGGCTTATTACATAGCATTAGTAGCATTACCACATCCATTTAGGACTTACACAAGAAACCTTCAAGGCAACACATCATGTTGCAGTCAAACACATGTTCTAGCACACCTTGGAGTCACCTTTGAGTGCCCCTGCACCACTTTTTTGAAAATTTTATAGACCATATTGCACAATGAAATAGGTCTAAATTCTGCAAATGACTTTGGCTCTTTCACCTTTGATATTAGTGCAATGTTTGTGACATTGAATTTTTTTAACATTGAACTAATTCTTGATTATTCAAGAGCTACAAGTAAATCAAAGCCTGCAATACCCCAACATTTAAAAAAAAAAATAGAGTTGTAAATCCATCTAGACCTGGGGTTTTATCTAGAGATAAAGAGAAAGCTAGCTTCTTTACTTCTTTCAAAGTAAAAGGTTTCATTAAATCAATATTGTCCTAATGTGTAATAATAGAAGGAACAACCCCTAATAAGTCTTTTTCATCTTGAGTTGATTGTGAGACACATGCAATAGTTGGAGCTAGCAAGTTTTTAAAAAAATTTACACCTTCTTCCTGAATTTCCTCAAATTTAGAAAGTTGATCCCCTATGATAGCATCTTGTGTGGAGAAGATAGTTTTTGTTACTCTTTTAAACTTAGTAGATGCATGAAAATACTTTGTATTACGATCCCCCTCCTTCAACCACAACTCCCTTGATTTTTGAGACCTCCAATATATTTCTTCTCTCTTAGCTAACTCAGCCCACAATGCTTGCAATTCTTTCTGTCTATCATATGTTTCTAAATCTAAGCCATGCTGGATAATATGCTCATGAACCCTTTCTAAACCCTTAGCTACCTCTTCCTTTTGAGTAAAAATGTTCTTGAATTATTGCACATTCCATGTTCTAATTTGATTTTTGACGTGTTGTAATTTTTTGAATAGTTGAAACATTTTGGTGTCTTTGTGAAATGGTGTACTGACCCACCACTGTCAGAGAAGAGGAAGGAAATGTGGATGCCTAAGCCACATTTTTTCAAACTTAAAGGAAGATCAATGTTGAGGCAGAGGAAGCCCTTTCGATATGTGTAGTGAAATGGCATAATGGTTCGAACTTGCAAATGGTAGAATCTCTGATACAAAGTTGTAGC
Source organism: Cryptomeria japonica (assembly GCF_030272615.1). NCBI lineage: Eukaryota > Viridiplantae > Streptophyta > Pinopsida > Cupressales > Cupressaceae > Cryptomeria > Cryptomeria japonica. Next base: position 972,444,247 of record NC_081407.1, read on the forward strand.
TATCTAGAAACCAATTTTGTGAAACAAGAAATCTATCAAGCCATTCAGCAATTTACAAAAGTTCTTCCTCTAATTTTTCCATGTAAATTGACCCTTCTCTAGGAGCACATCCTTAAGAGAATTTCTGAAATAAAGAAGTTGAAATCTTCTATGGTCCTTTGAGGTGGACATATCCCTCCTTTATTTTCTTACAAACACACTATTGCATTGAAGTCCCCACCCAAGATCAAATTCTAAAGAACTAAAAGTTGAATGATGGTGGTTAAGGTATCGCACAACTTCTTCTTGTCAAAAGTAGATGTTAGACCATAGACATTAATCAATTTGAATGTGAGATCAAAACTTTTGATAATCACTAGCTGCCAATTGTTACCCCAACTAACCAATTCAACATATACTGATTTAGGATTCCATAATGTAATTAGACCACTATAAGCTCCTTGTGTTGGAACATGAATAGATTTCCATTTTGCCCATTTCATGATTGTTGCCTCAAATGTATCCTATGAAGTTTTTGTTTCCCGCAACATTATGATTCCTGCCCAATGGGTGTCTAATTGACACTTGATCTAATCACATTTGTCAAAGGAATTGATACCTATGACATTCCAAGATATTATTTTCATTGAAACCGAGGAGAAGAGCATGCCCTCCTCGGTCTTTAGCTAACTGAAAACTTTCCATCCAAATTAGTTTGTACCCTTGCATCTATTTCTTCCTTTACTTTCTCAACCTTAGATTTTGTTCCTCTTCTTTTAGGATGTTGGTGGGTAGTCTTCTAAGAAGCAGGAGTCTGAGATAAAGAAAGTATTTAAGAGTAATCAAAGTTGAGAGAAGGATACACAACCATGTCACCACTACTCTCTTGAATAATTGTATTTAGAGATAGGAAATTTTGATGTCTTTAAGCTATAAATTTTCTCTCTAGTATGTTTTAGGTAATATTATATCTGAAAGTCTTTGTGCTTCAATATATTTATCTCTGTAGTTAAAATTAGTTAAGAAATTGTGGAAGTATTTGTGCTACACAAGTTTCAAAATTGTATAAATTGTACTGGTACATTGTTAGATTGTTCTTTCGTTTATCTTAACTCTTTATCAGTTATTATTGCTCATGCTAGTGTCTTGAAAGTTTCAAGTATTTAGAGAACTAGAACCCTTTTATTCTAAAAAAAGAGAATAAGGAATTATATGAATTTTGAAAGAGAGAATTGAATGATTGTAACACCCTTGGATAGAATAGATATTTGATTTTAGAATAGATACTAGTTCCTTAGTGGAAAGGCAATAAGAAGGCAACCTCCCCTTTGTGAGGAGAGATTTAATCTCACACACCGTGGTTGAAACTCACACTTTGTAAACCTTTCCAATCTACAAAATTTTCAACCAACACTACTAAAATCACAAAGCTAGTTTAGGGTACATACTGGTTTCCTAAACTCTGGCAGCTGCTAGTGCTGCCTCACCCGCTCCCCTCACTATGCCTATCGTAGAATGTTCAACATTTTGCTGTTTGTTCTTCTCTAAGAGCTCCTTTTGTTGTGATAATTGAGAGTGCAAAAATTACCTTCCATGGGCTCCCCGTAGCCTATATGTATCCCTTCCCTTTGCTTTCGTACCTCTTCCATTCGTGCCTATCTCCTCCTTTTTCCTCGATTCCTTCACCAAACCTACTTTGTCATCTTCTTGGCCTTTTTCTTCTAATTTTCTTCTCTTTTCAAGAACTTGCCCTGAAAATTCCATTTTTTGGTCTAAATTCTCGAGGGTGCATCATCATTCCATATTGCCTTGCTATCCTCACTAGGTCATCCTTTTTCCTTTGACCTGTTGTTGTTTCATAATTAAATAAAATTTAATTAATACCTTGTAACATGGTTAATATTATTAATTATGTTTTCTTCTTTCATTCTTTTAAAATAATTAATTATATTATATTTAATTAATTATCCTCCCATATATATAATTAAATATATTTCCCTCTATTTTCTCTAAGGTTTGATTTATTTTAATAAATCAAATCTCACTTTAGCCAACATCCCAATATTCCTCTATCCCAATTAATTAACTAATATTCTTGATTCATACAAGTCATCCCACTAAATCAATTAATTAATACTTAATTAATTGATTTCGGCTAATTAATCCTTATTAACATTTCTTCCAATTTTAAATTCCTCACACCTACCAAAGTACACATGTGACACCCCCATTAAATGACTTGCATGCACAAGTCAATTTCCCACTTCCAACTCATCCTTTGACCAAATAAAAAATAGGTGCTCACACATGTGTGAGAATGCTCTTCCCAATAGAGTTACCCTACACTTTCCCCTTTAATCCATTTGTCATATCCACCCTCTTACATCTCTTCCACTTTGCCACTTTTGTTTCCACTTGTCATCATCATGTTCTTCCCAAGATGTTCTCACACGTGTGAGCACACCTTGCCCTCTTCCCCATCACAAGTGATCTTCCCAATGCCTCCACCTTGTGACACTTGTCGCAAGGCTAAGCCTTCAATCCAACTTATAACCTCTCATTCAATCTCAACCCTTCATCAAATTTTAATATCAACCATCCATTTTCCCTTAATCTTTTTAATAAATTGGAGCCTGTAGGATTTTGCCAAGATCAAGGGCACAATGAAAAGCATAAAAGAGAGACAATAAAATGACAAGAACAAAACTGTATTCTCATCAATGTGCAAATGATCGACTGGATTAACCAATACAATGAATATAGGCCTACTTATATAGGCAAGGCCATATGGACGTACGAGCACACAATTATGACATGTGGCTCAATGAGAAACAAGGGTAGGTAAGAAATACTAGGGGTAGGTATGAGAAATAATATAATATTCCACAAGAGGTGGATGACTCACTGAATGTGGAGTGTAATAGCACAATAAGACCACAAAAGGTGGAATTTCTCTTACAAGCTCTATCCCTATGTGCACACTTCCCTAAGTGTCTCAAATCCAAACTACGAAGAGATGCATTATCCTAAGTTAACTTAAGTATAGTGTAATAATATCCATAATGAATATTTATTTACACCAACACCCCCCCTTAAGTGCAACTTAGGGGAATGAAGACTCAAGTCAACAATGCAAGATGGGTCCCGGCTACTAGGCCATGATAGGTACCCATGTACAATATGCAAATGCAAGAAAAAACTATGCAATGCAATCTCTCACAAACGAAGAAAGGGAGAAAACCAAGTGGGAAAAAACTCCTCCCCAAAAGAGAGATGAAAGTACAAAAGACTCTCAAAGAAGAAGGACAAAACCTCAAAGAGGAAAAAGTCCCCCCCATAAGAGAGGAAGAGAAGTCAGCTGACCCCCCCTAATGACACATCCCACACCCCCAAGAGAGTTGCTGGAACTTGCTCTCGGTGAAAGGTTTGGTGAATATGTCAACAACCTGCTCCACTGTAGGACAATACTGCAAATCAATGACCTACTCCTGAATGAGCTCTCGGATATAGCGCATATGAATCTCAATGTGTTTGGTCCGCTGGTGCTAGACCGGGTTCTTCGAGATTGCAATAGCACTCTGATTGTCGCAATGTAGAACTGTCGGCCGTGGAGTGGTGAAACAAAACTCTGTGAGAATCTGTTGGAGCCAAATGGTCTCAGTCGCTGCGTTAACAGCGCCTCGATACTCAGCCTTAGTCGAAGAGAGAGCAATAGCATGCTGCTTCTTGCTCTGCCAACAAATGGGGCCTGAACCAAGGTGAAAACTGTAACCAGAAGTAGACTTACGATCATCAAGATCACCAGCCCAATCGGAGTCTGTGTAACCAACCAAGCGAAGTCCTATGCCAATTGCATAGTGAATCCCATAGTGATGTGTACCCTGGATATAATGAAGGATGCGTTTGGCGGCTTTCTAATGAAGCTCATGTGGTTCCTGCATGAAGCGGGAAACTATGCCAACTGCAAATGAAATATCAGGGCATGTATGGGTCAAGTAGATGAGACTACCCACAAGCTGACGATACAAAGTGGCATCAACTGGTGGAGAAGAACACTAAGCCTCAAGCTTGACTCCTAAAAGAAAGGGAGTCGGTGCAGGCTTACAATCACCCATATGAAAGCATGCAAGTAGATCAAGAGCATACTTGGGCTGCGATAGTGTAATCCCAGAAGGTGACTGTGAAATCTCTATCCTGAGAAAGTAGTGCAAAAGACCCAAGTCAGTCATAGCAAATCTATCATGCAAAGCAGATTTGACCCTGCTAATGATGGATGTAGTACTCCCTATAATGATCAAGTCATCAACATAGAGCACAAGTATCAAGTGAGAGTCATCCTGTCGCAAAATGTAGACATTCGGATCGGAATGACACCTGGTGAACCTTGCGGAGAGAAGAAAGGAATCCATCTTGGCGTACCAAGCCCTTGGGGCCTGCTTAAGGCCATAGAGAGATTTCCTTAGTCTGCAAACCAAAGAAGTATCCTGGATGAAACCCTGTGGCTGCTCCATATAAATCTCCTCATCAAGATCACCATGAAGAAAAGCACTCTTCACATCCATCTGATGTACAGCCCAACCATGAGCTACAGCAATAGCAAGTGTCAAACGAATGGAGTTCATCTTGGCTATGGGTGCAAAAGTCTTAGTATAGTCAACACCTGCAACCTGAGAGAAACCTTTCGCAACAAACCGAGCCTTATACTTATCCACACAACCATCCGCTGCAAACTTGGTCCGATAGATCCACTTACATCGAAACATCTTTCTCCCCTTAGGGAGATGGACTAAATCCCATGTGTTGTTCCTCATCAAGGAACTATACTCTGCCTCCATAGCTTGGTCCCACTCAGGAACCCCTGATGCTTCCCTAAATGTCTGTGGATCGGAAGCGGTAGCAATGAATTCATGTGGTAGATCCTGATGTTGTGATCAAGTTCTCTGTGTATCTAAAGGATCCCCAACAAGAGAACCCATGAACTCAAGTGTCTATCAAGCCCAATGAGGTCTAGGTGGAGGTGGAGAACGAGGCTCCTCAACTGCAAGTGGATCCTGCGGAGGTGTAACCCTGCGAGTTGGAGTTGAAGGAGTCTCATCATCTGAATCACTAACATCACTATCCACAATGGAGGAAGGTGGAGGAGGTAGAGAGGCTAAGCTAGGAGAGCTTTCCTCAAAGTGAACACTCCTCTCAATGAACACATCATGTGTCTCAGGATCCATCAATCTATATGCCTTAACACCCTTAGGATATCCAACAAATATGCAAGGCCGACTCTGAGGTTCCAATTCCTTGCATTTCTGTAGAGGTATGTGAGCCCATGCTAGACACCCAAAGACTCTGAAATGTCTCACAATCGGTTTCCTACCAACCCAAGCCTCAAAAGGAGTAATACCTTGCAAAGCTTTGTGAGGAACCCGATTCTGGATGTGTGTGGCACAACTGATTGCCTCGGCCCAAAAGGCGGGATCAAGAGAACGTGCATGTATCATATAGCTAGCCATTTCTTTTAGATTTTGATTCTTGCGTTCTGCAACTCCATTCTGCTATGGAGTGTATACGATAGAATGCTGAAGATCAATCCCCTCAAATGTACAAAAATCCTCAAGTCTTTTGTTCACATATTCCCTTCCATTATCTGTACGAAGAATCTTGACCACTTTCCCAGATTGCTTCTCCACACGAGTCTTGAAGTCCTGAAATTTGTCAAATACTTCACTCTTATGAATAAGAAAGTAGATCCAAGTGAAGCGGGAGTAGTCATCAATGAAGGTGAGGACATAGCGGGCCTTGCTAAATGAAGGTGCTGGAAATGGACCTGCTACATCGATGTGAACAAGTTGAAGAACTTCCAAAGCTCTCCAAGCTTTCCCTTTATCAAACTTCTCCTCGGGATGCTTGCCCATGGAACAACCTGAACATACACCCTCTGAAAAACTGATTCAAGGTAGACCTGTGACCATGTCTTTAGTGCTGAGTTGCTGAAGATAGCGGTAGTTGAGGTGACCAAACCGCTCATGCCATAGCTTACTTTCTGAATTTGAATGAGTAAGCAAGGCCCTAGAAGGTGAACTTGGCACAAAGTGGGCGAATGAATAAAGCCTTGAGTTGTCATTGACTTGTCCCACTGCTACCAAGGCATCATCATCAAGTTCCTTTACCACAACTGAATCTGGTGTAAACTCAACCTTTTTCCCATTTCCATAGTGAGTGATTTGGTAGATAGAGAGAAGGTTGGTAGACAAGTTAGGAACATAGAGAACATTCTCAAATGTTCCATCATCCATGTCAGCTGAACCTTTCCCTTCAACCTCTACTTGTGTATCATTACCTATATAAATGTGAGGTACTTTAGATGGCTCCAATGAAGAAAATTGCTCCTTTGTAGAACCCATGTGATATGAAGCACCCGAGTCAAGTATCCATTGCTGTGAAGAACATGTTGTAGCCATAAATGCTTGCCCTTTTCCCTTAGAATGTGAGGAAGAGGAAGGAGATGAATCCTTCTTTATGTAGGTGGATGGTAAGTTGATGTTGTTTTTCTTAAGAAGATTAGTTAACTCATCAACTTGCTTTGTGTGGCATCGATGCTCATCATGACCATACTTCTTGCAATATGCACAAGTTGGTTTATCCTTCTTAGGTGGTGTCCCCTTCTTGGAAGAGGATGAAAAATCACCTTGTGATGGAGAGGATGATTGTCCTTTTTCCTGTTGTGGCTTAGACTTGGATTGCTTCTTCTTCTTCTTGGAATCTTTGCCTTGACTTCCTTGATTTCCTAGATTAGCCACCAAAGCCTTGGACTTTGAAGACTTGAGAAGTCCCATGTTCAACAACTTACATTATTCCAATATCAACATTTCTGTGAAAGCATCAAATGAAGGCATAACATAGGAACTCCCAACTGTCAAACGATGAGTTTGGAAGCTAGACACAAATGCTGCATATTCTGGTGCAAGCTTGTCCAACAAGTTGAATATCAACTGAGCATCCTTTTTGTCAATTCCACAATCCTTAAGCTTTGCTCTTAGCTCATTTGCTTTGGTGACATAATCTTGGATTGTATCAAAACTCTTGGGATCCAAGTTGGTGAGCTCATTGTCAATCTTATAACCTCTAATTTCATCAACTTGACCATAAAATTTCTGAAACATATCCCAAGCATCTTTTATTGTAGTACACTTTTCAATATGAAAGATGAGGTCATCTGATACATACTTGCGCAAAGTTCCAAGAGCCATGCAATTCTTAGTGAGCCATTCTAATTGAGCATTAGGATCAACCTTAGGATTAGGTGGTGCTGCTATTGTTCCATCTATGTAATGCGTGAGACCCTTTTCCATTAATTTACTCCATACTTTTATTTTCCATGATGCATAATTATGTGGAGTTAAAGGTGGAAATTTATGAGGACTCATTGCTGTAGGATTTGAGAAATACAAATCCACAGAACCCAAAAGAAACCTGCATGCAAGAAACCTGTCACAGAGAAAGAGAGAGAACGAATACAAGGGTTTTGGCTCTGACAAAGAGAAAAGATGTATTATCAGAGAAAAAATGAATCAAGAATCTGAATAGTACAAGAGATCAATCCTTATAAAGGAGATCAACACCAAAAGGAAAACCTAACCCTAAGGTGTGAGCATTTAATAATTAAATATTAATTATTAAATGACTAATATGTGCATAAAGGGAAATCTTAAGAGGAGAGAAAAGTTAATTAATTACTTTACTCTAACACCCCCCCTTAAGATGAGCTACAATGCAGCTACAAACAATGCAGAAGAAAGCAAAGGAACTACAATGCAAAAGAGGGTCCCGGCAACAAGGCCTGATGAGGTACCCAAATACAAGAAAATCTCTATAAAGTGGAGTAAAGGAGAAAACCCAGTGGGAAAAAACTCCTCTCCAAAAAGAGATAAAGAATCATGCTGAAAAGAAAACATGAAGGAAGGAAGGCCTCACTGAGACCCCCCAAGGACAACTTCCTTCACCCCAAGTATTGAGCGCAACTGAAGATAGCGCGGAGATGCCAAAGGTTTAGTGAAGATGTCAGCAACCTGCTCCTCTGTAGGAATATACTCCAAGATGAGAGAACCATCCTGAATCAACTGTCTGATGAAGTGCATGTGGATTTCAATGTGCTTTGTCCGTTGATGCTCCACTGGGTTGCGTGAAATGTGAATGGCACTCTGGTTGTCACACCAAAGAATAGTGGGACAATCTGGAGGAAACCCAAACTCTGTCATCGACTGCCGAAGCCATAAAACCTCCTGACTGGCTAACACTGCTGCATGGTACTCAGCCTCTGTAGATGATAATGCAATAGCAGATTGCTTCTTGCAAGACCATGTGATAGGACCAGAACCAAGGCAAAAAACGAAGCCAGAAGTAGACTTCCGATCATTGACATCACCAGCCCAATCGGAGTCAGTGAAGCCAATGATATGAGGGGATCCTGAAGAGTAGTGAATGCCATAATGTGTGGTGCCTCGAATATATCTCAAAATACGTTTGGCTGCTTGCCAATGGCTCTCATGAGGATCATGGGAGAACCGAGAGACAAGGCCAACCGCAAAGGAAAGATCAGGACGAGAATGTGTCAGGTACAACAGACTACCAACCAACTGCCTGTATAAAGTGGGGTCTACTGAAGGAGTAGAGCAAGTGGAAGACAAAACAACACCTGACTGAAATGGAGTGGGGGCAGACTTGCAATCAAGCATGCCAAATCGCTGAAGCATATCAAGAGCATACTTCTCCTGAAAAATGGAAATCCCATCCGAAGACTGAATAACCTGTAGACCCAGAAAGAAGTGCAAGAGACCAAGATCGGTCATCTCAAACTGCTCCATCAAAGCTCTCTGAACACTCTGAATCATGGAGGATGAGCTACCTGTAATGATGAGATCATCTACATATAGCACTAGAATCAAAAGATCACCCTCCTGACGCTGAATATAGACTGTGTGATCGGAATGACAGCGTGTGAAGTGCGAGGAAAGCAAGAAGGAGTCCATCTTCTCATACCAAGCCCTGGGGGCTTGTTTGAGACCATACAATGAACGTCGAAGTCTGCAAACCAAAGAAGTGTCCTGCACAAAACCCTGAGGCTGCTCCATATAGATCTCCTCATGTAGGTCTCCATGCAAGAAGGCACTCTTCACATCCATCTGAAACACTGTCCATCCCTGTGAAGCTGCAAGTGAAAGTACCAGGCGTATAGAATTCATCTTGGCGACAGGAGCAAAGGTCTCAGAGTAGTCAATACCCTCTACCTGAGAAAACCCCTTCGCAACAAGACGGGCCTTATACTTATCAATAGAACCATCTGCAGCATACTTGGTACGATACACCCACTTGCACCGAACCAACTTTCTTCCCTTAGGAAGAGGACAAAGATCCCAAGTATGATTCTTCATCAAAGAAGAATACTCCTCATCCATGGCCCTATCCCACTCTGGGTGTCCTGTCGCCTCTGAAAACTTTTGAGGATCATCTGAAAGGGTATGACTCAAAAGACTAGAACCAGATGTCTGAGCACGAGTGCGACGAGTATCTGAAGGATCACCTGCCAAAGAACCAGCTGCATCAACAGTATCACGGGCCCACTTCGGCAAAAACGGAGCAACTGGTGGTGGTGGAGATGGTGGATCATGATCTACATCATCCTCAAGAGATAAGTAATCCTCAAGAGATGAAGAGGAAGGAGTAGGCAATGAGGGAGAAGCTGGTGATGGAGAATCCATCTGAGGATAGCACTCATCAAACTGGACATCCCGTCGAAACAAGACCTCTCTGGAATCAGGATCAAACAACCTGTATGCCTTAACATCCTCACAGTAGCCAACAAATATGAGCGGTCGGCTCTTCCTCTCCATGGCGTTCCGTTGAGCATCAGGAATAAATGCCCAAGCCTCACTACCAAAAACTCGGAATGTAGAAACATCAGGCTTGACATGGGTCCAAGCCTCCTCAGGAGTCATATGTCGTAATGCCTTATGGGGCATCCGATTCTGAATATAATTGGCACAATTGACTGCCTCAGCCCAAAATGAAGAACTCATAGCTCGAGACTGTATCATACAATTTGCCATCTCCCGTAAAGTTCTGTTCTTTCTCTCAGCAACACCATTCTGTTGAGGGGTATAAGGAACTGTAAACTGATGCTGTAAACCATGCTCAATGCAAAAATCTCTGAAAGCCTGATTTACATACTCCCCCCCATTATCTGTGCGTATCCTCCTGATAGAAAGTCCAGATTGCTTCTCCACAAATGTCTTAAACTTCCTGAAAGAGTCAAAGACATCAGACTTGTACTTAAGAAAGTACACCCATGTACGTCTGGAGAAGTCATCAATAAAAGTGAGTACATAACGGGCCCCTGAAAAAGAAGGAGTCGGAAAGGACATAAGATCACTGTGTACCAACTCTAGGGCTGCCTTAGCACGAGAGGCTCGACCCTTAGGAAAAGGATCTCGATGATGTTTGCCAAGGACACAACCACGACATACACCATCTGTACAAGAAATCTGTGGAAGCCCAATCACAAGTGCCTGTGTACTCATCTGCTGTAGATATCTGTAATTGACATGACCAAAACGCTCATGCCAAAGCCTGCTCACTGAATCTGCATGTGCTATAAGAGAGGAACCAACAGTGTCTGAACTCTCAAAGCCATCAAAACTATATAAATGAGATGCAGAATCCACACTCCCAGTAGCCACAACCAAGTCAGGATCATGAAGATCTCGAATAACCACATCATGTGGAGAGAACTCAACTGTCTTACCAGAGCCAGAGTGGCAAATCTGATAAACGGATAGAAGGTTTGTCGAAATGTCAGGAACCAAAAGCACATCCTGAAGACAACCACCATCCAATGAAACAGTACCTGAACCCTGAACGGAAAGTTGTGCTGAGTCACCAACTGCAATATGTCTAGTGCCTGTAGGAGCAAGAGCGGTGACCAAATCCTGTGTGTGTGTCATATGGTGAGAGGCACCAGAATCTAGAACCCAAGTGGACGCAGAGGACAATGCTCGTGCAGAAAGAGCATGACCTTTCCCTGTGGGCTATGAAGGAGGCTGTAGTGCACTGATATTATGCTGCTGCATGGCTTCCTCCAAAGCCTCTAAACGTTTCCAACACCTGGAAACGGGATGTCCTTCCTTGCCACAAAAACTACAAGGATCACCTGATTTCTTCTTAGTCTTGGAGGAAGACTCACCAGACTTTGAAGATTTGCCCTGTTTAGAATTGGACTGTGGTTTTGAATCAAACTTAGGTGGTGGCTTGGAGGGATTCTCACTAGCCTCTGAATCTTTCTTAGGCTTCGGTTTCTGCTTCTGTTTTCCTTTGGAGGACTGGGCTACCAATGCTTGGTTCTGTGAACCTGAAAGTGAATCCAACTGCTTAAGTTTAGCTTGCTCACGAGTCAGACGATCACAAAAGACCTCAAAAGAAGGCATGACATGTCGAGCACCCAAGGCATCCATGGTGGAATAGAAGGTCGAAGAGAAGATCTGAAATGGACCCCGAAGCTTGGAGAGAATCAGGAAAATGCACTCTGTATCAGTCTTAGTCTTACCACAACCCTGCAAGATAGATCTTTGCTGTTTGAACTTCATCAGAAAGTCCTCAATAGAAGGAAATGAATCAGGTACCAAGGAAGTTAACTCTGCCTCAAGCTGCAAAGCTCTGAACTCGTTGACAGTACCAAAAAGTCCCTCAAACTTGGTCCAAATGGCTCGAGGAGTGATACAACCTTCAAGATGAAACTGGAGACTGTCGGAAATGTGTAAAGCCATCAATCCCATAGCCTGATCCATATTGTTCCTGTGCTGCATAATCTCAAAAGGACGTGTCAACTGAGGCTGAACCTCATCCAAACAGGACCATAACCCTTTTGACTGGAGAAGAGTCATCATGCGACCCTTCCAAGTGTGGTAATTATGCGGTGTGAGAGATTCAATAGGTCTATCTGCCATCCTATGAACTGTGCCTCAACTGCTCTGAAATTTTAATTATTATTAAGTGGTCTTTCAGAACTAGACAGAAGATGCAGAAGGGGGTTTGATTTTTTTTTGTATTGGTGTTTGTAAATTCTAGTTTTCTGATGTAAATAACAGAAAGCAAGAGAAAACACCCCCCCACAATGCAAAAAACTAATCCCCAGTACAAACTGAAAGCCAGAAAATGATAGAAAGCAATAACGGGTTGAGACAAAATTTGGAGCACCTGAAGATTTTTCTGATGAAATAGACTGTAGATCTGGAAAGAGCACAGAACCACCTTTCCAATGCCTATTCGCTTTCAAAAAACGGAGTCCGTATGCAAAAGATATGGCTCCTGGAGTGCAAAAAACTTGTTCTGACTTCGACTTGCAAAAAACACTGCAAAACGGAAAAATCAGAAAAAAAGATCTGCATCTTTTAGATCGGGCTCGGAACCATCTTTCCAACGCCTATTTTCATTCGAAAATCCAAGCTAAAATGCCCGAGTTATACCCGATTTAGTAAAACTGCTCCAAAAGAGCCCAAATAGGCCCTTTAAGCCCTCAAGGGCTTAAAAAAAATAAGCCCCTGGTCCGCTGGGCGACCAGGGGCAGGCGCAGGAGGCGGCGGCGCGGGGGCGGCGCTGGAGCGGCGCAGCTAGCGGTGGGCGGCGCGCTGGTTGCGGGCGGGCGGCGCTCGGGCGGGGGTTCTCGGTGGGCGGCGCGGTGGGCGGCAGGCGGTGCAGCGGGGGCGCGGCGGGGGTTACCGCCGGCGGCGGTGGCCGCTGGGCTGCGCGTGCCTCCAAAAGAGGCTGCGCCCGATTTAAACAAAAACTGCGATTTTTGTTTAATTTTTTTGAAATTTTCGCCTCGGTTGTCGTGCCCTAGGGCCGTACGGCCTTGGGGCCAAAAAAAATTTGCCCCCTGGTGCAACTGTGTCCAAATCGGACGAATTTTATATGGAAATAGGGGTTTTTGGGCGCTACGAGCTCAACGGTGAGATCCGTTTGGGCTCAAAGTGCACCGAAAAAAAATACCCCATATTCCAAAATAAAAAACAGAAGACAAACACAGATCTGATGCAACCAAAACCTGGATCTCAAAATCTTTCAAAAGTCTGAACAAGCTGCAGCAGATCCAACTCTGATACCATGTAGGATTTGAGAAATACAAATCCACAGAACCCAAAAGAAACCTGCATGCAAGAAACCTGTCACAGAGAAAGAGAGAGAACGAATACAAGGGTTTTGGCTCTGACAAAGAGAAAAGATGTATTATCAGAGAAAAAATGAATCAAGAATCTGAATAATACAAGAGATCAATCCTTATAAAGGAGATCAACACCAAAAGGAAAACCTAACCCTAAGGTGTGAGCATTTAATAATTAAATATTAATTATTAAATGACTAATATGTGCATAAAGGGAAATCTTAAGAGGAGAGCAAAGTTAATTAATTACTTTACTCTAACAATTGCAACAAAAATGAAAGAGCACAAAGAGAGGCACAATCACACAAGACACCCCCCCAAATTCACTTAATCAAAGAACCCCCCAAAAGTGATGATTTGGCACTTTATACTTAGTGTGTATACAATGGGCCACTTGCAAAAAATGGCAAAGTGGGCTTCTGATTACAATTTTACAACTGTCTTAATAAGGCCAAAAGAGACTCAAACAAATAATGCAAGAGATCTAAACTAAGATCCAAGCACTTTACAAGTACCTAATAGGCCAAATAAGACCAATATCTAAAAGTACAACTTCCACTCAAAATCTCTAAAATCTGATCATAGATTATGAAAGTAAACGAAAAAACATGCACTTTCAAAAAAAAAGGGCACCTGAAAAGGAGGTCGTATGAGCTCAAACGAGGCCTTTGAAGTTGCGGAATTAAGGATTGGACAGGTACAGCTGAGAGAATCCCAAAATTCCAAAAAAATTGTGCACCAAAATCAGAAAATAACCACACCACTATGAAAATCATGAAATTTTAGCCCATTTCAAAAAAAATTGCACCAAAAAAGGAGCAAAAATGAGCAAGATATGGCCTTTCAAAGTTGAACTGCAAAATTGAAAAGCTCAATGAAGAGGGGGTCAAAAAATTTCAAAAGTCTACTGATGTGGCGCTAATGTCAGCAAATGATAGGCTTAAATTTGACACCCGTCTATCCATCACAAAAATTTCATCTCCCTCCTGCGTGGCGTCCGTACCGTACGGACATGCTGAAGTGGCAGCTGACTGTACAGATGTTGACTGCAGGCCAGTGGCCGCCTGCCACGTGGCGGGCGCGGGTCCGTCGGGTTTCCTACTGACGGGGCGATCTGTCTGCATGGCAGAGGAGGTGGCAGATGCCTGCGGGAGGAGGGTTAGCTGGCAGTGACCGGAAGGTCCCAGCGGCACCGTAGAGCTGGGCTGCGACTGGGTGGCGCGGGCGCTGCGGAGTGCGCAAGCGCTGGGCGGTGCGGGCGGAGGAGTTACCAACGGGCCGGGAGCCGAGGGGGCCGATGGCAGAAGCGATGGGGCCAACGGGAGGCACGGGTCGGCAGGGACGGCGACCGCTGCAGAGTACGACCGACGGCGACAGACCTGCAGACAACGCAGGGTACGGAGAGCATGGGGGGGTCTGCGAACCCCCAAAAACAAAAAATTTTATTTTTTTTAATTTAATTTTTTTTTTCCTTTTTTTTTTTTTTGGAAAATAATTTTTTTTTTTCAAAAAATTTTTTCGGAATCCATACAATAATAGCCAAAATGGGGAAAAAAATTTCTCACCAAAATAGGTCGACTTTATAGTCGAAATTCATGGAAACGGCCTCCCAGATTCAACCGTGATGTCCAAATCGTTGTACGACGCCCCCAAAAAATGAAGATCCCCAAATCCGAAAATTGAAGCCTCCAAAATGTCTCCAAAAAACTAATCAATGAAGCCCCAACAGCTCTGATACCATGTAGGATTTTGCCAAGATCAAGGGCACAATGAAAAGCATAAAAGAGAGACAATAGAATGACAAGAACAAATCTGTATTCTCATCAATATGCAAATGATCAACTGGATTAACCAATACAATGAATATAGGTCTGCTTATATAGGCAAGGCCATATGGATGTACGAGCACACAATTATGACATGTGGCTCAATGAGAAACAAGGGTAGGTAAGAAATACTAGGGGTAGGTAGGAGAAATAATATAATATTCCACAAGAGGTGGATGACCCATCAAATGTAGAGTGTAACAGCAAAATAAGACCACAAAAGGTGGAATTTCTCATACAAGCTCTATCCTTATGTGCGCACTTCCCTAAGTGTCTCAAATCCAAACTACGAAGAGATGCATTATCCTAAGTTAACTTAAGTAAAGTGTAATAATATCCATAATGAATATTTATTTACACCAATAGAGCCTCTTCCTTTATATCCACAACACAATTTCATGTTATCCTTATGCTACTAAAATCATCCCAAAATCCATCAACTGTTATGCAACAAGGAGATCAATCCACATATCCTATAACATCAAGAGCAAATCAAGTGTTCAAGGGTGCAACCACTTTAGTTCAATCCATGGAGAATAAGGTATAATGCTTGGTTTTGCATTTCATTTTAATGTTCAAACTCTTGTTTAAGTCTTATTTTTGATTGATTTCACATAGCTCCTCAATGTAGGTGGGCTAGAAATCTCATCTATGAGTCATTTTTATTGTGGCTCTATAGAAATCACAATAAAAATCCTTGTGATGAATAGTAAAAATGACCCTTCTAGGGACCACTCCTTGAGTATATAGCCAAAATTTGACCAAAATTTATGAATTTTTTATTTGTGGTTCTGGATCATCCTCCCTATTTTTCCTCGCCTAGTCGGTGGCATATTCTCACACTTCATCAACTTTTACTTTCTAAATCACTAACGTTTTCACAAGCATTCTTCTTGTTGAATTAGTTTCTTCCAATTTTGGTGCTAACTAAATTTTCATTTTACAATGCCTAATTTTTCACATCAAATGTTGTAGTTTTTCATTGAGCATTAGGGGTATTTCTTATTTCTACTTGATTGCCTTCTATGTCTCTACAATTTCCTTTTTTGAGGTAACCAATGCATTTAATGCACTTCATGTACTCAATGTTTATACTTTTCAAAGATGTTTTAGTGTGGCTGATTCCTTGGGATGATTAGCTCACTAAAGTGGGGACAAAATGTTGTGTCACAAATTGCACCCTATGCATTTATGATAAAATTCATGATCAATATTTTATGATTCTAACTTCATGGATTGCAAAGATGAAGTATAAGCAGCTTATGGTTTGAATTTAGGATCAATTTGGCCAAACACAAGCACAATAAGTAGACATTTGCACAATGTACAAACATCCTACAAAGATTTTGAGATTTAATCATGTAGTCCTATATAAAAACCCTTTTGATATGTGTCCCTTCACACAAAAGCGTCCTAAAATAGCCATTCTTGCCTATTTCAAGCAATAAAATGCACATTTTAGCCTCATTTTCACTCTATTCATTTGATCCCTCTCTCTCTCTCTCTCTCTCTCTCTCTCTCTCTCTCTCTCTCTCTCTCTCTCTCTCTCTCTCTCTCTCTCACACACACACACACACACATATCGAATCTTTTTTGAAATCTATCATTGTTCTTGAATTAGAAATGACTTCTCCTATCCTCAATCACACCTATTATCCCAAGAGAGAAGCCATAGTTGCATAATTCTCTCTTATCTATCTCTAATCTCATCCAAATATCATTTATTAATATCTTGTATATCTAGCTAGCTATTTTGAATTTGATCTATTATCATTTAATCTGTAGTAATATGGATTTTCCTCTAGAGTGGGGATTCTTTCTATTATGCAATCTTTTATCCAATCTATCATCTAGCTATCTGTAGAGGTGGAAACACTGAAATGGGGGTTTGATTGAGGAAAACCCCTATACAACCCCTACATTTCTTCCCATCTCAGTGTGTGCAAGTGATGAATAGGTACACGGAGCATAAAGACACTTTCTAACACATTAGAGTCTCTGTTAATACTAATGACAACGTAACACACAAACATCCTCGTGACATGCCAATGTTTGAGGTTGAGGCTTTTTCTATTTGGTCATAAGATCTTCACATTGCAAACTTTCTATTTCTATGACAATTTTTTTTATCTCATCATATTTTTCATTTATTTAATGCTTTTAGTTTATGATCATAGTTTCATATAGTTTACTTTCCTTTTATGCATTACCTTTTCAAGCTCACCAAAGAACTATTTTAGTGAGGTAGTTAAGAGCATTTTCCCCCTAAGGCCTCATCATCTTGGTTGTAGAAAATCTAGTCCTCTACAAACAATTGATGACATGACTTGTTTTCTTTGGATTAAAACTCTCATGTGCCATCAATTGCACATGAAATTATTGTCACATCACTAAAAATTTCCAATTATGTTATCATCATTAACTAGTATAATTTTTTTTACATGAATTAATTATCTTAAATTGATTTCATTTCTACACAATAATTGCATTTATTATATCTCTTTCATTTTAAATATTAATATTTTGTGCTTAATTCACATCCTTAGTTCTCCACCCTATCAATCTGCATGTGTGGACACTTAGAAAATTTTATGTTTGGGAGGAGAATCATTAGCCAAGTATAGTTCATATAAGTGAAGCCCAAAATTGCCATCCTTTTTAAATTTTATCTACCAAACATGCCTAATTAATAAAATGTACTTTCTCAATTATGTTGTTACATCAAGTGATCAATTGTTATGACCTACCTTTGGCAGTTAAGAACTTACTCTTAGCAAATGTTTCATTTTTTTGTGAGCAACCCTGGTAACCAATGAATAAAGTTGTAAGTTCTTTGAACACTAGAGGTTTGAATAGGTAAAATAGTTGAATTTGGGGTGCTTACAAAGGTGAAAAAAAATAAGAGAATTCAGTGCTACAAAGTTAGAGGAATTGGGTTCACAATCGAACATAATGGGGGGAGACCCCATTAGGAAGTAACCTACAAACCACCTGATAGTGGACACTAACCAAACATAAAATTAGTTTAACAAATCGACTAAATACAATGAAGAGGTGGCACTATAATTTTCTATAAAAATCAAAGATAATGTAGCCATGGTAAAAGGTTGAGGGTTGATGCTATCATGATGGCCACAATAGTGGTGACTAGCTTATCCATAGAAGGGGAGGAATCTAGAGCATCATGATGTTGTATCGACAAGATCTAAATTCACTAGACATAAAAATGACTCTCTAGAAACCTCCAATAAGGTCAATAAGAGGATCCCTTCCAAGGAAATGAGCAATTGTTTCGATGCACATCATAAGATATTTCATTTGTGAGGGAAAGTTATCACTATTATACTCTCACCATTTCAATCTCATGTGTCATTTGTTCCATGGGAGATTGGCATATGTGCCAAATTATCTTGCTCATTTTCTATCTAAGATAACAATAGAAGTCCAAAAAAGTAAGAACGCCTCATTTTCTCATCAATGTCTAATTGCATTGCTTGTTAAAAGAATTGTGGGAATTTAATACCCAAATATTGTTGAACACACCATAGGACTAAGAGGGGGGGTGAAGTAGATTAGAACTTAAACCAATTTAATTTTCAGCTCTTAAACTTCAAACCACACTTATCTCTAAAATAATGAAACATGAAACCAAAAAACACAATACACAAGAGAACACCAAATTTACGTGGAAAATCGTAAGCAAGGAAAAACCACAGTGAGAATCACACTCACAATATGAATAATTGATTACAATATTTTAAGCTCAAGGACAAGGTATCTCACTGCTCCTAATTTGGCATTGCAAGAATAAGGTGCACAACCTTAGGGCAAGATATAATGGACTTGCATTACTAAGACACAAAATATCAGGATAAGATACAATGGACTTGCATTACTGAAGTTCACTACTCTAAGACAAGATACAAATCTTCACAAGTTACCAAAAGGACATAGTGTCTTCCCATAGGCATAAGGAAGTGATGAATTGAAATGAACAAAATCTCCTGATCATGAAATAATCCTTGAACCACTATGTCAAGAAAAAAATATCATGATAAATATAACTCGTATTCAATATTTCAAAGCTCTATCACACTAAAGGATATGATCATCAAAGCTCACCACAAACTGAAATTCACACTTCTACTTCTCCACATATGCTTGCATATTATTCACAATCAATCCACATTAATTCATATCACAATTTACACATCTGCATATCTATATATACTAGGTTATTCATTGTAACCCTCAACACGGTTGTCCACTGTTATCTTGTCATTCAAACCTCATAACAAGAGTGAGTCGACTTGCAAAATTTTTAGTTGAGTCTTTGTCTTGTTAAAATTTCATTGGTTCAATCCCTAATCCTCTTGTAAATCATTTCTAAATCCTTAGCATTATGTTTGAATAGTTGTTTGAACCTCACGAACCCCTTGAACCATCTTGAACAGAGTTCATAGTGTTCATTTAGGTACCGCAGGTGCTAAGTTGTGTCTAAGACATTTTCGGGCTAACATTCATATCAAGTGTTTTGCAGCAACTTTATTTCACAATCGCGGATGATGTTTCATATACTCTTTCTCAATATTGTGAGCCATTTGAACCTAGTTCAAACAGTTCAGTGATGTTCAAAGTGTTCGATGAATTTCAAGGTTCAAGTTCTGCAAGTTTGATTTTATGACAGTCATATAGACCCGCACATAGTAGCTCATATCTTTTTACTCGGGGATTATTTTTGAAATCTCTCTAGTCAGAATAAAGAAAACTAGGTTGTGACCAACATATCCAAAATTTAGAATGATCCAATGGTGGAAACAAAAGTTATGGCCCCCGTACCGAGACAAACTTTGACTGTCACAAATATTTTCAGTCCGCCCAGCATAATGAATATTTTCATTTTGGTTTAAAATATTCAAGTGTCACCTGTCCAACTATTATTATAAACTTTAGAGAATTATATTTCTAATGTTTATAAATAATTGATGTTATAAATAAGAGTAATGGGGAAAGTGAAAAGTAGAAGTTAAATTTTTTTCAAGTTTCGGTTATAAAAACTGAATAAAGATTTCATGTAACTATTTATTGTGAAAGGATTGAAAGAGCGGGGTTCTTCTTCTTCTTTTTTTTTTCTTCTAGAAGCCTGTGGGGGAGGGAGAGTAGATTTTTATTTGTAAGGTAGGAGTTGAAGCTTTTCTAAGCAATGCTTTATACAGAAAATATCAATCTTTGAGTTGATTTTCAGACATGAATAGAATGCAGATGATATCTTCAATCTTTGTGTTGCTGATATTCTTCTCATGACTGTAGCTAGACTTTGAGCCTTTGCAGTTGTTTATTAATGTCTTTTCTATTATAATCAATTGTGTATGTAGATTTATTACAAGTCTGTGTGCTTGAAAGTAAGCCATATTGGAGCAACGACTTTCTCTGTTAGTTTTTAGTCCAAGTGCTATCCATAAGTGCAGAAAATTAAACTTTGATTTAATGGTCTTCATTTATATCTGTTTTGTAAGTCTTTGGCATTCATTTTCATGGCTATAGATGAATGTTAGTTTCCTTTATTGCTTTTTGGTTAAAAGCATATCAGCAATTTAATTCCTTGTAAATATTCTAAGAGGGAGTTGTACCTCTCAATTCAGAGGAAGATTATCACTTCAATGATAATCTATCCAACTGTTAGTACTTTTTGTCCTTCATTTTGGGCATTTTGAGTTTATTTGTATAGTTATCTTCGAAGGACAAATCTGTTCACTAATAGATTTTTGGTGACTCTGCTCGGGATTCAGAATCAAAGGCTAGTGCATTTTGTTTCCTCAGATTTGTAGATTTATCTCTGTGCAGGAGATTGGTGACTCTGTATATAAACATCATACTCAAGGCAAGAGTAATGAGAAAAGGGAAAAGACCAGATCCTTCGATCTTGGAAATTGTTGCAATAGATGATAAAATACTGCATGACTTCTTGGAGTATTACAAAGAAAGTATTTCTCGTGCATTTAGAAATAATATAAGTGTGGAAGATGATCATGCATCCACTCTTTTATGGAGAAGTCTTTGCATCAGATTTCACAAATTGAAAGAATTGAAAGAAAAGACAAGAATCTCCCAAGTTTATGCAAAGAAAATATTGCAGCTGAAAGAAGAATTAAAATTTGATGATGATGAGGCTCCAGTCATCTCAGTTTCATCTCACTCCTACAATTACCTTGTCTTGAATGAGCGAGACGTTCAACAAGAAATGGTTCAGTCTCATGAAAGTCAGACAATGGTAAGTGAGAATAATCAAGACAACATTGGAGAACCTGCGAACTTGAATGAAAAAGTTTTTTTGAGATCTTTCTCTTACCCGGAAATAGAAACTTTCAGTTTTGATAGTATGGAAAGTTATCTTGTTCCAAAAAGTATAAATGATGAAAATTTTCAGATTTACATGCAACATGAGTATGAAGCTTTCAATCTTATACATGAAGTTCATGAAAATGATTCTTTATGTTTAAAAGCTTGTGATGAGTCCTTGGTAGAATCATTTCATTTTCATAGTAAAGCAATATTATGTCTTCCTAATGAAGAGTTGCAGTCCCAAGAACTGTTGGCTAGTTTGGATAGTAATTCTTTTTGTGAAGAAGATATCATAGAGCAGTTCTTGTCATCCATTGAAGAAGGGGATTTCAAGGAGAAGGATTCAGGTATTAATTCATTTCATGCATTAAGTTTGGATAGGGAATTTGCAGATTTAATTTCAGTAAAAGATGTTGAAGTTGTTTCAGCTAAGTTGGATCCCATGCATGATGAAGTGTCTCTCTATTTCGAGATTAGTTCAAATGATGAAAATTATTTTAAGAATGATGGTCTTAATAGTGGTGATTGTGAGAATGATGCAGCCTTTTCCCTAGGAATTTCTGAGCATTACTTTTTTCAACCAGAAATAGAACATTATTTAAGAAGTATTGTGCAGATGTTTCCAAAAAATTCAAAAGTTCATGATGAAACATGGCTTTTTGGGCATGAATGTGTATTCAAAAAGTTCTTGCATATTGTTAGTTTGGTATTCAGCATTGAAGAAGTTACCAGAAGAGCATGGTTTTGGGTTGCTTCATTTGAACACAAGCCATTTTTTAGAAAAAGGCTCCTTCTCCCAACCAATGGATGGTTTTGTGTAAGAAGTTCTTGGCTCGAGTTCTCATGGTGGGATTTTCCTACCTGTATATTTTTGTAAATAATATTTTTGGTGTGATCTAGGTGTAGCTTGTCTTAATTTTCAGTCTTGGTTTAGTGTGGGCTTTTGGCTTGTTAGTTTTTCCTTGTTGCCTCTGCCCTCTGCAAGAAGCTCCATGTGCTTTGGTTTTCTTGACTCTATTGCCCAATGGTTAGGCACTGATCTTTTCCAAAGACATTTTGGATTCTCCTAGTCCTTTACAGTCCCGGTCCCCAGTCATAGCCAATGTTATCTTGTCATTCAAACCTCATAACAAGAGTGAGTCGACTTGCAAAATTTTTAGTTGAGTCTTTGTCTTGTTAAAATTTTGTTGGTTCAATCCCTAATCCTCTTGTAAATCATTTATAAATCCTTAGCATTACATTTCAATATTTGTTTGAACCTCATGAACCCCTTGAACCATCTTGAACAGAGTTCATAGTGTTCATTTAGGTACCGCAGGTGCTAAGTTGTGTCTAAGACATTTTCGAGCTAACATTCATATCAAGTGTTTTGCAGCAGCTCTATTTCACAATTGCAGATGATGTTTCATATACTCTTTCTCCATACTGTGAACCTTTTGAACCTAGTTCAAACAGTTCAGTGATGTTCAAAGTGTTCGATGAAATTCAAGGTTCAAGTTCTGCAAGTTTGATTTTATGACAGTCATATGGATCCGCACACAGTAGCTTATATCTTTTTACTCAGGGATTATTTTTGAAATCTCTCCAGTCAGAATAGAGAAAACTATATTGTGACCAACATATCCAAAATTGAGAATGATCCAATGGTGGAAACAAAAGTTATGGCCCGTGTACCGAAACATACTTTGACTGTCACAAATATTTTCAGTCCGCCCAGCATAATGAATATTTTCATTTTGGTTTAAAATATTCAAGTGCCACCTGTCCAACTATTATTATAAACTTTAGAGAATTATATTTCTAATGTTTATAAATATTTGATGTTATAAATAAGAGTAATGGGGAAAGTGAAAAGAAGTTAATTTTTTTTTCAAGATTCGGTTATAAAAACTGAATAAAGATTTCATGTAACTATTTATTGTGAAAGGATTAAAAGAGTGAGGTTCTTCTTCTTCTTTTTTTTTTTTTTTCTTCCAGCAGCCTATGGGGGAGGGAGAGCAAATTTTTATTTGTAAGGGAGGAGTTGAAGCTTTTCTAAGCAATGCTTTGTACAGAAAATATCAATCTTTGAGTTGATTTTCAGACATGAATAGAATGCAGATGATATCTTCAATCTTTGTGTTGCTGATATTCTTCTCATGACTGTAGCTAGACTTTGAGCCTTTGCAGTTGTTTATTAATGTCTTTTCTATTATAATCAATTGTGTATGTGGATTTATTACAAGTCTGTGTGCTTGAAAGTAAGCCATATTGGAGCAATGACTTTCTCTGTTAGTTTTTAGTCCAAGTGCTATCTATAAGTGCAGAAAATTAAACTTTGATTTAATGGTCTTCATTTATATCTGTTTTGTAAGTCTTTGGCATTCATTTTCATGGCTATGGATGAATGTTATTTTCCTTTATTGCTTTCTGGTTAAAAGCATATCAACAATTTAATTCCTTGTAAATATTCTAAGAGGGAGCTGTACCTCTCAATTCAGAGGAAGATTATCACTTCAACGATAATCTATCCAACTGTTAGTACTTTTTTTCATTCATTCTGGTCATTTTGAGTTTATTTGTATAGTTATCTTCAAAGGACAAATCTGTTCACTAACATCCACATACAAAATATACATGAATTATGCAAAGTCAACCATGAATAGAAACTACACCAAATGTGGTCCACTCTAAGAGATAAAGGGGACCCAAATACATCACAACAAGTCTTCAAAATTTGATTCCAATGAACCAAACACACTAACAAATCCTCCAGGGTTGGCATCAAATGTAACATGTGGATAAACAAGAAAGCATGTTAACTAGTCAACCCAAAAACATCACCTAATGTAGATCTTCACATGCCATGATAAGACCAATAAAAAGATCTTAATTCAACCTCCATTGAATATTCAAACCAAAATAATATGATCCAAATAAGATAAATCAACTAAGTCGACCAGAGACTAACATAATTGACCACACTAAACAACATAACTTCACTTGTTGGGAAAACCAACACATGAAATGTGAATTGGAACACTGCACAAACCATATGAACATTTCCTCCAAGCCACAACACTTCAATCAACATAGAAGAGTAATGTATAGCATTCTCCTAACCAATCATGATAAACAACCTTACTATCAACAAACTGCAATAACCAACTTCAACACCTAAGCAATAGAGTAGCTGAAAACATGACAGTGCAACATCCACATAATGTAGATATTATATCTATACTTTCAATCCATCATCATAAAAAATCAGAGGAAAGCAAAGCATCCTCCATAAAGGCATTAAATACTCTTTCCTACATATTATAACTTCCACTACTTGTCATCTTCCAAAAACACCTCACAATCACTCAATGTCACCTCTAGACAATATAACAACATCTAAATACTTATTTCCAAACCACATACCACAATCGCACAACTAAACAACTACAACTTCTTCACCTTTGTCACCACTACACATAATCACAAACAACACAAACCCATCTTTACTTGTAACATCAATGACAACACCAAACAAGTTTGACATCAATGACAACACAACCATATTTGCAACAAATATGACCTAGGAGAAATTTTGAAAAGTTAAAAGGGTTAAACATATAAACATAGGAGCTAGTAGCTAGAACTTGGGAGTTAAAGGAAATAATAGGGAGAAGGGGGAAATTAGTAAAAGGCCAAGTGATTTTAAGCAACAACTTTAGAGAGAAGTTGATAAATCAGTTGTTCTATATCTTAAGGTTGAATCAAAGAATCCTAATGTTAGGTTAAAGAATTGGATGATCTTGATGAATATGCCCGTTAATACAATAGAAGATGTTAAAAGCTAGGTGGGATAACTATGACATGCATGACAAATTGTCACATTCTATTGATAGAGATGCATTAGGATTCCTTATAGAAAGATGGTAGGAGCTTATTGATGAATTGGAGAGGAAGGAGCCTCACTTCTTATATAATTATTACCATGTTGCCATCAAAAGGATCCACAAATATATATAGATAGTCATGGATCAAGAACTCACCCGGTTGTCGCTTCTCTTTTATCCACCACTACTTTAGTGGCCAGTACCCAACTTGAGAGGGATTGATGGATACAATGCAGAAGCAAAAGATTCTAGATGGTAGATGATTAGGAGAGAAAATGGGTTCTAATGGAACCCACGAACCTAGCACCCAAACATGATAACATAATCCAATTTTAGGGAGCTTATTGTGATGAGAAATTAGTTACATTTGCCTTCTTGGGGACAAACAAGAAATTAAGTTGGGGGGATGATGGGTCTATATTTTGTCTCTTTTTTATATCCTTTTATCAGACTTTGGATAAAACCTTTATGCTGATCTATGTTGTAGACTTTGATGTTAACTTGATACTTTCTATTGCTTAGGACAACTATGAGCACTATGGTATGTCCGGTTAATGAATGATGATATATATATATTCTTATAATTACATGTGGAATGTGATGGATTTGAGTAATTGGTGCTATATGTGATGTTTTATGGACTAACGTGACTGCACAACATCTCAACCAAGCTTATTGGAGTAGTTCCTACAACCAAGACTGTGCGAGTTCCTATAGTGATAGGTAGAATCCAGTTTGAATGAGTCAGCAATGGTTTGATTATGCAAAATATTGTAGAGTGCTATTCATTTGAAGACTTCTTCAAGCACATGATCATCTATCTTAAACATTTCCATTTAGTGTTCTATTATGTTGTTGCAAATGGATACTTGCAACTTAAATATTGTAAGTGGTATAGTCCTATTGGGACTCTAAGTTCTTTATGTTTTTCTTAATTGCCAATAAATCTCTTCCTAGATAAAAGGAATGAGTGCCAAATATATGTAGGGTCAATTATTAAAATGTAGATTATAAATGAACTTGAGCAAAACTAGACATGGTTAGTACTTAGCATCTCTTTTTAAGTGCAAATTTGTATGACAATAACAAGAACACATTTGAATGCATATGAATGACAATATAAATTGTTGAGTTAAATATATGTTCTTGTTCTTTCTTTGAGAGTGTATTACCTAAGGAGGGACCACGAGTTCTATTTATGCATCTTAGTTAGATACTTTCATTTTATTGTTATACTTAATCTAGTTACAACATATAGCATTCTAGTTATTATAGAATGATCTTGTAGCAATATTTTTTTCTCTTATTTAGCATAGTGTAAGTGCTAATGTTAAAAACCTTTACTATAATTGTTTTTGTTGTAACATTTTATTATCGTTCATTATCCTTTCAAGCAATTAATTTCTTACTATTCACTTTATTGCACTTTTTTTGTTAACGTCGGACAATAGCCTAGGTAGAGTCATAGTGCACATAAGTTGTAGACACACTTCAAGTATATGTCCTTGGATTGACAATCTAAATGCAACTTATAGTCCATTAGGGGTTGCTCAGCATTGGATACCTGATCCTTGAGTTGTACAAGTTGTTAGGCCAACCTTAATCACAAGTGGATATAGGGAGCTCTATAAAGGGCTCCTCATGCGACTCATATATCCACTAAATCCCTTTTGCAAGATGATATACCCCATTCTCAATTTTTTAGGGCCACATGTTTTCAAGTGGACAAGCTAGTTTTCTATCTTTAATTTTCAACCAACCTTAAACTTGAGAAGCTCTTCTTTAGCTCAAGTATGGTTGTTAAATGGCTCCTTGATATTGGTCCCATGTAAGGTTATGAAAAGGTTTTGAATTATTGGTCCAAAAGGGCATTTCCATTGAGATCCAAACACCCACCATCTAAATTAGTATCCTTATAGTCATTACCGATTTGAAATAGGTGTCAAAATAGTTGAGAGAGATATACTAATCGAAATAGAGGGTGACAAATTGATTTGACAAACTTTTCCCATAACATCTTATTGATCTTGACATATTTAGGGGTACTTGATGTATTGCACAATAAATGCGATGATGGATGATAAGAGGAAACACAATGGAATAAAATAAGAAAAGTGAGAGAACACACCCCATAAGGATTTACTCTTCACTTTGGGTTTACCAAAATATGTGTTGCTCCAAATCTGCTCATTATCATTGTGCATGCTTTGGCTTGGTTGAACCATTTCAAGATCATCTACAAATGGACCTTGCTCAATCTTCTTTGACATCAAGACACATGAATTGCCTTGAGTTTGAGCCTTGCGGTTTCACAAGAAAGGTATTCACACCCCTTGATATTCATTCTCCAAGGTTACCATGAGCCTTTGCTCTTGGGAGGATTTACATGTTCAGTATCAAAATTCTCAACTAGATTAGGAGACATTTTATGTCATCATGACAACTCTTCTAGTGGATATGATTCATAATATTGATGTCCCTATGCCAAACCCTAGTTGAAAGATTGGCAATGGACCCCCAATACGTCCTTTTGTAATTATAAGCCACACATGGGATATTGATGACTTTCTATGCACCTTTCCCTGGTGTTTCCTTTGAATTTATGATGGCATTTACAATCACCTTTGCCAATTTGACAATGTAGTTTTCACAATATCTGGTTGACATTGTTGAGCCTAAGCTTGTCCACTTTGCCTAATGTATTATAATTTTCCAATGCTTGTTTGTGTGGTCTCATCTTCAACACATGGGTGTTCAAGACCCTCATTTCCCATTCTGTGGGCAACCAGAGTCATTCAAACAATTCTTCTAGTTCTTTCATCATGCCCAACACCTTTGGAGTTGAATTCATGATTTTTTTTGCCCCTTCTACCTAAAGCCTTTCTCTTAGAATATGGATCTTTTGGGAGATTATCCTTACATCCCTTTCAAGTATACTCAAATTTGGCATTCTTTTAGGGTGGGGATTCTATTTTCCTTATGGAAAGATAAGAATTTTGTAGTTTTTTCTCATTGCTCTATTAATGTTTTACTTTATGCTAAAACTACCATTTGTTCTAATGTTATGTTATAGATTCAAGTTCAAGCTAGCAAAGTGGCCATAGAAGTGGCTCTCCTTCAAGAACTACTTGACCATCGGGGTAATGCCCCATTTACTATTGCTAGAGTGCCCCCAGACACTTCTACGGCCCACAACTACTCTTCATCTTGCGATTGATGTCAAGAGTGGAGCTTCTCTACTCAACACTCTAGATATCTTAGATCTTAGGCTCCTCACCACTATTTTGGTAGTAGGAGTAGTTCGGTTAGGCGTTGCTACTCACCTCCTCCTAAGGGTGCCACTCTTGGGTGGCCTTTTGGGGTGCAGGTCATCAACTGATGCCAGTGATGGTTAGCATGCTCATGCTTCTTCTTGGTGGCTACCTTAGCTATCCTTGGCAATTTCATCAACCTATAATGAATATGATAAAGTTGATGAGGGGTGGTCTATTCTTGACATCATCCCAAACCCCACTGATGTTATGGGGTAGATTGGATGAACATGATCCTCCGCATTCTTCTACTAGAGTTGTTGTCATTGCTTAAGCAACTTATTTTTGTTATTTTTAGTATCTCATGCTATGCTCGTTTGAGACTTAG
The DNA here is from genome assembly GCF_030272615.1 of Cryptomeria japonica. Taxonomy (NCBI): domain Eukaryota; kingdom Viridiplantae; phylum Streptophyta; class Pinopsida; order Cupressales; family Cupressaceae; genus Cryptomeria; species Cryptomeria japonica. Next base: position 972,473,103 of record NC_081407.1, read on the forward strand.
GGTGTTAACTTGTTTCCACCCAAACCCTATTTTGTGAAAATGTGTATTAATATTTACACACTTATCTACCAAAAAATGATTTAGAATATGATTATGTTGAATCAAAAAGTAACTCTACATTCTAATCCAATCCAATCTAATCTAATAACATATATAAAATCTATATACAGCTACTCCAACTTCATAATGTAGTGAGAAAATGTCATCAACCCAAGCAAGATTGAAGATATTTAATCTGTTTGCAATTCTAATTAAACTTTTTAAAAACAAATTAATGTAATAATAATAAAAAAAAGTAAGCTAGAACCTCACACTTGGAGACTAGTAGCCAAGATGCTTGGTGACAAATCCTATGGCATGTAACTTAAGGGTTTGGCTTCTATATTCTCTTATTTTCTCTCTAGGTTGGGGTATTGCAATTGATGAAAGAATGATATGAAGACAAGAACCTAAGCCAAGAGAAGTTGTAGAGTGTTGGGTGCACAAATGGAACCTCTAAAGCTTCAATATAAGAAAAATTCTTTGGGCTTGTAGGGAGTGTGGATGCAACAAAGAAACTTAGTATTTTGGCTTATAATGCCTTGGAATAAATTCACTAGCCTATTCGAACACTTAGGGGCATAAGGGCAATGACACCACAACTCTCACAAAAGGGTTCCAATGAAGAACTAACAACCATTTGGAATCCAAGTGGGGATACTTAAGTTGGCTAGAAATCTAAATCAAAATCACAATTATGGAAGAGATCAAGAGCTAACATGGGTAGGTTGAATTAGGAATCAACTAAGCTTGAAATCATAAGCTAAAAATAATGGAGAAATGACGAATTGAAATTTTTCGCATGTCAATTTAGAATGTTGAGATTGCCCCTTTTACTAATGTGGTCACCCCTTTTGTCAGTAGAGGTTGTCTAGATGACCCTTAGGATGCTCTAGTGACGCCAAGGATGCTTGAGTGAGCCCATCGCTTGAAGGGTGAAAAAATAGTTTATGAAAAGCATGAATGTTAAGACGAAAGATTAGGGAGGCCAAGAGAAAGATAAAGAAGAATCTTAAAGACTAAGTAGATTCCTCCATCAAGATTAGAAAAACTTATAAGAAAATTTTGTTCTCACCACTCAAATAATGCATTAAATTGCTAAATCATCATTAGACAAACATTTATTCTTAAAACAACTTTAAACACTCATAATATCCAATAACAACATATTTTAATCATATAAAAACAATGATTATATAAAAACAATCATAATAGTAATCAAACTTTAAACATTAAAATTAGTCATGTGCAATGTTTGGCCAATTTTCTTTAAATTATTTACACCTATCCACCATTGAATAACAGCATTTTAGTACTTGTAATATCTACCTCTTGTCGGCTCTAACTTGTAGCAGACGGTGCATAATTACATGTTAACTTCCCTTTAACTTGCTATTCCGTATAGAGGCATTTTTGTCCGAAGCCCGTAGAAAATATAGAGGCAATTTGAAAAATTCCTTCCACGTTACAAATTTCCGTAGCTTTGAACTTAAATAATTCAAAAATTTCATTAAAAAATCAGCGGCTTCATAAATGGGGTAAATGAATACGGATGATCCACCGCTCACGGTAGCAAATTTTTCAATCCCTTCGACTCAGTAAGCCCTTCCATGGGACCGACAAATTTTTAAAAAGAAGTTAGCAGAAAACAGAAATAAGAGTTGGAATGGAGTTTCCAACTGAATTTGCACGGACCCACAGTTTGCACGCTTGCTCTGCGCTATTCCCCTCTCTTTGTGCTTGTTCAATTGCAGAATTCTCGTGTTTACTAACCGTTGTCACGAAGCACTGTATTTCCCCCTTCCCCTGCATATAAATCCTTCAGAATTGATACCGCCTATCATGGAACAGAATTTTGTTTCTTAGCTGTTCACAGCTTATTATAAAATAGAATTCAGTTCCTGCATTTATTGCTCACCATTTCTATAGGAGGAGATCACCGTGATTTAGTGGTCAGCGTTTATATGTTATTATCCTTCCAAATTTTAATCTCCGGTGGACAAGGAGATTTAAGGGATTTCCTGATTTGTGTACCACCGCCATGGTAGTCTGTAAATGCCACAAGGTGTGTTTTATTTTGTTTTCTTTTTGTTCTTCCGGGGTGTTTCAATTGTCTGTATCTGTTTTATTCAGATTATTCTTGGAGAAATTTTTCTCTTTTCGCTTTTGGGTTTGGTGAATATTAAATTCCCATTGTCTTATCAGGCTCTGCTTACCCATTTTTTAAAATTGGGTTTATGATAAGGCACTTTTAGCTGTTTAGAGCTTCTCTCGAATTTGTTATTAATTGATCAGGTAAAGTTAGTGTTTTTCTGAAAAAGAATCCTATTGGCTGTCTATGTTGGGAATGTTTCCATTTCTGTACCCATCATGGATAATGGTATCTGCCAATTTGCTTTTTACAAAGACAAGGAACTGGTATTATTGAATGGGTTAAACTACAAACTATTAGTGGTTTCAGAGGATATTATTAAGAATTGCTATGATGATTTATTTGGATTGTGTTTTGCAGGCAACAAAGCTGTATTGCTTTGTACACAAGATGCCTGTTTGTGGGGATTGCCTTTGCCAGCCAGAACACAGTACATGTGAGGTATGCAATATATTTTGATGTATATATGAAAGTGCTTCAGAAAATTTGCAGTCAAATATTTTTAATTTTTTTATTTGGGCATCAAAACTGCAGATAAAAACATATTCAGAGTGGGTTGTTGATGGCGATGGGGTCGATGAGTTGTCCCCCAAGTGTAGCTTATGCTCAGAAAATATATGTGCTACTCACCCTGTTATTCGGCTAAGCTGCTTGCGTAGGTTTTGTTTTTCAACCTTTCCCGCTTATGCATTATCTCCATGATTCTACAGCACAAAGTAAAGGAAGACTTTCTGAGCAGAACACTAATAGAGGATTTTCTGTTTCAGATATTTTACACACAGGTTGTTTGCTTGATCTTTTGCAAAGCCCCCCTTCTGAAAAGGGGTATACATGTTCTTCATGTGGGTCACAGGTAACTATTTTCGTTTCTCTTATTCAGGGTATTTAGCATCAGCATATCACGTTTCGTTCTCTAGCTGCACGATCGCACAAGTGTTTTTGATGTGTTTGATTTGTATTCTTACAGGAGCATGCATCCATTTTTGCAGATTATCTTCTAGTTCTTGTAAAGTTCTAAGATTCACAAACAGTTCCTTTCATAACATGCATAAAATATCCCAGGAACTCGCTAACTTATAAAAATAACTCGGAAGGAAATTCTTGGCTATTTGAAAATCCCTTCAATTTGATTTTTATTGTACATCTGTTTTATGCATTCTCCGTGCACCGCAACAGGATTTTATCCTGTAGTGGGTTTTCAATATTCTTTATAATAGTGTTCTGGATATTCAAAACTAGAACAGGTAATTAATCCTATTATAGGAATCCTGTGAATTTAACTAATTTTTTTTCATCAGATATGGCCTCCAAATAAGCATCTGGTGAATTCCAGCTCTGCACTTTGTAAGAGAATTGAGGACCTTCTTGTTCAGGTATGCACTGTTATGTATTACAGGTAGCTCATAACTAGGTCTTTGAATTTATGCCGATGCATGAGCAGGAAGCTGATGATAAAACATTTTGTTGAACGATGACTCATCACCGTATATTTTTTTTAAATTTATTTTGCCCACTGGGACTAGATGTATAAGAGCTGGGATAATAAACTAGACGGTCTAATGTGCTCAGAAGATTTTTTCCTCCGTTGCAGAGTATAAAATTGAACATGAATTCTGAGGCATTGTTACCATTACGTTCAGAATCATCATTGAACTCGACAGACAAGTGTAATGATGAAAAGTTTCTGGTGCCTAATCTAGCACCTGAAGTGACAGTTCCTATTCCAGTGACATCTCTTGCAACATTACATGGGGACCAGCCTATACTCCAAATGTTGGTAAAAAATAACATTCACAGTGAGAGAAATTTCTCAGCAGAAAATGGGAAAAATATATCAATATCAAGTAGAGTGATCGATATTGAACCTGCAAATTCTATCTCAACAGAATTTGTTGCCAAAGCTGTTGGAAGCCCAAAGCTTTCTGTAAGTGTTCATGCTCTGTTGTTTCTTACCACGAATGCCCTTCAAGGGTTTATAAATGTCTTTGTAGTTATGGATCTGTAGTGCATTGAAATTTCTTATTTGCTAAACATTGCAGAAACTGCTATCCCGGAAACTTTCTAGAAATGACAGGAAAACTAATGAATTTCGTTTTGAAGATGATACTGATAAAGGGGGCAAGTATACACCAAGAGGTTAGTATTTTCTGTCCAGAAGAATCTTTAACAAGCAATAGGAGCTAATTGTATCGGTCATATTGAGTATGGACCAACAGTTTTATATTTTAAATAATATAGCCTTTTGTTACATGTGAATAGAACTACCAAATTAAATATGCTGTGCTAGGTTACATACGGCAATTAAATAGGGCAGATACAAAGGGAATTGATCATGCCTATAGGTCACACATAAAACAGGGAATTGTTTTTATGGTTGAAATGTTCACCATGTTATATTATATCTGAGATGCAGTTCCTAAGAATAGGAAGAATCTGAAATTTATAAGATATACCTTGCTAAATCTTAAGGGGAGATTCATTAAATTACCTCCTTCAGTTATTCTATGCACTGGTATTTTTTAATATGCTTAGATGATGACCATCTGTATATATAAATGCATTTTGCAGGTTCTCAAATAGAATCTATGGAGTCTTTGTTGCAAAGCAATTCACCAAAAAAAATGATTCTTCCTGTAACAGCACCAACACAATACAAAGAAACTGATTCTCACCTGAATGATTTAAGTAATGGGCGGTTTCGCAGATACAGACCTACTGCATCACTTGACCCAAGGAAAATCCTTTTTATTTTTGCAACACTGTAATAGCTTAACCTTGCCTTCTCATTTTTATTTCTATTTAACTTTATTGCTTCTTCAATTATTGACTGGTCTCATCTTTTACACGAAGTCACTGTTATACCTTTATTTTCTGCAATCTGCAAGCTAGGAAGGATGCTTTTAACATACACAACTTGACCAAGCAATCTCATGAAGAAAGATTGCTTTCCGGAAAGGGTTCTGACAAGTATTTATTGATGTACACCATCTTATTTATTAAAAGATTACTTCGTTCTACTCATTATTGCAAGATTAAGGTTAGACAATCAAAAAGGATAAATGCAGTCTTGTGCCACAGGCCCACAAGCAATGGTTTGCATTGTTTTGTTCACTAGTTATATGAACATGTTGCTCTGATGGTAAGAAGCTTAGGTCGCAAGATTTTCATCCTGCATGTTTATAAAGACTGGAAGTGGCTGTTTACTTTTCAATTTTGAAGCCAAACCTCCAATCCTTGTTAATTATAAACCAGAAAACCTAATATGCAAAGTTTTATTGGTTGTGAGCTGTAGTACCTCTCAACAAATTGGTTATAAAATAGTTTTTTGGCCATTTCCATCTGTTCTCAGAATCTCAAGGGAAATTCATATCTCATGAGTCATAGCCATGAAATCTATATGTTATAGCTTGCCCTGGTGAAAACAATGAAAGTCAGTCTTTAGATGTCATTGACACGAGCAGTTAGTTAAACATGTGACTGGTAAATACTACACTGTCTAGACTAATCTTCGTTTTCTTTGGTGGCAATAGTTGTTCAAGGTGTATGCAAGTTAAGTGTGATGATCTTGAAGGCAACCTTTGTTTTCTTGAATATAATTATTCATACCTTGAGATTCTGTCATAAATAGGTGCATTGCTTCTACATTGTCTATAATATTATTCAGTGTCATTTAAACCTCACACGGTACTTTACTTTCACTAAGTATGAGTGATTGAGATTGGGATAAAGATGTAGATTTGTTTAAGGATCATGAACTTGCTGGTTGATTATCATCTAAAGTAAATCTCAAGTCTTAAGTGCCTTAAGATCTTAAGTGTATGGGTTTTCTTTTTCACAGTTGCCAAGTTGTTAGGAACCTGCTTTTTTATGATCTAAGTTGGTATATTATTGAAGAACCTCATTATTGGTTTTGGTTTTTACAGCTCCAGCATGGGAACAATGATACTTATATATCTTACCCTGACAGTTGGTAAAATGGACAAAAATCTTTTACAAGTAGATGCGCAATGAATCACTCCTTGCAAGACTCATGCAGAACGATTGTGGACATGCATGCATCATATATTTCAATCAGTCCTTATGGGATAATTAGTACGATGGATTGTTCAGATGATGTTCACAGGAGAGGAAACACAATCTATCAATGTGATTCATTGAATCGATGTACATAGATGTATATTTGGCAAATGAGCAGCAAAAGAGATGAAGTATAGCTTCATTCGCGGATTTGTATTCACATGATAGACTGATTTCAACAATTAGTGTTTTATTGCTGTGAAAAGAAATTTTGTTAGGGAAAAACATTTATTTTAACATTTTCTATGCTGGAATCACTGCATTATTGGGGAGGCAATTGTTTTCATCTATGATCTATCAAATATACAGGAAATAACTTGAGTTCCCTGTTGAAAGCTACAAACTCTTCCAAGGTCTTATCTGTTTACTAAATGAAAAACAAATGATATATGTGTATATTTATCTAAATCTAATTAAGCTGTTTTACCACATTAAACTTTGAAATCTTAAACTTCGATCATATTGATCACTGGCCTCAAGCTACTTTTAATGAGAAATAGCCTTTTCGAATAGAAAGATCCTAATAGAAGTAAAAGCAGGCCTACTGCCTTGTTCTTGTGTTTGGGAATAGTGTATTAGAGCCATGGAATTCAGCATACGTGAGGCCTTCAACTTGTAACGATGATCACAGCATTTTAGGGAACCTATTTTATCCTAAAACCCCAAACAACAATCTTATATTACTAACTCTTTAATTTACATTTGGAAAACACAAATTGTAGAAATATACAGAGTGCAGGCTGCTATCAAGCTTTTAAAACTTCTGCCAAAAACATATTTTCAGAAAGCACTTTATTCAAACAAATTACCTTGCAGTGCATGCTTTTATCAGCATATGATTTTGGAAACCAAGAAGAACAAACTTTGAATGTTCAGAACGTTTTTCTAAATGAAGTTGCTTCCTTCTAGCTCTTGGTACAAGTCAATACAGAGAACAGTTTATAGCTGTGTGTACGATACAATAATATGGGTTCAAAGGCACGCTGTGGATTTTCTAAAATCAATAAATCCTGGCAATTATGGGTCACATTTACATATGTAGACATGATACATCTGCACAACAGACTAAATAGATGCCTTGTAGGATTTTTAGTTAGTAATTACTAATTTCTGATTGGCATTGTAATTACTAGTTAGTAATTACAATAAAGTTCCTTTTTATAACAGCCATCTTTTTAAGCCATTGAGACAACAAATGTGGAGAAGTGAATGCGCCAAGAGCAGAAAGAAATGCATTTAAAACATTGTTGGGCTCGTTTCTCTTTTCCAGTATAGTGTGAAATGAGTATCTCTGTTTTTATTGTCAATCAGTATCAAAGGTTCCAATGCAGCCAAGAGGGCCTAGTTGATGATAACAAATCAGAACTTTTATTTCCTTAATCTATTGAATAAATTTTTGAAAGTAAACCATCCAGTTTCCCTTTGGGCCTTTTCCTCGCCACTTTTTCCCTTCTGCACAGATATGGGTTGAACAGAACAAAAATCAGAAAATACAGCCAATTTCCCTAGATTCAAAATACACCAACCCCTGTTGAAATGGTTGGACAACATATTAACAAGGTGCTACATGAGAAGGTTAACAATGGCAGGAAATTTCACTGAAAGCAATAGTTTTCTCACACAATCTTTTTATTCAGTCATACAATGGGCAGTTCCGGACAGGTGCAATAAAGTGGAACTATGGTATTGGAAAATCAAGAAAGCACTTACTTTTTGGTTTGTTGGTCATGCTAGTTGTCCTCTATGGGTGTGAGGTTTGGCGAGTAGCATGTCAAACCTCAAATGGAGAGACAATTTGAAAGAATCCAAAAACATTTAAGCACCAGCAGTCTTAAAGTTAAATCTGCAATTCCTTATCATTTTTTTCTAAGTTGCCGGTTCGGGTTCTAAGAACCCGGTACGCCGGTATGGCAAAATTTTGAAAAGGGGTTTGGGTTCGTTTGGGTTCGTTAGTACAAAAACATGTAAAATTTATATATATATATATATATTTTGATATTTGTGAAGCCTATAAGCATGAATTAAAATATGCATGTCACATAGCATCATATGAACAACAAAACAAACATAAATTTGTAATCATAGCATCATGATCATACAATAATTGATAATAGCATCATATACATCAAGTTTAATATCAAAATGACAAAATATTTAAGTATCATTGTTTCAACTTTCAACAATATAAACTTAAAGTTTAATCATCAAATGGATCATCTAATTCTTCATCCTCCTCCTCCTCCTCCTCCTCCTCATTGACATTGACATTACATGAGCCAATGCCACTTGCACTTACACTATAAGTTGGCTCAATTTCCGAGTCATCAAGTGTCAATGCAAGAAGTTGAGAAGCAGGAGCATCCAAATCAGTATGCTCTGGCTCTATATCCCACATCTTTGTTTCCCCTTGTGTGTAGTCATGTTGTTTGTGTGAAAGAAGACGTAGGTTGGAATGCACATATACTAAATTCTCCGCTCTTTTTGATAGCAGCCTATTGCGCTTTACTGAGTGGATGAAAGAGTATGTGCTCCAATTTCTTTCTGAACCAGATGAACTAGCAACCTATGAAGACAAAGTAAACAATTAAAGTTATACATTAATAAAAATAAAATTACTAGCAACCTATGAAGACAAAGTAAACTATAAATAAACTAAAACTTGTAAATTTAAAATTTTAATTAATTAAACTTACTTGTGATAAAACTTTTATAGCGAGGGGTTGTAGGTGTTGGAAGCATGTGCCATGGAAGTACCACCAGCTATGAGCATCTTTCTTGGATCTATGACGAAGTGCATCAACACTTAGACCATTCCCATTTGCGAATTCTATGAACTCATTTGTAACAACATCTCGCAAATCATCATCGGGATATAGTCTAAGAAATGCTGCCTTATACCCATCAGATACTTCTAGATCTCTCCATGGTGGAATCCTTCCTGGTTTATCAAGAAACTGATTGCTATAGTACTTAGGTGTCAAGGCATAGGCAAGAAGGTGCAAAGGAGTGGTCATCTTATTCCACCTCTCTACAATAATTACTTCCAGTTCTTTGAAGAATTTCTCCTGAGGATCATTCTCTTTTTCATTTATAGTGATCTTTATGTTTTCAAGCATTGAATCAATGCCATCATAAATCTCACCTATGCAAGGCCTATCCATGTCTGTATAGCGAATCATGCTCATGATGGGCTCAGTGATACTTAGGAGATATGTAACAAGATCGCACCATTTCTCATTCAATATTCTATCCCTAATTTTTTCTGCCCTCTCAGTGCTACTTTGCTTCCATACAGTCCAATTGGTGCTGATCACCATATTGCATAGTGCCACTCTAACTTTCACAAGTCGTCTTAAGACGATTGTGTTTGATGCAAAACGGGTCTCAGCAACCTATAACACAAATTAATGCCAAATGATTAAAAAATAAAGCCAAACTTTAAAGAAGAATACACAATATAGCTTACACAATGATATTATTAACATTGAAAATTCAAAAAAATCAGAAAATGTAAAATTAAATTACTATTTCACTTACCTTCAATAGCTCCAAATTTGAATAGGTTCTAAAAATCCCTTGAGACATGTGGTGGTTTGTGATGAACATCTGGATGTCCTCAGCCTCTGTATACACATCTCTGATCCATTTTATTTTTTGCCCAATCCTTTGTAGCATAAGATTGAGTGAATGTACCTCAGAAGGTGTCCAAAAGATGTGATCATAGCGTTGCTCAACCAACAAACCAGCAGCTCTACAATTTTTTGCATTGTCCGTTATGACTTGGACAACATTGCGAGGTCCCACAGACTCAATGGCAGAGATGAGAATTTCTGCAATAAATTGGCCATCTTTTATTTGGCCCTCACAATCCACAGCTCTCAAAAACATTGCCCCTTTACGGAACACCGCTATGACATTGATCAAGGGACAGTTTTTAGCATCTTTCCACCCATCTGAAACAATTGTTACACCTGTCTCAACCCATGAATCCCTTATGGGTTTCAATGCATCTTCAACCCTCTTCACCTCTTTCTCCAATAATGTTCCACGTACCTTCTCATAACTGGGGCCCTTATACCCTCTTGGTGCCTCATTAACACTTTTTATCATTTGCTTCCAATATGGGGAGCGAACAACATTGAATGACAACCCATTTGCATAAATGCACCTTACTATATCTTGATCAGCATTGTCTCTACTCTCATTTTGGAATGCGGTTTCTAAAGGCCCTTTTGTTCTTTTACGTGTCAAGGGTGGTTCACTTTGAGGTTCATTTGTGGCAAAGAAGGGGTGGTCTTCTACTACAATACTGGGATTAGAAGGGCCTTGCATTCCCCTTGTTTTCTTTGATGCGGTTTGGTTCAATCTACGGGCTTCCCTCTCTTCTGCCGCCTCATGCTCCCTAATATATTTCATCACTATCTCATCTGGTATAGGTTTACTATTTTTTCCAGGGCATTTTTTGATGCCTCTTCCTTTTATTCCACACAAATGTCCTACCACCCGATAATATGAACTATTACGTTCAATATTACATCCATGGCATTTCCAACGGAATCCCCCACCTCCCGGAAGTTGTTTTATAATGTCCACATATTTCCATAAGGGAGAATTTGGATCATTTCTTTGTTTTGCAATTATTTGTTCATTGCCAATGGAGGAAGATGTAGATGCCATTCTAGTTCCTATGGCAAGAAATAAAATAAACATATTCAAAAACAAAAACTAAATAATGAAAAAAAATTCAAGTTTCATGTTTGAAAATTTGTGAAACAAAAAAAGTTGGAAAAAAATGTTTAAAAACCTACCTCTTGCAGCCAATGGAAGCTTGAAAATGTATGGAAATGATGCTGCAACACTTGTTGAAGCTTCTAAAATCAGTCTTCAACTCCTCCTCTTTGATCTTGGAAGCCAAATTTTCTTCAAACTTTCTTCAACCTGCTCTCATAAAAAATTTGTTTGCAACACAAATGAGGTGAAATGTGTCAATAAAGTGTTTTAGAAGTGTTTTTAAGGTTATGATTTTCACTTTTTAAAAGGCGGAACTGAAAAAAATTAAAATTTGGTTTGTTTTTTAGCTTTATGGGCCGCCCAGCCGCCGGGGTTCGCCTAGGTCCGCTCGGGTTTGATTGGGTTCGACCCCGGGTTCGACTGGGTTCGACCCCCTGGGTTTTTCGAACCCTGGTCAAACCCAGGTCGAACCGGACCCGTACCACGGACTCGGTCGAACCCGGACCCGTACCAGGGCATCCCAGGGGCGAACCCGGTAACTTAGATTTTTTTGGCTGAAACGGGTATATTTCAAATGGAAGCATCAGCAATAATACATTTACTAAGCTACTTAAAAAAATTTAACACATGGATAAACATTGCTGGCCCAAAATGGTTGTTGAGGAGTTAGATTGTAGGAAGAAGACTTGGATGAAGTAGAACAAGAAGTGGATGAACAAATAGGACATTAATCCACAGGAATATTCCAATACCAATGAAGAGATAACAAAGTTTGTGTTAGAAAGAATGTCCCAATACCAACAAAGAGATAACAAAGTTTGTGTTAGAAAAATTCAGAACTACCATGTGTTCAAAACAAATTGGTCGAAATAAAAAACATAATATCAAAGAGTTCAACCCCTTGTAGGAACATGATGAAAAAGCTTAGTTAAAGGCCGCAAGTAAGGGAAAAGCAATGATTTTAGTTGCTCAACTGAGGACTGGGTCCCATTATCTAAGATGTGAGAAAGGCATATGAATGGTCTTCGAGGAAGATTGGGAAGAATGACTTTAAATTTTCTGTAGCAAAGTGTGGTTGAAATTGAAGGACAGCATCATATGAGTATATTCGCATTCAGTTTGGAAACATTTTGTAGGTAGACAGTCTAAATAAGATCTTTGGGGAGATAAGGTTCCACAATATCATAAGTTTCTTAATCAAGATACATATTGAAAGAAGTATTAAATTGAATTAACACTGACTCTCTTAATACCTTAGACTACAATCATTCAGAATTGCTTGTTTTAACACAGTACGATTAAAACACATTAATTAATTTATCAGAAAGATGGTGTATACAGATACCCAAGGAAGGGAAATGGTAGGAAATTGATGACATCTTTCTTCATAATCTTATTAATTTGAAGTTCAGTAAGAGGGAATCATTCAGTCATTTTCAGTATTAAAAGAGAAAGGGCCAATACTTATTTGTCTGGACTCTGAATTCAAACTAACGAATCACAGAAATGGAAAGAGAAGGGTGACGAATGTGTGGTGCAAGGTGTCACCAAACTGATAACGGTCGTCATGGGCCTTATCATCTAAATTAGGTGGACCGACCATACTCTTATCTTTCCGCCTGAGATATCATTTCTGTTGGCCAACAGTAAAAGTCACAAAACATGATCAAATCCTTCACCAAATGCACATGTATATATATTCTTGCCTTCCATTAAAGGGGTGACGTGGCATTTTGACCCATTGTGTAACCCCATTGTAACGCGTGCTGGTAAGTGTTTTGTGCATCGCTCTCGATGATCACCTCAAAATTAACGTCATCGGAAGTTGTGCATTCGATTGATAACGAGGAGTTTAAATCTCTAGAGCTGCATATAACTATGTGTGTAACGGTGAAATTTTAGTACACCCATGCCATATTTTGAATTAGTTTTATACACGTTTATTATATTATTATTATATTATTATTTTGTTCTTACTTTTTCTTTTTCTTTTTATTAATTTAATGCATATTTATTAAATATTATTGTATTTTTATATATTGGCGTTTTATTTTGAAATTATTATTTCCAATGTTTATTTCTTAGTGGTTCAAGTTTGATTTATATTCACGTTTTACTTTGAAATTATTAGTTCCAAGGTTTATTTCTTAGTGGATCAAGATTGATTTGCTTTATCTTAAGGTGTGCAATAATGAATTTTAAATCTACAAAAGCTAAAATACATGTATTGATCTTTAGACTATTTAAGTCTCTTTAATGCATGGAACAATTTCAATGTACTAAACAATTTTGATGCATAGAACAATGTATAATGGTGATGCATAGAATAGTGTATAATGGTGAACTTAATATGTTTGTCATTTTTTAATTTTATTTTAGAAAATAATTTAAATTTATTAATGAGTGCATTTTTGTATTTAGTTTGGTTTATGATTAATTATATGTTCATTACGGATAGGTTACATTTATCAATGGCCATATTACAGGGGGTCAACATTATATTATAGGAAAACAAAATAGAAATTGACTCATTTAAATAGGTGCAACTTTCTTTTTTAAAAATTAAAAATAAATGAGTGAATTTAAAGTTGTAATTTTTTAATTTTTAAAAAATAATTAAAAGAATTTAAATAGTGACAACTTTCTATTTTCTTAGTAATTGCAAATTTGTATATAAATCTCCAATAATCTAACATGATAAGTTTGTTTATTGGATAGTCAATTTTTAAACAAAGGAAACAAAATGGACATATTTGTATTTAGAACATTTACTTTAGTATTGAATTTGATTTGTAAAAATATGGGTATGTTTCTAATTTTCATATAGGATGTGATTTGATTCTAATAATTGCCACTTTCTATTTTTTTTAATTAAAAAAAACATAATTTTTTAAATGAAATAATGGACAAATAAAATAATAATCTTAATAATTATATCTATTTGTGTTTTCTAATATGGGCATGTTTCTAATTTTCATATTGGACGTGATTTGATTTTAATAATTGCAAATTTCTATCTTTTTAATTGAAATATAATAACCTATTTTTTGAAATAAAAACAATTATTTTAAAATTGATATCTATTGTTGATGTTTTTTACTTAAATTTTTTTAAATAAAGTATGCTTGTATTTGAGGAAAAGGATGCAAGAGGATAGAATTAATCTCAATCATATCATTTTTTTTTTTTTTTGAATAAAGGGGTAAAAACTTTTATTGGAAATCAGATACAAGAATTACAAAGAGAACTAGAGACCCAAGGCCCCAAAAATGAACCACAAACCCAACCCAAGATCAACCAACTTCATAACTATCCACATCCTCAGCAAAAATCTTTTGCAAGTCCTGACAGTAATCCGAGAAGAGATGCTCCCAACGTTCAACTTTCCAATCACTACCATGTTTTAAGGCCCACTTAGCCAAACAATCAGCTGCTCTATTCCATTCACGAGGAATGTGGATGAAAGAAACTTGCTCCATTAACAAACTAATATGAAGAATCTGATGAACAATCCTTGCCAGCTACCAATGAATCCCACTCACCTTCTACTTTGTCAACAAGTTAACAATAATTTGTGAATCCAATTCGCAGATAACCTTCCTTCGTCCCAACTCCCAAGCACGCTCTAGGGCATAGAGAATTGCAAATCCCTCCATAAGATTATTGGACTGCTGCCCTTTATGGACCACAAAGAAGAAGACCACCTCCCCCATATGATTCCTACCAACCCCAGCAGGGCCTGGGTTACCCCTAGAGGAGCCATCAGTGTAAATCTTGATAAACTCATCTTGAGGGGGCATCCACCTTCCCACCCTTTGAACCTTCTTCATAGCACGTCTACCTCTCCTAACACAAGATGAGGTGGGAGACAACTCCTGTAGACCCAACCTACTCACAATACCTGCCTCATCTCTATCTAGAGGAAAATTCACCTCTCATTTAGCTTCCACCGTCTCCCGAATCATAACAATGATTCTATTCCACACTTGTTGAACTAACAGTCTGACCTCACGAAAGATCCTCTTGTTCCTCTCGAGCCAGATTTGCCACAGTATGAAAATGGGCCCAATATACTAGACAGTCTAGAGGAAGGAGGACAAGATAGGAGGTATGCACAAACTGCTCCAAAACTCCACCAGAGAATCCGCGTGAACACAAGGATGCTTCCACACCCCCCACTAGTAATGCCAAATAAGCATAGAGAAGGGGCATCTGAAGAACAGGTGTGAGGAATCTTCCTCCCCATTGCCACACAAAGCACAAATGGAAGACCCCAAGAATCCCCGCTTGCGAATATTGTCCCAAGTTAGGCATTTGTTCAAAGCCAAAGTCCAAGCGAAGCAGTTACACTTCAGTCAAGAAAAATTATTCCACACATGTTTCCACCAATGCACCTCTCTTCCCTCCAGTCTTTGGTTCAACAGTTCTCGGTATCCACTAGCCACAGGAAAGATGCCCTTAGGATTCGGAAACCAAGCAAGTCCATCCCTACCCTTTAGGGAAATACAATGTCTATTCGCTAGAATGCCATGTAACTCAGCACACTCTTCCTCCATCCCAGCAACTGACCACTCATTAGGAGCCTTCCATCGCTCTAACTCCAACCGCCCACACCTATAACCAGCCTTGAAGTCACTCACCCTTGACCACCCTACCTCCAAAAAACTCTGGAAAAGATTCTCAAGGTTAGGAAATTGATCAAGGATGGGGGGGTATCCATCCCAAGAGTCGTTCCAGAAAAGAACCTCTTCCCCCCTCCCGCAAATCCAAAAGAATCCTTCCTTAATTAGAGAAGCCCCCTTATTGAGAGTACACCAAATTGTTGAGCCTTTTCCCTCAAGCGGATATCTTGGAATTTCCTCCATCAGGATCCTCTGCATATATTTGTAGGCCAAAATCCTAGCCCAGCCTTGATCCTGCTCAACACACCACCTCCAGTACAATTTAGCTGCTAGAGCCTCCCTAAATAAAATAGACTTCCTTAAACCAAGCCCCCCCAGCTGCTTCGGGCTACACACCAAGTCCCAATTGACAAGACTCCATTTGGACGAGGATAGATTGCCTGCCCATAAGAATTGCCTTGCCAGAGAGTCCAATCCCTTCAAGAACCACTTAGGAGCCACTTGAAGCATACATCGATAAATCGGAAGAGCCTGAACCACCGACTAAATCAATCGAACCCTCCCAGCAAAGGATAACCATCTATTTGTCTAGTGTTAAACCTTCGTGCAAAATTTATCCAAGATACCCTGCCATGATTTCCTAGGAGGGTTACTAGGAGAAATAGGAATACCCAAATAAGACAAGGGCAGAGAGTCAACTTGGAATCTCAAGATAAGGGCAATCCTCCTTTGAATAGTTCCAGGAGTGTTGAAGAAGAGGATAGAAGATTTATCCTCATTGATCAACAAGCCCGAGGCCGCAAGATAAACATCCAAAACCTTATGCAGATTAGTAGCTTCTCTGATCTGAGCAAGTCCCATCAGGGTCGTGTCATCAACAAACTGCAAATGAGACTGCGGCTGCAAGTCATTACCCCAAATCCAACCTTGAATAATACCCAGACCCACATTATGCTTAATCAGCCTCCCCAGACCCTCAGCTAGAAGAATGAATAAGGGGAAAAGGGTTCCCCCTGTCGAAGACCCCTAGAATCACCAAACAACCTAGTATGATCTCCATTGATTAGCATAGAGAAAGAGGTAGACGTAACACAACTCATAACACATTGGATCCATTCGTCAGCAAAGCCAAAAGCCCTGAGGATCTTCTGGAGGAAGGACCAACGAACTCTATCGTAAACCTTAGCGATATCCAACTTAATAAACATAGCTTTTTCCTTGGAGGTTTCCATAGACTGAATAGTCTCCGTAGCAATGACCACACCATCCAAGATTTGGCGCCCTTCCACAAACCTGCTCTGCTCCTCAGAGATAATATCCCCCAGACACTTCTTCAACCTATCTGCTATCAGCTTAGATATGATCTTATAAATCACATTGCAGAGAGAGATAGGACGGAACTGGCCTAACCGGTCAGCCCCATCACACTTGGGGATTAGAGCAATGAAAGTCGCATTCAAAGCCTGAAGCATCTGCTTATTCCTCTGGGACTCCTGAACTACTTCCAATAAGTCCAGTTTGATAATATCCCAGAAATCTTGAAAGAATTCAACCGAGAACCCATCCGGTCCAGGAGATTTTCCCTTCCTCATGTGAAAAACAATCTTCTCTAGTTCTTCTAACAAAATAAGACCCATAAGCTTCTCATTCATCCCCCTAGTAACTAGAGAAGGAATGCAATCGAGAACTTGATTCTCCTCCACTGATTCCCCCTGAGAATCCTCACTGAAGAGGGACCGAAAATACTATAAAGACTCCCTAGAGATCTCCTACAAGGATAAAAAATGCTCACCTCTATCATTGACCAGAATAGGAATGGAGTTTCCATGTCTTCTTGCTTTCACTGAGTTGAAGAAGAAAGCTATGTTCTTATCCCCCACTTGAAGCCAATCGATATGAGCTCTCTATTTCCTGTATATTTCTTCCCTAAGCTCCCATTCCTCTAAAGCCTTGACAACCCTGTCTTCCTTCCTAAACAAGGCTTTAGACAAACCATTCTCTCTGATTTCACTGGTGATGCCATTCAACACTATTTGAGCAGCTTTATTAGCATGAAAAATGTTCTCAAAACCTTGACAGTTCCACTGTTTAAGCTGAAAGTTAACAAATTGCAGCTACTTGGCAAAAGTGTACATAGCAGTGCCAAAGGCAAGCCTCCCTTTCCTCCACCACTCTGTTACAAGAGTCTGCAAAGCAGGATCCCGAAGCCACATAAGTTGAAATTTGAAAGAAGGAGAGCGAGCAACTCGAGCAGAAGAAGAAACCATCTTGATGGCCCAGTGGTCTGACCCTCTCCAGTCAAGAATCTCAGAGCTTGTGGACCACCCCCCACCAACCCAAAAACTAGAAACAAGAATCGATCCAACCTCTCTGCAATCCAATACTCCCCCACCCTCCTATTGTTCCAAGTGAACAAACCATTACCAAGCTTAATGTCAACAAGATGCAACGATGATATACTATCCCGAAAAAGGAAAGAAGAAGTTTCCAATCGCATAACACCCCCCTTATTCTCACTCAATTCAAGGATGACATTGAAATCGCTTGCCATAATCCAAGGATGAAAAGGGACCAACCTTCACATACAAGAGATATGAGACCATAAGTTCTTCTTACCCTGAAGATCTATGGGGGCATAGATGTTAGTAAACAAGATATATTCCCTTGTCTCAAGACTAGAGATAACCATAGATAACGAAGATCTAGAGGCAACCCACTAGACAGGGCGAATCCTTAAAGGGTTCCTAAGATAGGCCACCCCTCCTGAGGAGCCCACAACCCCAATACAATGACACTGGCTTCTCCCCCATAACTTTGGCACCAAATCCATCATACTTTCCACAGAAAGTTTTGTCTCCTGCAAGAATAGGATATCAGGAGAATGACTCCTTATCAACTCCCAAACAACTTTTTGTCTAGGGCCACTATTCGAGCCCCTCACATTCCATGATAGAACAATCATTTTGGGGGATTGGAAAAATGAGAATCTAGAGTCTTTACTGACCTTGACTCAACCAAATTCTCCCCCATCAATTTGATCTTCTCCAAATCCTTATTTCTTCCAACCTTTGAAATCTTCTCCGCTGGTCCTTTCTTAATGTCCTTCTGATGGAGACCCAAATGTAAGGCCATCTTGTTACTTTTGGCCCCAACAGATTCCAATTTTTGAGCTGCAGGAGAAACATCCCCCCCAGCTAACTCCACTACAACACTAGAAATGGGCCCCAACTGAGCCACTACTGGCAGATCCATCTCCATTTACCGACTCCCAACAATTTGCAGAGCCTAGGTTGAGTCCCAATTCACACTACCATTGACCAACCCTGATGCACCTTGATCCAAAGGAGTTAACATAGGGTTCACCTCCTGTTGGGTAAGGTCATCCAAGGCTTCAAATCTGTTAAAGGTATCCTCCTCCCGTCTCTCCTGTAGGGGCCTCTTTTGTCCCTGATTCTTGTTCTTTGTCTTAATTGGGACAAAACCATCAGTACCCACAACTTCCACAATCATGGCAACTTTTCCTTTGTTAGCCCCATCTATGTTATGGGTCGACTGTTGAGGTTGGTGCACCACCGGTGTATACCTAGGACACTTGCACTGCAAATGACCACACTCATGACATAGACGACACCAAAATGGTAAAGTCTCATAATCCAGTTGTTGAACCCAAGAATAAGAACCCACACACATATCTATAACATCTAGCAGGGGCTTACTAAGATCAATTTCAACACAAATACGTGCAAAGGTCATTAACTTTCTCCCCAAGGTTTGCGTTGAGGCTCCAAATAGCCCCCCAAGCATTGAAGTGAGAATCCGTAGCACATCCTCCCAACAACATTCCACCAGAAAACGCGGTAAACGAACCCACACTAGGACCCTATTTAGGAGCTCCTTCGAAGGGTTGAACCCCACATGCCAAGGTTTGATGAACAACCCCACCTGGTTGTAAAAATACAACCCTCATTCAAAAACCCAATTTCGATCCTCCATGTAGTTGAAAGTAACCATGAAGTAGTTGTTTGCTAGCAACATAATCTCCATTTCCCCTTTCGGTGCCCAAGTCCTCTGAGCCCAGTTCTCCAAAAACTGTAGAGAAACCCTCATCCCCAAAAACTTGCAGTATAACGAGTGTTTAGAAAAGTAATCAACATCTTCCGCTATCATCTTCGGAGGAATAATCAACCTTGGTCTCTCGCTGCACCTCTCCAGGAAGCCATTAATCTTCGAGATCCGAGAGCCACCAGCACTACTAGCCTCGAAACCTGAGGCATAAATGTTATTATCAAAGGTCTTGACATTTTGGGATAAAGATTTCAAACCCACTGCAGCACGAAAATCCATATCGAGAGACAACTTCAAAGCCTCTCCACTAGTTCTAGACATAGAACCACGCAGAAAGCCCACCCCCCGAAAGGAAATGAGCAAGGACTCCACAACCCCTGCAAGAAGACACACACCTCCCCTACCAAGCTCCACCATAGGACAGATTGAACCCCCACCGCCCTTCCCCGCAAGCAGACTGCGAATCCGCAGGAACCCCGAGCCCCTACCTCCCGCAACACCACCCACCACCCGTAGCCACCAAGCCTTCTGCAGCACCCACAACCCCGTTACCAACCCCTCCTGCAGCACCACCCACCACTCGCAAGCACCTCTCTCCCACCGCCGCACCAGCATGCAAGCACCACTCACAAGCTAGGGCTGCGATGCCCTAGCCTGCGCACAAAACCCTCCACGTACAACTCTATTCTCCCCCTCCTCAATCATATCCTTACATTTATATTAATTTAAAAAAAAATCTTTTATGATAAAAAATAAAAATAAATTTTAATATTATTAATTTGAAAAAATGTGCATAAAAGTAAAAATATATCTTTTATTATTTTCTTCTTTTGATAACAATATATTTTATATTATCTTTTATTAAGATATTTTATGCTTTTTTAAGTTTTCTTTTTTATCGATAAAAGTCTATATTTATATTAACAGTATTAAGAAATTACATAATCTTCATATATCATACTCGCAATCTCACATTCTGAATTTTACAAAATTACATCCTCTCCTCCAAAATTGGATTCCCAACTACAAACCCAACCTAGAAATAATATAAGTATCTATTACAATATCAACACAATATATACTATAAACCCTAAAACTTAAGTCTTGCTTTTGGCAAGTCTACCCATCGTATACACAAAAATTTAAGAGCTTCAACTAAAATCTTATTGCTTCGTTTCCTTGTCACTCGACATCTTGTGCCTCCCCCTGATGATGTTCTCTATCACTATCCACTCCCCATACTAGAAATGGCCTCAATGGAAACATAAACTCTACATCTCAAACTCATTCCCCACTCTTGGTGATGAAGCCTTCTCTTAGCCATGCCATTGTCATCAAGGTCTCCATCCCAAACTTCCATTTTTCCATCACACATTCTTGCATTACCCATTTCACATCCTCCTTTTTACCCAAATCTAGACACCAAGCAAAAAACATTGAGTCCATGTCCATGTTCGTGTAGTATCTAAGCTCAGAATTCATGTATTCTTCCCCCATGAACTTGTCAACAATCCTTAGAAAACGTGGCTTCTCTATCTTGAAAATATTCTTCATCCTTTCTTTTGAAATCTTCCCCCACAAAGACAAGTTGTTGCTTGTCCATCAAGAGAGAAAAATTAGCCCCCATTAAATCTTTTCCAAACCCCGACTCTCATTGCAAACACCGCACCCATTCTTCCTTCACTGCCTTCCAAAAAAAAAAGTTACAAACCTCTTGAGAATGAGCATTTAAAGAAAATAAATCATTACCCGAACTGATTCCTCTGCTTCGCACATATTTGCCACCTCTTTCTATAAATGATTGCTTGGTCCTTGTAGATCTCCCAACGACTATGTAATGCAAGCTATGTTCATCCACCACACTTCAAATTTTGCTCGTTCCTTCTCACGCTTGGATAGACTCCTATCCCATCAATCATTTCTTTGATCTATCCTAACTTCATCGACCAAATGCAACCCTCTAAAGTCATCCCACCATTCCATCAAATTAACATTGCTATTAAGACACCCCTAGTTCGATAGTTTGTTTGCCTCCTTATTTCCTTCATGCTTGATGTGGGAGAATTTAATTATCTTTATAAAATTGTTTATTTTCCAATTTTGGGCTTCACCCTTTGCAATTGAATCACTTGGGAATCACCTTCAAGCTGAAGCTTAAAAATTGAGAGTTGGGAAGCGAGATTAATTGCAAGGATAACTACTTGAACTTTCACCTCATTGTTGGTTCCCCTTCTAGTTTTTGAGCATTGATTGCAAGAATGTTACTATCTTCATCCCTTGACACACATCCCGCATTAGAGGGGCCAAGATATCCTTTTGACGCTCCATCAAAGTCAATCTTAATCTACCCTTTCTTTGACATTTGCTAAATGACTTCTGCATAAAAAAATTGAGTTGAATTAACCCAAGAAGGCCCTAGACTCTATCCTTTTTTTTTGTTTCAAAAAAGGAAAAGAAATATTAAAAGAAAAGAATTAGCTTTATTCTAACTATTTACTTTTTTAATATTAATTTTTCATTAAATTTATAATTTATTTTAATTATTTATCTTTTTATAAAATTATAAATAATAATTAAAAAATATTAAGATTAATTTACTTTATAATATTATTGCAGTAACATATTTTTTTGTTTTTAGAATAATTATATTTGGAATTAAAAATCTATCTTTTATGTATCCTCTTAGTACCATCTTCTTTTGATAACAATATCTTTTAATGCTATTTTCTTTTATTAGGATATTTATCTTGTTTTTAATTTATTTTAATTATTCTTCTTCTTTTTCTTAGGATTAATTTTTATTAAGTTAATATTAGATCATTTTAATTATTTTTGTTTTCTTATGAAATTACAAAAATTATATATACATATCGTCGAGCAGAGAATTTTATTAATATAATATAAAAGTTTACATAGTTTTGCTGATACCAAAGCAACCAAAACATATTCTGCTTGCATTCAATAACAAAAGAGAAACCCCCAAATAGCTATGCAACTATTTTCTAATATGGGCATGTTTCTAATTTTCATATTGGATGTGATTTGATTTTAATAATTGCAACTTTCTATCTTTTTAATTAAAATATAATAATATAACTTTTGAAATAGAATAATAGACAAATAAAACAATTATTCTTAATAATGATATCTATTGTTGACATTGTTTACATTTTTCTTCTAAATATATGTATGCTAGTCTTTGAGGAACATATGCAAGAGGATAGAATTAATCTCAACCATATCCTTACACATATTGATTTTTTTTTTTTAAATAATAAAAAATAAAAATAAAAATTTAATATCATTAATTTAAAAAAATGTTCATAAAAGTAAAAATCTAACTTCTATTATTATCTGTAGCGTCGTAAATTGTCACCAGCTCAATTTACACCTCATGTTTGTGCCCCTACTTTAGCTTGTCCTATCCTCATCCCCTTTCTAGGTCCATTTGTGCCTATTCTCCAACTTTGAAGCCGCAAATAGCCTTTTGTGGATCCTACCATGGGATACCCACCCTCTTTCAACATTGTTTTGGTCTCGATTGTGGTGGGACCAGGGCATTTCATGCCCTAGCTTGGCCATGATGCCCCAAAACGCCATGGTCTCACTCAATTGGGCCCCAATTTGAAATAGGGTAGGGGCTATATCTCATCAATAAGTTTTTATCCCCATTGCTACACATGATCGTTGTAGTTCGGCCTAATTGATAATTTACTTAGAAACCCCTATATAAAGACATTTTATCAACCTATTTTCATCTAACAATCTAAGCAATCTAAGACTTGTGCATCCGTGAAGCATTCATTAAACATTTTTAGAGATCTTCAAGGTTGCATATTCTTCATCAACCATTGTGGTGCAAAACTATATAAATCTCATGCAAGCATGTGTGTGTGATTAGGGTTTTGTGTTTGTCATGCCATTTCATACAACATTTGTGATTACATCCAAAGAGCAAAACACCATCATCAACAATTGCAGATCTGAGGTATATCTATTTAGTATTTATTTCAGTATTTGTATTATTTAATTCAAGGTTAATTCCTAAACTAGGGGTTGACTTAGGCAAACCCCTATTCCTAACAATTTCCCCCTTTTTTTGTGTGCAGGAAATAGGTATAGAGCCGCGTTTGGGAACAGATCTGTGACAGCTTATTTTGCCCAAATCTAAGCCGGTGTCTCCGTACGACATCTATAGCTCACTGTTTCTGCCCTATCTCTTCAATAATCACATATTTTGCCCTAATCTTCAACAATCCAATTCAATTCAATTTAGGGAGGAGAAAGCCCTATCCAAAAAACCAGGAATTTAATCAGAATCTTGATCTTTTAAGGCTAGATATATTGGATTCCTCCTCCCTAATGTAATGGTTAATTAGGCAATTTAGTGGTTTTATTATCTTAAAAGCAACTTGCATGAGACTTGAACTTGTACCACCATATCAACACGGCTTGCAGCTTACCGCCGCACTACGGGGTGAATGCCCGTCACCCCAACCGCCTCCCCCTACATATATACATAAATACATATACATATATTTATATATGCAATATAGCATAAAAGTTTACATAATTTAGCTGATACCAAAGCATCCAAAACATATTTTGCTTGCATTAATAACAAAAGAGAAACCCCCAAATAGCTATGCAACTATTTTCTAAAAAAGAAAGGTCCTAAGCCTATACATTTGACATTACAATTCTACACCAGATCATCAAAACGGAGCTCAAAATCCTTACCATGACCATTGTCACAACCCGTCACACCATCCCAAAGTAGATCACCGACAAAACCATTCATTCGAATAGTAGGAGATCGGGTTCAAAATAGGGGAGCTCGTTGAGACCATTGCGTTTTGTAGACACCAAAAAGAATAAAAGAGGCCACACCAAAGCCGTCCTTCATTCTCCTTCAAAGAAGTCCCCATCCGCAACCAGGTTCACAAAGTGGAAAAGTTAGTCTAAATTATCCACTACATCAATGGACTTGATTTTCTTGATGGTCCAATGGCGGTGACGACCCAGAGCTCTATCACCCAAGTCAAAAATGAATGGTTGACACTGAAACACTGCGTCTAGGAGAAATAATTTAGGAATGTCTTTCACCCATGGGATTCCAACCCTGAGCTCAACCTACACAATGACATCAATATCGTTGATCAAGATGTTTGACTTAAAAATATCATGCAAAAGCAGAAGGATATCAACCTTTCGACCACCCAAGTCTGAAATCTAGCCCAAGAAAGCCATTTGACGCTTCTCAGAATGTAACCTAACGCGAGTATCCATATCTCAGAGGAGAGAGGAGCAGACCAAAAATTTATTCTAAATTAAGGTGGAGGAAGACAAATGTGAAAATGCCGACCCAATTTGAGTATAAAAGCTTGTGCTCACACAAATTGCCACCCAACCTTAATAAATATTCTTAGCATCACATACCCTCAATTCACCCTCTAATCTCCTTAATCTGCCACTCCATTGATCATGATGTAGTCCCAACGCCACAACCACGTGCAAAAGCCTCCACTCAATGTCCTCACTCAATGTCCTATCCAGAGAGAGGACATAGTGACTTTCTAAATGAAAGAAAGTATGATTGTCCGAGACACTAGCAATTTTTTGGTCGTGGTTAAATTGGTTCCAAAAAGTCACGAAAAATCAATAACACAAAATTTATCAAAAAATACAGATTGTCGATCATGATCAGCAGAATTAGTTATGACTTTGATTTTTCGAAAATTTTCGAAATGGTCAATAACATGAAGTTTATAACCACTTTTTGGAGCTAGTTTAGTTGCATCCCAATTTTTTGGATGTGATATGCCCCCTCATTTGCTAATCTGTTTGCCTCCAAATTTCCTTCCCTATATATGTGGCTTGTAGTGAAATTGTCCAATTTTGTAATTAATTGCATTGTTTTTTCGAATAATGCTCTTAATTTCTAGTTCGGTGTTGAGCCCACTTTGATTGCATTGATAGCAATAGTGGAATCACCTTCAATCTCCACATTTTTAATTTGTAATTCTATGCATAAGATTAGGCCATGAATCAAAACCCTAAATTCTACCTCATTATTGGTCCCATTTGGAAGAGGTTTAGACAACACTCTAAGGACATATCCATTCCAATCTCGAACTATATATCCAGCACCTGAAATACCCAAACTCCCATTGGAGGCACCATCAAAGTTTAACTTGAACCATCCAAATTGTGGAACAGTCCAAGAGATGTTTTTTTTGGATCATCCTCAATATGTTCTTTTTGTCCAATCCATGTTGGCACTTTCAATCCATTCCACGCTAGTCTCGTTTTTGCATCCCACTTGGTGAATAAAACCCCTTTCAGAGCATAATTAAGATTTTTTTTTTGGTTCGATAATAGGTATGATTTATTAATTTTGACTCGGGAAAAGGAACCTGGCTCAACCCAGGGATGGATACAATCAGGGGGCCATCTCCCTAGTAGCACAATAAAACACAACCTAACAACAGGTCTGAAATAAACTATAGATAGAAACAACAAATCTCTAATCCCTCCCCTTCTTATTATATCACAGGATCATCTCAAAAGATGTCTTGGGATTCCTCGATTTTTTCCCTCTCACCATTACCCAACCGTTTTCCACCTTAGCAGACTCATCTTGCCATCCTGTTGTCTTAGACTTATCCAAACTCCTATTTATCAAAAGCCTTTCATCATGCTGAGGACCATCCTCCTCCTCATGACCCTCAACAGGGTGTTTCTTCTCCCTTCCATTAGGTGCAACAATAGTCTTCTATTGTTCTCCATTAGGGATGGTAGCTCCAACTTTGTCTAGAGTAGAATCTACAACCTTGAACTCACACCCTCACATGATGAAGAAGGCTGATCCCCACTAACTACCTGAGAAAAACTCTTTAGTTGCTCACCCTTTTTATCAACTTTATAATGGTGGTGGGAAACATATTTCCACCACAAGGCCATATTTTCCTATCTCTTCTTGGCACATTGGGTAGCCATATGCCCAGTCTGAAAACACCTCCTACATCGAAAGGGTAATCCTTCATAATCCAAATGTTGCATCCAACACCCTTTTGAGGTTTTGAGTGCAATTTCTGTTGGAAGCCCATCAGTCAAATTCATCTCCACCAAAATTCGGGCATACGCTGAGTGAACTAGATTTGATGACTCTTCATCAACCATTAAAAAACTACCTAAGGAATCACCTATAGCTGCTAAGCAAGAATCAAATCAGAAATGTAGGGGGAGATTCAAAAGTCTTACCCAAATTGGAACCTTGTCAAAAGTTTCCAAAGTAGGACAAAAGGCTGGGTGCCAGGGTTTCAACATTAAAGGATGCTTATTCTCCCAATTCTAGAAATATTCAAGAAGAATCTTCTTCTTATCGCAAGCATTTTCAAAAAATGCAATGAAAAAACCCTTGGCACACCGGTATAGTTCAATACAACCCTTCACCAATGGCTCCCAGTTCTCCAAAACCTAGTTATGGAGCTCCCCTAAGCTTGGCCACATGCCCTGAAATCGTCCAATCAGTCCAAGTTCAGAGAAAACAACTACATTACTATCCACTTCCTTTTTGATATCATCTGCCAAATCCACAGTTATGGCCTCCACCAGACTTGGTTTCAAAACCCCTGTCAAACCTAAATCCTCCTAATGAAAATTTGCAATGTTAGATCTAGAGAGGCCCTTAGCGCCATTCCTTCTATGGACAGTGTTATCAATACGCCCCTGTGCACAACACCCATCCTTTAAAGTATTCTTCCGGTTCCCATTAAACCAATTACAACCCATCTGATCCGGTTTACCTTGCATCCAAGAGTTCAAAACCCTATCCTCCATGGGCAAAAATGGTCGTGTATCCTTCTCGCCATCGACTGTAATCCCTCCTCCGCCGACAATCTTGGTCTGCTCCAGGCCTGGATGCTCTCCCTGCAAAGAGGTTTCACCTTGCAACAAAGTCTTGGGGCCCATCCCTTCGCCATTTGCATACGCCGAATCCTCCCTGTGGGTCTATAAAGGATCACCTTCCCATCGCACCTGCTTTGCCTCCAAATCACGAGCTTTCTCAACCCCATTCGCACGATTCTCATCCACAACAGTCGTAGGAAAAGTTGTAGAAGAAACCCTAGTAGGCCGCAACGTCTCCATTTTTAGCATAATTAAGATATTAGAATTGATTATATTTATATTTTATTATCTTATTAATATTTTATTCATTGTAGAATAATCATCTTTGAATTTTTATTTTTATTTATATGATGAAATAAATTTCAACTTAAAGCCTAAATTAAAAGTTTAGAGCAAGAGAGAAAGAGAGAGAGACTAACTTTTGATTACTCATTTGATGCCATTAACTTAAGGATAACATGTGTCCTTGGAATTTATTCTTAGGGTAGCATGTCATTTGTTTATTATCTCCATCTCTATCTCTCTCCCCTAGTTATATTTCCTTACCTCTTCCTATATCACCATCTCTTCCCCTCTATCATTTCCACTATGTTTATCTCTCCCTCTTTCTATCCCCCACTCTCTCTCCCTCTCTCCCTATTGCTCCCTCTTTTGATATCTCTCCACTTCTCCTCTATCCTCTTGATTTATCTCCCTCTCTCCCTATTTATCTATTTATATATATTTCTTTCTCCCTCTCTATATCTATCTCTAGATCTCTCTCACTCACACACACATTCCCTATTTCTCCCTTCCTATCTCTATCTCTATATCTCACTCACTCATACTAACACACACACTCTCTCTCTCTCTCTCTCTCTCTCTCTCTCTCTCTCTCTCTCTCTCTCTCTCTCTCTCTCTCTCTCTCTCTCCCTTCATCTCTCCTACTTGTATATATATCCATCTTTATCTCTATATATACATTCCCCCTCACTCATTGTCTCCCTCTTTCTATCTCTCTTTCTCTCTCCCCCTCTCCCTCTCCCCCTTCCTCCTCTTCCTCTCTCCTTCCATCTCCTTCCTCTCTCTCACCCCATCTATCTTTCAGAAGTTATATCAATCTCTCCATGGGTAAGTGCACAAAGATGGTGTGCAGAAAAGTGGACACACACCTTAAAAAACTTGAAAAAAAAGGCACCACGATCGCAGTACTTAAAATTCAAATCACTTCGTACGCGCTAAGGTTCGTTGTCCCCGAGCCTAAAGGGGCAAAAGCATGTACGAGGTTCCTTTAGAAAAATGACCGCATACGCGTTGCTTTAGGACTTAGAACCCCGTACGCGGTTTTAAGTCCTAAAGCAGTGCGTATGCAGTACTTGTCAATATTTTTTTTTTGGCCGACTGTGCCTTATTTTTCACGTGGCCGCGAGTTGATAATTTGGGTTTTTTCTCGACAAACCGCGCACGGGCTCCCTCTTTTCTCACCCAAACACCATGGATCAAGGTTGGTTTTGTTTTATTTTTGATTTTCTTTCGCATTTGTTCAATTTTTTTTACGTTTTGAATTTAAATTCGTTTATTTTGATTAGGTTTTTTTATTTTTTGTTACACAAACCAGATTCTGAAAATCCACAACAACAACAACAAGATGCACCTCCTCAAAACCTCAAACAAAACCCACATAATACATCTCCGGCTCCTCCTTTTGACCATACACTTGATACACAGGAGCAATTGCGTAATCAGTTAGGGCAAAACACAACTAAAATAAATAGACTGATTAATAAATTGAAAACATATGAGCTTGAGCATCATAAATCCCTCGCCACTAGCCTAGAAACACTAGCTAGTTGTGCCATTGCAGTTTCCACTCAAATTACAAAATGGGGAAACTATAGGGATAGGTGTCATCAATATTATGATAGTGGGTTATCATATGAGGGAGTGAAAAACAAAAAACATTAGTAAACAACAAATATGTGCCCTTTTTGTTGATCCTAAAATTGGTGAGTAGTTACCTCTTAATGCAAAGAGGTTTCCCATACATTGGTGTACCAGTGTGCAGATGAAGAATCTTTTTTGGCAGAGGTGGTGGATGGTCTTTGATGAACCACCTTGTAATAATTTCAAGGTGCCATTGTAGTTTTTGAGGAAAGTATACTGTGAGTTTGTCCTCAATGTGCTGGTTAATTATTTTGACATGAGAGAGTTCCATGGTAGAGGTGGCGGCTCTGCCGAAGATAGACCTGGAGCCCATAGGCGAGTAGCCCAGGAGAGTCATCTCCCTCTAGCACCCAAACCCAAGGTGTATTTGATTGTCCCAGTAGAAATGAAAGAGTCAATGGAGCTATAGACTCTTCAAGCGACCACATCATTGACTGATGCGATCATCTAGCATGGGACATAGTTAGCACACCCTCTTGTACTGGATGATGAGCCATTAGTTGCTGCAGGTGGTGCTAGTGAGCCCATTTAGCATGTGTGTGCCACTTGCTTAGAGATATGCACAAGGACGAATGACGAGGCCACTGCAGATGGATCCACATCCCATTTGTGCATGATTTGTGGGAGTAGATGTCAGACCCGCACGACTGAGGATGTGGCACTGACGAATGAGTTGATCAACATGTTGTTTGGCATTCATCCGCAGACACAGGTGTGTTGATTTGAATTCATAGCATTTTATTTATCAGTCACTTAAAATTTGTAATTTTAAATGAATTTTCATTTATAGATCAATTTAAATTGATACAAATAATATGCATTTTAGGATGCAGTAGCGGTATCTAATATTCCTCCTGTAGTTATTGCAGTGCCAACTTTGACGTCTTAGGTATAAATTTTGTAACATGCTAAAACAAAATAGTACACTTTGAATTCAAAAAAATTACATACTAACTCTCTTTAATTCTTGACAATTTTTTGTTTGTAGCCATTTTCATAGGACCAAATGTCCCATATTGATGATGTTACGGTCTCAGTGATCGATTTTGGCCTACAAGGCTATAAGGTATCATATTTTGTACACCTTATTTAATGTATTCTTTTGATGGAATATGCAAGTCATTTCATTTTAGATTTGTTAAATTATGTTTAATATTATTTGTACTAATATCTCATGTTAATTTTGTTTTTTTAGGGTACCCCCTCTGTGTCTAGGCCTCGTCCTCAGCAAAAGATATACTCAAGGATGCCAAAACATGGGAAGAAGGTAATTGAACATATTTTTAGTTGTACAATTGTTTGAAAAGGTTGAAATTGTCTTAGTTGGGATTTGTAGATTGATTAGTGTTTTTTCTTTGTTTAATATGTACAACGACCATTGAGTTATGTAGATATGTTGAATGCACCTGATATGCCTGAGGATCGAGAGAGGGAAGAGGTATGCATCTCTACATTATTTTCTTGATTTGATGATTATACGCACGTGTACATTTGAACTTGTGATAAATTATAATCTTGTCATTTTTCATACAGGAAATATCCATAATAGTTTCATCAATGGCGAGCCCTCTTGCATGTATTGGAGAAGCATCTCAGGATCCGATACACTTTTGTTTGATATATTACATTAATTGTTTTTAATCTACAATACTTATAATTATATTAATTGTATTTAATCTTTGATCATTTTTCGTATAGGTAATAGTGACAGCTGCTCCATCAATTGTGAGCCCTCCTCGGTCTATTGGAGAAGCATCTTAGGCTCCCATACACTTTTGTTCTCTATATTATAATACATGTAGATATATTTTACATTTTTATTGTATATCGATTTGGACATGGCATATGCCACATTTTTATAATATTTCTATTGACTTGGCATACATGCCTTTTTTGATATATATAAATGTTGATATTTGATCCAATAAATGTGTATTGAGTTCATTATTGTGTATTCGTTGTATTTGGTGGCTACCCTTTTATAAAATTTAATGATTATTTGCCTATGTAATCAACAATATAAATATAAACTTCTTTTGAGGCCGTTGAGGTGGTTGGGCAGCTAAAAGTATATGTCCTAGTACCACGTATGTGGTCTTTTTAGTAATCCCATATGCGCTCTTAGGCCCTAAAAATGTTTGTAGACCAATGTTAACATTGCTGGCACCCCATACATACTTTAAACGTATAAATACCCACTACGCGTTGTTAGGCCTTAAAAATGTTTAGTAGACCAACGAACTAATAGTCCTAGTACCCCGTACGTGCTTTTTGTAGTAAAGAAAATGTAAAGGAAAAGGGAGGGAGGGAGAGGGAGAGGGAGGGGGAGGGAGAGAGAGAGGGAGGGTGAGGGGGAGAGAGGGAGAGAGAGAATCGAAAAGAGAGAGAGAGAGAGTGGAAAAGGGAGGGAGGGAGAGGGGGAGAAAGGGAGAGAGGGAGAGCGAGGGAGAGGGGGAGAGAGGGAGAGAGGGAGAGGGAGAGAGAGGGAGAGAGAGGGAGGGAGAGAGAGAGAGGGAGAGAGAGAGGGGGGGGAGAGAGGGAGATAAAGAGAGGGAGAGGGAGAGAGGGAGAGAGAGGGAGAGGGAGAGGGAGGGAGAGAGAGGAGGGAGGGAGAGGGGGAGAGATAGGGTGGAAAAGGGTGAGAGAGAGAGAGAGAGAGAGAGAGAGAGAGAGAGAGAGAGAGAGAGAGAGAGAGAGAGAGAGAGAGAGAGAGAGAGAGAGAGAGGATGGAAAAGGGAGAGAGGGAGAGAGAGAGAGAGGATGGAAAAGGGAGAGAGGGAGAGAGAGATGAAGGAAAAGGGGGGAGAGAGGGAGAGAGAGAGATTAAAGTTTAATTATCATTAATAAAATATCTATACTCACATCTTTTAAAGAACTTATTTGTTTGACATGATTGAAAAATGTGAGGATATTTATTTGAGGTGACTGCAAAAATGAGAATATTTATTTGAGACCATTAGCTTGGAAACAACTCCATCATGTGACTCTTAGTATTCTGAGAATTGCAGGGGTACAAATTGGAAAGAAAAAATGTGCATTACCAAAGATTGCCCAAATCCCAACAATAGGAGGAGTGTTGTTGAGGGATGGTGCACAATGGGTTTTGTACACTAATTCAAATGCTAAGAATATCAAGGAAATCATAGCATCTTCTGCTCAAACTGTGGACCTTGGGATTATTAGGTCTATTGTTCATCCAAATGGTGACCACTACATGGCAGACCTAATTGCAATACAACAATATAAAGTAGGGGAGATAAAGTGGGTAGGGGGAGGGAAAGGGTGTGGAGGGAGAGGGGGAGAGGGAGAGAGAGAGAGGGAGGAAAAGAGAGAGAGAGAGAGAGAGAGAGAGAGAGAGAGAGAGAGAGAGAGAGAGAGAGAGAGAGAGAGAGATGATGGAAAAGGGAGAGAGGGAGAGAGAGAGAGGATGGAAAAAATATGCATTACCAAAGATTTCCGAAATCCCAACAATAGGAGGAGTGTGGTTGAGGGATGATGCACAATGGATTTTGTACACTGATTCAAATGCTAAGAATATCAAGGAAAGCATAGCCTCTGCTGCTCAAACTATGGACCTTGGGATTATTAGGTCTACTATTCATCCACATGGTGACCACTACATGGAAAACCTAATTGCAATACAACAATATAAAGTAAGGGAGATAAATGGGGTAGGGAGAGAGAAAGAGTGGGGAGGGAGAGAAGAAGAGAGAGTGGGATGGGGTATGGAGGAAGGGAGAGAGGGGGAGTATGCTAGTTTGTTATTCTTTTAAGCAGTATTTGTATTGCTTTTTATATTGTAATAATGGTTCATCTAGCAACCTTAGGATACTGTATGACCCCTTAGGACTTCATATGCTCCTAAAGGGCCATGTGGTGTTATGTGGGGTCATACAGTGTCATATGACTCCTTAGGACACCATATGACCCCTTAGGTGTTGTTATGGGTCATGTAATGTGTCCTTAGGGGTCATATTGTGTCCTACCACTCATTAAGACACCATATGACCCCTTAAGACACCATATGGCATCGTTATGGGTTGTATGGTGTTCTAAGGGGTCATATGGTGTCCCATGACCCCTTAGGACATTGTATGACCCCTTAGGTGTTGAATTTTGTAAGCAGTATTGGCATTGCTTTTTATATTGTAAAAATAGTTCATCTTGCCACCTTGGGACATTGTATGACCCCTTAGGACATCATATGCTCCTAAAGGGTTATGTTGTGTTATGTGGGGTTCAAAGGGAGGGAGGGAGAGGAAGGGAGGGGGAGAGAGAGAGAGATTGGGGAGGAAGGGAGGGAGGGAGAGAGAGGGAAAGAAAAGGGAGGGAGGGAGATGGGGGGAGAGGAAGACATGTCACATGATTGTTAGGATAACCGGTGGACAACTGAGAGCGGGGGTGAATTAGTTGTCAATAGATTATAAACATTTAGGCACACAAAACCTTTTATTGGAATGCATAACCCAAAAACTGGAATAGCAGATATAACAATTAAGCACAAACATAAATCATAGAACAATTACCAACCATCCATAATACATAACACCAAGATTTGTACGTGGAAAACCCAGTAAAGGGAACAACCATGGTGGGAAGCCTACCCACAATTAGATAATACTTCTACAACAAGTATGTGATTACAATAAGAGGGACCTGCACATGCAGGAAGGCACAACACCTAGAGTGCACTGCTCATCACAAAAGGAGCCTCACTGACTACAAAGGAAATTTAGACTACAACCCGAAAAGATGAATGAACTGCAAGAATAACATCTCCTATGCCTGAGTACAGTTCCGATTAAGCTCAATACCGAAGGTATTAAACCTCTTTCACAAACCCAATTTGATCACCTATGATCAACCAAAACCTTTGCATATGATTACAACTTTATTCATACACGGATAATCCCATAACCTTAATCCCATACCATGATCTACAAAGAGATCTTACACCATATTTATACCAACCCAAAACCTAAACAATTAGGTCGGCCACCTAAAAGATAATACAATAAATCCGTTACATAATCCCGCAAGCCAATGATAAAACAAGTCTGCCTAAGACCGAAACAATATAAACCAAACAATAAATCCAACCGGTGACGCATTGGGAGCATCAACCAACACGTTACATAAATCGGTCCATAACCTAGTAGAATAACACCAGACCCAAAAAGGTCGCCATAAGACAAATGGAACACCATGAACAAATGGAACACAAACATGATAACCACCAACATCCTGATAACCTTATAGAAATCGCACCAAAACCACTTATCAGATTCATCAAAAGATCTTCATCAAAGCGCTACTGGTAAAACCCTTACCGGTAACCAAAAGGCTTACTAGAACAAATGATAGCATCCAGATCATCAAATCCTAAACCAATTGAATGTGATACACATTAGGAACACATGAATAACCAATCCAAACCAATTCCAATAGCTGGACCAAACTGGAGACAAATCTCCAGATCAACATCAAAGACCAACCACTCTACTGGAAGTTGGTAGACAACAAAACAACTAGTGTTGACATAAATGGAAAACATCAATGCAAAACATAATCAATTCCTCCAAATTTCCAACAATATCCCCCTTTGGAATTGATGGCAACACTAGATGTGAAAAACATCCAAGTGCCAAGAAGTGCCAAACAAGTCTCCCCCAATGGAAGACATCCAAGAAACTCTCCAAGATGATATGACAATGAAGTTCTGAACCAACAAACCAAATTCCCCCTATGAATGATATACCTATTGAGCTCTGGTTTTCACATATATATCTCTCCCCCTTTGACATCAATGCCAAAAATATGACATAAACATCAAAGAAAAGTCATAAAACCTCTGAATCACACAACTGACTACTACCCTTGAGTAGTAGCACCAACACATCAATCTAGAATGAATGATAGTTATGATAATGCATGTCGGACTGATGCCAATCAACATCACTAAAGTCTCTACAGGAGGGGCAAGAACTCCGAATCTGTCTCTGAAGTACTCAAATGATTCCTTAAGCAAAGGTTTAGTGAAGATATCTGCAATATGCTCTTTAGTGTTCACATAAACCTATTTGACTTCATTTGCTTCCACCTTCTCCTTCAGAAAATTATACTTGATAGAAATGTGCTTAGTCTTAGAATGAAATATCGAATTCTTTGATATGAAAATAGAAGTAGAGTTATCATAGTGAATAACTACCAATTCATTGCAATCTACCCTTATATCCTTCAACATTTGTTTCATCCATATAACTTGTGTACAGTTAGTAGCAACAACAACAACATACTCAGGTTCAATAGTAGATAAAGAAGTACATGACTATTTCTTGCTAATCCATGAAACAAGTTTCTTTCCAAGAAAGAAAGCTCCATCGGATGTGCTTTTCTGGTCATCAACATCTCCAACCCAATCAACATATGTATATGCACATAGTCTAAAGTCATCATTTTTAGGATACCACAAACTATACTCAGTTGTTCCTTGCAAATACCAATTGTTAGGATAGCCGGTGGAAAACTAAGAAGGGGGGGGGGGATGAACCAGCTGTCAACATATTATAAAATTGTAAGCACACAAAACCTTTTACTAGAATGCATAACCCAAATATAGGAATAGCAGATATAACAATTAAGCACAAACATAAATCACAAAACAATTACCAATCATCCATAACACATAACACCAAGATTTGTACGTGGAAAACCCGGTAAAGAGAAAAAACACGGTGGGAAGCCTACCCACAATCAAATAATACTTCTACAACAAGTATGTGATTACAATAAGAGGGGCTTGTACATGCAAGAAGGCACACTTCCTAAAGCGCACTGCTCATCACAAAAGGAGCCTCATTGAATACAAAGGAAATCTAGGCTAAAATCCGAAAAGATGAATGAACTATAAGAATAACATCTCCTATGCCTGAGTACAGTTCCAGTTAAGCTCAATAATGGGGAGATTCTCACAAAAGAGTTACACCTCGCTCAAAAGGTAGGTAAAGGATGTTTTAGTGGGCTCCTGTCACCCTTCACTTTTCCATTAACAATTCAAACAACCAAACTCCTTTGGAGTGATCCCTATCAACTTGTTTGCTCCTATTACTCACAAGCCTGGCTGGGATTCACTAGAGTAAATCCAACCATCTGGTTATCTAAACCTCCAACATACACTTGCAGGGGTCTTAGGGGGTGTAGAGTAGGTGTTTCAATCCCACTCATGTGGTCGTTTGATTGGCTACACTCCATCTTTCCATCACTTCCTCTTATTCCTCTTTTCTGGGACTAGTAGCCCTAGAGCCCCTATTAGCCCTACCTTACCGGTTTTTGTGCAATTACTTAGAAAATATCCAAAGGAACCCCTAAAAACCTTTTTGATCCGAGTACCCTTTTGGAAAAACTTTTAGATTTACTAGTGTAGGCTGTTTGGTATGTCCGTACCGGTACGGATCCCAAAAATGGCACATTTGAGGGTTTTAGAATTAATAGTCTTCTTCAATAGGGTTTATTGGTTTATACACCCTGTCACACCTCCATCTCTTCACTGATACTGTTCTATGCTTCATACTTCCATGCCAAACACTTGGCACATTCACATTTGTTCATCCCTGCAAGTAAAGGCAAAAATGACAGTTACATCCCTAGTCAGGCTATGGTAGAGCTCGCCTAGGATGTGATGGCAAGTGGCTTCCAAACAAACTCCAGGACATTCCAAAGAATATGTACACTATAAAAAGGTTCCATGACTTAAATCCTAAGGGCCATTGAACAAACACAATGGGGTTTCAAGTTGGAACCATGTCTAGGGTCTTAAACCCTTGCTCAAGCCGAGAGCAGTGCAAAAGAAGATAATTTGCAAACACGCACCAAACCTACACTAAGAATGAATAAAAACACTTTATGAGCAACAAAATAACAAGTACTAAATCTCCATGGAAGGATAGTACCAGTATTACATCATCTAGTACCGACCGCTGTTACAAAAATGACAAGAAACTTAAGCAAAAACTTGGAAATTGATTTCAAATATTACTCAGTTCTATTCTTGGATTTTCCAACCCATGTACAATCATTGAAAAATAATTTTATAGGCCTCCTTGGTCATAACCAACTCCTTATCGTTTTCCTAACTACCTATTTGTTCAATTTTGCAAAGTTGCAAAAAGTTGTCGAGCAATAATGACAACTTTTGCTCCCATTTGCATTTTTGCAACTTAGACATTTTTGTTCATTCTAAACCTCTTAGGATGGTTCCCTAACATCAAACAAACATGAACAAATTCCTAATAATGCTTTACAATGAATTTTACCCTATTTTGCAGATTATGCCATTCTAGGCTTACAAGGGCACATTGGCCAAAACTGAGAAAACAAACACACCTTGGTGACAATCACCCTTCAAATGATTTCCAAAAACACTTGTGGACCTATCAATAGTCCATTATTCAAACATTGATCCTAAATATGATTAGTCACTTCATGTTAGGGTTTCAAGCAGATCCGAAGCAAATATGAACTAACAATTATATGCAGATTTAAATACAAAAGATAAAGAAATAAAATAGGACATAGATAACACAGAGATGTAACGTGGTTCACCCAAAATGGGTTACATCCACCATACACAGTCATCCAATCTTTCTTATTATCCAGCAAAAAATAGTACATCAACCTTTTAATGCCTTAAGCATCCCAGCTGCTTATAACATGCGTTTTTAGGGCAACAAACAAAGTCAGCCTTTTTAGGGTTTTATTACAATGTCGGTTTTTATCAACAAAAAATGGCTGAGTGTACAATACTTTTCTGATCATTCACCACATTTCAACAATCTCCCACTTGGAGACTAATCAGGCTCCACACCAAACACTTCAAAATTTGGAAATGCATAAAAAAACCTAGTTAAAAACTAGGTGCTCCTGCACCATACTCCCCCAATGAGAAAGAAGTCAAGTGACTCCTTTAGGAAACAAAGAGAGGGGAATTCCAAGCTTAGGAAAGTCTTCTTTAGGTACTGAAGTGGCTTTAGATTCTTGAAGATGCTACCACTTGACCAAATGGTCCATATAGGCGGTTTGCCTAGTCTTCTTAAGGATTCTTGAATCCAATACCCTCTCGACTTGTAGCAAGGATGCAAGTGGCAAGGGTAGGCCTAAAAGTGATTAGGAGACCTCTGAGACTCTACTACATTCCTCTGGAAGTGTTCCCTTATACTGCACCAAGTCCGAAACATTAAATATAGGAGATAAAGCCATGTCTTTGGGTAGATCAAGTTTGTAGGCATTTTGCCCATATTTAGCCAAGACCTTACAAGGTCCAATCCTCCTCATATGAAGCTTTATAGAGACA
Organism: Cryptomeria japonica; assembly: GCF_030272615.1. NCBI lineage: Eukaryota > Viridiplantae > Streptophyta > Pinopsida > Cupressales > Cupressaceae > Cryptomeria > Cryptomeria japonica. The sequence goes on from NC_081407.1 coordinate 972,511,972, forward strand.
CCTTTATGAAGCCTTTCTTTTTTCAAATGAACCATGACCAAGTCCCCAACAACAAATTGAATATCCCTCCTCTTTTCATCCACTTTATCTTTGATTCTTTGAGAGGTGTCTAGTAAGGCCTCCCTAACCTGATCATGTATCTCTTTCATGGACTGAGCCATGACAACAACATGTCCACTCTTTTGTTCCATTTTCCCAATATCTCTAAGCTCCAACACACCTCTGGGATGAAGGCCATAAACTACCTCAAAAAGACTCTTACCAGTTGATCTATTCACACTGTCATTGTAGGAAAATTCAACTTGATGGATGGTCTGATCCCAAGCTTGTCCATACTCCTTAGTCAACCACCTAAGAAGGTTTCCAAGTGTCTTATTGACCACCTCTATTTGGCCATCCATTTGGGGATGGTAGGTTGAACTAAAAGACAAGTTAGTGCCCAATCTCTGCCATAAAGTCTTCCAAAAATGACCAATGAATTTTGCATCTCTATCTGATACTATACTAATAGGTAAGCCATGAATCCTAATGAATTCCTTGAAAAACAAGTGAGCAATATGACTAGCATCATGAGTCACCTTACATGGAATAAAATGGGCCATTTTCCTAAATTTATCTACCACAATATAGATGTTATCAAATCCTGATTTGGTCTTGGGAAAACCAACAACAAAGTCCATACTTACACATTCCCATGGTCGGTTTGGGATAGGTAAAAGATGATAGAGTCTAGCATTAGAAGAGGTACCCTTTGCCTTTTGAAAAACCATACATTGGTCCACATATTTTCTGATATCCCTTTGCATCTTTGGCTAATAGTAGAACCTTTGGACAAGTTCCAAAGTCTTGTTCAACCCAAAATGTCCACTTAAACAATCCTTGTGCTTCTCTTGCATCAAATTTTCTCTCATGGACCCTCTAGGCACACAAAGGTGTCCTCCTTTAAACAAAATACTATCTTGTAAGGTAAAATCTGCATATTCACCATGAAAATGATTTCTAAATTCTTGACAAACCTTGTAGATGGTAGAAAAATCTTCATCATCTTGGTATAACCCCTTGAAACTATCCACCCCAATGCTCTTGAGCTGCACTTCTTGAACTGTTAGCAACCTTCTACTTAATGCATCAACAAATTTATTGTATTGACCTTTTTTATGTTTAATGGTGAAAGTATAGGACTACAAATACTCTACCCATTTGATATGCCTATGATTCAACTTTTCTTGTGAATTGAGAAAACTAAGAGCTTGGCTATTAGTATAAACCACAAATTCTTTAGGCAGAAAATAATGCCTCCATTTCCTAAGTGATTATACAAGTGCATATAACTCCAAATCATAAGAATAATACCTTTTCTTGGCATCATTGATCTTTTCACTGAAAAATGCAACCGGTCTATTGTCTTGACTTAGAACCGCTCCAACTGCTATGTTGCTTGCATCACATTCTATGGTGAAGAGCTTGTCAAAGCTTGGAAGAACTAGTACCGGTTGAGTAGCCACCTTTGTCTTCAAAAGATCAAATCCTCTTTGTGCTTCTTTTGTCCATTGAAACTTAGTCTTCACACCTCCTTTGATTGTGTCAAGCATAGGTGCACATATCTCACTGAATCCTCTGATGAAATTCCTATAAAATTGTGCCAAGCCATGAAAACTCCTCACTTCACTTGCTATCTTAGGTGTAGGCCAAGTGATTAAGGCTTCCACCTTAGAGGTATCCATCTTCAAATCACCACTTGAGATTACAAACCCAAGATATACCAACTCCTGTTTGATGAACTCACATTTCTCCAAATTGATAGTTAGTTTCTCATCACATAATTTATTCAATACAATCTCTATATGCTTAAGATGTTCATCTTTAAACTTACTAAACATAAAGATGTCATCTAAATAAACAAAAAAAAAATTACCAATGTAATCCTTGAGTACTTCATTCATAAGTCTCATGAATGTGCTAGGGGTACTTGTGAGTCCAAATGGCATAACAAGCCATTCATAAAGTCTTTCTGTGGTCTTGAATGGTGTCTTCCATTCATCTCCCTCCTTGATTCTGATTTGGTGGTAACCACTCTTGAGGTCTATCTTGGTAAAATACTCAACACCTCCTAAACAATCCATCAAATCTTCAATTCTTGGAATGGGAAAGCTATACCTGATTGTAATCTAGTTGATGGCTCTAGAATCAGTGCAAAGTCTCCAAGTTCCTCCCTTATTTGGTGCCAAAATGGTGGGAACTGCACATGGGTTGATGCTCTTCCTTATCAGACCATTATCCAAGAGTTCTTGGATTTTTTTAGCTACCTCTTTATTCTTATCCGATGTCATTTTGTAAGCTGCCTTTGTTAGAATCAATGACAGTCCCAAAGACACTGAGAGGGGGGGGGGTGGTGAATCAATGTCTAACCGGTTAGCAAAATATTTAAACTTATTAAGAACTTTGTATCCCAAAACAGTGTACTAGTAAATAAGAATTAATGCAACAAATAAGAATAACAGAGACAACATAGATAATACACCATAACACAAGAAATTTAACGAGGAAAACCGACGTGGGAAAAACCTCAGTGGGATTTGTGACCCATAATATTCACTTACTGGAAAATGAATAAATATTACTTACAATGAGGGGCTTGCACATGCAGAAAGGTTAGCAGCCTAGAGCTCACTGCTCAACTACAAAACATAAGTCTCACTGGCTTACAAAATGGATTATCAAAATCCAATACAATGTACTGCTTCAGATCAGCATCAGCTATGCCAGATTCAGTACCGGTTTAAGCCCAGTCTATAACCAAAACCTTTGCTGTCAACTATATCACCTTATACAAAATATCATCTATCCTCACTCTCACTCACTCATCAAAATGACCTATAAGATCTCATACATATATATGAGTCTTTTACAATATGCCATGTCGGCTTTTACAAGAGATAATTACATTATAAAACAATAAACAAAAGTTTATTCCATGTCGGCTTGAGTGCCGGTATGCATTGTTGCCGCTACTGGTGAAGTGCTTGCCAGTGTATGTGGAAGTCTATTGCCAGTGCCAGTAACTACCAATGGGTTGATAGATGATTTCCAATTGGTTTCCATCAATGACAACATCAACTTATTCTCATAAGAGTGTAGAATGCCAACAATCTCCCCCTTTGGCATTTATGGCAACACTCATGAGAAAAATCCAAAAACTGATTCTAAAAACTGAAGTCCAAAAAGTTTCCAAAAAGATGTGCTCCCCCTGAGCAAATAATCTCCTCTGAATAAGCATGTTTCTCTCCACTACTCCCCCTTTGACATCAATGACAAAGGTTGTCAAAAATAGTGAAACGAGTGCAAAAATTTCACCTCAAAGTCTGTAACCGGTTGGTTACAATCTGAAAGATATCTGCCAAAACTAGATTTAGACTCTACATAAACCTTTTGCTGTCATTCAAGGTTGCCTCAGTCCGTTGGATCGTTCCGGTGAGATAGTGCATGCGTTCTTCCGGTGATCGCTCTCCCCGAAGCAGTGCCTTAGATATTTCTATTCTCTGAGAAATAAGATTGTCCAATTTAGGACCAAGTTTATTTTTAAGTTCCTTGGCATTTGACCTTATCCTTGCCTTCTCTTTCTCAAGTTTCTCTAATTTCTCCTCAAAAATTATCATTTCCTGCTCAAAAACTGATATGTGACCGGATGAACCAATTATGTTATCAGCTATGTCATCGATTTCTTTCTGTGTTCTACTAATCTCCTTATCTATGTCCTCTATCAGAAGGTGAGGTTTGCATGTCTCCCTATAAATCTCTTTGTACTCCAAAATTGTAGAGTTAAGTGTTGGTAGTAATGTATTCAAGTGTTTTGTACACTTCTTTATGGTGTCATCAAAGAATTTGTCCTTCTCTTTTTCAACTCTCTCCTTTATAGTGTCCTCATTCACTATCAATGGTTATTACATTGTCAGCAATAAATTTGGACATTGTGTCTAATTTACCTAAAGAAACCTTAATATGATCTATGTTACAATTTGGTGCAATCAATTTAAGAATAGGTACAATGTTATCAATTGCCTTGTAGGCCAATGCATTGCAATCTATTATCTTTTTGATTGAATCCAAAAGTACCTCTGTAACATTGGTAGGTCTGAATTCACTTATTGATGTGTCAGATGTCTGACCAATTACCTTAACTACCTTTGTGCTTTCATCAGTTGTAACCATTTTACTTGCATTTTTCTCCGGTGGATCAGTCTGGGTTTGCATCTCAACTTGCAAAGGTTTCTTTGACTATTTTAATGTCTCAGTGATTGCTGGTTTCTCTATGTGTACCTCTGCCTCAGATTGTTTAACTGCCAATATCTCTGTCTCTAGTGGCCTTGTGCCAACATCTTTACCTTCAATAGGTTTTCCAGGTTCTGACAGTTTCTTTGTTTGGGTTGGGATCTCAACTTCAACAGTTTCTACCAGTTTCTCTGCCATGTTTCCACTGTCAACATTGTCTTCCTTAACCTCTAAATTATCCTTATCCACATTCATGGTAAAGCGTATCTCAGATTTAGGATTTGTGTCATCATGTGTAACACCTTCAATGTCAATAACTGGTGGATCATCTGTGTGTACCGGTGCAGTATCCAAAGGTGGCGGTAGATTGTCAGTAATCTTGATGTTTGAAATTCCACCAATTTTTCCTTTGCCCTTGTCCTTGTCCTTCTGATACACTTTGAATGTCTTTTTCAGTCGGTTCATTTCCTCTTGTTTTTCTTTTTCCACAAAAAATATATCCCAATTATCTGCAGTCTCATCTACAATCTCTTTTACTCTTCCTGCCATCAAGCTTACTTGCCGGTGCCCATTGGCAAAAACAGATTGGTTAGTCTCAGAAATTAACTCATCGATTTCATCTTTTGAATTAACAAGATGTACAACTAGAAGTTTTTCAATTTTCAGCTTCTTGTCTAATTCCATCACTGCTATCCTTTTTGCTTCCAATCTTCTATAGAGTTCATTTAGTAAGTCATCCACAACTTCAATTAAAACCTTTTTATATATGTCTAAGTGTAGAATAATACTGTTCTCAATGCTTTCCCTATCAGAATCATTAAATGTATTATACAGTTTGTGCACATTAGCCAAATTTCTATCATCAGTTATCTCATCCAACAAATCATTCAAAGAAGGGGTAATAGGTTGTTGTTTCTTCTTTGGTGTTAGTTTCTTCGGCGGTCCCCTTACTGCCTACTGTTTCTTTCTCGGAGTCCTTTCTCTCTAAGGTGAAGGAGAGGGTACCAGTGAAGGTTTTCTCTTCCTCCTTTCAACTCTCTTAAACTCAGCTAGTTTCTCACTATCGGTTCCAGAAGATGTGTGAACCGGTGAAATATGTGCCTCTGGTTGAAGTCCTTCAAGCTCACTAGCCGATATGCCACTAATGTTCATTACATTTTCCTTGATTTCCTTAGCTTTCTTAGAAACATCTCTAATGTATTTTTCTCTTTTATTTCTTTCCTTCAATAGATTTACATCACTTTCAATAGTCTCAGCACTACCAAAGACCTTTTCTAATGGATCTCTTGGTGCATCCAGTAAAGCTTTGGCATAAGTCTCCAAAATGGTAAGATCTACTTCATATCCCATTTTGGTCACCCAGATAGTCCTAGGGAGTATTGCCTCCATCCATGTCTCATATCTTTTGATAGCAAAATAGATCTCTTTGTTATATTTGTCTACTATACTCTGTGGTAGCCTATCTCAGCTTGGAAACTTTTAAAGAAATTTATTATGTTGTTGTCTCTAGCAGTTCCCATGCTGGTAAAAGCTTCCTGTAATTTTTTTCCTACCGGTATATCATAACCAAAGTCTTTAGGTCCTGTACCGGGGATCTCCTTAGTGAAATACAACATTAAACATACCAAAAGATTTCCAAAGCGGAATGTCCCTTTCTTATCTCCTTTAATATTTTTCAAATTGTCAACAAGTTCATCTTTTAGCCATTCACACACATCTATCATTGCATTGTTGTTCACCATCTCATAAGCACTGTGTATACAAAGACTAGAAACTAAATTTATCCTATTAGCATGTGTGGTCTTGTATCCTAGCACCATACTTACAAATCTCACATTGATGTCCTTAATATCATTTACTCTCAGTGATCTATTGTCAGATGTTGCTCCGGTTAGGCTCATCACTTTGTTGTTAGGAATCTTCTTTGTTTTATCAGGTCTTCTCCTGGTTGAGGGTAAACTAGTTACAACTAATTGCTTTTTGGGTTATTTTGCAGACATAATCCAACCATAAGAATTCTCCATGTGCTCTACTCAATACAATTCTTACTACTTCCTCTGGAAATTGAGGGATATTCAGTATCTCCACAAAACCTAGAGTTTCCACAATTTTGTGTTCGGGTTTAACAACACCATGTTCATCAAAAATTACCTTAGTAAACATTTTCATTAATTCTTCAGAACCTAGTTCTTCTATATTGAAATGTATATAAATCCTAGGGTCTTTTGTAAATGCTACACCTTTAGGAATTTTTGAAAATGCCCCTACAGAGTCATCTTGCTTAGCAAATTTTGGGAATTATCTTAAATACGGGCCTAGGGCGTTTCACATTTTCCACAATGGTAGGGTTCAAAAAAAACTCGGGAGTAGAAGAAGAAGCCATTGAAAAATACCTTTTAGTGCTTGAAAATATTCTGAATGCTCGAAGAAATCACTTCGCACCTTCGCCTTGAATGCCTTTGCTCAATTTTCATGCTCTCTGCTAATTTGAATGTTCGGTGAGTCGAAAATGAGGGAAATCAGTTGATTTATAATGACATTTCTTCCACCAACCACATTAAATGCTCGCTAGTTAAGTGAAAACTTAACACATCTGTCAGTAGGGAAGAAATCTATCTTCTCACCATCAACCGAGGGTAATCTGCATGATTTTCAACTTGCTGCAATACCCCCAAAGGATAACTTCTCAATTGGATAAAGAATCTCCTGCTGGTGGAGGATTACTCTGTTCTACTGGTATAGAGATAGTTTCATCAACTTTCTGATCTCTCTTTTTAATCCATTGTTTTGAAAATTCTTGCTTTACCTCATCTACCTTTTCTTTGCCTTTCAAACTAGATCCTTTATTGTTTTCTAGTGAAGTCTTTCTTTTATAAAATTTAACAATATGTCCAATCTTGTTACAAGCATAACAAGTCACATTATTTCTCTGAATAGCCTTTCCATATCCTACGCCGGTTTGTGTTCTGCATTGATTAGATAAATGTCCATATCTTCCACAAACATAGCATTTCACATTCATTCTGCAATTTTCTGAATTATGACCAACTTTGTTGCATTTGGAACATTGACTGGTGGGAGCATTAATATTCTGATTATTTCTGAATCTACACTGATTTTCTCTATGACCATATTTGCTGCAATTGAAACATTTTTCATTAAACTTATAAGCATTAGGTTGTCTTACCGGTTTGTTCTGATCTAGATTGTTTGCAGTACCAGAACTTTCTCCAACTTCAAATCCAAGTCCATTAGTATCTCCATTAGGTTTTTGACTTTTCAGCATGTCATCAAGCTCCTCTAAACTTTTCTTGAATTTGTCTTTGTGTTTATTTGCAGTAGCCAACTCATTTTCCAAAATTCCCATTTGTCTCATAAGCTCAGTTTTATCATGTTGCATGTGAATCAGATCTATCTTCAACATATCATTTTCATGACTAAGTCTTAGATTTTCATTTCCAGCATCATTGAATCTCCTAGTCAAGTCTTATTCATTCTTCTTCCTATCTTCAATTTACATAACCTCATAGTCATATCTTGCATTTCATTCTTCATATTACTGTTTTCTTGTCTCAACTTGTTTGCAAGTTCTCTAAGAGTTTCCTTTTCAACATCATCTTTCTGCATCTTCTCATGAAGTTCTTTTCTTTTATTTTTTTCTATAGCAAAGTTCTCCTGAAGTCCTTTAATGAATTCCTATGTAGTCCTTAGAACATCTTCAAGTTTGATATTCTTCAATTTCTCTACATCATAATCTACAAGAGCTCCTTCCAATTGTTTTCTTAAGTTCTCCATCTGTATCGGTGTCAAAATATTCCTCAATCTGTTAGGATTTTGAAAATAGAGGACCAAGCTCTGATACTAATTGTTAGAATCAATGACAGTCCCAAAGACACTAAGAGGGGGGGGGGGGGGTGAATCAATGTCTAACAAGTTAGCAGAATATTTACACTTATTAAGAACTTTGTATCCCAAAATAGTGTACTGGTAAATAAGAATAACAGAAACAACATAGAGAATACACCATAACATAAGATATTTAACAAGGAAAACCGGTGTGGAAAAAACCTTGGTGGGATTTGTGACCCATAATATTCACTCACTGGCCAATGAATAAATATTACTTACAATGAGGGGTCTACACATGCAGGAAGGCTACCAGCCTAGAGCTCACTGCTCAACTACAAAACAAAAGTCTCACTGACTTACAAAATGGATTATCAAAATCCAATACAATGTACTGCTTCAGATTAGCATCAGCTATGCCAGGTTCATTACTAGTTTAAGCTCAGTCTATAACCAAAACCTTCGCTGTCAACTATATCACCTTATACAAAATATCATCTATCCTCACTCTCACTCACTTATCAAAATGACCTATAAGATCTCATACATGTATATGAGTCTTTTAAAATATGCCATGTCGGCTTTTACAAGAGATAATTACATTATAAAACAATAAAAAAAAGTTTATTCCATGTCGACTTGAGTGCCGGTATGCATTGTTGCCACTGCCGGTGAAGTGCCTGCTGGTGTATGTGGAAGTATATTGCCCATGTTAGTAACTACCGGCGGGTTGACAAATGATTGCCAGTTGGTTGCCATCAATGACAACATCAACTTATTCTCATAAGAGTGTAGAATGCCAAAAACCTTATTAGGTAATGAGGCTCTAGGTATGAAGTCAATTTGGTGACTTATGGCACGTTGAGGAGGCAAGGTTGTAGGTGTTCCATCATTTATGATTTCCTTGAACTGATTTAGTATCTGTTGTACTTCATTGGGAATGCATACTTTCTTATCCTTTCTTTCTTCTTTTGGTTTCACTACAAGTGCAAACCCCACTCCTTCTCCTTTCTTGAGAGTGTTAATGAACTCCTTCTCACCAACTAGCAGCACATTGGAACCTTTAGATCTTCCCTCTTCTTGATCTCTTGAGGGCTGAATTTTATAGGTAATCCCATCTTTTTGAATAGTATATGAATTCTTTTCCCCATGGTGCATTGCTTTCCTGTCAAATTGCCAAGGCCTGCCTAGGAGTAGGTGGCATGCATCCATTGGCAAGATGTCACACAATATTTTTTCCTAGTAGCCTCCTATAGTGAAATCCACCCAAGTTTTTTCATTCACTTAAATATCCTACCCCTTGTTGAGCCAAATAACCCTATAAGGATCACTATATGGGATTCTTTGTAGGTTGAGTTTACTTACTGCTTCTTCTGACACTATATTATCTATGGAACCTGAATCCACCACCACTCTACACACTTTACCCATAATATTGCACTTTATCCTAAACAAGGATCTTCTTTGGCTAGGTTCCTCCTTGATCGATTCTTTGATCAAAACTCTTCTCATCATGAGATTCTCTCCAACCTTAGAATCTAAACTCATTGTTGTTGCCTTCACATTTTTTGCATCTTCTTGAATATAATTTACTCTCCTCTCACCTCCTTGGGATGAAGAAGACTTCTCAAGACATCTATAGTTTGGGTGTCCAAGTTGATGGCAATTGTAGCACTTCATTGTGGCGAAATAGGACCCTCTTCCTGATTTGCTAGACCTTCCTCTACTAGAGTTGCTAGATCCCCTTCCTCTATAGCTGCTCTTGCTATTGGAATCCCCACTCTTCTCTACCAACTTGGATTCCCCTCGGGATCTTTGGTCTACACTTATTCCACCATAGCTACCTCTATGACCTCTGCCATCTCTTCCCCTACCTCTACCTCTATTGCTTTGCTCTTGTTTTGTTTTACTCTTCTCTTCCACCTTGAGTGCCAATTGATAGCACTTGTGGATAGTAATAGGACACAACAAACTTAACTCTTCTTGTATATCCCATCTCAAACCATTCAATTACCTGGATACCTTGATTCTTTCATCTTCCACCACCTTAGATCTTAGACACAACTTTTGAAATTCCTCAGTATAGTTGCTCACATCTAGTTCTCTTTGTCTCAAGTTTTGTCTCCTCTTGTGTAATTAAATTTCATAGTCTTCAGGGATATAGGCTTCTCTTACCTTGGATAGCATTCATTTCCAAGTGGCAATTGGGTTCTTACCCTCCTTTTTCCTCTCCTCTTGGATGAACTTCCACCAAGTCAAGGCTGCTCCCCTCAATCTAGATTTGGCTACCTTCACCTTTTGTGCTTCACTAATTCCATCACATTCAAAGTGATTTTCCAATCCTTCAATCCACTCCATGACCACTTCTAGTTCCATTTTTCCACAAAAAAGTGGCACTCCTTCTAGGGATTTACCTCCTAAGGATTTGATGGCTCTAAGAAAAGGTTCTTCAGGTATAATAGGATCTGGTTCAGGTGTGCTATCCTCTTCTACTACTTCTTTACCCTTCCCTTCATTGATATTGATTGTTACTTTCTCTCAGTCTTGTCTTCAACTTTGCCTAGTTTGCTCTCTAACTGTTGCAATCTTACCTTGACGAGTCTATTCTTTTCCTCTTGATCTTCTCCCTTTTTAGCTAGCTCTATATTGGTCACCATCTTGAGGCTATTTTCTCCTACTGACTCAGTCTCTGACATCAACTAGTTTCTTCCCAAATCTTAACTCGCTCTGATACCACTTTGATGGGGAGATTCTCACAAAATAGTTACACCTCACTCAATAGGTAGGTAAAGGATGTTTTAGTGGGCTACAATCACCCTTCACTTGTCCATTAACAAGTCAAACAACTAAAATCCTTTGGAGTGCTCCCTATCAACTTGTTTGCTCCTATTACTGATAAGCTTGGCTGGGATTCACTAGAGTAAATCCAACCATTTGGTTATCCAAACCTCCAACATACACTTGCAGGGGTATCAAGGGGTGTAGAGTAGGTGTTTCAAACCCACTCATGTGGTCCTTTGATTGGCTACACTCCATCTTTCCATCGCTTCCTCTTATTCCTCTTTTCTAGGCCTAGTAGCCCTAGAGCCCCTATTAGCCCTACCTTACTGGTTTTTGTGCAATTACTCATAAAATATCCAAAGGACCCCCTAAAATCCTTGGTGATCTAAGTACCCTTTTGGACAAACTTTTTGATTTACTAGGGTAGGCTATCTGGTTTGTCCGTACTGGTATGGCTCCCAAAAATGGCACATTTGAGGGTTTTAGAATTAACAGTCTTCTTCAATAGGGTTTATTGGTTTCTACACCCTATCATACCTCCATCTCTTCACTAAGACTCTTCTATGCTTCACACTTCCATTCCAAACACATGGCACATTCACATTTGTTCATCCCTGCAAATAAAGGCAAAAATGACAGTCACATCCCTAGTCGGGCTATGGTAGAGCTCGCTTAGGATGTGATGGCAAGTGGCTTCCAAACAACCTCCAGAACATTCCAAAGAATATTTACACTATACAAATGTTCCATGACTTGAATCTCAAGGGCCATTGAACAAACACAATGGAGTTTCAAGTTGGAACCATGTTTAGGGTCTTAAACCCTTGCTCAGGCCAAGAGCAATGCAAAAGAAGATAAGTTGCAAACACACACAAAACATTCACTAAGAATGAATACAAACACTTTATGGGAAAAAAAATAACAAGTACTAAATCTCCATGGAAGGACAGTACCAGTATTACATCATCTAGTATGAACTGTTGTTACAAAAATGACAAGAAACTTAAGCAAAAACTTGGAAATTGATTTCAAATATTACTTAGTTATGTTCTTGGATCTTCCAACTTGTGTACAATCATTGAAAAAAAATTTTATATTCCTCCTTGGTCATAACCAACTCCTCATTAGTTTCCTAACCACCGATTTGCTCAATTTTGCAAAGTTGCTCAAAAAGTTGCAAAAAGTTGTCGAGCAACAATGACAACTTTTGCTCCCATTTGTATTTTTGCAATTTAGACTTTTTTATTCATTCTAAATCTCCTAGAATGGTTCCCTAACATCAAACAAACATTACCAAATGCCTAATAAGGCCTTACATTGAGTTTTATCCTATTTTGCAAAATTATGTCATTTTAGGCTTACAAGGGCACATTGGCCAACTGAGAAAACAAACACACCTTGGTGAAAATCACCCTTCAAATGACTTCCAAACACAGTTGTGGACCTATCAATATTAAATTATTCAAACATTGATCCTAAATATGATCAGTCACTCCACAATTTGGAAATGCATAAAAAAAACTAGTTAAAAACTAGGTGGTCCTGCACCACTCAATACTGAAGGTGTTAAACCTCTTTCACAAACCTAATTTGATCACCTATGATCAACCAAAACCTCTACATATGATTACAACTTTATTCGCACAATAATTATCCCATAACCTTAACTCCATACCATGATCTACAAAGAGATCGTACATCATATTTATACCAACCCAAGACCTAAATAATTAGGTAAGCCAACTAATAGATAATACAATAAATCCATTACATAATCCCACAAACCAATGATAAACCAAGTCGGCCTAAGACCAAAACAACATAAACCAAACAATAAATCCAACCGGTGATGCATCGGGAGCATCAACCAACATGTTACATAAACCGATCCATAATCTTGCAGAATAACACCAGACCCAAAATAGGTCGCCATAAGCCAAATGAAACACCATGAATAACTGAAACTCAAACATGATAACCACCAACATCCTGATAACCTTCTAGAAACCACACCAACACTACTTATCAGATTCATCAATGATCTTCATTAAAGTGTTGCCGATAAAATACTTACTAGTAACCAAAAGGCTTAATAGAACAAATGATAGCATCAAGATCATCAAATCTTGAGCCAACTGAATGTGATAGGCATCAGGAACACATGAATAACCAATCCAAACAATTCCAATAGCTAGACCAAACCAGAGACAAATCTCCAAATCAACATCAAAGACCGACCACTCTACCAAAAGCCGGTAGATAGAAAAACAACTAGTGTTGACATCAATGACAAACATCAATGCAACACATATTCAATTCCTCCAAATTGCCAACAATGATGTCATTAGGGGTCATGTGGGGTCCTAATTGATCCACACATGTGCTACAATAGCATATGACCCCTTAAGACACCATTTGACCCCTTGAGATATCATACATGGTCCAAAGAGGTCACTAGGTGTTATGTGAGGTCCTGAGAGAGTGAGAAAGAGAGAGGAATACAATACACTACAATAAGATATCAATATACATACATACACATAAAATATCAAAAGGCAATACACATATGTGTGTGTATATATACATAATATATTATATATTATTATATAATATATAATAATATATAATAATATATAATAATATATAATAATATAATAATATGTATATATATATATACATGAAATATCATATTTTACATATTATACATATTATACATATACATATATGTATGCACACACCCACATTTTAAACATAGGTAGCAACATGTACGTACTGTTTTAGCTTTAACACCGTGTACACGTTGCTTATTGTAAAGACACCTTGTACGCGGTTTTGTTTTAAAAATAGCCCGTACATGTTGTTTATAGTACATGGAGCACATATGCGCTTTTGACTGTTTAGGCTTGTGAATAGGCCTGGATGACAAAGTTGTGGGTTGGAAGTTTGATTTTACTCCATTTCCTTCCTTTTTGATGTGTTTTGTTTGATCAGCTTGGTTTCTCAACTTTGTCATCATTGGGTTTACACTTCATCAAGTGGGTATTTCTAAATTGCCACCATATTTTCACCCATCTTCTGAGCTTTCTAACCATATAATTTTTTTAAATTTGAACAACACAAACATATTATTATTGAATTTCTTTTACCAGTGTCTCCATAGTTCTCAAAGACACATGTGTACCATTTTTTTAATAACTTTTGATCTACTTATCCAATTTTTTAAAAAATTATATATTATTGTAGTGCACTTGATTCTTTACAATTTTAAAAATAATAATTGTATTTTCGATTGTTTTGGTATAAGTTATGCTTTGCGCATGAACAAGTACTTGATTTTTAGGATGTGCTCCATTGGAAAAATCATTAAAAAAAATACTCAACAAAAAATTACAAAAAAATACACAACTTCTATTTCTCACTCTTAACTATGTTTCTGCCAAAGGATTTGTCAAAATACTAAATCTAACAGTGACTTTTTTGATGCGCACGTCAGACACTATGTTATGTTTTTCAGAAAAAATCAGGGTCTTTTTTTTGTGCGCGAAGGATTTGACCCCCTTAATCTTATCCAATTTTAAAAAAAATTAGTATTTTGGAAACTAGATTCAGAGTATATAATATTTGTTCTTTGATTATCTTCATATCTTGAGTGGATGACTTTCAGCTTTCGCCTCCAAGTTCAGGTTAACCTGATTTCAGAAAAAAAGTGTCCACTTATACCCCCCTTTTTGCACACCATCTTTGTGCACTTACCCCGATATTTCCTTTCTATCATTATCTCTCCCTCTTTATATTCCTACCTATCCTCATATCTCACTCTTTTTATCCCTATTTATCCCTCTCCCTCTCTCTTCCCATCACTCCCTCTTTTTATGTCTCTCTACTTCTCATCTCTCTCTAACACATACACATATAAACTCTTCGTTTCTCCCTCTCCATCTCTATCTCTATCTATATCTCTATATATTCCCCCCTCTATCCCTCTCTCTCTCTCTTTAAACCTTTCTCTATATTACTTCTCTCCATCACCTTTCTCTCACTCTTGCCTCCTCTATCTCTATATCTTTTTCTCTATCTCCCTCTCACTCCTCTATATCTCTCCCTATCCCTTTATGTCTATCTATATTTACCTCTATCTATATCACTCCATCTCCCTTTCTCAATATTTTAATCTCTCTTCTCTATCCATATCTTTCTCTATCTCTACCTCCTTATTTCTCGATCTCTCTCTATCTCTTCGTCTCTTTCCCTATCCCTCTCCATCTGTCTATATTTCCCTCTATTTATATCTCTCCCTCTCCCTCTCTATAATCGAATCTCTAGATCTCTTTCTTTCCTCTACCTATCTCTCATCCTTTCTCACCTTCCCTCTCTATCTCTCCCTCCTCTCTATTTCTCCTCAGACATCTATCATTCCCTCATTCCCTCCCCATCCCCCTATCTATCTCTCTATCTCTACCTCTCTCTTCCTTTATATTTATATATACTTCTATCTATTTCTTTCTCTTCCAATATAAATCCATATCTCCCTCTATCTCCAACTATTTCTCTCCCCCTCTCCCCATCTCTATTTTTCCATCCCTATTTCTCTCTTTTTATTTAATCTCTCTCTCTCTCTCTCTCTCTCTCTCTCTCTAGCCTCTTAGCTTTCTATCTATATCTCTCCCTCTACTTCTCTATCTCTTAATCTAGTTTTTCCCTCTTCCTCTCTTACTCTGCCTTCATCTCTACCTCTATCTTTCTGTCTCCCCCTTTACCTCTAGACATGTCTCCCTCTATCCATCCATCTCTCTATTCCCTTATCCCTCTTTTATACCTCTATATCTATATCTCTTTTTCTCTCTATATCTATCTTTCCATATTTCTTCTTTCAGCTATCCTTTTATCTCTATCTAGTTATCTTTTTATCTGTCTCTACGACTATATCTCTCCCTCTATGTATCACTTTGTCTCTCTATCTTTATATTTCTATCTCCCCCTCTCCGTCCCTCTATTTTCCTCTTCAATATCTATCTGTTCCTTTCTCTCTCTCTCTCTCTCTCTCTATATATATATATATATATCTTCATATATATTTCATTCTCTTGATCTTCCTCTCATCTTTTTCCATCTCCGTCTCCATCTTTATCTATATCTCCATCTTTTTCTTTATCTTTATTCTCCATAATTATATCCTTTTCTCTATCCCTCTCTCTCCCTCTCATCCTATCACAAACATAACTTGAGCCTATTGGTTCTCAAAGAAATTGATTATTTCTTGATTCAAAGGTTTTGTTTAAGTTATGATTGGATCCTTGTAAGGGTTGCATAATTGATTTGAAGCTATCACTTCTCCATTAAGACCTTTGTTGCACAAACAACATCATTTTCTAAGTGACCTACTAATTGACCTCATGTAAAAGAAATAAAATATTTTCTTAATTTGCCTTACACACCTCTTCGATATACCCATTGCACACCAAGGTGCAATTTCTAGTTTATTTTTGTTCATATTAATTTTTAAATTTTTTTGTGCAAACACAATTTGATACTATTTGAAGAAAAATAAGGATAGGGAGTTTTGTCAAACTAATCATATAGGAAATAATAACCTTTCATATATTCCCATTTAGTGCAAGGGTACTCCCCTCACATGCACATGCTTAATGGCACTAATAAAGGGTGTTAGCAGTAGCCAAGAAGGAAGACTGAGAGGGGCCGGGGGGGGGGGGGGGGTAAATCAGTCTTCACCGAAATATCAAACTTAATCACAAAACATAGATATGATATGTTAGGTCCAATATGGAAAGCTAATGTACTGAGAGGGGAGGGGTGAATCAGTACTTCAAAACTTTTCTTCAATAATAACTTTACTGAAAAACATAAACTGAATACTACTGAAACATAATATAAAGCTAAAACATATAAATAACATTCATACATGTTTCACTCCATAACACATATATTTTGGTTACGCAGAAACTCTTTGTTAGAGAGAAAAACTGCGGTGGGGATGGTACCCACAACTTCACTACTGCAATAATAAAGGTTGCCCGGTTAGAGCTACATGTTTATCTATTTCTGATAGCTTACCCTGTTAGGAGTATCAAGATATTTAGATCTACCTTGCTAAAGGATTTTACAACACTTATACTAAATGCTGTACCTGGTTAAAGGCTTTACAATTTATAGACTTTGTTAGAGTCTTTTACCCTGTTAAAGGTTTCTCTTACAACTCAAAATAATACAATCAAAATCTTTACAAAATATCTACAACTTCACATCTGAAATGTTATAGCAGATTCTATGTGCTCAATATGAAATTACCTTGCTCATAGCATACCTCGGTAATTGATAAATCAACTCGGTAAACCCTTCTATTTACTTTATTCCTTAACTGTTCTCTGAAATCTTTCTCGGTGACCTCTGAACATCTCTGTCAGTCATAATAGTCACAACACATTGTGCTTTCTCATGATTTTTCCTTTCAACTTATCTATCACACATGTCTTGCTTCATACATTTTGATCCTCATTTCATGCTATATAAATAGATCTCTTACGATGGTAATCTATTCATGCTTCGATCTTACAAACATGATTCATCGAATGACTAACCATACAAATTATTTCATTAGATAGATGTCCTCAAAATCATACAAAATCATAAGGTGCAATTTCCTATGTGATAATGGTTCCCTATTCCTCGATCTTGTAACACGTTTCCACATATGTGTCCAGGTTCAATGAATTTGGTAACATGTTTTACTCGGTTCATATTAACTCGTTATACCATCTTTGTTGCTCAGTAGACATAGAGTGTTACTCGGTAGACAACTCGGTGTATACTAAACTCTGTGACTTCTTTCTTCTATAACCGACTGCTTTAGTGCTTACCGACTAAGTATTTCAGTAGTATTAACCAACTAGAGTATATAGGATGACTTTGGACATAAAACTAATGACAACTTAGTAAATAGTAACAATCTCCCCTTTTGACATTAGTTTGGTATGTTTGACAAAAACTCTTTTCAAAGTCATAACTCAAAAATCTATATACTCACAAAAATTGACTAAACTGACAGTATATACAATTGTCAATAAATAGTATACTTAGATATACTCCCCTTATCAATATACTATACATAACTCTGATTTTGCATGCAGCTTTACTATTGTGTATTCACTGCTTGGTGTTCACTGCTCCCCCTATCAAAATTACCTATACATCCATATACTTTGATATGCTTGGCATACTTCCTCTTGTATACACTATACTCCCCCTTTTTGACAAACATCAAAACTAGTTACCATTCGGTGGAGGCAACTGATCATAAATAGATTTGTACTTAGTTCGATCATCAGTGAGAGCATTGGTAAGGGCACTCTTGACACTGTCCATTAGGGAATTCTGAGCTGTAATATCAGCTAACAGTGAAATCAGACCATCTAAAGTGCTTCCCTCTTGTTGAGTGAATAAATAGGTAGCTCGGTTAATCTATTCTTGGACGGAGGACAAGTGTGGAATGAATAAGGTTTTAAGACTCACGACATCCATTCTTATTTTGTGCTCTTCATTCCGAAGTTCCAACTATTGAGCCATGAGAGATTGTAACTTGGTATAGAAATTTTGAATAGAATTGGGCTCGGTGGTCAATTTATTTGAGAGATCGGTGATCTCTTTTTCAATAGCTGTGGTTTTATGTTTGATATCCTTAATGAATAAAGAAAATGTATAGAGCTTTTGAAATAAATAAATAATATGTTTGAGTTGAGGGGACAACTCAACAATGAGTCCGACTAGCTTAACTTTACCGATAGCAATGGCTTTTTGTACCTCTTCAATCATTTTGGCAATGAGCTCTTTGTCCTTCAATTTGCTCAAGTATTCAGATGCGTCTACTCCAGATGCTTCTATTTTAGTGAGGAGTTCATCCAATTGAATATGGATGGCTACATCTTTTGTCACGGGAGCTTCAGGTAGCATTTCTATTAATAACGCTTTAACCTTATGAAATACTCTATTTTTCTTCTGTATAGCCATTTGTCTCTCTTATTCTGCTTTGGCTTTTCATTGTTCTCCGAATTCAATGAGTGCTTGCCCTTTCAGTTTTGAAATGTCTACATATGGCAACACAATCGGCTTTGACAGATCTAGCTTGAAACTATGCTTCTTCATTTTCTTCTCTTTAGATGATGAGGCTTTCATCAGTTAAACCAGTACAATGGCTTGGGAGGCTTGTTCACCCTCGGTAGAGGCAACACTTTTGTCGGTTTCTTTAGCCTCAGATGTAGCCTTCGGTGATTCCTTGCTTGGGGTCTCGGTGGCAACAATTTCAGTGCTTGTTGGGGCTTGAGAAGTTTGTTCCCTAGTGGTCTAAGAAGTAGCTTCTCCTTTGGTAGACTGTTGACCCTCTTTGCCTGGTTCAGTGTCCTAAGGTGTCTTATTTGAAACATGTTGAGTTACTGGAGGATAGGACTTGACTTGTTCCAAAACTGATTCACTTGATACTAGTTTGGCATAGGCATTCCCTTCTATCATCTCCTGTTCTTGTACCTCGGTGTCCATGATATCCTCATCAAGTTGTATAGTACTAGCAGGATCTTGCTCGATGATGTCAACTATTTCAACTTCACCTTGCTCATCAACACTCTTGATTCGAAAAATTTCTTGCCATTTTTCTTTTGTCTCTTTCTCTACTTCAAGATAAAGGCCATTCATTAGTTTCAAGGCTCTTTGCTTGACTAGAAAGTTTGTTTGGTAGTTTTTCAGATGTTCACTTATCTCATCTACCGACATGTCTGGAAAGAGATGTACCAGACTTCTTTCTCTCATCTTCTTTTCTGAGTCCATAGCATATTACCACCTGTTATCAATGTGTAAGTACAATGCTTTTGGAAGAGAATTAGTTACTTCCAATGGGACTAATTAGAATTTAAGAAGTGTACATACAACTGACTCTTCTATTTTCCTCTTTTCTTCTTCTATCCGAGAGTCATATTTGACATACCTAAATGACCCAAATCCACCATATTGTTTCAAATTGGCACAAAATTATCAACACTATGTACATCTTCCTTTTTGTTTTTGACAATCTGAAATTTATTTTTGTCTTTAGATTCTGTGTCACTTGACTCTTTATTCAAAATGAGTCTTCAAGTAGACTTCTTATAAGTTTTTGTTACCTTAGGCATTGCAACATTTTTCTGCTTCTTACTCGGTGACACTACAGATGATCTAGTATTGGGGCGCTTCACTGGAGGAGTAGGTGATACCTGTGATGTATCCCGTTTCTTCCTTTTCAAAAATTTGCCTTTTGGCAACTTGGTGCTCAATGTAATTGCTACTTCTTGGGCTTCAGATTCCTCCTCAGTGATGACTTGATCGCTCTTGACAGGAGTGGAGGAAGAACCATCTCCAAATTTCTCTATTAATACTTTGATCATTTTGGTTGCTTTCCTTGTAGCCTTAGGAACTACAATACTCATCTTAACTTTTTCTTTGACCTCTTCATAGGTACCATACCTAATCTCGGTAGCATGCCTTGGAAGTGCAAGAAGGGCATCTATCTGCTGCTACGTAATGTCAGAATCAATCTCATAACCCATAGGCAACAAGGATTGAGTTCTTGGTTCTACTGCATTGGCATAACAGTAGTCGGTGTCCACTTCAAAACATATATCATCCTTGTATATCTCCACTAACTGGGGTGGTATTCTGTGCCTGTTATGCATCTTTTCTTAAAATTTGCTAAAATAATCATCCATTATATCATTGAAATTATCACCTAGCTGTTTGATAAAATCATTTATCTGATGGGTGATTGGTCGGTGTAACTCCCAAACTACGTTACCGATTGATGGAAATAATTTCTGAAAATAGAAAAATATGCATACTAAGAGTGACCCAAACTTTAGTGTGTTTTCTGAGTTGTTCTTCTTCGGCTTCCTTATGGTGTTGATATTTTCAAAAAGATTTTTCAACAACACTTCGCATAGGTCAATCTTCATACCCTTTTTCACAATTTTGTATGCTAAATCAACACCTGCACATGGTACACTATTTTCTCTTGCCGACTGAAAGAAACAATAACCTATGACTCTAATTGCAAACTTTAGCTCTGCATTTGTAACATTATTCAATTTCAGACCTCTGCAATTAGATTCAACTCCGGTTAAAGTGATCATTTCTTTCTGTGAAATCATTTTCTGAGCTCGGGCATGGTCAAATATAGGGTATCCGGTTATTAAGTGGATGATTTCCTTGGTGATTTTGAATGGTTGCTCCTCTAACCACATAAAGTCATCATGAACTCTGCTCAAAACAAATTTAACCCATTGGGGTTTGAAGACTCGCGGGTAGGTTAGGGCTTCGGTCAATCCCTTGACTTTGATATGCTCATATTTGCTATCCAGATTTCCATCAGTGCATAATTCATCATACGTGTCCTTGATCTCAATATGACCTAGTTCCTCAACATGACACTTAGTGTAGAATCTGACATCCTCAACCAATAGAACCCTATCCGGAATGAGAGATAATGCATTTTTATCATCAGGTTTGGATGCTACTTTGGGAGGTAAGGAATATTTCAGTGAGGGCTTCTCAATGGTTTCAACAACAACAGGTTTTTGAATCTTTGGAGCCATTTCAAACTTTGGATAATTACTAATGAAAAAGGCTTAGGGTTTGAAACTTAACCAGCAAACACTTTCCACTTAGTAAATATAAAGCAGGTATTCTCAACTAATATGATCGGTTGACTTGCTTGAAAAATGCATTGAGATTGATGAATAAATACCTTGAAATTTGCTCGGGAGGAGTTTGATCGCCTTTGAATCGCTTAGCTCTGCTTTCTGAAAACTTGGTAAGTGTAAAATGACCGTGAAAAAGGCTTTAAGTACACATTTTACCTTATCAGGCTTTGTGTAATTAGGTAAGAAAGCATTAAATGCACTTGGTTCCACTAAACCGATTACCTTCCTTTTTATGCTTTTACTAGACAGGCTTCCTGCATTTACCGACTTCTCTGGTACTCCAAAAGACCAGATAAAATTTCAAACTTGCTATTGCATCTTAGCTATGCAAATTTTGGAATTAAGTACATGATAAAATAGGAACTATTAAGATATAACCTTGAGAGAATGTAGTCCCTTCATACCTTTATTGATTAATTTTAAATAGATGCACCTAGCTCCATAGGTAAGGTGCTTTCTTCATTAGTTGACACATTTTTCTTCTTTTTCCAAATCATCTATAATTTGCTTCTTATTTCCTCAGTATCTCCTCTGGGTTGATCTCTGCAATCTCTGGCCAAGTGTCCAACTTTGTGACAATGAAAACATGCCATACCAGGGTTTCTCCATGATCTTCGGCTGTTCATTCCAAACCTTATAAAGCAGTTGGCACTTATATGTCCATATCTTCCACAACATTCACACCATATCCTTGTATTGTAATCCCATGGAACTGTAGTATAATGTTGGTTGATATCTGTGTGAGTTCAGTAACTTCTAGCATTTGCTCGGTGTGAAGACCACATATAGTTTTTCTGCTTAAACCAACACTTCTTGGTACTATGACCATATCTATTGTAGTTTTTGCAAAACCCCTTGAATTTTGCCTTCTGATAATTGTTAACAGACTTAGTCCTACACTGATTAGATGTGTGACCATGCTTATTGCAATTATAACAATAACCATTAGACCTAGTGACATTCGGTTGCTTACCTTTTTTGATTTGGCACATGTTGGCAGTATGTCCTTGTTTTCCATAGTAGTTGCAAATAAGCTTCTTTCCTTTGATGTTCTTCTTGTTTCCAGCTTGTTTTGATGATTATCCTCTCTCAGTGGTGTTGATCCCTTTCTCGGTGGAGTTCTTTCCTTTGTAACCGAGTCCTGCATCTTTGTTGGGTTGATTTATATTCAGTTGGTCATCCAACATCTTTGATGCTTCATAACTTTTCTTCAGTGTTTCTTTGGATTTCTTCTCTGTTTCAAGTTCATCGGTCAATCTTGATATTTCAATTTTCAATGCTTGATTCTCATTTTCCTTTATATTTGCTTCATGATGTGCATAACCAAATTGATCAGATAGATTTTGTTGAATTCCAGTCATCCTTGTGATTTCATCATTCTTTTCAGACACTAATGCTTCAAGCTATTGTTTTTCTCTTTCTGTGTCTCTTATGTTATCCTCGGCTGTCCTTAATGCATCAAGATTTTTCAGTCATCTGTGTGCTGAAATGCTCATGTTCTCTTTTCATTGCTTTTAGCTGATCAGTCAATGCTTTGTTCTTTTCTTTCAATACTCCAATAATTTCTTCAGTCTCTTCAGATATACTGTTCTCAGATGATGTCTCAATTTGTTCCACCAGCTCTTGTGATTCCTGCAAATCATCAGACAATCTTCTTCTAACTTTCAGTGATCTTTGCATTTGTTTTTGCATGTCTGCAATCACTTGATTAGCATGATCCAATTCATTTTGAAGATTCACAATCCTCCAAGATTGTTTGTAGCCTTCCATTGATAAGATCTTTCTCTTTAGGTAGTTAAACCCTTTTCCAAGATTGAAGCTTTGATACCAATTGTTAGGTCCAATATGGAAAGATAATGTACTGAGAGGGGAGGGGTGAATCAGTACTTCAAAAATTTTCTTCAATAATAACTTTACTGAAAAATGTAAACTGAATACTGCTGAAACATAATATAAAGCTAAAACATATAAATAACATTCATACATGTTTCACTCCATAACACATATATTTTGGTTACGTTGAAACTCTTTGTTAGAGAGAAAAACTGCGATGGGGATGACACCCACAACTTCACTACTGCAATAATAAAGGTTGCTCAGTTAGAGCTACATGTTTAGCTATTTCTGATAGCTTACCTTGTTAGGAGTATCAAGAGCTTTAGATCTACCTTGCTAAAGGATTTTACAACACTTATACTAAATGATGTACCTGGTTAAAGGCTTTACAATTTATAGACTTTGTTAGAGTCTTTTACCCTGTTAAAGGTTTCTCTTACAACTCAAAATAATACAATCAAAATCTTTACAAAATATCTACAACTTCACATCTGAAATGTTATAGCAGATTCTATGTGCTCAATATGAAATTACCTTGCTCATAGCATACCTCGGTAATTGATAAATCAACTCGGTAAACCCTTCTATTTACTTTGTTCCTTAACTATTTTCTGAAATCTTTCTTGGTGAACTCTGAATATCTCTGTCAGTCATAACGGTCACAACACATTGTGCTTTCTCATGATTTTTCCTTTCAACTTATCTATCACACATGTCTTGCTTCATACATTTTGATCCTCATTTCATGTTTTATAAATAGATCTCTTATGACGGCGATCTATTCATGCTTCAATCTTACAAACATGATTCATTGAATGAATAACCATACAAATTATTTCATTGGATAGATGTCCTCAAAATCATACAAAATCTTAAGGTGCAATTTCCTATGTGATAATGGTTCCCTGTTCATCGATCTTGTAACACATTTCCACATGTGTCCAGGTTCAATGAATCTGGTAATACATTTTACTCGGTTCATATTAACTCGGTATACCATCTTTGCTGATTGGTAGACATAAAGCGTTACTCGGTAGACAGCTCAGTGTATACTAAACTCTGTGACTTATTTCTTCTATAACCGACTGCTTTAGTGCTTACCAACTAAGTATTTCGGTAGTATTAACCGACTAGAGTATATAGGATGACTTTGGATATAAAACTAATGACAACTTAGTAAATAGTAACAATGATAAACTACAATAACAACAAAGATAAGAAAATTGAGAGCACAACACACAACACTAAAATTTTAACGTTGAAAACTAGGTTAAGGAAAAAACCACGGTGGGAACCTACCCATATCAAGATGATACTTTGCAATAGTATGTGAAAATATTACAATGGGGAATGCACATGCATTCAAGCATACTTCCTAGAGCTCACTACTCAAAACATAATGGCCTGAAAAGCTACAACCCTTAGGGAAGTCTCATTGACTTACAATAAGATTCAGACTACAATCCAGAATAAATGAATTGAAAGAATAACATCTCCAAATGCCTGATTACAATTCTGGTTAAGCACATATGTCTTCTCTACAACACCAATCTCTCCTCAATCTCAACACCTAAGGATAAATCTCTTGTTCACACACAAAAATCTCTCTAATAATGCATACATAACATCGACACCTGAATTACATGAACATGTCACCTATATATACAACTCATCAACCTTAACAATAAGGTCGGCTAAACCCTCAACCCTCAATTAGAAAATTACATCAGACAATATGAAGATCGACCACCAGACCAGTATAATTGTTTACATAGAATAACATGGATCTAAATCAAATTACCAAATGCTCAACACCACTAGAAATCATGCCAAGATCAACCACAACACGCTATACCACCAGGAAAACTACATAACAGGAAGAACATCATCAGTTCAACAAAGTCACCAAGAACTTGCACAATGAAAAATACAGATCACCAAAACAAATAGAACACAATAAGGAAACAACAGAAAGCATGTTAGAATCATCAGAAATAGCTGCGCCAACACAACTTATCAAATCTTCATCTATCAACAACTGATAGCTCAAGAACACAACCAATCAACAACTGACATGAAGAAAGATAGCTTGTGGAGAACCAAATCATGATCCATCTGAAATGAAGATACACAAGACTGTCTCAAGCAATATCCCAAAAACTCAACACAAGATCTAATCACACTAGAATATACTGGAGGAAATACTGAACTCTGCAAAACAGTGATCAACAAACCAACGCTAGAAACCAGATTATAAGATCTTCCCAATCTGCAATCACCAGAGTAATACATAGGAGTATGTTAACATCAATGACAACAATATATCCTAGTAGCAATAATGACCAACATTCTCCAACAATCTCCCCCTTTGGAATTGATGACAACATATGAATGTGAAAAACAATCAATGCAAAGAAAGAGGATATCTCCAACAAACTCCCCCTAAGATCAAGACATATAAAGCCGTTTTTCACATGATCTCTCTCCCCCTTTGATAGAAATGCTAAATATCTCAAAATAAAAAACCAAACTTACTCTCCCCCTTAGAATATGAAACATGAATCTCTCTTCCCAAAACACAGACTACTCCAGTAGAGGAGCAACACCGACTCACCAATCTAGATAAAAGGATAAGACTGTGAAATCTACCAGATTGATGCAACTTAATGCATATATTTCTCACCAAGAGGGGTGGGTACCCATAACTTGTTTCTCAAATAGACAAATGTATATGTAGGAAAAGGCTTAGTGAAAATATCAGTTATTTGTTCCTTTGTAGATACATAACCAAGCTTCACCTTCTCTTCACTAACTTGCTCTCTGAAGTAATGATATTTGATTGACACATGCTTAGTCTTTGAATGTTGCACTGGATTATTTGACATGTTAATAACACTAAAATTATCACAGTATATAAGTATGATATCCTTCAACATTTTCTTCATCCAGACTACCTGAGTGTAATTACTAGCAACAACAATGTACTCAACTTCAACAATAGATAAGGACACCAAATCTAATTTCTTACTAGCCCCTGAAACCAACTTCTTACCCAAAAGTAATGCTCCACCAGTAGTGCTCTTCCAATGATCAACATCACCAACCCAATCTGCATCAGTGTAGGCACCATAGTGTCGTAAATTGTACACCCTTGCTAGGGTGGTACAATTTCACACTTAGGTTAGTACCCACCTTAGTGTGTTTGCATATTGCATTATTATTTCCCTTTAAGAATTTAATTAATTAATTTAATTAAATCTAAATTCATATTTCATCACTTCACACATTATAAAATTGGGCCCTTTATCCTAAGTGTGCCCCTTTTTAATTTTATTCCTCTAATAAATCATTTAATCATAGACCCTAATTATGTCCTATTTCGACCTTTAAGGCCTGATTTCACATATCAAAACACCTCAAAATTAGCCGTAACTTTGGGATTCACTTTAATATCATCATATATAATGACCCTAAAAAATTGGTGAAAAGTTGGTCAGGCCGTGGGGGGAATGCAAATGGTCCTCGACTTTTTTCTTTAAATTTCAGGAGCATAATTCTATGATATTATAATGCTTAACCCCAAAAGATTGGCAGGAAATTCATTTTCTAGGTCGGCCTAAAGGAAGAATTAAGTTGAAATTAAGATCTAGGGTTTCATACATCAGAGCTCTCTTTCTTCATTTGAAGGCAACTAAGATGGATCTAATCTAAGGAAGTTTTCAGCAAACCAAGCATAAGGAACCTTCTATGTAGTGAAAGAGAAGCCTCTGTGGCATCTTCAACAACATTCAACAACATTCAAAAACATTTCATGAAGCATTCATCATCAATTAGGAGCCTTGAAGACATTGAAGAGTAATAGGAGATCTAGTGGCAATATCTTTCCCTTGGGGATTGGTATGATTTCATGTTATTTTCATGTCTTTGTATGAGATTCTTTACATCAATTTTCACATTTACCTTCATTGTTTAGATCATTTAGCATATTTGGTTTGAAGCATTGTTATTTACATTCACATTTACATTTAGGATTTACTCTCATGCATAGGGTAGCTCTAGTTTCTTATCATTTAAATTCTTGCATACACACTAGGTTCTAGCACACACATTTTCAGTACATTATCGGCTATTTGTGGAAGTGGAAATCACCAACACAGGGGTTTGACTAAGGAAAAACCCCATATAGACACCCAAACCTTATCTTTTTAGTTGTAGGTGTAGAAACAAGCATTTAGAGGCAGTTTCAGATTTGGAAAAGGCATCAACACCATCCAAAAGTCTCAGAAGTGCATAAATATGTCAAGGATAGGGAGTCACACCCTGGTCCTGCCCAGGATAGGGGTGTGGCACCATGGTCCCTCCAATTTGTAGTCAAGTTTGACAGGTTGCAGACTCATGGACCTCCAGTTTGTAGTGTGTCAGTTGCAGCCTCTTGTTTGCAGAAACATGACAGTGGCATGGCACCCTGGTCCAAGTCAGTTTTGTTTAATTTGCAGCATCACATACACATCCAGAATCCTCCCCCTTTCATTATTTCAGTATCTTAGTTTCAGATCTGCAAGTTTATTCAATTTCAAGTTCATTTGTGCTTCATTCTTCATATCCTAGTTTAGTTGATCAATCGAATCCTAGTTTTTCTCATCATTTGCAACAAGAGGAATAGAAACCCTAAGAGGTAATCCTTGGCTCTCTCTTTCTCACAAGAAGTAGCCAAAGTGAGTTATCTCCCTAGGTGCTTTCATATTCCCAATGTGTTGGAAAAAGTGGGATTAGGTTCTAGTCACCCAATCTTGCTTTTCCCACCACCACAAGCACATAGCATGAAATCATCATTCCTTGGATACCATACACCATAATTCATAGTTCCTTTCAAGTATTTGAATATCCTCTTCACATTAGTGACATGATTCTCTTTCAGATTAGCTTGATATCTAGCAGCCATGCACATAGCATGCATAATGTCCATCCTAGTCTGAGTAAGATATAGCAGAACACCAACCATAGATCTATAGAAACTCTGATTAGCTTTTAGATATTCATTATTCTTAGACAATTTACAACTAGTCACCATAGGAGTTCCAACAGGTTTGGAGTCATCTAACCCAAACTTCTTCAGCAATTCCTTCACATACTTAGTTTGAGATATGAATATACCTTTTCTAGTCTGTGAAATCTACAAACCTAAGAAGAATTTCATCTCACCTATCATAGACATCTCAAATTTTTTCTGTATATCACCGACAAACTTCATGCTCAATTCATCATCACCTCCAAAGATAATATCATCAACAAATAATTCAACAATTAGGATGTTATCATTTTCTATCTTAAAGTACATATTGCTGTCAGTAACACCTTTACTAAATCCCAAATTCAACAAATATTTATCTAGTCTAGCATACCAAGCTCTAGGGGCTTGCTTCAGTCCACAAAGAGATTTCTTTAGTCTACATACCATGTCTCCATCATCTGACAATGAAAATCCATTAGGTTGCTCAATGTAGACTTATTCCTCAAGATCACCATTCAAAGAGGCAGATTTGAAATCCATCTGATATACCTTGAAATCTTTATAAGCAACGTAAGCAAGCAACAGTCTAACAACTTCAAGTCTGGCCACCAGAGAAAAATTCTCCTCATAATCTATTCCTTCTTTTTGAGAATATCCTTTGCAAACCAATCTGGCTTTATTTTTGACCACTTCACCGAGTTCATTCAATTTGTTCCTAAATACCCATTTAGTACCAATAACATTCTTATCCTTAGGTCTAGGCACAAGTTCCCAAGTATTATTCTTTTCAGTCTGATCTAGTTCTTCTTCCATATCTCTCATCCAATTTTCATGTTTGCAAGCTTCAACAACATCTTTAGGCTCAACTTTAGAAATCAAACATACTTCTTCAGCAACTAACTTTCTTCTAGTCATTACACCTTTATTCTTATTACCAATAATTTAATTTTTAGAATGATTTAGTCATTACACCTTTATTCTTATCACCATGTACTCTTCCTTGTCTTTAGCTGGTAACTGGTTATAGATATTCTCTCTATTCATATAGTTCTTCTCGCCCTTTCACAATAATGCCAAAGTGAAAGTAAAACATGTAATGTCAAACTTCACTGATAAGCATCATCAACCTGCAACTTGATGCTCCCCCTATGGAATAACTCCACTCTACACCAATCCTACTATAAAATTCTACAAGTAGCTCTAGGACTGATGTAATCTACATCATGCTCAATTGACCTCATGGAGGGGTACAACCCCTAGCTGACTTATAAGATACTCAAAAGTAGTCTTAGGAAGAGGTTTAGTAAAGATATCTGAAAGATGCTCCTTGGTAGAAACATGCTCCAATATCACATCTTTACTCTGCACTTTTTCTCTCAAGAAATGATACTTCAATTCAATATGCTTGGTTCGTGCATGCAAAACAGGGTTCTTTAAAATATTTAGAGCATTGGTGTTATCGCATAAGATCTTTATTGGTTCTAAAAACTTCATCTTGAAACCTTCTAGAATGTGTCTCATCTAGATAGCCTAGGTACAATTCATATAAGCTGCAACATACCTAGCTTCAACAGTAGACTAAGTTACACAACTCTACTTGCTTCACCATGAAACAAGTCTTCCTCCAAGAAAGATTGCTCCACTGATTGTTTTTTTTTTCTGTCATCAATATTACCTGCCCAGTCTGCATCTGTATACACCTTCAAATCAAAGTTACCTACATATGGATACCATAAACCATAGTCAATAGTACCTTTCAAATATCTGAATATCCTCTTGGTTGCTATCAAATGTGTTTCCTTTGGATTCTTCAGAAATCAGGCAACTATACCAACTGCATGATCTATATCTGGTCTACTGTGAACAACATAGTGCAATTTCCCTATCATTGACCTATACTCCTTTTCATCAATAGATGTGTCTTCATCCTCTTTAGAAAATTTACAACCTGTAACCATTGGTGTCCCAAATAGTTTACAGTCACTCATACCAAATGTCTTTAATACCTCTTTTACATACTTAGACTGTGTGATAAAAATACCACTCTTCATTTGCTGAATTTTCAAGCCTATGAAATTTTTTATCTCTCCCACTAGAGACATTTCAAACTCACTTTTCATTTCATTTTCAAAGTAATTGCTCATGTCATCATTGCCTCCAAATATGATATCATCCATAAACACTTCACTAACTAGTATCTTATCTCCTTCAGATTTGAGATATATGTTGCTATCTTCACTGGTTCTCTGAGAACCTATCTTCATCAGGTGTGAATGTAACCTCTCATACCATGCTCTTGGTGCTTGCTTCAAACCAAATAGTGCCTTGTGCAATTTTCATACCATATCCTTTGCATCAGTCAAAGCATAACCATCTGGCTGCAATGTATACTTCTTCTTCCAGTATTCCATTCAAAAATATTGACTTCACATCCATCTCATATTCTTTGAATCCCTTATGTGCTACAAATGTAAGTAAAGTCCTGACACCTTCCAGTCTAGCAACTAGTGCAAAAGTCTCACCATAGTCTTCTCCTTCTTCATGTTCATAACCTTTGCATACCAATCTAGCTTTGTTTTAGACTACTACTCCATCTTCATTCATTTTGTTCTTGAATACCCACTTAGTATCTATCACATTTTTATTCACCAGTCTGGGTACTAGGGTCCATGTGTTGTTCTTCTCAATTTGATCAAGCTCATCCTCCATAGCTTTGATCTAGTGATCATCTCCAAATGCTTCCTTAGCAGTTCTCAACTCAATAGTGGAGATCATGCAAGAATTTTCTCTAATTCTTCTTCTGGTTAGCACTCCAAGCATGTTTATCTCCAATAATCTGGTCAGGATTATGATTGACTCTCACATACCTCAGAATAACATGATCATTATCTTTAGGTTCTTCTTCTTCATTATGATCATCTTCTTCTGAATCTACCTATTTCGGTTGAATTGGTACAACAACATTCTCTTTACCAGTTTCAGGTTTCATTGGTTCTGGCTCCAAAAATAGAATGTGAGGATCTTATTTCTTTTTCTCCACACTAGTTTCCCCTAAGACTTTAGGATACTCATCTACTCAAATATCATCACTCAATGATTCTCTATGTCCGGTTGTTGTAACATTTGTAGGCCTTACTCTTGGTGGAGTAACCAAGAAATATGCCTTCATCAATTTTAGCCTCAAACTTGCTAACATAGTCACCTCTCTTAATAAAACATTTACTGCCAAATATCTTAAAATAACTGACATTAGGTAATCTACCATACCAGTATTTATAAGGAGTTTTATACTTACCTCTCTTTACCAATATCTGGTTCATAGTATAGACAGTTGTGTTGACAACTTCTCTCCAGAAAGGTTTTGCTACACCTCCTTGTATCAACATCGTTCTAGCAGCTTCAACAATTGACTGGTTTTTCCTCTCTGCAATACCATTATGTTGTGGTATTCTCGATGCAAAAATCTGCCATTTGATACCATTTTCTTCACAATATCTAGTGAATTACTCAGAAGTAAATTCACCACCTTGATCAGTCCTCAGACACTTTATCTTCTTACCACTTTCCTTTTCAGCTAAGGCCCTGAATGCCTTGAACTTACCAAATGACTTATCCTTCAGGAATGTGACCCACATCATTCTTGAGCAATCATCAATGAAGATCATAAAATATCTGTCACCTTGAATACTTTTAGTCCTTATGGGTCCACATAGATCTGTATGAACCAAATCTAACAGATGTTCTACTGAAAAAAACTTTCTCTTAAAAGTTGAGGATGTCATCTTTCCCAACTGACATTCCTTACACAGAGCATTAACCGGTTTGTCCAACTGAGGCAAACCTCTCACTATCTTGGAATTACTCACTTTAACAATTTTATCGAAATTTATATGACAAAATCTCCTATGCCAAAGCCAACTTTCATCTACTTTAGCAATTAAATAGTTGTTGACTTGAGGATTTAGGTGAAACGGGTTCCTTTTGTTTGCTTGTCGGTTGCAATCAGTTCGCATTTTCTCCCATAGATTTTGCACATTCCATTCTTAAATTCCAATGGATATCCTCTATCATTGAGTTGAGCAACACTGAAAAGATTGTGCTTTAATCCTTCAACCCAATAGACATCATATGCACTTCTCTTTTCATTAAAAGAAATAGTTCCCTTACTTTTTACCATGCAGCATGAGTCATTACCAAATCTCACAACTCCTCCATCAAATTCCTTCAAAGAAAGAAATTTTCTCCGGTCACTGGTCATGTGGTGTGAACAACCACTATCAATGATCCAATCATCATAATTATCCATGTGAGAAACTAATGCTTTCTGATCAGATGTCTCCTCTTTAATGCATACAAAGACAATTTCTTCATTAGAATCACCCTCAGATTCCACATCAGTGATACCACCATCAACTGCAATAAGACAATTTCTTTTGCCTATTCCTTTGTACTTCTTGAACTTCTCATGCTTGTGCTCATTGTCACCATTAGGACAATTAGCTACAATGTGTCCAATCTTGTTACATGCAAAACATTTCAAAGGAAATTTACCTCTATACTTACCGGTACCTCTGGGCAACTGCTTGGCCAACAATGCTTGAAGCTCAACCAAACTGTCTTCATCATCAACTTCTCTATTGGACCTAGATTCATAACTATGACTGCCATCTCTACTTTTCCTCATAGATGGGTTAGAAACTGAAGCTCTAAGTGCAGATTTAGATTTCTGAACACTACCATCATAACCATTTAATTCAAAAGCAGTAAGATTACCAATGATGGAATCAAGAGTTACCTTAGTTTTATCAATTGACTTTATCTCCTGAATGGCTGCAACTTAGATAACATAGACCTGTAGAAGAGTTCTCAACACCTTACTAATTACTGTGGCACCTTCTACTTTACCACCAGCACTCTTGATCTCACCAACTATCTCTTTGATCCTCTAGCCATATTGTTGTATATTTTCACCTTCAACCATCCGCATGTCATCAAATTTTCCTCTTAGACTATCTTCTTTGGCAATATTCACATGCTCATCACCACTGCAGATCTCCTCAAGTTTCTTCCATACCTCATAGGTAGTCTCCAAACCATGGACATCAACATACTCTGCATTAGACAAAGAATTGATAATAGCCTCCAATGCTTTATTGTTTTCTTGTTGCTCTTTCTTTTCATCATCAGTCATAACCCCACTAGGTGCAACATATTGAGTACCATGTTCCCAGTATTGACTTCCTAGACTCTTGATATAGATTTTCATTCTATCACTCCATATTCTATAGTTCTCTCTGTTAAACTTCAAACCTTCTTTCTTCATCATGTTCTACAATATCTTTACCTCAAGCTGTTAGGCTTAGACCTTAGAGGACCTGAAACGCTTTGATACCAATTGATGGTATGATGAAAAAATATGGATTTGGTCAACTACTGAGAGAGGGGGGAGGTGAATCAATAGCTAGAAAATTGTAAATGCTTTCACCAATCTCAAAATCAACCTCTGAAAGTAAACTCTAAACTGACTGGTTTAAACACTGAACTTCAAATGCAATAATACTGACAAGTTAAACCAGGTGACTTTTATCACAAACTAACAATTAAACAAATTGAAACTCTCAAAACCTTTTAAATGAACCATTCAAATACTTTACTGACATAAGTAAAACATATTTCAGATTGCTGCCAGTTAACATAACATATCAAAGCGGATTTTAGCAGTTAAGCAATTCAACCATAGTAAACATAACCACAAAAGCATTCACCACTTGACACAATATTTTTGATGTGGAAACCCAAAGGGGAAAAGCCATGGTGGGGATGAATACCCATAAGTATTCTGAACTCTTCTGAAGTTCACCCTGTTAGGAACCTAGCCTATTAAAGCTTTACAAAAGTCTTGTTAAGAACAAATCCTGCTAGGGACCACCCGGTCAAGGGATTGACTATAATGCCCTATTAGAAGCAATACCTTGTTAGGAGTAACCTAGGTAGAGGATTTGAAATCCAAGCTAATGGACCACATGGTTAACGGATTTAGATAACACTAAGCTTGTTAGAGCTTACTCGGTTAGGGAATTTGATAGTTGTAATTGTTAGAAGACTGTTGGCATTTGCATGAAGATTGCAATAATGATATGTTATGTTATCATTGATGTCAATTAACTGGGAATGATATTGCTGATATTGTTGTTATTGTTGATATTGTCTTGTAACCAGTAGGAAGAGCTTTGTGAAGGATATTGTAAACCAGTATGTAAGTTTGTGAGTTAAATCGGTAGCCGGTGTAAAAGGTTAAACCCTATCTATGTAATGTAACTGGTAAACCCTACCAGTTGTTTTTGTTAAACCCTAACTGATTAAGGTTGTTGAATTGGTTATGTTGGTTTATGATCTGATGTTGAGCGGTAAATGATGGTGACACGTATGGTCATTGTATGAAGACAAGTTCAAAATGTTTTGGTGCATTTTTTTGTCTAGGGAATAAGCAAAGTGTATTTCATCAAATGCAAAGCATGTGATGAGTTACTGAGCTGGATGAAGCGGTAATCAAGGAGATGTTCAGGTTTTCTTGATTCATGTGTAGAAATTACTATGTAATCCAACAATCATACTTGAACCGAATTTGTTTGTAATCTTTATGAGAGAATTAGGTTTTTGTTGTGTTACCAACCTAATTGATTTGTTTATAAGGTCGATGAAGTTGTCTAGTTGAAGGTGTTGGTAGAGATCAATTGAGTATGTGGTTGCCAAACTAGAAGATGAGTCTGCAGTTTGAGTAAAGGCAGATATGAGCTTAAAAGGATCTGATCAAGCAAGTGTAGTGCTATTCAGACAGATCAAGCAAACTCTTGTTGTTTTCTAACAATTACAATAGAACTGAAATCCCCTAACTGGGTAAGCTCTAACAAGCTTGGTTACTTATTAAATCCTCTAACAAGGTGATCCATTAGCTTGGATTTTGAAATCTTCTACCGAGGTTACTCCTAACAGGGTACTTGCTTCTAACAAGGAATTTGTAGTCAATCCCTTAACCAGGTGATTCCTAACAGGATCAGTTCTTAACATCACTTTTGTAAAAGCTTTAATAGGCTTGGCTCCTAACAGTGTGAACTTTAGAAGAGTTCAAATAGTTATCTTGTGAGTCCCATCTCACCTTGATTTTTACCTATTTGGGTTTCCACGTCAGAAATACTTGTGTCATGTGGTGAATGTTTTTGTGGTTATGATCTTATGGTTGATTTGATTAACTACTTAACTATTCTGATAAGGTATGATAATCAGAAGCATTGAGAAATGAAGTATGTTGACATATGATAAAGAATTTGGATGTTTACAAGTTTAATGTTGTTTACTGTTAAGTTGCTATAACAGTCAACCGATTTTCTTATGAGTTTTTATCTTAACAATGGTATTTCATTGATAAGTTTACTTTGTATGATTGAGATCGAGATTGGGAAAATTTGTATCAGTTTTTCTATTTACTGATTCACCCCCCCCCTTCTTAGTAATCTACCAGATACTTATTCTTTCATCATACCATAAAAACAACAAGGGTTTTCTGATCTGTTTGAATAGCACTACACTTGCTTGTTTAGATCCTTTTCAAGCTCCTATTTGTCTTTACACATACTACAGATACATCATCTAGTTCAGCAACCACAGTCTCTTACTCTCAACCACAAACTGCCAACTCTACAAAAAAACAACTCATCGACCTTATAAACAAATCATCAGGTCGGTAACACATCACAAACCTAAACATCTCATAGAGATTACAAACAGATCGGTTCAAGTATGACCATTAGATTACATAATAATCACTGCACAATATTCAAGATATCCTTGACCACTCCTTGATCACCGCTTCATCGAACTCTATAACTCATCACATGATTTACATTACATGCAATGAAATTGCTCATTCCCAAGACAAAAAATGTTATCTCTACATTCTAAAAACCATTTGAAACTTTTCTCATACAATATGCATACGTGTCATAATCATTACCGCTCATTATTAGATCATAAACCAATAGAACAGATTCACTAAAATTCATCAGTTAGGGTTTATGATATCAACAGGTAGGGTTTACCGATTGATCTCACTTCTTCTCTAGGAATACCGGGTTCCTTCACAAACTCACATACCAGTTGCAAAATAACATTATAACAACATCATTACCGGTTAATTGATATCAATGACAACATAACATTTCATTAATGCAATCCATGCAAATTCCAACAAGCCTAGAAAGAGTGTATGTTCTCATCATCTCCCATCTTCAACATCTCATACTTTCCTTTTAAACTCTGTAGCTAGCAACCTTCACCTGTTTATCACCTTCATACAAAATCTCAAGCTTCACTCAAATCTCATGTGCGGTCTGAAGTCCCATTACATTTGTCATCTCAAAATCAGTTAGGGCACTGAGAAATGCTTCCTTCAATCTAATATTATGTTCAACTTCCTTGATCTCATCAGGAGTAGTCGGTCCATTCAGAGGAATAGTATAGGCATTCTTTGTAATCTTCCAATAATCTTCACCAAGACATTTCAAGTGCACTTCCTTTTGGTCCTTCCATATAGCATATTTACTCCCATCAAATCTCAGACTGTCGTTAAAGATAACACCTTGAGCTGTCATCGTCGATCTCCTCAAGTGATTAATCTTCTATCAGAGGATCTAGCTCTGATACCAATTGTTAGCAACAACCGAGAAGGAAGACTAAGAGGGGGGTTGAATCAATCTTCACCAGAATATCAAACGTAATAAAAAAACATAGATCTGATAAACCGCAGTAACAACAAAGATAAGAAAATTGAGAGCACAACACACAACACCAAGATTTTAATGTGGAAAATCTGGTTAAGGGAAAAACTACAATGGGAACCTACCCACAATAAGATGATACTTTGCAATAGTATGTGAAAATATTACAATGGGGAATGCACATGCATTCGGACACACTACCTAGAGCTCACTTCTCAAAAGATAATGGCCTAGAAGGATACAACCCTCAAGGAAGTCTCACTGACTTACAATAAGATTCAGATTGCAATCCAGAATAAATGAACTGAAAGAATAGCATCTCCAAATGCCTGATTTCAGTTCGGTTAAGCACAAATGTCTTCTCTCAACATGAATCTCTCCTCAATCTCAACACTAAAGGATAAATCTCTTGTTCGCATATAAACCTCTCTCTGATAATGTAGACATAGCATCAACACCTAAATTACATGAACATGTCACCTATATATACAATTCATCAACCTTGACAACAAGGTCAGCTAAACCCTCAACCCTCAATTACAAAGTTAAATCACATGATACAAAGATCGACCACCAGACCAATATAATGGTTTACATAGCATAAAATGGACCTAAATCAAATTCCCAAATGCTCAACACCATCAGAAATCATGCCAAGATCAACCGCAACTCGCTACACAATCAGGAAAACTGCATAACATGAAGAACATCACCAGTTCAACAAAGTCACCAAGAAATTGCACAATGATCAATGTGGATCACCAAAAAAGAAAGGACACAACAAGGAAACACCAACAAGCACATTAGAATCATCAAAAATAGTTGCGGCAACACCACTTATCAAATCTTCATCTGTTAATGACTGAAAGCTCAAGAACACAACCAATCAACAACTATCATGAAGAAAGAAAACTTGCAGAGAAACAAATCATGATCCATCTGAAATGAAGATACACAAGACCATCCCAAGAAATATCCCCAAAACTCAACACAAGATCTGATCACATTGGAATATATTGGAAGAAATATTAAATTCTGCAAAATAGTGATCAACAAACCAACACTACAAACCAGAGCATAAGATCTTCCCAATCTACAATCACGGGAGCAATACATAGGAGTATGTTGACATCAATGACAACAACATATCCTAGTAGAAACAATGATCAACAATCTCCAACAAAGGGTACTCTCTCTCAAACTCATGCATGCATAAAAACTGCAAGTTTCGTAGAAACATAAATTAAAATGAACATGAATATTCTTATTTTAATCAAAATAAACAAGTATAAATATGAAGATGAAATATGCAAACCTGAATCTAGATCTAAGGTGAGGGCATAGGGAGGAACCAATGTTTTAAAATATGGCCCGAAAAATATAGTACAAGGTGGCTTGGGGTGACCCTATCCTCCAAATGTTGGATGCAGGTAAATAGGAAAATTTTGGAATTAGAATGTCACTCAAAATATTCTCCTAAAATTTTATCAAAAATTCATTAGATAAGGTGGTGTGGGATGACCCTTTCCTTTACATTTTTCTCTTGCAAAAGTTTGATATGATCGTCATCATCTCCTCTACGAGAATCTTCATTTGTACCTTTTGGATCCATAATTTGCACATAGAAAGAGGGGAAATGGTGATGTTCATAGGGGTTTTCCTAAGTCAAACCCCATGTTTGGAATTAACCATTGAATTGAATTGAAATTATAAATGAAAATATTGAAGTAAATGTTTAATGATATACCTCAAATCTCCTACAATTGATAATGGTTGTTGATGTTATTCTTTTTGAATGTAGTCACAAGTGTTGATGCAATAACATGATGAAACACAAGAGACTCAATAATAAAAACATGTTTGGATAAAGGTTGATGTATTTTTCTACTCCATGATGATTGAAAATGTTGAAAGGATATGGTGGGATGAAATGCTACCTTCAAGGTTTGAAGATGCTTGATTTTGCTTGTAAATGGATGTGGAATGGATGATGTGATATGAAAATGAATTGAAAGGATGCTCTTATAGAGGGTTCCCAAGGTAATTTACCATTTAGGTCAACCTCCAATGATCAAATTGAGACACCAAATCCAAAATCATTGGGAAGGGGAAGTAAACCAACATATTTAAAATAGGTCCTGTTTAAGGAGGAAAAGGACATCTCAAAAACCCTTGTCCAGTCAAGGACATCTTAGACACCCTTGTATAGATAAGGGCACCCAAAGTGTCCCTATCCACAAAAAATAGGACATATAGGTGGGAAATGAAGAGCACACAACCTGATGTCAGGGTTCAGATCATCATGCAGAAAGTGTTGAACACACCACAAAACTGAGAGGGGGGGTGAATTAGTCTAAAACTTATAATAATTCACTTATGTTCTATAACACTTCAAATCACAATCAAGTTATTACTACAATTATGAAACATGAAACCACAAAGTGCAATGAACACATGAAAAGAAAATTTACATGTAAATTCATAAACAAGAAAAAACCATGGTGAGAATCACACTCATAGTATGGATAACTAATTACAATGTTCTAGGTTAAAGGACAAGGAACTCACAACATATGATAGGACTTGCAAGACTAAGGCGCACAACCTTAGTGAAAGATACAAAGGTCTACACAAGTTGCCAAAAGGAACACACCTTCTTTTGGTACGTACAAGGAATGG
Source organism: Cryptomeria japonica (assembly GCF_030272615.1). Taxonomy (NCBI): domain Eukaryota; kingdom Viridiplantae; phylum Streptophyta; class Pinopsida; order Cupressales; family Cupressaceae; genus Cryptomeria; species Cryptomeria japonica. The sequence continues at coordinate 972,551,904 of NC_081407.1, forward strand.
ATGAATTGAAATAAACAAGATGTCCTAATCATGAAATTATCCTTGAACCATTGTGTGAAAGGACCAATATCATGGCAAATACATCTGATAACAACCACTATCTCAACACACTATCACACTAAAGATATCATCATCAAAGCTCTTCACAAATTGATTTTTTCACCTAATCTTGTTGCATATCATTCACACACACTTCCCACCAATTTACACACATTCCATACCATAACTTATACATCCGCACATCTATATATACAAGATTATTCATTAAAAACCTCAACTAGGCTGAACATAGACAAAATAAATAATATTACATAAATTTGGCCATCCATACCTATAATGTTCATTACGATCCATTATAGGAGATAAAGGGGACCCAAACACATCACAACACATCCTCCAAAGATGATTGAAATGTACCACACATTCTAGAATAAGCCAAAGTTGATATCAACAGTAACATGTAGAACAATAAGGAAACACATAATTAGTTGGCCCAAACACAATCTCCAAAGAAAAATACACAATGCATATCTACACACACCATGGTGATAGCCATATCAACATCCAAACTCAACCTCGAATGTATATCTTAATCACAAGAGTATGATCAAGATAAGATACACCACCTCAAATAGCCTAAAACCAAACTAGTTAACACTAAACTAAGAACAACACTACTCTACTTGCCAACCACACCAAAACCAGAAAAATGAACTTGAAGACTATAAAAAACCAAATGAAAATGTCCTCCAAGCTGCAAGACTTGAATCCACATGCCAGAGAACCACCAGGCATTCTCCAAACTAGTTCTAACAAACACCTGATTATTAGAAACAACAACAACCAATTCTATCATCTGAGTAACATTGGACCTAAAAACCTAATAGTGCAATATACATAGATCATAAACATTATATCCAAACCTACAAACCATAATCTCCATAATATGGAGGAATACAAAACATTCTTCCACTGGAACGTTAAATACTCTTTCTTGCATAAAAATACCCTTTCCTACATATTGAAACTTCCACTACACCAACCTTTTGGAAACACCTCAACATCACCATTAGACCACACAACAACCTCATAGCACCCACTCCTAGACCATATACAACACATAGTGACATCAATGACAACATCGAATAGGTTGACATCAATGAAAACACATCTCAACAACTCAAGTTTTCAACATAAACATGACATTAGTTTTGAGGTAAAAAGGTTGAAAGTGGACTCGGGTGAGAGTTAAAATAGGACACACTAAAGTAGGGGTATAAAAGGTTGTGTAAATTGTGTTGGGTCAATTTATGATACTTCAAAAACAAAAAATAAATTTATATGAAATGAAGCTCTCTCAATGACTCTTTGGCTATAATGATCCCCACTTGTGCTTTTTGCAACCTCTCTAAAATTCTCCCAATCCTACCTATCCTAAAATCAACCTTTTTTCATCAAATAAAGGAAATATATAGTTTTTGGTAATGATAATGCACAAGTAAATTATCTTTAGCATTTGTCGTGATGTTGTTACTATTAAATATATTGGAATAGTGAGAGGGAGGTGAATTAGTATTTAATAAAGCTTAAGCCCTTTAGTGTAAACTTAAAACTCTTATTTAAAAATAAATCAACAATAATGAAACATAATACCATTATTGCACAAGAGACACCGAATTTATGTGGAAAGCACAATGATCATTGGAAAAACCATGGTGAGAAAGCTTCTTGGATCCAATGTCCAATTCCAATCTCACAATAATAAAACATGATTACAACTTTGTTTTAGGACTACAACCCAAGGAAGAAACAATTCCTTGAATCACAGTTTTATGGCTTCAACCAAAGGAATTTCATTACTCCCGAATAAATACAACACCTATAGAAGGAGGGTTCAAATTTAGATTGACATGAATAATTGATTTACTTCCATTGCAAGAGCTTAGTTTGACCACATCAACTACTTTCAGCTCACTACCTCTAGCACATTTATGGGTTTACTCAAACGTAACTACCTTCAACTCATTGCTTCTTGTAATAATTAGGAATTTATTTGCACACTTCCACATAGCACATAACCACCACATTCTTTGAAATGGTTTGATATTTCATTTATATCCTTCACAGGACTTAAAATATTGATTAGCTTGGCCTCAAAATAGCATATAGATGTACAATTTTCTCCTTACTTAGGCCTCACTTTAACATTTCATCCTCCAAGGCCAAATTGCAATACTGATTCTGCTCACATCACCCATCTATCTCACATTTTAATCAATTTTCCAACTTAGCCCCCAATTTGGAGTCCTGATTTGCAAGACAAGGGTGTACCACACCTTGGTCCCAAATTAGGACTAGGACATACCACACCCTTTTCCTAAATTAAGATGAAGGTGTATATGCCCTAGGCCTCTTAAATTGGCCCCAAATTGTCCCCCTTTAATGGTCATCTTTGGTGAGTGGGAAAACTAGCCTTGTGTTGGTTTGTTGTGGAAATTCAATCGGATTTTCGACATGCAAGTGTAAAATAAGGTCTAACCCTGTCAATTTAACCTAGATAATTCAATTCCCAATCAACTCAAGAAAGAAAAGTTGAGATTCTAAATTCAAGTGAGCAAGCAATCAATCTTTCATGAAGCATTGGAGCAGAAGTAAAGTCAAGATTCAAGCATTGGAGATGCCATTTATGTTCTATGTTTTATAAAGAAAACAAACATGAAACCCTAATTCCTTTGTGGAGACAAACAAAACTTCATTAAGGTATATCATTAGTGTTTCAATCATTTTCAGCCTTTCCCTCAAAAGGAAAGTATTTTATTGTAGTCTTTCATTTACATTTTCAATTCAATTTCATTGTTAATTCCAAAATTGGGGTTTGACCTAAGGAAAACCTCTATTCCCAACATATTTTCCCTTTTCTTTGTGTGAAGGAATAGGTACAGAGCTATAATAAAGAGAATCAACAAAATTCATAGAGATAAACAAGTTTAGCTTTCGACGATGAGAAATTCAAAGGACCATGACAAATTGATACTACTTGGTCCCAAAAAATTAACCTAAACTTCTAGGAACATATCTGAAACATGTTCTTTTTCTTAGATCTAGGTTGGTGGCTTCGTACGAAATTTGTAGCTTATTGTTTCTATCATATTGGTTCAATAGTTCACTATCTTGCCCTAATCTTGAACAATTCAATTCAATTCAATTAAGGAGGAGAAAGTCCTATCTAAGGAGCCTGAAATCTAATCAAAATCTTGGTCTTTCAAGGCTAGATGTATTATATTTCTCTTCTCCCTAACATAATTGTTTAATTAGGCCATTTAGTGGTTTTATTATCTTAATTTAACCCTAACCCTAATTTTCCACAATTACATTTTAGTGAAGATGATTTCTTGCACCTTCATTTCTGATTTGTGATCTCAAATATGATTATTTATGCATGTTAAAATTAAAATTTGCACTTATAGATCTCATTTTCAATTGAATTATATAAATTTAGAGGTTAAATTCATAAAAACCCTAATTTATAATTCTAAATTTTAACTACTTGGTTGCATAATTTTGATTCATTATCTCAATCTGATTGCTTATGCATGTTAAAATTCAAATTTGCATTCATAGATCTTATTTTCAATTAAATTACATAAATTTAGAGGTTAAATTCATAAGACCCCTAGTTTATAATTCTAAAATTAATTTGTGGGTTGCATAATTTTTCAAGTTTATTGTCAGATATGATCTTTATGCCATGTTATGCTATGATTTAGAGGTTTTTATCTTTCAGACTCAGAATAAAAATTGCTTAATTAATTGCTTAATCAATCATGTTTACAAAAAAATTGCATTGTTAATCACAATTTTCAATTTGTGAATTCATATTTTCCTCCTTTGTGCATGAGTTTTGTTACCATTAGTCCTACCTACACTACTCCTATGAGAAGAGTTTGTAGAATTAAGGCTTCCCAAGGTTTACTAAGGATATGGAGCCTAATATGGATAACTTATTTCATGAGAATGTTGGTGCTTCTTCCAACACGACAAATGACATCATTTATCCCCATTCTGTTCATAATTCTCATGATGAGGATGAATCACTGACTAGGGTTACCATTGACCAATTAGAGAATATTGACAATGAATTTGAAAATCTTCAATAATGGATGAGTCAACAATACTTGGAAAGTGAGACAATCCCATTCATTGAAGGATTAAAAACAATGGTGCAAAGTGATAAAATTGGTATTGATTTAGTTGGAATCCAAGAACACTGAGAGGGTGGGAGGGTGAATCAATGTTCTCCCGAAATGATTTATTTTAACCTTATTAACACAATAACTTAGCAACCAGTATGCATAAAATAAAATAACAATAAGTAATAATGCAACCACAAAGATGAACACCATAACACCACATATGTATACATGGAAAACCTCAATGAAGAAAAACCACGGTGGGATTGGAGACCCACAATATCTATCCACTAATCAGATGAATAAATATTACATATAAGGGGCCTAAACATGCATGAAGGCCAATAGCCTAGAGTGCACTACTTATCACAAAAGGAGCCTCACTGACTACAAGAAATCTTCAGACTACAATCTGGAAAGAAGATTGAACTGCTAGAGTATCATCTCATATGCCTGAGTACAGTTCTGGTTAAGCTCAATGTCGAAGGTCTTAAACCTCTTACACAAACCCAATTTGATCATCTATAATTGACTAAAACCTCTGCATATGATTACAACCTTATTCGCACATAGATAATCCCATAACCCATGACCACAATCTACAAAAGAGATCTTACATCATATTTATACCAACTCGGGACCTAAACAATTAGGTCGGCCACCTAAAGATAATACAATAAATCCATTACATAAACTCGCAAACCAATGATAATCCAAATCGGCCTAAGACCAAAACAATATTAACCAAACAATAAATCCAACCGGTAATGCATTGGGAGAAACCACCAACACATTACATAAACTGGTCCATAACCTAGGAGAATAACAAAGAATAACACTGAACCTAAAATAGGTTGCCATAAGCCAAATGCAACACCACCGATCAACTAGAACATGAACATGATAACCATCAACATCCTGAGAACCTCCTAGAAGCCGCACCAACACCACTTATCGAATCCATTAAAAGATCTTCATCAAAGCTCTGCCGGTAAAACCCTTACTGGTAACCAAAAGTCTTACTAGAACATATGATAGCTTCTGGATCACCAAATCTTGAAACAACTGAATGTGACACACACATCAATGACCGAACCAAACCAATTCCACCAAGCATAACATATCGAAGAATACCAAAGATGATCTCCTGATCAACATCACAATCCAACCACTTTACTGGAACCTGATAGATAACCAAACAAGCCAGTGTTGACATCAATGAAAAACATCAATGCAACACACAATCAATTCCTCCAAATTGCCAATAATCCCCCCCTTTGGCATTGATGACAACACTAAATGTGAAAGACATCCAAGTGCCAAGAAATGCCAAACAAATCTCCCCCAATGGAAGACATCCAACAATCTCCCCCTAATGATATATCAATGAAGTTTTAAACCAATTATCTTTGTACCAATTAACCATCCATAGACCTGAACCAAACTCCCCCAGTGGGATACAACCAATCTAAAATTTAGTTCCTCCCCCTTTGACTAATATCTCTGTTAAGCTCTATTTTTCACATGCATATCTCTCCCCCTTTGACATCAATGTCATAAATCTGACATAAACATGAAAGAAAAAACCATAGATCCTATAAACCACACAGTTGACTACTCCCCCTGAGTAGTAGCACCAACTCATCAATCCATAATGAATGATAGTTCTAATAATGTATATTGGACTGATGCTAATCAACATCACTTAAGTCTCTACCAGAGGGGCAAAGACCCCCAATCTATCTCTAAAGTACTCAAATGATTCCCTCAGCAAAGGTTTAGTGAAGATATCTACAATTTTCTCTTTAGTGTTCACATAAACCAATTTGACTTCATTTGCTTCCACCTTTCCTTCAAAAATTTATACTTGATTGATATGTGCTTTATCTTAGAATGAAATACCAAATTCTTTGATATGTCAATAATAGCAGAGTTATCATAGTGAATAACTACCAATTCTTCACAATCTACCCTTATATCTTTCAACATTTGCTTCATCCATAGTACATGTGTATAGCTAGTAGCAGCAACAACATACTCAACTTCAATAGTAGATAAATAAGTACATGACTATTTCTTGCTGATCCATGAAACAAGATTCTTTCCAGGAAAGAAAACTCCATTGGATGTGCTTTTTCGCTCATCTATATCTCCAACCCAATCCCCATCTGTATATGCACATAGTGTAAAGTCATGATACCACTTTAGACGTATAAAGATGACCACTTTCCTAAATGAATATTTACTGTTCATTTTATTCTCATTCCTCTATTTAATTAAAGCACTCACATTCATCTATTTGATTAAATAAGTTATTCAATTTATTTAATTAAATTCACCTAGGCCTTTCATATCATTTAATTAAATAAATCACTTTATTTAATTAAATCCCCTTTGTACTCTTTTTAATTAAATTTACATTTAATTAAATTGTTCACTTCAAATAAATAAATCTAATTTATTTAAATCCTCCACTTGCATCTATTTTGTTGAAATAAAGCAATTTATTTTAATTAAAATTACCCTCCATCCACTTGCATTCTCCTACATCTCCCACTTGCCTCTCTAAACCCTTTCTAAATTCTTCTAAATTAGCCTAACCCATCTACTAAACATTGTCACAATCCTAAGCAAAGGGAAGTCACTTCTCAAACCCTTAAAGTCTTCAATAACCATTAAATGCGTTATGTCCTCAACAACTTAACCATTTAAGTCTCTTACATTACCATTAATGGTTAACTCAACCTTCTTACATGGTTAGAGACTTTTTTTCCTAACTCAACCCTCATCTAACCCTAGGGCCTCATCAAACATTCATTGCTTTGACCATGGTTATTCCTTTAACCCTTGCACAAGAGTTTATCCTTTGGGTAAAAGATTTATCCAATGGGTTTTCTTAACCTAACCTTAACCTTTACCTTCTAAGGTAACCATGAGGTCTTCTCAAGCATTTAATGCGTCTTGTATCTCCTTTCAAGCAGTCTCTTGTTGACAATTGTCACCATTTCATTGGTGAGAATTGAGTGCATGGATTGATAACTTTGAATCCTAGCCCTTGATAAGATCATCCAATCTTGACCATCCATTGCCCTATTTTTCTTATAAATAGAACCCTCATTCTCTCATTCTCATATCTAAGTCTTTAGCATCACACTTATAGGCATTTTACTAAGCATTTAATCTCTCTTTGAATAGAAATAGTCTAATAAATATTTTAGAAGCATTTCTATCATCATAAATAATCATATTAAGCTAGTATATCATGTTAGGATAGTTCTTTTACTAATCTTTTCATCTTATCATCATATACATACTAGTTTAATTCATACTTGTTAATATCATGCACATTTAGGATTGCATTCATGTTAGATTGATCAAAACATCCCTCATTCTCATGATTGTCATCCCTAAGTCACTTTGCTCAGTGATCTGAGAGAAAAGGCATTGGCTTGAGGGGTCTTGTGAGATAGAGAATAATGGAACATCCCTTGGGAATTTGAGCTATTCCATGCAGCTCCATAACTTGCACCAAGAGTCCCATTGGTGTGTGGAGTAGTCCTGAAATCGTAATATTCGTTTCATTGAGTTGCTTTTCTCGCATACATTTCTGGCGCCCACCGTGGGGCATAACCCCATTTATCAAATCATTTTTGATGCAGGACTAACTTTGTAGGTACACGGAAAACTGGAATTAGCACGTTGATACCATTCTGTAGCGCATTTGGATTTGTACTTTGGTGCATTTGGCTGACTGTTTAGCGTGTTGATACCCTTCTATAGCGCATACAGACTTAACTTTAGTGCAGAGCATTTCTGCCATTTCTTGAAGCTCTCAGCGCTTTAAAACATCAGTGTAGCACATACATGCAATAGTATAGCGCATTCAAATTATCAATTAGCGCATCTATACCATTTTGTAGCGCATCTGGTTTGTAGATTAGCACATAGAAAACATAGAGAGAAAAACACAGTTGTAACCGAAACAGAGAATCATACTTGTAGAAGTTCACTGTGAAAATTTTATCACTAACAGGTTTTTTTTATTGTAGGTAACTAATGTTTGTTTGCAGGTTGGGAGAATTGTCTTTTACTAAATGTTAGGATTTTGACTAAATTTTTAATTTCTAACTTTGTTAAGTTAGTCATTTAAAAGTTTTCTTCATTTCCTTGTTAAGTAAAATTGAAATCACATTCCCTTTGAAGTTACATAAAAAGAACAACAAATAAAAACCATTTTATTGCTTTGTTAGGAAGAAAACACTTTATTTTGGGGTTTAAAAGAAACAAGACAAACTTTGCTTTTGCAATTTTTTAAAAAAGAACCTCACCATACTTTGGTGTTTAAAAGGATTCACTTTACTTTGCAAGCTAAAGAACCTCATTTTCTCAAAAAATTTTAGGCAAAACAAAAGAGGGAAGTCCTTCCCCTTTATCGAATTCATTTTGTTGACCATAAATGAAAATTTGTTTTGTTGACCAGGATTTCATTACTTAGATTAAAAAATCATTGATTTGGGAGATAAAATAAACATCATACTTTTTGAGGCAACATCTCGCAAATAGAAGTTAGAAAATCATTACCTTTGAAGGTTAAAAATAACTTTTTGTGCGTTGTCTCAAAAGTGGAAGGTATAAGCTCTCCCCTTAACTAGGTGACCAAAATGCCAAACCACTCTTACGCTTTTAGTATTTCAAGCAATAAATCCTTTAGCAGGCCTACCCTCTCAAGGAGCTAATAACTCTTAGCCATTAAGGCCGGTGAGAGGGGAATGACCTAAGTGGGAAATGACTTTATCACCAAGTGTTCCAACCCACTATAATCAAAAGTGGAGGGTGATGAAAGTCCCTTTCAACGGTTTCGTGCAACGATTAGCCTTCCCCCAGTATCTTTATGACATGTAAAGCCTTTGTTATAAAGGTTGGGAAGCCTCCCAATGAAGTTTATCATTGACAACCAAACAGGAAGCTTGATTATGAACCTTAGAAATAGAAGCCTTGAGCTGAGTCAGTATCCAGATATCTTCAATATCATAGTGCAAGGGTGGAGAAGAATCCACCCCCAAGATTACTCACCATATATCTCCCAAGATAGCTACTCAATTGTGAAGCAATTTACTTTGGGTTAATTTCTGGCAAAAGGCATAAAAATGGGTGCCCCCTAGGGGGTGACACGACTGTTTGAGCTGACAGAGTATCGAGACTAGTGGGCTATGGTATTGTTGATGACCTTTGAATAAAGAGTCTATTTGAATTGTATTATCTGTATCCAAACCTATGAAAACATTGGGGATTTGAATATATCCTCGCAGAACATACACTCTTTGTTTAGAATAGGCAAAAATGGTTGTCTTTTTCGTGCTATGTTTGTATTTTATACTTCAAAAAATCATCTCTCATAGTTAAGAAAGTGTTAAAATTTCTGAAAAAACCCACAAGCAAAACAAAGTAGGGCAGTTTAGTGTATAGGAACAACAACCTAGTGGATCTGGAGCAAACTTTAGCGCATAGAAGTTGAAACTTAGCGCATTCATTCTCAAAAACAACGCATAACAATCTAAACATTTGACAGCTAAACATTAGCATTTCTTAAAGACATATCAGTGCATTGAAGCATCAACCTAGCATATTGGGGGCAAACTTTAGCACATACTCAGGACAGATTGACGCATAACCATTCCTAAAAAATAGAAGTCACAACATTGTTTTAGCGCGTAACACAGGCAGTTTAGCACATTGGTAGTTTTAAACAATGCATCCGAGTCAAACTTTAGCGCATCCAGTCTCTGTCTTAGTGCATAGATAAAACTGTGAAAACAAAGAGCAAAATTGAACCTTCCTGAAAAAGTTTAAACATCAAATTCAAACACCCTTTTGGCTCCTCAGTCGACTTCATCAGGCAAAACTTGAGTCAGAACATTAGAACTATTCCAAACAACTACACAAGTCATTCTTAGAGAAAAAGTTGTCAAAACTCTGAGACTAGTTAAGGATAACACTTTCTCCTATCAAAATCAGGTAACATCATCACACTGATCAAAAGGTCCTCCAATTAAATGGATTCCATCATCAAAACATACCTAGTTTAAACCCAAGTTGTCAAATCGAGTTTCCATATCGAGAAAGCTCTTATTCCATATCATTTGATGCACTTTTGTCATGAGGGGGCTTCTAAACCTTCATTTGATAAAAGTAGGCTTAAGTTTTCAAACAAAGTATCATAATCCAAACAAATCAAAGGAAACCATTGATCCCATGTGTATGACCACTCCTCATATTTTGAGAAGAAAAAGTCTTCATCCCAACACTAAGTTGAAGAAACGACAACCTAGTTCCCAGAAACTTGCTAAATGGAATAGATTTCTCTATATCAATTGCCAACTCTTCAAATCTCATTGCACATTTCTCCATCATATGCACTTATATCTTCAAGATAAGTCAAATTAATTTGTCGAAGAGCCATTGAAGGTAGAGCCCTTTGCCAAAAATCAGCATTCAACCAACACTTAAATCGTGGAGGAAAGATCAATCCAGCTTTCTTCCCAGAAGTTTGCAACACTTATAACATACCACGATTTGAACCACCAACTCCTAAACAACACGCAGAAGAGGAATTCATCCCCTTTTTCACATAAAGTTTCTACTAGATTCCCGCTGTCACTCACTCTCAACGAAACAAGCAAAGTGAACCACAACCAGAGTCCAGTATGGGTCGAAGATTATCAAATACTTTTGAGTATCCAAATCTAGAAGACATGGAGATTTCTGAGGAGCTCCTCCAAGAATGTCAAGAAAGTGCTTCATTTCAAAAACTTGTGGAAAACTCATAGAGGCTGACAAAGAAAAATACTTGCTCATGCTAACAAGCAAAGGAGTTAGGATCCCTGAAGACTTTGATACTGACGTCTTGAAAACAAGGTCTTGAAATTATACTTATCAAGAACAACAAAGAGAAGAGGAAGCACGTGACCCTAAACCAAACATACCTGAATACATGCATACTCGAACTAGGGATAATGAGAGGGAATAACTCTTCCCTCGGCAAACAAGTGCACCCTTGGTTTCTCTCACACAAAAAATACAAATGCTGCAATACAAATGCAGGACATGCAATAGGGGACAACAATATGGTATTCCTTAAAAAAAAATTCTCCTTACCCTTTTGACAAAAGGTTAAACATGATACCTTTTCCCCTGAATTCAGATATTCCCAAATTTGACAAATATGATGGTAAGAGAAATCCCCGTGATCATGTTTGGGAGTTTTGTACAACGAGCCTTGAATTTTCCCATGATGACACCTATTTGATGAGGCTATTCCCAAGAAGCTTGGGATGACAAACAATGGAGTGGTTATCCAAACTCACACCTCCTGTCAGATCCTTTGATGAGTTAGTCAACAAATTTATCACTCAATACTCCTACAATATTCAACATGCAATCACCATGCTAGATGTCTGCAATACCAAACAGAAAAACAATGAAACATTCATGTTGTTTCTTCAACGTTGGAGACAGATGGTTTCAAGATATCCTTAAGATGTGCCTGAAAAGGAAAAGATAGAAATTTTCATCGACAATCTGAATAGTGAGATGAGTTACATACTCAAGCTCCAATGCATACCATCTTTTGCCAAATTGATCAAAAATGGAATCCAAGTAGAGGAGGCATGTATCAAGAAAGGAACATTGAAGTTCTTTAAAGAAGGAGCTAATTCATCCAACTCTTATTTCAATAACCAGAACAACAACAACAACTTAGACAAATCCAGGTTCTGGACCAGAAACAAAAATACTAGAATTGAGGGAGGAAATGATGCCAATGATATAAAGTCTAAATAACCAGTATTGGCTTTATCAGGTAATCCTCAAGCTACCAAGCATCAAAAGGGTGCTAACCAAGGCACTAATACTTATGCACCAAATACCAACCTAGAACCTTCAAATGTTAACAATACCAACGATACCCAAAACAACAACACAAATAGAGGACCTAATCCTATTTCAAGGGGTACCACCAACAACTTTCCAAATAAACGCATTTACACACCATTGGGACAATCATTAGAATCAATATTCAGAGAACTCCTAGCAAACAAGATTATCACATTACCAACTATAAACAACTTTGAACCCCAGGTAAAACCACCTTGGTGGAATGACTCAGACTTCTGTGATTTTCATCAAAACAAAGGACATCAAACAAATGATTGCATGAGGCTTAAAAACATTGTTAAAGACATGATTGATAGAGGTGATTTAATGGTCGATGGTATCAAGACAAATGGTGATCATGGCACCTTTAAAAATAATCTTCCAAATTACAACAAAGACAAGGCTTCATCATCAAACGATACACGAGGAGCTCACATCAATCACATATACAATAACACCATCAATCATATATCAACAAATGACAATCAAGTAAATGTCATTAAAATCAAGGACAAATGCGAACATGAATCAGTTAATGTAACCACCAGAGCTCAAAAATATGTCTTGAAAGGGCATACATCAGCAACAACCAATATCCCTAAGACTCAATATGATTTGGTAAGTCAACTGCGTAGAACTCCTGCTGAAATATCCATACTTGAGTTATTAAAACTTTCACCAAAACATAAAGACATCTTGGAAAAAGAACTATTGGAAACAAATGTACCTCAAGATCTGGATATTGACAAATTTCAAGCCATGGTGGCTCACATGACAAGGCCTCATCATCTCACCTTTTCTGAGCATGATAACATCTCGTTGAGCCATCCACATAATACTCCCCTTCATATTGAAGTCTTGGTCTACAAACATCGAGTTAAAAGAGTATTAATGGATGGAGGAGCCGGGCTCAATATCTGTACCTTAAAACTTATCCATGCATTAGGCTTCTCTGAGCAGTCTATTGATCCACACAAAAAGATCACCATCAAGGCATATGAGGATGAAGAAAGATCATCCAAGGGAACAGTAATCTTACCTATTAGGGTAGGACTGATACAAAGGGGCACTATGTGCCAAGTCTTAAGACATAGACCTGACATATAATATTTTATTGGGTCATCCTTGGATACATGAAATGCAAGTGGTACCCTCAACTTACCACCAGTGTGTTAAATTCCCTTATAATGGGCAGGAGATTTCTATATCAGTCGATAATAAACCCTTTCAACATTGTAATGCTATGGGGGCAGCCCAAGATAGCTTGGTTCCACATAGCAAGGAAAAACAAACTTCCTTAGTGACGGATCATAATCAAGAAAAGCTCAAATCTTTATCCATGGATTTTAAACAAAAGATGAAAATCAAAGAGCAAGGCATGGGGGAATACTCTTTTGAACCCATGTGTTTAACCAACTTACCAGCATCACCAAAATCTCATGGGCAACCTTCTGCATCAACACATCAAGCAACACAGCCCATCACCAAGTTTGATGGCAAATTTATCCAATTAGGCACACTAGCACATGAAACAGAAGAAAAGGACATCCTTAGTTGGCTATACAAGGATGAAGAAGAAGTCAGAGCTGCTACTATGGAAGTATCTATACCAACACAACCGTATGGGAAGGGGTACCTAATCATGCAACGAATGGGGTATAATGGAAAAGGACCTATCGGCAAGCAGCAACAAGGCATCACAAAACCATTGGATCCTCCTTCATAGTTTTCTAGAGACAAAACAAGATTGGGCTATGGACACACTCTACCCCCAAAGCATAAATGAAATAAATATCAAAAATCTCAGTGGAAAGAAAAGAAGAAGTAAGTACAAGGAGGACTCATGGAAGGAGGCACTACATGAATCAACAAAAACAATAAGGAAGGCACGAGAACACCAGGAAAAAGAGAAACAACAATAGGAGTTGACCATTCAAAGAGAAGAAGCATCTTTTGTAGAAGTACATCACGTTCAGGAACCTATTCCAAACAAGGCAGAATCACTCGCTAAGGAAATCACTACTCCCCAAGGAGAGACAATATATGAACAGATGCAAAGAGTACAAGCAGGATCTGATATAGAATCAAAGAAAACTATCAGACTAGTATCAATCATCAGGGACCTATTTTCACCCTAAAACATACCTGTGTTAGTGTAGGTTTTTTATTTTCCTTATGTTAGGGGGTATTTATTTTTTCCTACACATATATTATTTAAGCTTGCTTAGGTTAATAGGAGTGGTTTATATGAGGACACGTGGTGAAATACTTCAGCTACATGTGTAACTCTCCACCTCACATGGGTAGTTGAGTTACACACCCTCTTTTGGCTTGTTGTGCCACCTCTCATAACCACTATTTTGTCATTTCCTAAGTGGGTTATGGGGTAGTTGGGTTTCACACCCTCTTTTGGTCTTATGTGCCAACTTTCTCAACTCCTTTTTTGTCTTCATATAAGGAGGTTATGCCACATTTTTTTGGCATTTAACAAGAAGGTAAAACCTCCCACTTTGTATGGGGAATAGGAGTTAATGCACCCCTTGGATGTATATGCTTATATTTTTCTATATAATAAGCACTATACTCTCACCTTCACTAGTTAAGTAAGTGAAGTGATAGATCGGTGAGAGTCTTCTCCAAATTCTCTTCTCTGTCTCTATTTCTCTCTCATATCGAAATTATCTTCATTCATCTATTTTGATCTTTGATCATCTATTGCATGAGGAGTTGCATGTGATCTACGATCGACATCAGATCTTGGCTTGGTTCTCGCTTCTCACAGAATCTCACATGGTATCAGAGCTTATTGTTTGGTATAGCTCATTGGTTTTTTTTTAATTTATTTAAGGGATTTGAGACTTTTATATAGATAATATTTTCCTTAAAAACTAAGTATGCTCTTCTCCTGCATTCTCGTGTGATCTGGAGAATCAGAACAGTTTAAAGGAAAATAGCTTCTAGTTAAATCTGGTTTACATGCATATGTTCTTGTAAGATCTGGGTGATTGCAACTTTGTGGTAATATTCGAAGCTTAATAAGAATTTCCAGAGTGTCCATAAGGCTTGACAAAGTCAAAAGTGACTTTTACTTCACCAAAATCAAAGTTTGGAGGACACAGTAAAAAATCAGAGTAATTTTTTTTTTTACTGGAGCTGTTTTCATTTTGGCTTTAGGATTCCAACTTATGTTCACTTTCACAAAAAATGATTTCTGGGTTTTCTTCTCAGCATCGAAAAAATTCTGGGTTTTGGATGGTATTTCCAGAAAATAATAAATTTTGCAGAAATCGAGCTTGAATAGGGCCTAAGCCATTTTTCTATCAGGGAAATTCAGCAACATTTCTTAAAAGTTGCACAACTTTTGCCTCGGGTGTCAGATTTTTGCAAACAAATACTTGACGGAAAGCTGGAAATGAGCACTCTCCATTATTATAGGTCTAATTGAAATTTTTTGCCTTTTTCTATCATATTTTAAAGGTTGTATCAGCTACTTCTTTTTTCTCTTCAACTAGTCATATCTTTCTCCTCACAACTCTGTTTTTCAAAAACTAATAGTTGTTGGAAAGGTATTGAGATAAATTAAGCAGTTATAAGGTTAATTTGTTTTAGATCTTGTCTCAAATTATTTGTATTTAAAATCTCTATTGGTTTCTTAAAAGATTTGTAATCTGATAAAAAAACCTTGTAAATGCACTAATTATAAAGTGCCAACTTTGTAATATTTCGGGGGGGGGGGATTTCTGAGACTAGTGAAAAGGGGGGGTGTCTCTTGTGCCTTCTTTCTTGCACTTTTCATGATTCTTTGCAATCTTCTTTTCTACTATCATGGATGCATCTATAGTTCCACTTTTAACATCATATAATTATTTTGAATGGAAATCTAAGATGATAATATATCTGAAAAGACATGGATATCATTGTGTTACTATGGGACTTGAAATTGAACCATAAGATGCTGCAGAAAAGATTAAATGGTTTAATAAATGTGATGAAGCTTTTGGTACTCTATGTATGTTAGTCTCTCCAGACCTTCTTTTTCACATTGAATCTGCCACTACACCAAATGCACTGTGGACCACTTTGGAAAACCTCTTTGGTAAGCAGGATGAGCTAAGAGGTCATGAGTTAAAGAATGGACTCATAGGTTTGAATCCAACCAATTTTGATACTATACAAGACTTCTTCACTAAACTTAAGTCTGTAAGATTGCAGTTGGAACGGTGTGGAACTAAGAAAGATGATAAGCAACTGATCTTGAGTATTCTTTCTAAGCTTGGTCCTAACTATTCAGTGTTTGTTTCTACATTCTATACTACAAAATGTGCCCTAGGTACCACATTCAAAATGCCTTCTTTGGATGAATTTGTTGCAAAACTCACTAGGGAGCAAGACAAATTGGTTCAAATGGGTACAATAAAACCCTCTAAGTCACATGCCTTAGTTGTAAATCAAGGCACAAAAGAACAAAAAGGGTCTAGTAAGCAAGATAAGAAACAAAAGAACCAAGGAGAGAAGAAAAAAGATCAGAAATCTGCTACTTCAAAAGCAGATAATCAGACCTTTGCATCAAGAGGTGAACAACCTAAGAAGGAGAAGGTCAAGTGTTCTTATTGTAAAAGGCCTGGTCATGATGAACATAAGTGTTTAAAGAAACAAATTGATCACCTTTTAAATCTTCTTGAAAAGAATAATATCAAGGTGCTTGATTCAGTCAAACAAAGTTCATCAGAAGGATCTTCTAAGGATATAAATAAGAGTAAAGGGAAAGGAAAGGGTAAGGCCCTAGTTGTTGTTGCTTCACAACCCAATTCTTGGATAATTAACTCGGGTGCTTGGCACCACATAGCTTCTTCAAAAGATGATTTCACCTCTTTAGAGCCATGTTCTATGCCTTCCATACTAATGGGTGATGACACTCCTATTGAAGTGCATGGGAGAGGGTCTGTTGATGTGGGCAAAGGAACATTTAAGGATGTTCTTTGTGTTCCATCTTTATCAACTAATCTCCTATCTGTTTATTAGATCACTCACATTGGTTCTAGCAAGTGAGTTGAGTTCACACCAGATACAGTGGTAATCAGTGAAATGCATAATGTGTCTACTATTGCTGTGGGAAAAGCAGATCATCAATCCAGATTATATCAGTTTTCTCACTTTGTTCCTGACTCTCCTTCGACAGTTTTACTCACTCATGCAGATGAAATTAGTTGTTTGTGGCATCAATGATTTGGCCACTTGAACTATCGTTACTTGCAACAACTCAATCAACAGGACATGGTTTCAAGGTTGGCTTCTATTCGATTTTCTGATGGAGTTTGCCAGGGATGTATTCTTAGTAAGCATCCTGAGGAGAAGTATGATAAAGGCAAAGCATGGAGAGCTCCACAGCTATTGGAGTTGGTACATAGTGACTTGGTAGGACCATTTCCACAACCATCTTTCAACAGGGCTAGATATGTCTTAACATTTATTGATGACTTTTCTAGATTTACATGGGTTTACTTTCTCAAACAAAAGTCTGAGGTATTTGAGAATTTTCTAGATTTCAAAGCTTTTGTAGAGAAACAATCTGGGAAGTTCATCAAGATTCTGCGTACAGATAATGGGGGTGAATATGTTAATAATCAGTTTGAACAATTTTGTGCTTTAGAAGGTATCAACATGCAGCACATAGTTCCATACAGTCCTCAGCAGAATGGTGTCATAGAACGGAAGAATAGGTCCTTGAAGGAGATGGCAAATTGTATGATTCACTCCAAGTCTTTGGCACCTCAGTATTGGGCAGAGGCCATCAATTGTGAATGTTACATCCAGAACCAAATTCCTCATAGAGCTATGAAGGGGGTAACTCCTTTTCAAGCTTGGACCGGTCGGAAACCTACAGTTAAGCATTTCAGAGTGTTTGGTTCTCTTGCATGGGCCCACATTCCAGCAGAGAAATGCAAGGCTATGGATCCGCAGAGCAAGCCTTGCATATTTGTTGGGTATCTAGATGATGTCAAAGGGTATAGACTTCTCCATCCCTCTACACATGAGTTGTTCATTGAGAGGAGTGTTCATTTTGAGGAGAGTTCTTCTATTTATTCTCATACCACTTCTCCATCCACTATCTCATTGGAGACATTGCATGATAATGACAGTTCCTCTGAGGATCTTAATCCTCCTAATCCTGTTGAGGAGTCTTGTTCCTCCACTTCAGATGGTGATAGTGATGGTGAGGATTCACATTCTTCTCATAGTCATCCTTCAGAGGTTGATGATTCTCTCCTAGACTCTCTAGCTTCAGTGCCTATTTGGGATCGACAAAATTTTGAGTCAACAGGAGATTGGCTTGGTGATCCATCAGATTCTAGAAGAACTAGGTCACAATTTCAGCAAGCTCCACATCTCTTCATTGCTTCAGCTTCTGATCTACAATCTTTTCGAAAAGCTACAGGTGTTCCCGAATGGGATGCTGCAATGCAAGAAGAGTTTAATTCCTTGGAAAGGAATCACACATGGGATTTAGTTCCTCTTCCTAAGGGAAGGAAACTTGTTCGATGCAAGTGGATCTATCAAACAAAATTTGTAGCAGATGGGTCGTTTGATAAGTATAAGGCTCACTTGGTAGCAAAAGGCTTTTCCCAAGTTCTAGGGGTTGATTACTCTGAGACTTTTGCTCCATTTGCTAAGATGAATTCCATCTGGCTTGTCCTTGCTATTGCTGCAACCCATCATTGGAAAGTTCATCAGATGGATGTCAAGAGTGCATTTCTTCATGGTGACCTTCAAGAGGAAATCTTCATGGAGCAGCCACAAGGGTTTGTTCAAGATCCTTCACTTGTGTGTCAACTTTGAAAGTCTCTCTATGGCCTCAAACAAGCTCCTTGAGCTTGGTATGCCAAGTTGGACTCCTTCCTTCTGATAGTTGGTTTTACTCGATGCCATTCTGATCCGAATGTCTACATTTTGCACCAGGATGATACTCTCACATTTCTAGTTCTCTATGTTGATGACTTGTTGATCACAGGGAGTCACTCATCCACCATCAAGGTAGTGAAAACTGCTCTACATGATAGATTTCTGATGTGAGACTTGTGTCTTCTACATTACTTCTTGGGAATTGAGATTACTCAATCTTCTTCAAGCATCTTCCTTGGACAACCCAAGTATGCACTTGATATGATCTCTAGATTTCGCATGGCTGATTGTAAGCCTACACCTACTCCTTTTTTATCTGGGGTCAAACTTGAGGCTAAGTGCTCTTCACCCTTGGTTGATAGCACTTTATATCGACAAATTGTTGGGAGCCTCATCTACTTGACTCATACGAGACCTGACATTTCATATGTGGTGGGCATGGTCTCTAGATTCATGTAGGAGCCACATGAGTTGCATTGGAAAGCAGCTAAGCAGATTCTCCACTACATTCAGAGTACTCACAATTATGGAATTCAGTATATAGTAGGCATGGATATTGATTTGGTGGGATATATAGATTGAGATTGGGTGGGTGATTCTCAAGATCGCAAGTCCACTTCAGGGTATTGCTTCTCACTTGGTTCTGGTCCAGTTTGTTGGTCGAGTAAGAAGCAGTCTGCAATTGCTCTTTCATCAATAGAGGCTAAGTATCGAGGGGCAGTTAATGCCACCACTGAGGCTATTTGGCTTCAGAATATTCTCATTGAGTTTGGTATTTCAGTTAGGAAGCCTACTATCATCTTTTGTGATAATCAAAGTGCTATACAGATCTCAAGAAATCGAGTTCATCACCAGAGGATGAAACACATTGAGATACATATGCACTATATTTAGGAGCTCATTCAGGAAGGCATCATTGATCTTAAGTATTTTTCTACAACGGAGCAAACTGCGGACATCTTCACCAAACCCTTCACCGAAAGCAAGCTCCTTCATTTGCGATCTCTTCTTGGGATATGACAGGTGTCTACTTCAGGAGGGACTTCTTAGTCCTCCTTTCTTTCTCTCCTTATTTAGGGGGGGGCTATTCCTCTTATGGGGGGCTATCTATGTACATGGGTACCTAACATGGTTGCATTTGTTGGGACCCATATTTTCACCCACCTAAGCTACGCTTAAGGGGGGGTGTTAGTGTAGGTTTTTTATTTTCCTTATGTTAGGGGGTACTTATTTTTTCCTACACATATTATTTAAGCTTGTTTAGGTTAATAGGAGTGGTTTATATGAGGACACATGGCAAAATACTTCAGCTACATGTGTAACTCTCCACCTCACATGGGTAGTTGAGTTACACACCCTCTTTTGGCTTGTTGTGCCACATCTCATAACCACTATTTTGTCATATCCTAAGTGGGTTATGGGGTAGTTGGGTTTCACACCCTCTTTTGGCCTTATGTACCAACTTTCTCAACTCCTTTTTTGTCTTCATGTAAGGAGGTTATGCCACATTTTTTTGGCATTTACCAAGAAGGTAAAACCTCCCACTTTTTATGGGGAATAGGAGTTAATGCACCCCTTAGATGTATATGCTTATATTTTTCTATATAATAAGCACTATACTCTCACCTTCACTAGTTAAGTAAGTGAAGTGATAGCTCGGTGAGAGTCTTCTCTAAATTCTCTTCTTTGTCTCTATTTCTCTCTCATATCGAAATTATCTTCATTCATCTATTTTTATCTTTGATCATCTATTGCATGAGGAGTTGCATGTGATCTACGATCGACATCAGATCTTGGCCCAGTTCTCGCTTCTCGCAGAATCTCATATCCACAACACTGAAAGAATTTGGGACAACACTTCTGAGACTAATTCTAATGACTATGAATGGGGCAGTTGTTCAAATGTTACAGAAGATATTCTTGAGAGTACTATTCATACATCCCTTTCTCTAGAAGGAAAAGGCACAGAGTCTAGACTACTTGAATTTGGTCCACAAAATATCTATGACGCCAAAGAAAATGAGCAGTGACATTACGAGAGAGTCTACAAGGAAGATGATACCATCGAAGACCTCGACAATATAATTAACTTATTCAATATCCCAACCAACCTTGATGATACCTCTATCATGACACTTACCACAGTTGAACTCGACCCACCCAATGACTCTTTACCGCTCGTCTTTCCTGATCTCATAGACTGAGATGAACTAGAAAACCATGACATACCTATTTTCCCAGATGATGACTCTATTATCCATTACCTATGTATTGTCAACTCAAAAATAGACTCTACCAGTGAACAAAGTAATGACATCTGCCACTAGGAGAGTGCCAAGTCTCTCAGTCGCAAAAATGAAAGAAAAAAAAGATCTATTGCTAAAAACCAGTCAATGGCAGCACTAGATCTCAAAAAAGTAAAAATAAAGGATGCATCTGAGGGTGAAAACCTTTTTAAGGCACCTAAGGATGAGAGACTTGGCACTCTTCCTAAACACTATCAGGAGCGATCACCCATATTGATTGAGCCCACTCAATCAATCAATATTGGTACAAAAGAGGCAGCCAAAAACATACACCTAGCAGAATCTCTGACAGATGAAAAAAAATCAGTTTATCAAATTCTTCAAAGAAAAGAAAATCAATTTTGCTTGGTCCTATGCAGATATGCCCGAGATTGATCCACACTTAATCATGCATCACTTATCTATTGCTCCAAGAGATAAGCCAGTTAAGCAAAAATTGAGAAAGATGAATCTGCATGTAGCACTCATGGTCAAAGTTGAACTAAAGAAACTATTAGACGTCAGATTTATTCGACCTATAGACTATGCTGAATGGATCTCAAACATCGTGCTAGTTTCAAAACTAGATGGAAGCATCAGGATATGCTCAGATTTTAGGGATGTTAACAAAGCCTGTCCAAAGGATGACTTTCCTTTTCTCAGTATCGACAATGTTAGTTTATGATTAAACAACACAAAACACACAAGACGTTAGAGTTAGTCAATCAAAAACTAAAACATGAAGGCATTCCAAAGGAGACACTAAAAACATGCTAATGAATCTAACTAAAGAAGTAAGACAATGAGATATCTCCAACTATCTCTTAACATGATATTAGCTCCTTTCTCCCTTGTTCCTCTCCTCTCCAAGTTCCAAAATAGTGTAGCTCTCAGTAGCTTTTTGCACTATGGATGCTTATGGAGGATTGAGATTTGTAGAATAGCTCCAAACATGAAATGAAAAGCTATTTTTAATGCTAAAATGATTGATTTTACCAAAAAGACAAGATTTAGTTATGCTATGCTAAATGCTCTCTAAAATGGCTATAGTCTAAATGCTTACAAGTTTTCGGGAAATGGATTATGAAGGAATGGGCTCTATTTATAGGAAAAATGGAGCAATGGATGGCCAGGATTGAAAGGTTTAATCAAGGGTCAAGCTTGAAAGTTGGGGATCCATGTGCACAATTGGCACCAATAAAATAGTGACAAGTGTCAACACAGGATTGGGTTGAGAGAAGAGGTTGGAGGCATTAAAGGCCTGAGAAGACCTCATGGTTATCTAAAGGCTAAGGGTCAAGTCTAAGTTAGGTTTACCCACTGAATTAGGAGTTAATCCAAGGATAAACCTTTGTGCAAATGATTAAGAGATAATCATGGTCAAAGCATTAATGACCTGATGAGACCCTTGGGTTGAGTAGAGGTTGAGTCAAAACAAATGTTTTAACCATGTGGAAGGGTTTGAGTTAACCATTAATGGTTATTAGAGACTTTGGGGATTAAGTGGTTGAAAGTTGGAAGCCTTTAATGGTTTTCAAAGACTTTGGGGTTTTTGGTGGTTGAAGGTTGAAAACCTTCAATGGTTATCCAAGACTTTGGGCCATTTGAGAAGTGACTCCCTTTTGCTTATGAATGTGACAATAATTAGGGGATGGATTAGGCTAATTAGGAAGGGGTTAGAAGAATCTAGAAGGGGATTAGATTTTGCAAGTGGATTTGGTGGGTGAGGGAAAATAGGATTTTATTTAAAATAAAAATTCATTTATTTCAATAAATGTGTGCAAGTTGCATTTGTAAGAAAATGCAAGTGGGGTGGGGATAATGATTTAAATAAATGTTTTATTTAATTTATTTAAAAGAGGAATAGGGGGATTTAATTAAATAAATTGATTTTATTTATTTAATTGATTTGTATTTGGTTTAATGAATTAATTAAAATAAATTGAATAATTTATTTAATTAATAGAAGAATGTTTGGGGATAAATTAATTAAATATTAATTTAATTAACTGATGGCTAGTGGATTTTTAATCAAATAAATACGAAATATTTATTTAATTAAAATGGACAGATTTATGTGACTACATTTGCCCCTCTTTGAGACGGTGTGGTTTATCGCGTCGTTTCAAAGAAAGAAAAACTGGTGTGAAGAAATGCCCCATAAAATGTAAATTTAATGGGTGGTATGCCCCCATTGTGAAAATTTTTGTGATTTTTGTTGGGTTGTTAACTTACACAAAGAAAAGAAACAAGTTAATAAAATCAATGCTCAAGGGGGGGCTTCCACAAGCCTAAGTTCTGATTTTTTGGTTACAAGTCAATTTGGGCAACACTCTGTCGCAATAGCGCTATTCTGTGTTTTTGCAGAAGCGCTGATTAATACAATAGCGCTAGTCTGCGTGAGCAGAAGCACTAATTTAAACGGTAGCGCTGAAAGAAGAGAAAAATCCAAGAAGACAAAAGCACTGGAAGTGTGTCAATAGTGCTGAAACTGTGACAATAGCGCGGGAATGTTGTCAATAGCGCTGAAACTGTGACAATAGCGCTGGAATGTTGTCAATAGCGCTGAAAGAAATCGTTGCAACAACGTTAAAACGCGTTCAATAGCGCCGAAGCGCGACCTGTGTGGCAATTTCAACAAGCAAAATGTTAATTTCAAAAAAAATGATCAGAAGGTTGCGTGTTCGATTCACGTCGGGTTCACCAAATGATGCCCTCCTAAATGACACAATGTTAGTTTATGATCAAACAACACAAAACACACAAGACGTTAGAGTTAGTCAATCAAAAACTAAAACATATGAAGGCATTCCAAAGGAGACACTAAAAACATGCTAATGAATCTAACTAAAGAAGTAAGACAATGAGATATCTCCAACTATCTCTTAACATGATATTAGCTCCTTTCTCCCTTGTTCCTCTCCTCTCCAAGTTCCAAAATAGTGTAGCTCTCAGCAGTTTTTTTGCACTATGGATGCTTATGGAGGATTGAGATTTGTAGAATAGCTCCAAACATGAAATGAAAAGCTATTTTTAATGCTAAAATGATTGATTTTACCAAAAAGACAAGATTTAGTTATGCTATGCTAAATGCTCTCTAAAATGGCTATAGTCTAAGTGCTTACAAGTTTTCAGGATCTGGATTATGAAGGAATGGGCTCTATTTATAGGAAAAATGATTTGTATTTGGTTTAATGAATTAATTAAAATAAATTGAATAATTTATTTAATTAATAGAAGAATGTTTGGGGATAAATTAATTAAATATTAATTTAATTAACTGATGGCTAGTGGATTTTTAATCAAATAAATACGAAATATTCATTTAATTAAAATGGACAGATTTATGTGACTACATTTGTCCCTCTTTGAGAGGGTGCGGTTTATCGCGTCGTTTCAAAGAAAGAAAAACTGGTGTGAAGAAATGCCCCATAAAATGTAAATTTAATGGGTGGTATGCCCCCTCGAGAGATGGGCCGAAAAATTTCAAAAAATCGGGCGATCTCTCGAAAAAGAATGAAAATTGGCAGGGTGGTAGAAGAAAAGAAGTTAGGCATACGGGTGAAAAATAGAAGAAAACGAGGGAAACATGGAGAAATGGGGGGCTCGGGAAGTTCATGGGGACCATGGCTATGAGCGGGGCGAAGTTACGGTGACAGTGGGGGGGTATAAATGGGGTGAAAGGGGTGAAAATAGGATCATTTGTGACCGCGATCAGTTGAAAATTTGAGCTCTGACAGCGACATTTGGAGGAGCAAGGAGGAGCTACGATATCGTTTCCGATCATCGAGCACCGATTTGAGCGAGTGCGACGATTCCAACGCCCAGCCGACTATGGACCAGCGGTACGCAAATTCAAAAACTTTCTTTTCATGCATTTTTAATATGTTGTTAGCTGAGTCCAAGTCAAGTCGGAGCAAGAGCGCTGAAACTAGGTTTTAGCGCTTTTGCTCCATGAATGAGCGCTATTGTGCCGCAATAGCGCTTTTGTAGGCTAGTTTGAGCGCTTTTGCTATTTATTAGCGCTTTTGTAGGCAAGTTTTAGCGCATTTGGCAAATTAGCACTATCGTAGGGTTAATTGAGCGCTATTGACTCGGAATAGCGCTATTGTATAGCAGTTTTAGCGCTTTTGGTTTTTGTAGCGCTATTGTAGAGATTTTTGAGCGCTATTGATGTGGTTGTAGCGCTATTTTGTATAATTAGCGCTATTGAAGATAAAATAGCGCTGTTGCCTTAGGATGACGAGATGCTCCAGTTTTGGACAAAATAAATCTCCTGATGCCTAACGATTGATGGATGGCGAGGTGAAGTGGGAGTTGTTTTGAACCATAGCAGCCCGATGAGACTTAGGTCATTTGTTAAGATAAAATGCCTGTTAAAGTCTAGGCGGCCATGATTGCTTACCTGTTGAGACCCGAAGATACTTGATCAAAGTATCTGATGATAGTCTAGGTTTAAACTTAAGAAAGTTTGATAACAAAACAACTGATGGTGGTTGGATGAATGTCTATGCAGGAGGATCTGTGCGTGTTGCAGTTACGCGAGCGCCACCCCGCGACACAGGGATTGCGAGATCGGTTGACACAGATAGAGATAGACTGTATTGCAGCTACTGGCCTCTATGAGGTAATGCATATGCCCGTGATTCGGATGAATCACGGCCTGATCACAGCATTGGCAGAGCGATGGCACAGTGAGACGTGCACGTTCCATCTAGCTCAGGGAGAGATGACGATGACTTTAGAGGACGTGTGGCGTATCCTTCGGATTCCGATTCGGGGGCAGCTGGTGACATATGATAGATCCTGGGGGACGGTGTCTTGTCAGTGGATATTTGATGAGGATGTATACATCGATGATTGCTCGATCGCATGGGAGGATATAGCGGCACTATATGAGCCCCTTCCAGTAGTATTGTCAGGGATCGTCGGAGGACTTCTGTGTCCCGACAGGCGGTCACATGGATTGGCAGTGGGATGGGGACAGGTGATAGAGATGATGGTGACTGAGGGGACCCGATATGCCTGGGGGCCGTGCGTGTTAGCGCACATGTATCAGGAGTTACACGAGGTAGTGTACAGAGGGCGGGGGTTGCTAGCAGTGGGCATGACGCTGCTGCATGTGTGGGCATGGGAGCACCTACTAGTGACTTGACCGGTGAGTCTCAGATTTCGAGCTGTGGACCAGCCATACATGTTTATGTACAGTGGCATGATGAGTCAGCCCCACTTGGGGAAGTTAGAGTGGTGGTGGCGGGCATTGGATGACCTAGATGCAGTGATCTGGCGGCCATACTTAGAGTGTGAGCCATGGGAGGATGATGCAGAGGCACTACCGTATTGCTTCATGACCCAATTCCTCATTGGGAGGACCTCTGATCATGTGGAGAGACAGGTGCCAGGACAGGTGATGAGGCAGTTTGGACGGCAGCAGGGACTACCTACCAGATCAGGGGAGTATGCACGGGTGATTCGGGAGCGGTATGCATGGGGTCCAGTGCTACCGTATGATCAGGCACTGGTAGAGTTCTGGACACTGCAGGCGAGGCCATGGGACTTACAACCGAGGGTCGTGGATGCAGGGGTTACAGCAGAGTATACACAGTATCGGGTGGCGCACCCGATTCTACGGATATCAGACCCAGCTGAGCCGATCCCAGCATTTGAGGATGAGAGGGGATGGGGATGAGGACGGAGAGCAGGAGGTCGAGGAGGAGGAGGAGGAGGAGGTGGAGATGGAGGTGGTGGAGGAGATGGAGGTGGAGGAGGAGGTGGAGGAGGTGGAGGAGGAGGTGGGTTGGGGATGCCGAGGCAGCGGAGAGGGAGAGGTGGGCTACCTCTTCAGATATCACAGGGACCTTTGATGCAGGGAGGAGTGCAGCTGAGTGGGAGGGGGATGGAGAGAGAGATCCCGATGGCTACAGGTGCAGGGGAGGGTGGTGCAGGGGAGGGACCTAGTGGAGGGGGTGATACAGGTGCAGCAGCCATGGATATGGGGGAGGGAGCTACTGGGGATCTGCGGGAGCATATGATAGGTTATTTGCAGACCCGGGTGGAGAGATTAGAGGCAGAGGTAGCAGCTAGGGATGTACAGCTATTTGCACGTGAGGCAGAGCTGACAGTGGTGCTGCGGGAGAGAGATACGGCAGTGGAGAGATTGGCGGAGCTGCAGGAGAGAGTCCGAGCAGGAGCACAGGTTCCGTCAGGGGAGACTATGAGGCAGTTTGGGCGAACACAGGCTGAGATAGAGTATTGGCGAGGTTTATATGAGCAGGTTGTGCCATTCAGTCAGCGAGCTCTCAGTTATACCCAGATGTGGCAGACGAGATCTGAGCGATCACAGAGGATGCAGAGCAGTGGGGGAGTGATGGGTCCTTTGAGGCGAGATAGATCAGGAGATGCAGGAGGGAGTGGGTGTTCGATGAGGCCTCCACGGAGAGATGGATCAGGTGGGGCAGGTACCAGCGGTGGAGCAGGTAGGGGTGGGGGTGGTACAACATCTGGCCAGAGCGGCATTTGAGAGAGCATTTTTGCATATATGTATTGTATCTTTGTCTATTGATGGACTGTATCTTGGATGGCTCTTGGTAGCCGATTTTGTAGACTTCATTGTACTCTAATATATGAGTTGATATATATGAGGAGATCCCATATTTGTGATGATTATGCATGTGATTATGTATGGATGTTTATGCATGATGATGATTTATTTCTTTGATGGATATGTGTACATGTATGCATTTGATGAGATGTTTCTTTTATGCATGTTTTTATGATGTTGGATACTGACATATGAATGCAGGTTTATATATATATGATGTATTTGATTTGTCATGTAATGCTTTATGTATGGAATGCCATGATGATATATACTTATGCTTGATGCATGAACATGATTTGATGTTTCCTATTGCAATGTAATGATGAGATGATTTTAATGCAATGTTTGGAATGAATGATATTATGTATGAATATGCATCTAGATGTGTTTAGATGAATGTAATATGGATAAACAAAATGTAAAGTACAAATGTTTATATGATGATGCCTAAATGAATGCAGATGGATAAACAAATGTAAAGTACAAGTGTTTATATGATGATGCCTAAATGAATGCAGATGAATAAACAAATGTAAAGTACAAGTGTTTATATGATGATGCCTAAATGAATGCATACGTAAAATGGATATATGAAATGGTATGAACCAATGTTTTGTAAACAAATGGTCTTATGACTCTAAAATGCGTTTAAAATATGTTTGTAAGTACAAATGATAATGGGATGATACTATAACTAATGAGTATAATAACTGCACCTTAATGTAATGATAATGAATGCAATGTGAATGAATCTTACAATGAGCGTAAGAAGATACTTAGTAATGAATGAATGCATCTTTTAACTATAAAGAAATGTATGCAAATGATAAATGATGAAAAGATTAATAATATTGATAATGGATAATTTACACTGGATGAAATGCTTAGTAAATGATTTAAAACAAACAAAGACAAGTTAATCTCATGAATGAATCTAATTATTTATGATTGATGCAATGATGAAAATGATTTTGTTTAATGAAAACTAATGTCAATAATGAACTATATGCATTGTTTAAGTTTAAACATGACATGAATGGTCGCAATGCAAGATGCACCTAAATGCAATGATGATATGACCATGAGGAATGCAAGGTTTTTAAGACTTTGCATGATGCATTAATGATGTATCAGAGTACTCGGTCGTGATTTGTATCCAAGACAAGCTTTTAGTTATTTTTGCATGTAAATGCTACATATGAATGAATGGATGGGTGATATGCAACGAAATGCAATATATAAACAGATGAGGTGAAATGACGATCCATAGTGCTCTATTTTCATCATTGAGCTTTAAAATGTTGGAAGAGAATACAAGCATCTTGACACAATGATTCAAGATGACCTGAGTATTTCTTTCATGGATTTGATATAGCAAGTTAATACAAGTGACTTGATATAAGGGTCAAGTCGACCAGAGTATTGCTTGCGGAATAGACAAGGATTATCTCCTTTCGTGCATGACTTGGATCGTCCTCCTTGATCTTAGGCTGATCAGATCCTGAGACAAGTGCATACCGTACTAAGAGATAACACCTTTATCCAATTTGGAGGAAGAGGAACCAAAGAATGAGCATTGTACCTGCAAACAAATAGTATATACATAAAGAATAAAGAATAAGGATCCTTGGTAATGGTTCATGCCCATATGGTCGAGATATACTCTCTAGTCAGCAAGCCGTAGTGATCTATGACTACATTTTGCATAAGATCACGTAGCTTGGTGAACTTCCCACGTAGACACCATTAGTACATGCCCCAGAACTTCATCGGAAATAATGTGCAAATGATACAAAACAATGCTAAAAGATTCCGATACAGATAAACAAACGATTGTACTCACAAATCAACCAAGTATTTGATAGCTTAACAGAATTTTCTTGTCAAAGAAAATGTCATCTTGTCTTTGTTTTGGTAAGGAAGGATGCATCCTTGTTTTAAAGGCAGGTTTGGATTGTTGAAGTCGATTGTGTTGGTTTGATTGGTAAATGGTCAGTGTGTGAGTAGTTGTCAATGTTTATTTTGTATCTGATCGGATAAATATGTACAAGGTGTTGCCATGTTTTTATGTGATTTTTGACGGGTTTTCCGATGTTTTTTGGATTTTGTAAAACAATTTTGAATGTTTTTGGTATCTTGAGAGTCATTTTTGAATGTTTTTGATATTTTCTGATGGTTGCCTGAATGAAGAGCGTAATGATATATAAGACAATGTAGAATCCACTTCCATCACTAGGGTAAGGGTATTGCCCCCAGTTTGTAGACCTGACTATGAAAAGGTGGGATGCTAGATGCATGGAGTACTTTCTTAATTGTAGATCAAATAACAAGCCGTGGTTGGGATGGATGGATGTATGTGTTCCTGAATGTGATCGCAACGAGCCTGAAAGATACTGGAGCCATTGCCTTTACGAGTGGCGCCTGTTTGCCAGGTTTTCACCATCGTACTTACCCAAGGTGCCACCGGAGTGGTTGTTCACCGTTTGGATGTATGATTTTTCTTTACTTCTTCGAATGTTTTTTGTATTTTCTTCAGGACATTTTCTGAATGTTTTTGGTATTTTCTAATATGCAGGGGGGGAGCCTGATGCTCTGTACACCTTAGGTATAAAACCGTTTGAGGTGCATGCTGTTGATTGGATCTGCAAGCGGTTCTCCTTCTGATGTAGCCAACTGATATGCCCCGGACCCGAATACAGCAGTGACAACATATGGGCCCAACCAGTTTGATTCAAACTTGCCTTGATGTTCTCTGTTTGGTTGGTTGCGAGGATTCTCTCAAAGAACAAGATCGCCTACCTCAAATGTACGAGATCTAACTCGGTGATTGTAGCTTCTACTCATGCGCTGCTGATAGGCTTTGAGGTGATTGTATGCAGCTTGTCGCTTCTCATCAAGTAACTCTAAGTCCTGAAGGCGTGAGACTCTGTATGCTTCATCATCGATGAGATTATGCAAGGAAACTCGTAATGATGGTATCTCAACTTCAATAGGTAAGATAGCTTCGGCACCATAGACCAATGAATAAGGAGTTGCACCTGTAGGGGTTCGAATGCTAGTTCGATATGCCCATAGCGTTGGATTCAATTGAACATGCCAATCATGACCGACATCATTGACTGTCTTCTTTAGGATCCTTAATATGTTTTTATTGGATGCTTCGGCCTGACCATTGCCTTGTGGGTAATAGGGAGTGGAAAAGCGGTGTTGGATATGAAATTTCTCACAAAGTTCACGGACATCCTGATTTTTAAAAGGAAGACCGTTATCTGTGACGATGGACATGGGTACACCATACCGGCAGATGATGTAATTGAGGATGAATGAGGCGATCTGCTTGCCGGTGACTTGGGTAAGTGGTACAACTTCGATCCACTTTGTGAAATATTCGGTAGCGGTAATAATGAATTTATGGCCATTGGATGAAGATGGATGAATCTTACCCACAAGGTCAAGGCCCCATTGACAAAAAGGCCATGGTGTTGTGATTGGTTGCAGTTCTTGAGCTGGTGCATGTATCAGGTCGCCATGAACTTAGCATTTCTTGCATTTTCTGACAAAGTAGTAGGAATCCTTTTCCATAGATGGCCAATAGTATCCAGCTCGCATGATCTTCTTGGCTAGTGATGGACCACTTGAGTGAGTCCCACAAATTCCTTCATGTACCTCTTCCAAAGCCTTTGTTATCTCATCTTGTTCCAGACACCGAAGGAGAGTACCATCAAGACTACGTCGGTATAGGGTTTCGGCAATAATGGTATATCGAGCAGTTTGGCGAATGAAGGTTTTTCGTTGGTTATTTGATTGGTTGGGAGGAAGGGTGTGATCGTGGAGATAGGTGTAGAACTCACCGTACCATGGGGATTTAGAACCGACAAGGCGATATATCATTTCGGATTCGGGGATATCATAAGCGGGAATCCAAAGCTGTTCTACCAAGAACTCATAGCGTGTTGAATTTTGTGGAAGATCCAGGAGAGATGCGATGGTAGCCATGGTGTCAGCAGCTCGATTCTGATCTCTTGGTATCTGCTCAAAAGTGATAGTAGTGAATGATGTCTTTAGACTGTCCACCATTTGTTTGTATGGCATGAGTTTATGATCCTTGGTTTGATACTCATCTGTTGCTTGTCGAATGACTAGTTGGGAATCGCCATCTACTTGCAGTTCTTGTAATTTCCATTGTATGGCTAGCCTGAGTCCTGTGATCAAAGCCTCATACTCTGCTATGTTGTTTGTGCATGGAAATGTAAGCTTGTAAGACTTCGGGATGCTATCACCTTGAGGTGTGATAAACAGAATGCCTGCCCCCGAGCCATGCCTAGTGTATGAACCATCAAAATATAGTTTCCATGGCTGTGCTTCTGTGATCATGAATATCTCTTCATCTGGAAAATTGGAAATGAGAGGATGATCGCCTATGAGTGGTGCATTGGCCAACTGATCTGCAATAACTTTCCCTTTGATAGCCTTACGGTCCACATACTCAATGTCAAATTCACTTAGAATCATCACCCATTTGGCCAAGCGACCTGTCAATGCTGCTTTGCTGAGTAAGTACTTGAGTGGATCAATCTTTGCGATGAGTTGTACCTTGTGTGTTAATAGATAGTGCCGCAATTTAGTGGCTGCCAAGATTACTGCTAGGCAAGCTCGCTCAATAGGTGTGTAATTGAGTTCATAGCCAACCAGTGTGCGAGAGATGTAGTATATAGCACATTCTTTGCCTTCTGCATTATGTTGTGCTAGTAGTACACCTAATGTTGTACTTGTCGCTGAGATATAAAGTAACAACGGTCTACTTGGATCTGGTGGCATCAGCAATGGTGGATTCATGAGATAGTCTTTAAGCGTCTGAAATGCTTGCTGGCATTTGTCATCTCACTGAAAGCGGATGTTCTTGTGTAGCAGGTGTGTGAATGGGTGACACTTATCAGCCAATTGTGCAATGAATCTTTGGATGGATTGAAGCCGTCCTTGTAGTGTCCTTAGCTGACTGATATTCTTTGGAGGTGGCATGTCCATGATTGCTTTTACCTTTGCTGGGTCGACCTCAATACCTTTGCTTGAGACAATGTATCCTAGAAGTTTCTCGGAGGTCACTCCAAAGACACATTTCTTTGGGTTGAGTCGAACATGATATTGTTCCAGTCTATCAAAGATTTTATCTAAGATGTGAAGATGTCCTTTTCTGGTGAGTGATTTTGCTAGTAAGTCATCCACATAATCTTCCATCATGGTATACATCATGTCATGGAAGATGGTGGTCATTGCTCTTTGATAGGTCGCTCCTGCATTCTTTAGACCAAAAGGCATGACATTCCAGCAGTATGTGCCCCATGGACATGTGAAGGCTGTCTTATGTTGGTCCCCTGGTGCGATCTTTATTTGATTGTATCCTGAAAAGCCATCCATGAGTGAAAGCATGGCATGTCCTGCTGTTAGATCCACTATGATGTCAATATTTGGTAGGGGAAAGTCATCCTTAGGACATGCCTTATTCAGGTCTCTGAAGTCTGTACAAATGCGGATGCCCCCTTTTGGTTTGCCGACAGGCACAATATTGGAGATCCATTCTGCATAATCAATTGGTCTAATGAAACCAACATCCAGGAGTTTCTTGAGTTCGGTTTTGACTAGCACGGCAATCTGAGGATGCATCTTACGAAGCTTCTGCTTGACAGGTTTGGCTCCTTTTGCTACTGTGAGATGATGCATAACTAAATCAGGATCCAGCCCAGGCATGTCTGCATATGACCATGCAAAGTTGATCTGGTGCTTCTGGAAGAACTCTATGAATTGAGGTTGTTCCTCTGGAGTAAGAAGAGATGCCAGATGTATGATATGAGGGTTTTCAGGAGTCCCCACATTGTATTCTTTGGTTTCCTCAATAAGAATCATTGATCGTTCCTGTTGTGTACTAGCAGGGAGAATGTCAAACCCTTCATCCTCAGGCGCCTCAGAGAGGTTTTCACCATTGGATACGCTCTTTCTTTTTACTGTTGTCGGATCAAACAGTGCCACAGTGTGGTTTTCACTGAAAGATCCATGTTTTATTGTTATATTTTTGCAGCTGAAAGGTTTGGCATCTGCCCCGAAGTATGCTGCGCTATTAAGTTGAATGGCGAATCTAGCTTTGTGATCCCCGCTTGGTAGATTATCCCTTAATTCCAAAAAGTCAATGATAGCCTCATCATTTTGGAAGAGGTCAAGACATGGGGGATTTGGTTGGTTTCATTCGATGAGTTCAGGGTGGATAATGGGCATTACTTCATCGATTAAGTTAAGTGCGGGAGATGTATCAGTGAGGGTTAAGACGTTATGGTGAAGGTCGTTAATGGTACTCTCCTTGTCAGAATCAGGCGTAGGATGAGACATAGGGTCTGTGGAAGATGTTTCCAGCTCAGGTACCCAAGTGGTCTTTATCTGTGCTTCTTCGTAAACAGGAATGTCTTTGCGTGGCGGAGGTGGTGATGTGTCTTCCTCATCTGAAGTATTAAGCTGTACAGAATCAAATTCCCACTCATGTGAGTCGGTCTCTGAATCACTCTCCAGCATCCGATTGCTATACCATACTGGGATGTCTTTAGAGTTAAACACGGCAGGCGTGATCGGTTTATGTATCTTTGTAGTGATCGGTGCTTCAGGAACCGTGATGGGGTTAAAAGGATTTGTCACTGGAAGTATTGGTAGTGTTGCCTCAATGGCTTCTGTTGGAACTACTGGTGCCATAGATGCTGCTGCGGGTTCGGATACAGTTGCTGTTGCTAATGGTGCCGCTGATGGAATTACAAGTTCGTTTGATGGGATGAGTGACATTGGTGATGGTTGCGGTGGAGTTGTGAGCCTCGATGGGGCAGTGGGGATAGTGCTTGATGGTGCTTTGATTATGAAATGTGTCCTCTTTGCAGTAGGTGGGCAAAATGGTTTGTTGGGTTTTCCTTTGAATCTAAGTTTAGGAAGGACTTCTTTTTCAAAGCCTAGGCCAGTATTACCTTTGGGCTTGAATTCTAGTAGCAGAGGTTCATGTCGTCCTTGTTTGCAGTATCCCAAAGCACTCTGACCATCATATCCCATTCTTTGCATAATAAGGAGGCCTTTGCCATACTATTCTGTAGGAAGTGTAACTTGCGGTTTATCAGTGGTGATGGGATCCTTATAGATCCATTCCGCTAGGTCCTCATCTTGTGTCTCTTCCTCTTGACTCTTTCCAAGGATGAAAGGCGTCAAGGCACATGCAGGCGTGATTAGTGGTTGCTGGAGTAACTACTGTGGTTTACCATGTGTTCTAGGAGAAGTAGGCATTTGTCCCACACAAAAGAGCTGACTCAAGTTGTATTCTCCAGGACCTTCCTCTGCGACTTTCATCTTTAGCTTTTCTTGCTTGGGTATAGGGGTGTTTGAACTGGCAAGAGGCGGGACTTACATATGATGTGGAGGAAATGGATTCCCTATTATTAGGAACAGTAATTTCTGGTTGATGGCTGATATTATGGCAAAATGCAAAGGGATTTGCATCTCCCAGGATTGTGATCTCTGCACCATTATGTGGGAACTTGATACAATGATGGTAGGTAGATGGAACGGCTTGCATGGCATGTATCCAAGGTCTCCCTAATAATAGATTATATGGCAGAGGAAGGTCCAGAACCTGACAAATGATGTGCTTTACCACAGGGCCTACTCGGATTGGTAGTACCACAGCTCCTTTGGATGAACGCTCTGCATCATCATAGGCCTTGATGGTGATCTTCTTGCGAGGATCCACTGATTCTATTGCATATCCCAATGCTATGACCAACTGTAGTGTACAGATGTTTAGGCCTGCTCCATTATCTATCAAGACTCGCTTGATCCTGTGTTGGTTGACAAAGCCTTCAATGTGGAGTGAGGCGTTATGAGGTTGTTGGAAAGAAGAGTTGTCACTTTCAGAAAAAGTGAGACAAGGTGATGACTTTAGATTTCCAACCATGGCTTCAAATTGATCCGTATTCAGGTTTGTAGGGACTGACGCCTCTTGGAGTGCTTGATCCAAGATTGTTTTATGAGATGGTGATAGGCGTAATAGCTCTAAAATGGATATAAGTGCAGGCATTTTGTCTAATTGTTCCACAAGATTGTACTGCTTTGGGATGGAGGTGGTGCCTTGTGGAGCTGCCTTTATGGTAACTTTGCCGCGACGTGTAACAACATTGCAATTTGAGGTGGGATTTTTGAAGGTTATGGTTGCAATTTGTTCACTGGCATCATACAGGTGATTGACAGTGTAATTATACGCAGCTTGCGTATAATCAGTGGTATCAGGACCTCGTCTGGAAGTGGAAGGACCCCTTTGATCTTGCGATGGAAGTGGATTCTTGAACATCTGATGATCATTATTGGTTGTTTTTGGGTCATGCCCTTCAATTTCAATTTCTCCTCGGTCAATAAGATCTTGAATGAGATCTTTCAATCGGTGACAATTACTTGTCTTGTGTCCTCTTCCTTGATGGAACTCACAATGTTCAGTATCTCTCCACCATGCCGGTTTGACTTGAGGCTCATAATTTGATAACTTAGGTAAAGTGATCAAATTCTGAGAAATGAGTTGTCGCATCACTGTTTCAATAGGTTCCCCTAAGGGAGTGTATGTGCGTTTTTGTTTTTGTGGATGAGGTCTTGGTTCATCATGAGATGTGATGCGACCTTGATTAAGAGGAACATTTGTGTTATTCTGAGGTGGAGGATTTTGTCCTGCAAATCGAACCACAGGTTGTGCATTTTGGATAGTCCAAGCATCCACAACTCCATCGTTGACGATATTCTTATTCTTGTTCTAGAAGTTCGGTTTATCGCTATTGAAGCGCGGGCGAGGACCATCTTTTGGTTCATTAAAGATTTTGATGAGTCCTTTTTTGATGAGTTCCCTTTCACATTTTATACCTTTGGTGATCATATCGTTAAAAGAATCTGTATCTTTGACATCCAGGTGAAATTCCATTTCTTCGTTTAAGTTGGAAATGAAAATTTCCACTAGTTCTCGTTCAGGTAACTGAAGAGAACGTCTGCTAGACATTTGGCGCCATCGTTGCAGGAATACTGAGAATAATTCACCTGGTTTTTGTTTGGTATTGCACAGATCAGCCATGGTGATGTCGCGTTCAATATTATAAGAGTAATGAGATAGGAACTTCTGGATGAGTTCCTCAAATGTTCTTATGCCACCTGGTAGTCGGGAAAACCATGATGTGGTTGTTCCTCCCAAGCTTTGGGAAAAAGGCGCATTAAGTATGTGTCTTCATATGCGACTTCGAGACAAGCGGAATGAAATTCTCGGACATGATCGCGGGGATCTCCCTTTCCTCTATATTTTTCGAATTTTGGTGTTTCGAACCCGCGTGGAAAGGGTGGCATATAAAGATTCCTATCAAACGGATAGGGACAAATGTCGTTAAGTGAGAATTGATTGGTCTTAACACCACTATGAAGTTGTTGGGCGAGATTCTCGACTTGTTGCCGCAACATCTCCATTTCATTTGGAGGAGGAGGTGGTGGGTTACCTCGAGGGATGTTATATCTGATGTGATTTCTACCTCTTTCCTCCTCATGGTGACTTTGTCTTTCTGATGCTTGTCTTAATTGGGCAAGATCAAAGTCAGAGGGGAGTTTGGCTCCTTCTTGAGCGAGTCTTAAAAAGTGAGCATCCGCATTGCTCCTTAATATTTCATCAAATAATCTGTTAAAATGAGGGTTATGCTGAACCCTTTCGATTGTTGAAGGAGTGGGAGTACTTGGGTTTTCATCATTCACATTTCCTCCAAGTGCTTCTTGAAATTCATTGAGGTTGTCCTCTTCTTCCTCAATTTCTATTTCTCGCTGCCTTGATCGTGATCGGGTTTGAGCCATTTTGTTTGCAAGTTTGTTTTTGAAGTTGATTGAAGATGATGATGAGTTGGTGATGAAATGAAAGATTGATTGGTTGGTGATTTGTGTTGTATGGGGATCTCTAGCACTTTAAGGTAAATGTAACCGAAATTCCTTCTTTGAATTGCTTGTTTGTTTTGATAAGATTTGATGTGATAAGGTGTAGAGAAATCTGAGATGTGTTACAGATTTTGACTACCTAGCAATGAGAGGATTCACTCATGAACTAGTTTTAACCTGCGTAGATGTGTCTCTTAGGATGAGCTTATCCTAGATGTAGAAACAATCTAAAAAGTGATGTGATGTGTTTGATTTCAAGCAATATCTAAAAAGGAATCTTGGGACAAGAACCTCTTAATGTTTTGAGAGTTTTGGGATGGATTGATGATGAAGTGATGATGTATGAGTGAGATGATGGATGAAAATGTTTTCAACTTCAATAAAAACTTTGTGTTACAAATGGGACAAAATCTATCTCTTCCCTTTCAGGCGTTGGTGGCACTTCTCGAGCTGTGTTGTAGGTGATACAGATGTTTGGGAAGAAGTTGGGATTAATCTTTCCTCCTTGATTTTTGTGATAACTCAAAGCTCTATATTGCATAAAAGCTCTGCTGTTTAATGATTCTGAATCAAACTCGTTTGTTTTACCTTGAAGGTATAGACGCATGCGATGTAGAAAGACTCTATGTGAGACAAAGATTTGTCTATTGAGATAGAAGAATTTCCTCCTTTTGATCAAAGCCTTTGAGCTTAGTGGTCTCCTTTTCAAGGTAATATTCTGATGACACTTCTTCTTTCGCAAGATGTGAAGAATGGTCATAAAATGTGATTCTTTGTTGTTTGTACCTTGTTTTTGGTATTTTTGGTTGTGTTGACAGATGTTGGATGAATACTGTGTTTTTGGGATTGATTTTCTGATTTTTTTTTTTTTTGACAAGAAAACAAAGCAAGCACACAAATACAAAATTGTAGCCTCAAAGGCACAAATGAGTATGGGTCTAGGTTAACCCAATCCTTGGACTTGTTTTTGACCCTTCCTTTAGATTTATTTTAAGGTGTATTTCCAAAGCCTGAAGTCGGCTCAATTTGCACTAGGTCTGTAAAACGAACACACTTCAAACACTTTTTATCCCTAAGGTCAAATGGCCAGTTGTGATAAATTTAGCCCACATCTTGATATTTCTTCAACTTTGGTACTACATACCTTATGAATCCCGCCGTGGCAGGTAAGGATGTGATATACTAAGTCTTGCACGAGCATAACAAATAGATGATCCCTATGATGGGGGAGTCACCACTTTTATCAAGCCACAGGTGACTTTTCAAAAAGCTATGTTTCTACTCAAGGAAATATGTATGGTGAGTATCTTGGGAGCAAAACCATCTATGCTCTTGCACTAAATTATATCTCAAATATCCTCAATCAATAGAACAGGTGGGCTACTACTTAAAGGTGTTTAGTCATGTTCGATGTTTTTGGACATAAGTTCATTCTGCAGTGACTCACTTAAGAGCCTTGTAACTGGCGGTGGGGCCCATTTGTCCTTTCGGCCAGTTACACTGTAGGAACAGCTATACCCAAGGCTACAGCTTTCGCTCTCACCTGATTTCTATAGCGGCTCGAAGGATTTACCGCTCGAGGTCGTTCCCAAGAGTATCGATCCCTTGGCAGGCCTCTCTTAAAAAGATAAAATGTGAGCGTTACTAACACTTTTCTCTTGCACCTAGGACCACGAGAGCCAAGGGAGAGGATAGTGTGTGTTAGAAGTAGGTCCACTCGACTGACTTTTGTGCACAAGCGTGCCAAACACGAAATTCACTTGTTCTTTTTAATCCAACATTTGCAAAGATGATCTAACTATTTGGAGATGTTGCTCCAACAGCCATGGTGTTCTTTTTAACTTCAAAGGCAATGTGTTTTGTAATCTAGAATTTTGAAAATCCTGGTCAACTTAATGAAAAACACGTTTTGCTTTGAAGGAAAATTTGCTTGTCAAAAATAAATCAAAAACAAGTGGTTTGTCAGTTTTATTTGCACCAAATTTTTGAAATGTGGATTGTAAATTTTAGGTCCCAATTGATGCAATGAAATCAAATTTTGTGTTTGTTAATTTTAAGCACCAAAGAAAATGAGGCCTAACTAGAAAACAATGAAAAACTGTTTTTGTGTTTTTAAGTTCTTTTTAAGCACTTAAATGAAAATTTTTGTGATTTTTGTTGGGTTGTTAACCTGCACAAAGAAAAGAAACAAGTTAATAAAATCAATGCTCAAGGGGGGGGCTTCCACAAGCCTAAGTTCTGATTTTTTGGTTACAAGTCAATTTGGGCGACACTCTGTCGCAATAGCGCTATTCTGTGTTTTTGCAGAAGCGCTGATTAATACAATAGCGCTAGTCTGCGTGAGCAGAAGCGCTAATTTAAACGGTAGCGCTGAAAGAAGAGAAAAATCCAAGAAGACAAAAGCGCTGGAAGTGTGTCAATAGCGCTGAAACTGTGACAATAGCGCGGGAATGTTGTCAATAGCACTGAAACTGTGACAATAGCGCTGGAATGTTGTCAATAGCGCTGAAAGAAATCATTGCAACAACGCTAAAACGCGTTCAATAGCGCCGAAGCGCGACCTGTGTGGCAATTTCAACAAGCAAAATGTTAATTTCAAAAAAAATGATCAGAAGGTTGCGTGTTCGATTCACGTCGGGTTCACCAAATGATGCCCTCCTAAATGACACAATGTTAGTTTATCATCAAACAACACAAAACTCACAAGACGTTAGAGTTAGTCAATCAAAAACTAAAACATATGAAGGCATTCCAAAGGAGACACTAAAAAAATGCTAATGAATCTAACTAAAGAAGTAAGACAATGAGACATCTCCAACTATCTCTTAACATGATATTAGCTCCTTTCTCCCTTGTTCCTCTCCTCTCCAAGTTCCAAAATAGTGTAGCTCTCAGCAGTTTTTTTGCACTATGGATGCTTATGGAGGATTGAGATTTGTAGAATAGCTCCAAACATGAAATGAAAAGCTATTTTTAATGCTAAAATGATTGATTTTACCAAAAAGACAAGATTTAGTTATGCTATGCTAAATGCTCTCTAAAATGGCTATAGTCTAAATGCTTACAAGTTTTCAGGATCTGGATTATGAAGGAATGGGCTCTATTTATAGGAAAAATGGAGCAATGGATGGCCAGGATTGAAAGGTTTAATCAAGGGTCAAGCTTGAAAGTTGGGGATCCATGTGCACAATTGGCACCAATAAAATAGTGACAAGTGTCAACACAGGATTGGGTTGAGAGAAGAGGTTGGAGGCATTAAAGGCCTGAGAAGACCTCATGGTTATCTAAAGGCTAAGGGTCAAGTCTAAGTTAGGTTTACCCACTGAATTAGGAGTTAATCCAAGGATAAACCTTTGTGCAAATGATTAAGAGATAATCATGGTCAAAGCATTAATGACCTGATGAGAACCTTGGGTTGAGTAGAGGTTGAGTCAAAACAAATGTTTTAACCATGTGGAAGGGTTTGAGTTAACCATTAATGGTTATTAGAGACTTTGGGGATTAAGTGGTTGAAAGTTGGAAGCCTTTAATGGTTTTCAAAGACTTTGGGGTTTTTGGTGGTTGAAGGTTGAAAACCTTCAATGGTTATCCAAGACTTTGGGCCATTTGAGAAGTGACTCCCTTTTGCTTATGAATGTGACAATAATTAGGGGATGGATTAGGCTAATTAGGAAGGGGTTAGAAGAATCTAGAAGGGGATTAGATTTTGCAAGTGGATTTGGTGGGTGAGGGAAAATAGGATTTTATTTAAAATAAAAATTCATTTATTTCAATAAATGTGTGCAAGTTGCATTTGTAAGAAAATGCAAGTGGGGTGGGGATAATGATTTAAATAAATGTTTTATTTAATTTATTTAAAAGAGGAATAGGGGGATTTAATTAAATA
This sequence comes from Cryptomeria japonica, assembly GCF_030272615.1. Classification (NCBI taxonomy): domain Eukaryota; kingdom Viridiplantae; phylum Streptophyta; class Pinopsida; order Cupressales; family Cupressaceae; genus Cryptomeria; species Cryptomeria japonica. The sequence continues at coordinate 972,593,661 of NC_081407.1, forward strand.
AATTGATTTTATTTATTTAATTGATTTGTATTTGGTTTAATGAATTAATTAAAATAAATTGAATAATTTATTTAATTAATAGAAGAATGTTTGGGGATAAATTAATTAAATATTAATTTAATTAACTGATGGCTAGTGGATTTTTAATCAAATAAATATGAAATATTCATTTAATTAAAATGGACAGATTTATGTGACTACAGACATAATTGTGGACCTCACAACAGGCCATGCAATGCTATCATTAATGGATGGTTTTTCTAGCTATAATCAAATCAAGATAGCTCGAGAGGATCAAGATAAAATAAAGTTCACCTGTCCTTGGGGAACATATTGTTGTAATGTCGTACCTTTTGGCTTAAAGAATGCTGGGGCAACTTATCAAAGAGCAATGATGATGATATTTCATGATATGATGCATACCTTCATGGAGGACTATGTGGATGATTTACTAGCTAAGTCATTTACCCAGGCAGAACATCTGAGCATATTAGAGAAAATATTTGAAAGATTGGAGAAATTCCAAGTCAGGCTCAACCATAAGAAGTGTGCCTTCAGGGTAACATTAGGCAAGTTATTAGGCTACATCGTGTCAGAAAAAGGCATTGAAGTAATCCAACAAAGGTACAGGCGATCATGGAGATGTCACCTCCTAAGAACATTAGCCAACTCAGATCTCTACAAGGATGACTCTAGTCAATCAGGCGATTCATCACCCAACTAGGAGATAAAAGTCTACCATTCAATCATTTTCTACATAAGAATGTACCATTCAGATGGGAAGCCAAATGTGCATAATCATTCTATCAAATCAAGCAATATCTAATGAACCCACCAGTTCTTGTACCACCAATAGCAGGAAAGTCTCTTATTCCCTACATATCAACAACAAACATATCATTGGGGGAACTATTAGCACAAGAAGACAAAGAAGGCAAGGAACCAACTATCTATTATATCAGCAGAACTTTAAATGGATATGAGCGAAATTACATATTCATTGAGAAGGCTAGTTTAGCAGTGGTATTCTCCTCTCAAAAGTTCTGATACTACATGATAGCTCATACAATCAAGCTAGTAGAAAAAATTGATCCTCTAAAGTATTTACTCATCAAAGCAGCTCTCACGGGCAGATTGGCTAAATGGGTCATGATTCTCAGCGAATTTGAGATCCACTACACAGAGCATCGGGCTATCAAAGGATAGGTAATTGCAAATCAATTAGCTGAAGCACCACTACTAGATAAATAACCCATGGAGGTCAAATTTCTAGATAGGGATGTCCTTACTATTACCACCAAGCAATGGACACTGTACTTTGATGGTTCCTACACTCAACATGGTTCAGGTGCTGACATCTTGTTCATCACTCTTGAACGACATACCATACTAAGATCATATAGACTCATGTTTCCATGCACAAATAACATTGCTGAGTATGAGGCACTGGTCACAGGAATCAAAATGGCTGTCGAATGGAGAATGAGGGAACTGAAAGTCTATGGAGATTCCCAACTAGTCATATATTAGATCAACAATGACTACTAGATAAAAGATGACAAGCTTCTGCCATACAAACGAATGGTGGATGACTTCAACTAGTATTTTTTACATATCACCTTCAAGAAAATACCAAGGTTGGACAACAGAGCAACCGATGTAATGGATACTATCGCTTCACTGCTACAAATTCCAGAGCAACAGAGTTGTTATGAGTTTCTGGTAGAGCAACTATTTTCCCTAGTCTATGACAATTCCGCATCCCATGTTATCTATGCCTTAACTGGTTCAGACTCTCCATTATACATAACAATATATGAGTATCTTAAAACCAATACCCTACCCATTGACCTATCTCGGAACCAAAAATGCAACTTTATCTGGCAAGCCGCCCGTTATACCCTAACTGCTGATACTCTTTACCATTGAGGTCTAGATGGTACTCTTCTTCGTTGCCTTGATCGTAATGAATCTGACTTTGCTTTACACAAGATTCACGAAGGTATCTGTGGCACACATTCAAGTGGTCCTACTCTTGCTAAAAAAATTCTAAGAATGGGATATTACTGGCTGATGATGGAAAAAGACTCTTATCAATTTGCAAAGAAATGTCCTAAATGCCAAATCCATGGCAATCTTATACATGCACCAGCATAGGGATTGCATCCATTTACAACATATTGGCCTTTCTGTCAATGGGGACTTGACTTAGTAGGGAAAATACACCCTTCATCTTCAAATGGACACAAGTTCATTATCATTGCAATATAATATTTTACAAAATGGATTGAAGCAGTCCCAATGACCACAGTATCTGGAAAACAAATTGCCTCTATTATTCTTAATTATTTGATCAGCAGATATGACATTCCCAGTTCTATCATCATAGATAACGAATGTCCCTTCAAAAATCAGGATGTGCAAGAACTATGTGAATGATTCAAAATCCAACATCGTTTCTCTACACCTTACTACCCATAGGGGAATGGTCAAGAAGAGGCATCAAATAAAACAATATTGAAAATCCTCAAGAAAACAATAAATGATGCAGGAAAGGATTGGCATGTGCAACTCAATCTGACACTTTGGGCATACAGGATTAGCATCCAGACACCTATAGGAGCTATGCCATATTCATTGGTGTATGGATCAGAAGTAATTTTACCTCTTGAGGTAGAAATTCCATCACTCAGAGTATCTTTGAAAGGATTCATTTCAGATGAGGAGTATCGCGTAAACATATTGCAAGAACTAGAGCTTCTAGATGAAAAATGACAACATGCCTATAATCACCTCAAAGCATACCAGCAATGCATGTGTAGAAGCTACAACCACAGATTCATCCCATGACATTTTAAAGCCGCTGATCTCATGCTCAAAGAAAATCGCAGAACTTAATAGAATCAAGAAAAGAAGGGAAAGTTTGAACCTAACTGGTTGGGTCCCTATGTCATCATCTCAGCCTATGGAGCAAGCACCTATTAGTTAACAACTTCAGAAGGCGATGTGCTCGATGAACCAACCAACAACATCCATCTTAAGAAATACTATACTTGAGTGGTCTAATGCACGAAAAAAGTGAAAAATACAAAAAAAAAAAAAAAAAAATCAAAACAAAAAGGTGCAATAAAAACAAATGGTGAAAAACTGGCAATGGGCACTACTCATGAGGGAACAAATCCTCTATCTATCTTTGCTTATATATTTTTTTCAGAAGTCAAAAACCCCTGGCCATCACCTCACTTTATCAAAATAGCATTATCCAGGACATACTTAGCGTAGTCACTGTCCTTGCTTATTTGAATATTAGTTCATCATATCGCACCATGGCTTGGTAATCACTGTACATATCCACATCAATCAGTATCTATAACTAGGGGCAACATTTTTTTGACTTCAAGGGAATTTCAACAAACAAGCAAGCAAAAATCGTAGCATGCCAAGAAAATTTTGTCAAACAAAACTCCACCAGCCAAGAAAACAAAACACTGATCCAATTAACAACTTCAAAACACATGATGGATGATTTTCTGAAGTATAATTTGTTTGCATCTTGCATGAAGTTTTGACTATTTTTGCACTTGAACTTTTTGAACTATTGGATCCCCTAAATTTCCTCAATGATGCATCAAGCTAGAGAAAGTGATTGGAGACTCCAATATTTTTAGTTTTTTGTCTGTGAGGCGATCATTTATACTATGCAAAGACTTGTCTCGAGAGGTGATTCAAAACATATCACTGAAGACATTGTTCCAATTTGTGCATACAAATGGTTAAATCTTGTCTGTTTATATGCAAGCAACACTCAGGTCATCTTGGTTCAATTATATGTCGACGCTTGTGCCATCTTGCAATATCAAAATCCATGTAAATTTTTCTCAGGTCATTATGGTTCAATTATACCATTATGCTTGTATAAATTTTCAACATATCAACAACTCAATGATGATAAAAACAAAGAAAGCAAAAACATGTGACTATTCGGGAATGACAAACGACAGAATGAGGTTGATTAATTAGTTGTATATCATGTAAAATTTGCATTTAGTCACAGCATATCATTATCATACAAGATACATCTCATGGCATATCATTATCATACATCTCATTTTCAAGATACATCTCACAACATATCATTATCATACATCTCACAAATCACATCATTGCATCATGAATCATACAATCATATCAATCAATATCAAATCAAACGCATTTATCTAAACATTGCATCATCATCATAAAACCATCACATCAATGCATAAATCATCATCCATAAAAACACATCACATGTGGATCAGAAAATTGGTGTCGTCAATATATCTCAAAAGTGATCAAATATGCAAAAGATGTCATGTCTGTCAAAATACAACACAATGATCAAAATACAATGGAGACAAGTCTCTCAGGTATGACTATCTCATGAGGCTGATGGTCTCGTAGTAGATGTCTCGAAACCTAGATCTCTGGGTGGATCATGTCAAGACGGCCCAGTCACACCTCTACTCTCTGTCCCCTAATGAGTCTGCCTGGATCGACTGGATCTCACCATAGTATAGCTAGGAGCTTTGTGATCTCTAGGAACCACCTCCTCATATAGACGCCTATAATACTTAGCCTTCTTGGCTACATACTACATCTCTCTCAATGTGTCTCTCACAGAACCACCAGCGGCCACTCTCTCTAGGCTATCCGCTCGAGCCTCTGCTTGACCTGAGTGCTCTATCATTGTATCCTACTCTGTGGTAACCTACGTAATCTGACTCTACTGATTCAGGACCTGTGCCTAAAGTTGATGCACTGACAACTATAAGGATCTAATCTATGCATCCTCTCGATGGGCGGGTACCCGCATCTGAATAGGTACATGTGTCATGGTATCCCCTATCCTTGTCCCTATCCTAGGAACTAGTGGAGGTAACACATCTGATCTCCTCCTTTGGGTCGGTCGCCTAAACTCATCCATCCCACCCATAGCTGCTATAACCTCGCCTGCCTGGCCAACTCCACTAACTCTGACCACCAAATCTACCCCCTCCCTCACCAACTACTCGTCTGACTACTCCAACCCTCCCTCCATCTCCACCTCCTCTCCTCCCTCTATCTCCTCTATCTCCTCCATCTCCTCCTCTATCTCCTCATCTCCCTCTACCACCTCCCCTCCCATCGCCCCCATAATCACCTCCACCATCCCCATATCCCTCCTCAAGCTCCTCTTGCTCCTCTCTTGGTCTCCCTAGCCTCTCGGGCTGCTCATCCTCATCATCATCAAACGCGGGAATCATCTCCACTGGATCTGATATCCATGCTACAACATGGACCATGAAGAGTGCTACAAACTTCTCCGTCATCCCCGCATCTACAACCCTGAACCCATAGTCCCATATCTGTCCACCCAAATGCATGTACTCCTCCACCACCACTGCACTATCAATAGTTGGACCCCACTTTGACACATCCTGCCTTTGACGAGCATATAAGCATGCTCGTTGCGGTATAACCTGTTGTCGACCATACTGCCGCTGAACTCAACTATTCAAGAACCTCTCAATGACAAAAGGCATCCGCCCTATCAAGAATCGTGACATATATATATATATATATGTATGTATATATATATATATATATATATATATAGGGCCTCTATCTAATCCTCCACCCACACCTCACACTCCATATACAGTCTCCAGACAACCATATCAATATCATCCAGCATCCTCCTCCAATGCTCTAGCTTTCCTAGCTTACACTGGACAACTATCCCTGTGTATCCATTATTTATAAGCCCGACCAACTGGCCTATCCCTGTCTGCAAGTGGCCTCATTGTGGGAATGTGCTCCCAAGCCCACACCTATAATAATGTGACCCTGGTTGATAAACTGTTGTATCCTAAGTACATCACCTAATGCAAATCTCTGTACAAATGGGCCAACATGCAAGACCCCCAAGAAAACCGGTGATGCTATGTCACCATATCCTCTAGAACCAACCCCCATCCCACTGCCAGTCCCTTTAACCTACGATTGGGACAAAGAAAGCCACCTACAAAACCTGCCAATACTAATGGTAGTGGGGCATAATCAAAGTCTATGAACTCCTGCCAAGGGATCTCATATCCACAAATATGCTCATCATGGAAAATCCGGTGAAGCGCCTCTATCCCATCCTCCTTGGTCTGCTCATAAGGAAATAATGCCCCTACCATAGGGATCCGTAGAATCTGATAAAAGTTCTTTGGAGTGACTATGATCTCACCTGTAGCCAAATGAAAGGTGTTGGTGTCACTGTGTCACCTCTCTGCCAATGCTGTTAGTAAACCCCGGTTAATGATATACTGAGGCATGTCCAACAATGAGGACAACCCACATCTCTCAATGATATGTCTATCCACCTATGTCAATCGCGGAATCAGAGACCATGGCCTTGGAAATCACTCTGACGACTGAAGAACACCAAGCCATTCCTGTAACAAACAAAATAGGTCCAAATATCCATTCCCACATCTATTCGATATATCCAAGCAAAATTTCATATCAACTTGAAACAAATCCATATCAAATCAAGTTTCATATCGAAAATCATATCCATATCGAAAGTGAAATTCCATATCAACTTGAAACAAATCCATATCAAATCAAGTTTCATATCGAAAATCATATCCATATCAACAGCAAAATTCCATATCAACTTGAAACAAATCCATATCAAATCAAGTTTCATATCGAAAATCATATCCATATTGATAGCAAAATTCCATATCAACTTGAAACAAATCCATATCAAATCAAGTTTCATATCGAAAAACAAATCAATATCGAAATCACCATTCCATATCAACCTGAAACAATGAAAATCAAATCAAGTTTCCTATCGAATATCAAACCCATGTCAAGAAACAACTCAAAAATCCATATCACATGACTCATCATAGGAACCATATCAGAAATGATAGATCGAAACTCATATCAGACATCACATTCACAATAGAAATCAAAGATCCAAATCAACAGAAAATCGGGATCATCATTCAAACAATTAGCATGGAACTTCAACATCAAAAGAAAATTCAAAAATTTGTCAAACACTCACACATCAGCACAACGGACACAAACTTGGCTACAACACCCATCCAGGAACACTTGGCAGACACCTACCCACCCCAACCCATCTTCCTTCATCTATTTTTCCCCGACAATATCACCTTTCCTTTCTTATGTAGCAATATTTTCTAGCCACGTGCTAAGAAATCTCCCCCATGTGCTAAGCTGCCACCTATGCGCTAGCTAAACTCAGCTATGTGCTACAACCTTTACCCTATGCACTAGGTTACTTGATGCGTTACCCTGTTCACTGCATGTGCTACCCTGTTGGCTCTATGCGCTATTCTACCCTATGTGCTACCCTACTCCTACGATATGCTATCCGACATCACCTAGATGCTACCCTAGTTTTCTAACCCTACGCACTAACTGTTTTATCATATGCGCTATGCAAATGATAGACGTGCTAAACCATGAGAAACTGACACAAAAAATAAAAAACATGATTAAAATTGACAAAACAAAAAGCAAAAGGGGCAAAATTTAGATGACTTACAAGTGGACCATACGTGGTGGGCCTCCAGTATCGATGAATGCGCTCCCATCGGTACAAAGCATAAGCAATCGACATTTTGTCACTCTCCAAATGTCACTCTCACCAAAAGTCAAAAGGCACAAATGATACAAATAAAATCATTTTTCACCTTTTTATAGGGTAAAAGTAAATTAGGGTTAGTAGGTGGGGCATGTATTTTTCTCATGCTCTCGCTTCTAACCCTAGCAAACATCATTTTTCAGGAGATGAATCAATTGGCACACATTAAACACAAAAGAAAATCTCAAAATGAGATTAAATCTACAAACTATTATCAAATCAATCAAATTTTGATTCATCTCCAGAGGGGGCATTATCAACACCATTTATCAAATCTTGGACACGACATCAACATTTCGACACACGACATCACATCAATCAAATTTTGGCAAGACATCAATTTTCTTTGAATCAACATGTGCACACATGTCACTTCAAAGAGGGGCAAAATGTAGAGGTATAAAAATGACCACTTTCCTAAATGAATATTTAATGTTCATTTTATTCTCATTCCTCTATTTAATTAAATCTAATTTAATTAAAGCACTCACATTCATCTATTTGATTAAATAAGTTATTCAATTTATTTATGTAAAGCGGAAAATTGCGGTCGAACCCTAGTTGGTCTCCCCTCTTCTAACTCCAAGGAGAGAGAAGGGAGGTTCGCTAGGATTCAATGGGTTTTCACTTAGGGGGAAGACTTTACATTCAAAAGAGGGGTTGAAACTCATAAGATTCAATCCCACACGATGTAAGATTGGATGCTAAATGAATTTCAAGGGTTAGGAAAGCAAGGCTACCCTCTTTTGTAAAGAATGTTGATTAAGGAAATTAAGCTAAGGATGCATAGAAAGTCATAAAGATTCGCTTATAAACTGAGTTCGGGTTATAGGATGAAGCTGCGGACCTAGAATTAGCAGTAAAATGTCGATACGGCGCTGTCCTGCAAATTTGAGCAAAACTTGTCAGGACGATGGCGCCCGGCACCACGGTCCTTCGAAAAATCCGCGAAACGAAGGGGGATCTGTTTGTCTCTGCACAAGGATTCCAGATCTTCAATTTCAGCCGCGTACCTGCAACCTACACACAGAAAAGCGAAGACGATTGGGGGGTTAGGGATTAGGGGTTTGCCTTTAGGTCAAACCCTGGTTTTGGAATTAACCAAGAAATGAGCAAGAGCTGTAAATGTAAATGACTGTAAAACAAGTACTAATACCTTGTTCTAAGGATGTTTGTATCCTTATGTGCGAAGGTTTAGATGTTGTATGTTGTATGTTGTAGCATGTAGTATGTGATCTCCTCTTCAATGGTTGAATCCTTGTCTTGAATGCAACACTTAGCCTTGAATGGAGACTTGGAATGATCAATTGCTTGAATGCTTGAATGCTTGAATGCTTGAGTATAGTTTCCACGCTTTGTACACATATCCTCCTCATATCTTCCAAATGAGAGAGAAAATGTAGCTTATATACTTGTCAATTAGGGCTGATAGACTGATTTTCCCGACCTTAGGCCGACCAGGGAAGTATATTTCCAAATTGCAATAAAAAAGACCCGATATCACTTAGGAAACCGGGCCCAAAATAGGACCCAGGGACTAGGGCGCTGGGCGCCCTGGTCCTGAGGGACCAGGGCGCTGGGCGCTCTGGTCCCACCTCCCGGGACATCAGGGTGCAAGGAGGTTCAGGCTAGGGTGCTTGAAAAATGCAGTTTTCAGTGTCGTGAGCAAGTTTTGGGGTCTCCATTCAGGTTGCGTGTTGCGTCGCCATCGTGAAGACCAAAATGCAGTCGAAATTGCAAGTGTCGCAATTTTAGGATGCTACATTTAGCCCCCACTTTAGCGGGAGTATGTATGCTCATACTTCCGGTAAAGTACAAGGAAACAACGTTGAAAGACTTTCACCACGTCAAGGAGGCAAGATACACCAAGCCCCCAGTGGACTAAGGATCTTACAACTTCGATTGACAAAGTAAAAGGGAAGATCACGAGGAAGAACCATGACTGTCAGTAGTAAGGTTCCCTCACTATGAGTCATGCAAAAGAAATACCAAAAATCTTCAGGACAAAGCTAAGTTTGCCAAGAAGTTTTCAAGTATCTTTGAAAGGATAGACAGGGTGTATGCCCCCCTACGTTAAAGCGATCGCACACGCCTCAATGGGGGTGATTGTTTTAACGTAGTGATACACATAAGAAATGAGAAAGGAAAAGGAGCACGTTATCGCAAAGATTTAGCCCCCAAGTGTGAGATAAACCCAAGGATAATAGACACAAAACACAAAGCACGAGGTGACTTCGCTTTCCTCGGGGTCAGTATGCTGTATGATAAGTCATGTATATATCATATGTATGTATGCATAATTGTTCTTCATTCCCCAATCAAGGAAGGTCACCTAGAAGAAGGGAACACATGTGTCTTTTGAGTCAACATGAGAGAGGTCGAGAGATCTCAATGCTTTGCATCGTCCTCAAGTAGACAACACTAAGGACGACAAATAGAAGAATGAGAATAACATATAGAAGAAGTAAAAAAAGAGAGGGGGAGAGAATCTGCCATGCTAATGTAACTAGTCTAGCATGTCATCTACCCCCCGATCTTGCTGATCAATGTTTCGGGAAGGCAGGGAACACGCTAGAGGAGGAACATCCAACACAGCAGATGGAGCTATCACAAGATCCAAACAAGGGCTATGTTCATGTTCCAAGCCACATTGTTCTTGTCTAGGAGCTAGGATAAGTGCTTTAGAAAATTCATCAGATAAATGGTTATCAACATCAACAAGTTCATATTCACTATCAGAAGCAAGAGGAGGAACATTTTCATCATGCATAACATTTTCATCTATATCAAGATTTATAAAAATAGGATCTTTAACTCGCACAGGATCAAGACCATCATGCATCTTATGTTTAGGAGATTTAGGCTCAATATCCGGCTGAGGAGAAAATGGAATAATGCTTGTTGAAGGTGTTTTTGGAGATTGCAAAGTTTGAGAAGCAGCTGCTTGAGCCCTAAGACGACGCTTTCGTCGACGTTCCCGTGCAGAACGATTACGTCTAGTCTTAGTAGGAAGTGTAGAAGATAGAGGAGGAGGAATGTTCTCATCCCTATCACTTGGGTGTTTAGGTTGTGGTCTCTTAGGCTGGATAATAGGAGAAGAAGAAGGTCTCTTCTCTCTATAGAAGGCAGGAGGAGGAACTGCTCCATATAAAGGAGGAGTTTTTGGTTTAGGAAGAAGACCAAGTCCATCATGACGAGGAGGTATAGGTCTATTTTTAGAAGATTTATTAGGCATAGACATAGTTGCATCCATAGGGACGGGTTGGGAATCTTCTTGGGGAAAGACATTAGTTTCGTCTTTCAAAGGAAGAATTTCCTTCTCAAGAATGATAGGAATGTCAAGTTTAGGTGTTCTAGGTTCACTTAGAGATAAGATCATATCTGTTTTCCACTTTTGATAAGATTTGAAAAGATGATCACTTCGCGGAGGAAGAGATTGGAATTGTTTGGGCCAAAAGTAATCAATAGGAACACTAGAGGTTCTTTCAGTTGGTTTAAAGAGACTATGATTGACAGTAACAACTTCACCATTATGGGGAAATTTCAAACACTTATGAATAGGAGAAGCAATAGCTTTCATGGAAGATAGCCAAGGATAACCAAGCTTCACACGAAATTGTTCGGAAGAAGGAATAATAGCAAAGTTCACATCAAGGGATTTGTTATGGACCTCAATAGGCAATGTAATAGAACCAATTGCAGGAGAAGAAAATGCATCAAATAGTTTCACAATCACATCTGTTTTGTCATAGATCGCTTGATTCTATTGCAAAGTAAAAAGAAATTCTTCAGTAATAACATTAACCGTGCACGAAGGATCAATAAGCACTCCACAGCAAGGCATATTCTTGACTTTTGCAACTATGTATAAAGGACCATCAGGTGCCCTAATGGTTTCGCTAGAATCAAATGTGATGGAAGGTTCTTTAGGGTTTTCTTGCTGCTCTACAAAGTTAATCACATTCGGAGTCATAGACACAAGACCATCAGATGAGAAAGAGGAATCATTAGCCTCAATCACATTAGAAGTATGAGAAGTATGAGAAGGTAATGGATCAGTAAAAATCTAAAGATTTTGGTTAGGAGGAGCTACATATGTGTTGCCTTTATCATTCACTCCAGAAACAGAAATAGTATTATTATCAATCAAATCTTGAATTTTACCCTTTAAAGAAAAGCATTTTTCAGTATCATGACCAGGCTGACGATGAAAGTGACAAAAAGCTTTGTGATCAAAATAAGGTGAAGTAATCTTTGCAGGATCAATTTGTCTTATAGGAGGAAGAGTAAGCACATTTTGTCCCAATAACTTATTCATAATATCATGCAATGATTCATTCAAAGGAGTATACTTTCTTTCTTTCTTGAAAAATTTAGAAATAGGAGGCACACCTGATGCTGCATTCACATTGTTGTTGATGATGTTTTCATTGAATTTGATGGAATCTCTGTTCGGTTTAAACTTCCCAAATGGTTGTTGACTGCTATCACCCTTATCACTTGGAGCCATAGGATGTGATTGTTCCATTTGACTCACAGTTAGTTGATAATTGTGAAGAGTGGCGCACAACTGTTGGAAAGAAGTAAACTCAGAAAATAGAAGTTTGTCTCGAATATCTTTTTGTCAATTAGAAATAAAGATTCTTTGAATATCATTGTCAGGCACTGGAAAAGAAATTTGAGCATACAAATGCTTATATCTACCAATGAAATCAGTCACTTTTTCTTTAACACCTTGTTTACAATGCATTAAATCAATCAAAGTAACTTTAGGACTTATATTGTTTTGAAATTGTTGAATGAAAGCATTTGCAAGTAGTTCGAAAGAAGTAATAGAATAAGAAGGCAACGAGCAATACCATTGTAGGGCTTTGTCTCTTAATGTTCTAGTAAATAGTTTTGCAAGCAACCTTTGGTCATAAGCAAAATCAGTACATATTGTTTGAAAAGTCTTAACATGTGTTAGAGGATCTCCTTTACCATTATAAAGTTCCAAATGCGGGATTTCAACATGCTTAGGAGGAATAGCTCGAACAATGTCAAGAGAAAGTGGGCTCGCAACATCAAATGTGGGCACACTAAACTTAGATTGATTCATAGAGGCAATTTGTTGCTGTAAAGAAGAGACAGTTTGTGCAAGATTATTAATGGTAGCTTCAGTCGAAGAGTTCATATTAGGTGTGTTAGATTGAGATGGAGGTGTGATGTTATTGAAAGATGGTAAAGAGTAAGGTGGTGGGACCCTATGATAGTCAACCATAGGAGATGATTGGATAGGAGGAACACTACAAGGAGGAATGGAATGGTTAAATGAATTGCCCCCTTGCATCATGTTCATTTGTGAAGATGTAATAGGAACACTTATTGAAGGAATGAATGAAGAAGTCGGATTGAATGAAGGATTAGGGTTAATTGAAGAAGGAGGATTGCCCCCATGACTAGTGATCACAGGAGGAATGTCTTGTATAGAGGTAGCCATGATGTTTGATGTAAAGGTAGGTATACTAGCAATAGAAGTGGTCAAAGGAATAGAATGATTGACTTGTGTAGGAGGTTGTGTATAACCTAAAGATTCAGCACAACTCTTCATAGGCATCACATTCAAATCCACAATGTGTGCGATACCATGTAAAACATCAATTCCATTCTTATCACTTTGAAGCATACATTTTAGACCCTCAATTAAAGGAAGAGCTTGACTATCGGGATACTCATGAGACATCCATTGGTGAAAATCGTCAAATTGGTTATCCAATTTGGAAAGTTGTTCAACAGAAACTTCATGGGGAGCTTCTTCATCATTAGGAGGATTAGAGGAATTACCCATGTCCTCGTTAAAAAGGCTACTCAAATTAGGTTCCATCTCCTCGGTAGTTAAACCTCGGAAAGACTTAATTCTACGACTTCGTCTAACGGGAATAGTGTAAGTAGGGCTTATTGTTGTAAAACTCATGCACTAGAGAGAGAGAGAAGATTTTGATTTTAGAGGTAGCAATTTTCAGTAAAACCAGCCAATCTTCCAGATTTAAGCTGTTAAATGCAATCACAACAGTCTCCTGAAATTTCAGAAAAAATGTTCGGGACCGTGGCGCTCGGAGTGCAACACGGTCCTTGCAACTTTTTTTGAAATTTGCAGGGATGAAAGGTATGATGATTTTAGAGCTAATCTGAAAAAATTGAGGGATTTTACGATATGTAGATAGGCCAAATCAAAGTTGCAAATTCAAAATTGAACCTTATCAAGATTGTCGAAAAATGCAAAATTTGAATTTTGAAAAAGAGAGGGAAACTGAAATTTTGAATTTTATGATTTTAGAGGGAATGTCAAGAGCAATGCAAATTTTGAAATTTGAAAATTGACTCAATTTCACGCAAAATTCAATTTTGAAAGCGGAAATCAAAGTTGGTGTAATTAAACACTTAATTTCAAAAGTCACAAAATGCAAATATTTGAATAAAGCACTGAAATTTCGAATGAATGCAAATACAATTTTCAGATTTAGGACAGTAAGAACACAATTTTGACACAAAATTTCAGTTTCGATAATTTTTGAATGATTAGGAGCCTTAGACCAAGCAATCACAAGACCAACTTTGACTGTAATTTTGAAAGTGTTATAATTGATAAAATCAGCCAAAATTCTGGATTTTAGCAGGAAAATACAGCAAGATCTCGCTCCCGAAATTTTGGAAAAAATGTCGGGGACGATGGCGCTCGGAGTGCAACACGGTCCTCGCAACTTTTTTCCAAATTTTTAGGGATGAAAGATATTGTGATTTTATTGTGGAATCCAAAGTTACAGCTGATTTGGAGATGTTTTGATCGGTCAAATTGTCGGACAAAGGTTGAATCAAGAGGGTTTCAAAAATTAGGGTTTTGACTTTTAACCACTTAATTTTCAGAATTAAAGCACAAATATGAATTGATAATTTGTAATAGAAGGACAGATCTGAAACAGGCATTAACATTTAGACATTTCGCAAGTTTAATTACTAAAAAGAAATTTTAGGGTTTTAATGCAATCACCTCTAAAACTTTGCAAAAGATCAAACATGGAAATGTAATCAATTTTTCAGATCTAAGCATGAAAAATCAGAAAGGATGTTCACGTCGGGTTCACCAAAATGTAAAGCGGAAAATCGCGGTCGAACCCTAGTTGGTCTCCCCTCTTCTAACTCCAAGGAGAGAGAAGGGAGGTTCGCTAGGATTCGATGGGTTTTCACTTAGGGGGAAGACTTTACATTAAAAAGAGGGGTTGAAACTCATAAGATTCAATCCCACACGATGTAAGATTGGATGCTAAATGAATTTCAAGGGTTAGGAAAGCAAGGCTACCCTCTTTTGTAAAGAATGTTGATTAAGGAAATTAAGCTAAGGATGCATAGAAAGTCATAAAGATTCGCTTATAAACTGAGTTCGGGTTATAGGATGAAGCTGCAGACCTGGAATTAGTAGTAAAATGTCGATACGGCGCTGTCCTGCAAATTTGAGCAAAACTTGTCAGGACGATGGCGCCCGGCGCCACGGTCCTCCGAAAAATCCGCGAAACGAAGGGGGATCTGTTCGTCTCTGCACAAGGATTCTAGATCTTCAATTTCAGCCGCGTACCTGCAACCTACACACAGAAAAGCGAAGACGATTGGGGGGTTAGGGATTAGGGGTTTGCCTTTAGGTCAAACCCCAGTTTTGGAATTAACCAAGAAATGAGCAAGAGCTGTAAATGTAAATGACTGTAAAACAAGTACTAATACCTTGTTCTAAGGATGTTTGTATCCTTATGTGCGAAGGTTTAGATGTTGTATGTTGTATGTTTTAGCATGTAGTATGTGATCTCCTCTTCAATGGTTGAATCCTTGTCTTGAATGCAACACTTAGCCTTGAATGGAGACTTGGAATGATCAATTGCTTGAATGCTTGAATGCTTGAATGCTTGAGTATAGTTTCCACGCTTTGTACACATATCCTCCTCATATCTGTGAAATGAGAGAGAAAATGTAGCTTATATACTTGTCAATTAGGGCTGATAGATTGATTTTCCCGACCTTAGGCCGACCAGGGAAGTATATTTCCAAATTGCAATAAAAAAGACCCGATATCACTTAGGAAACCGGACTAGTCCTGAAATCGTAATATTCATTTCATTGAGCCGATTTTCCCACATACAACCACAAACCATATTCAGTTGTTCTCCTCGAATGATTAATTTAAACCTTATTAACACAATAAATTAGCAACTAGTATGCATAAAAGAAAATAACAATAAGTAATAATGCAACCACAAAGATGAACACCATAACACCACAAATTTATACGTGGAAAACCTCAATGAGGAAAAAACCACGGTGGGATTGGAGACCCACAATATCTATCCACTGATTAGATGAATAAATATTACATATAAGGGGCCTGCACATGCAGGAAGGCCAACATCCTAGAGTGCACTTCTCATCACAAAAGGAGCCTCACTAACTATAAGAAATCTTTGAACTACAATCCAGAAAGTAGATTGAATTGCTAGAGTAGCATCTCCTATGCTTTAGTACAATTTCAGTTAAGGTCAATGTCAGAGGTCTTAAGCCTCTTACAAAAACCCAGTTCGATCACCTATGATCGACCAAAACCTTTGCATATGATTACAACCTTATTCTCACATAGATAATCCCATAAACCACAACCATGACCTATAAAAGAGATCTTATATCATATTTATACCAACCTCGGGACCTAAACAATTAGTTCAGCCACCTAAAAGATAATACAATAAATCAATTACATAAACCCACAAACCAATTATAATACAAGTCATCCTAAGACCGAAACAACATTAACCAAACAATAAATCCAACCGGTAATGCATCGGGAGAAACCACCAACACGTTACATAAACCGCTCCATAACCTAGGAGAATAACACAGAATAGCACCAGACCTAAAATAGGTCGCCATAAGACAAATGCAACACCACCGATCAATTGGAACATGAATGTGATAACCATTAGCATCCTATGAACCTTCTAGAAGCTGCACCAACACCACTTATTGAATCCATCAAAATATCTTGAACAAAGCTATACCGGTAAAACCCTTACCAGTAACCAAAAGGCTTACTAGAACATATGATAGCTTCTGGATCATCAAATATCAAACCAACTGAATGCTACACACACATGAATGACCAAACTAAACCAATTCCACCAAGTAGAACTTACCAGAGATGATCTCCATATCAACATCACAATCCAACCTCTATCAAAACCCGGTGGACAACCAAGCAAGCTAGAGTTGATATCAATGACAAACATCAATCCAACAGATAATAAATTCCTCCAAATTACAAACAAATTTTTTGTGTCGCCTTGCTCATATTTTTGACACTAATATCATGTCAATCAAAGGTTGTGCTGAGGTCCCTGGTTACTCTCAGCCCACTAGTAAAGTCAATCATTTCATTCCTATGACTACATCCTTGCCTAGTGTGCCTACATTTATATCTTCTATCATGACTACTTCCACACAAAATGTTAACCCTACACATATTATTCATGGGGTAAATATCATTAATTAATACTCTTACATACCTCTTATAGCCTCGTAAATTATCACTGACCAATTTACACCTCATGTTTGTACCCCTCCTTTAACATATCCCCTCCTCATCTCCTATATAGGTTTGTGTTTTTCTCAATATCCAATTTTGATGCCATGTACACCCATTGATGAAATTCCTAGATTGGTGTCCTTCTCCCTAGGGCTTAATTGAGGTCCTTTTCTAAGAAGGACCAGGGCACCCACAACCTGGTCTTAGACCAGAGCGCCCAGTGTCTTGGTCCCTCTTAGTTGGGCCCAATTTTGAAATGGGGCAAGGTTCCTATCTCTCCAATGGGAATTCAATTCTATGGCTCTACATAATCATTGGAGGTCGGCCTAATTAGTAAATGACCTAGATACCCCTATATAAGGAGATTTGATCAACCTAATTTCATCTATCCATTCTAAGTCTCCATCTCTAAGCAATCTAGCATTCTTGCATCCTTGAAGCATAAATCATCAAGAATTTTTTAGAGATCTTGAAGGCCGCATATTCTTCTTTCAACCATTGTGGAGAAAAAATACATGATTCATATGCAAGCATGTGTGTGTGATTAGGGTTTTGTTATGTTCATTCCATTTCATACAACATATGTGATTACATTCAAGAAGCAAAACATCATCATCAACAATTGCAAATATGAGGTATATCTTTCCATTATTTATTTCAATATTTGCATTTATTCATTCAAGGTTAATTCATAAATTGGGGTTTGACTTAGGTAAACCCTTATTACCAAAAAATTCCGCTTTCTTTCTATGTGTAGGAACAAGTACAGAGTTATAATTTTTAGGATCAACATAATTTGTAGAGATGAACATGTTCCCTTTTGGATAGTGAAAAGTGTGGAGGACCAAAGCGACGAGCATTCTAGTCTCAATAGTTCAAGTTGACCTTCTAGGAATAGATCCAAACACTCATATATTGCTCAGTTTCAAGTTCATGGCTCTATTTGATGACTATAGCTCATTGTGTATACATAATTACTTCAATTTACATACATTTACCCTAATTTCAATATCTTCAACAAATTCCAAATCAATTCAACTCGAGGGAAAGAAGAGGCATATCTAAAACCCCTAGAATTTGATTAAAATCTAGATCTATTAGGATTATATCTATGTTTCCCTAATGTGAAGGTCCCTAAGAAAAAAATAGTGATTTTATTACATCATTTGGTGAAACCCTAATTTTCACCCTTTTCACTTCCTTCTGTGAGTCTTCCATTTGTATCACAATCATCTCCCATACCTACATATCATAGTGTTCCACCTCATTTCTCTCAACCTCCACCTACATACACCAATGTTACTCCATCACAATCTAATATGTCCAATTTCAATCCATTTACCGAAGCAACCATTAACAATCTAGACCAAACTATTACATCCCTACAACAACAATTGGCTTCCATTACTCAATCTAAGTTTAATGTGCTCACATTTGATGTAGCGAGCCCATTATATGATGACATTGTCTAAGCTCTCCCTCCTAAACATATAGAATTCCCTCAATTGGATTTGTACAATGGAAAAGGTGATCCCTTGACTCATGTGAAAACATTTTAAACTTTGTGTAGTGATTTTTCTCATGAACAAAGACTTATGGCTAAATTGTTTACTCAAACCTTTAGGGATAAAGTTTTTTCAATGGTATTGTTATTTGTCTCCTTATTATATTACATCATTTCAACAATTAGCTAATGCTTTGATTCAACAGTTTCACAATAATATTGGTCCTAAAATTACTTTGACTGATTTGATTCATTGTAAGCAAGGAGTTAAAGAAAAAGTGACTGATTTTATTGATAGTTATAAACATTTTTATTCTCAAATTTCTTATCATATGCCTGATCATGATGTTCCAAGAATTTTTATTACTAAATTAGAAAAAGACATTAGGGATAAGATTATATTTTCTGAGTTTACTTCCTTTATGTAATTATGTGCAGTGCTTCATAATTATTGGCTTCAAGTGACTAAATTTGAATCATCTCCTTCAATGGCTCTGGTTGATAAGAAAGAGAGTTCTTAAAAATATTTTGTGAAGTTTAAACAAAAGAAAGGATATATATAAAAAAATGACAATATCAATACTCAAGTGATAGCGATGCCATCATATGTGACCCCTTTATCCAAATACTTTAGAAAATAATTTACTCCTCTTTCCGAGTCTTTGCATAGTATAATGTTAAGGTTGAAAAATATTAATGTGTTGAAAATTCCTCCCATTAATCCAATGATACCTCAAAACCTTTGCCATCTTATCATGATCCCAAAGGCTTTTTCCAATATCATTGTCAACCCGATCATGATACTGAGAAGTGTTATACTTTAAGGAGTAAGATTCAAGACTTCATTGATAATAATACCATATATGTAGCTAGTGTGAATGACAAAGGAAATAAATCTATAGCTTTTCCTAATAAAAATCTCCAAATCTTCACCAATCCTTTGCCTTCCTAGTCTACTAATGTTTTTGAGTCAAGGAGTCTCTTGCCTTTTCTCTCGATGACCTTGGTATTGAGTCTAATAATGTTGTGAATATTGTTGACAAACCTACATCTCCTAAGGACCTATGCATTACCTTTAGTCCTAGTGAGACTATTGTTTCACATATTGGTCCATTGTATATCACTACAAAGATCAAGGACAAACTCTCATGAGGTGTGCTCATCGATCCAGTGTGTATCATGAATGTGGTCACTAAAGAATATCTTTACATTTTACAATTGCATCAAGTAGCATATGATAATTTGATGTTATGGTGAAGGTGTATGATAGTTTCACTTTTCCTACTATTGGTTCTATTAATCTCCCCTTTGAGGTTGGTACTAAGTTCTTACATGTGACTTTTTCTGTCATTCCTACATCAGATCAATTTCATGTGAAGTTGGGACATCCTTGGCTCTCTTCCATGAAAGCTGTCCCTTCTACCATTAATTAATGTTTAAAATTCCCTCATATTGGCAATTATAATAATAATTAATCATAGTCTTTAACTACCCACAACGAAGCATGGTAATTTCACCTTTGATTACTTTTGGGGTAAACAACTTGATCCTCTCAAGCCTTGAAATGATGTCCTTTTTTTATATTATCAAAAGTGTAAGAATGAGATGATTATATATTTGAGTAAGCCTAGAGACCCTAGACCTATTCCTCCTCATGATGGACTTGGTATCCTTCCCATACCTTATATTCCTCCTATTTATGTCACAATCCCACCTCTTACATCTTACAAAGGAAAGCACTTGATTTTTTCTATATCCCAACCTAATGCACAACTTCTTTTGCTCCTCCTCCTTTAAAGGAAGAAAAGAAGCCTATGTCTATTGATCCTCAACCTCCACAACCTTTGGATAAAACCAAAAGGAATCATTGTGCGAGATAATGTAAATGAAGACGTCGTGCTAAAGTTTGTGAACTTTCTTCCCAAACCATTTCCTCCCCAAAGACACCAAATGTTGATTTAATCTCATTTTTCTAGCCTTCGCCTAACCCTAGGGAGGAAGTTCAACCTAAATCACCAAGACAGTGATCCAATTCATTGCTTCAATCTTACAAACATGATTTATCAAATGAATAACTATACAAAATATTTCATTGGTTAGATTGATCTCGAAATCATACACAATCTTCTAGTGCAATTTCTAATGTGATAACGATTAGATGTGCCTCGATCTTATAACACGTTTTCATGTGCATGTCTAGGTTCAATGAATCTAGTAACATGTTTCACTTGGTGTATATCAACTCGGTGTGTCATCTTTGCTGCTCGATAGACATAAAAAGATACTTGGTAGATAGCTCGGTGTATACTGCATTTTATGACTGCTTTCCTCTATAACCGACTAGACTATGCATACTGACTTCTCTGTGTATACCGACTGCATGATTCGGTAGTGTTAACCGACTAGAGTATATAGTATGACCTTGAATATAAAAACTAATGGCAATTTGATAAGTCATAACAATCTCCCATTTTGACATTAGTTGAGATGTTTGACAAAAACTACTTTCAAAGTCATAACAAAAAAATCTATATACTTTGCAAAATGACTATACTTGACAGTATATACAATAGTCAATGAAACAATATATTCAGATATACTCCCCTTATCATTATACTGTACATAACTCTGATTTTGCATGCTCGGTTCTGTGCTTGTGTGCTCTGCTTACTATCCTCGGATACTTTGCATACTCTGCTTGGTATACTCCCCTTGTATACAATACTCTGAATACTATATCAAAACTGTATAACCAAAACTGTATTACTCCCCCTTTTTGACAAACATCAAAAACTTAATTTCCATTTGGGGGTGGTAACTGGTCAAAAATGGATTTGTACTTTTTCCAGGCATCAGTGAGAGCGACAGAGAGTGCATCCTTTACACTTTCCATTAAAGAATTTTGTGCTTTAATATCAGCGAATAGTGATATTAAGCCATCAAGAGTGCTTCCCTCTTGTGTAGTAGATAGGCGTGTAGCTCGGTTAATCTATTCTTGAACTAATGAAAGATGAGGAAGGAATAATGTCTGGAGTGTCATTATATCCATCTTGATCTTATGTTCTTCATTTCTTAGTTCCAATTGTTGAGCCATGAGCTGTTGAAGCTTGGTATAAAAATTCTAAACTGAATTGGGCTCTAGGGTCAACTTATTTGAGAGATCGATGATCTCTTTCTCAATTGCATCAATTTTATTCTTAATTTCTTTAATGAATATAGAAAACGTACAGAGTTTCTGAAATAAATAAAGAATGTGCTTGAGTTGAGAGGACAACTCAGCAATGAATTTGACAAGTTTGACTTTGCCAATAGCTAGATCTTTCTGTACCTCTTCTATCATTTTTGCAGTAAGCTCCTTGTCTTTTAGCTTGCTCAAATACTTAGATGCATCAACTCCAGATGTTTCTATTTGATTAAGGAGTTCATCCAGTTGAATGTGGATGGCTGCATTGGTTGACACTGTAGCTGTAGGTAGCATATCGGATAGTAGTGTCTTCACCTTTTGAAGTACTTTATTCTTCTTTTGTATGGCCATCTATTTTTCTTGTTCGGCCTTTGCTTTGCATAGTTCACCAAAATCAATGAGTGCTTGCCCCTTTAATTTTGATATATCCACATTGGGCAACACTATTGGTTTAGATAAATCAACTTTGAAACTATGCTTTTTCACCTTCTTCTCTTTACCTTTGGTTGGTTGGAACAAGACAATAGCTTG
Organism: Cryptomeria japonica; assembly: GCF_030272615.1. NCBI lineage: Eukaryota > Viridiplantae > Streptophyta > Pinopsida > Cupressales > Cupressaceae > Cryptomeria > Cryptomeria japonica. Next base: position 972,616,171 of record NC_081407.1, read on the forward strand.
AGAGGCTTGCTGACCCTCGGTAGGTTGCTTGGTAGAAGCAACACTTTGATCGGTTCTTGTAGCCGCTATGGTGTCTTTTGGTGTCTCGGTACTAGGTGACTTAGCTGCTACATTTTCGGTGCTCGAATGTTCTTGAGAGGTTTGTTCTAGAGTAGTATCTTCTCCTATTGTAGACTTGTGACCTTTGGTGCCTTGTGCTATATCCTGAGGAGCTTCGGTAGAGACAGGTTTAGTGATTGGTGGATAAGGTTGAACTTGTTCTAATACGGATTCACTAGATACAAGTTTTGCATAAGTAGTGCCTTCTATCATCTCCTGCTCTGGTTCCTCTGTATCCATGACATCTTCATCTTTTTGAATAGTGTTAGCTGGGTCTTGTTCGGTAACATCAGGACCGTGCTCGGTGACATCAACGATTTCAACTGTAGATTGTTCATCGACATCCTTTATTTTGAAGATTTCCTACCATTTTTCTTTTGTCTCTTTTTCTACATCAATATATAGCCCATTCATCAATTTTAAGGCTCTTTGTTTGACAAGAAATTTTGAATTTTAGGTTGTCAAATGTTCCTTTATTTCTACTACAGACATATCAGGAAATAGATGGACTAGACTTCTTTCTCTAATTTGTTTCTCTAAGTCCATTGCATATTTCCACCTATTATCAAAATGTAAGTAAAGTTCATTTGGAAGTGACTTTACTAGTTCCAATGGAGCTAACCAGAACTTTAGAAGTGTGTAGATGACAACTTCTTCAATTTGTCTCTTCTCATCATTATTTCTAGTTTCTTACTTGACATATCTAAAGGAACCAAATCTACCATATTCTTTTAGATTGGCACAGAAGTTTTCAACACTATGTATATTTACCTTCTTGCTCTTGACAATCTGGAATTTGTTTGCATCTTCAGATTTTGTATCACTAGACTCTTTTGCCAAAATGAGTCTCTGAGTAGATTTCTTGTAGGTCTTGGTTACCTTTGGAGCAATAATACTCTTTTGTTTCTTACTCGGTGATGCATCTGATGCTCTAGTGTTAGGTCTCCTTGTTGGAGGAGTCGGTAGGGCCTTTGAAGTGTCCTATTTCTTTCTTTTTAACACTTTACCCTTAGGCAATTTGGTGCTCAATGTTATAGCTGCCTCTTGAGCTTCTGATTCCTCTTCGGTGATGGCAAGATTGCCTTTGACAAGTGTGGAGGAAGAATCTTCTCCGAATTTCTCCATTAAAACCTTTATCTTCTTTGTTGCTTTCCTTGTAGCTTTGGGTACTACAATGCTCATTTTTACTTTTCCCTTCACTTCTTCATAGGTTCCATACCTCAGCTTGGTAGCATGCCTTGGTAATGTAAGAAATGCATCAATTTGTTGTTGTGTGATGTCAAAGTCAATCTCGTAACCCATAGGTGGCAAAGATTGAGTTCTTGGTTCCACAACATTCACATAAGAGTAGTCAGTGTCTACCTCAAAGCATATATCATCTTTATATTTCTCCACTAGCTGGGGTGGAATTCAGTACCTGTTGTGCATCTTCTCTTGAAATTTACTGAAATAATCATTCATTATGTCATTGAAATTATCACCTAGCTTCTTGATAAAGTCATTAATCTAATGGGTGATTGGTCGGTGTAGCTCCCAAACTACTTTACCGACTGATGGAAAGAATTTTTCAAAGTAGAAAAACATGCATACAAGAAGTGAACCAAACTTTAGAGTATTTGTCGAGTTGTTCTTCTTCGGCTTCCTTATTGTGTTCAAATTCTCAAATAGGTTCTTCAGTAACACTTCACATAACTCAACTTTCATTCCCTTTTTCACAATTTTATAAGCTAAGTCATCTGCTGCACAGGGTACATTGTTTTCCCTTGCTGATTGGAAGAAACAGTAACCAATTACTCTAATGGAAAACTTAAGTTCTGCATCAGTGACATTGTTCAGTTTTAGTCCTCTATAATCAGATTCTACTCTGGTTAAACTGATCAATTCCTTCTGTGATATCATCTTTTGAGCTCGTGCATGATCATAGATAGGGTAACCGATGATCACATGAATGATTTCCTTGGTGATTTTGAATGGTTTCTCTTCAAGCCACATGAAATCATCATGCACTTTGCTCAAAATAAAACTTGACCCATTGGGGCTTGAACACACAAGGATAGGTCAGGGCTTCAGTCAATCCTTTGATTCTGATGTTTTCATACTTGCTGTTTAATACACCATTGGTACATAGTTCATCATAGGTGTCTCTTATTTCAACATGACCGAGTTCTTCAACACAGCATTTGGTAAAGAATCTCACATCTTCGACTAAAAAGACTTGATTTGGGATGAGTGAAAAGGCAGTTTTGTCATCCGGTTTGTGGGCGACTTTAGGAGTCAAAGAGTATTTCAGTGAGGGCTTCTCTACATTCTTGACAATAATGGGATCTTGGATCTTGGGCGCCATTTAGGATTTCAGGTAAAAACTAGTAAAGAGTCCTTAGGGTTTCAGAATTTCAAACGACAGATGCTTCACACTTAGCAGATAATAACAATTTGATAAGATCGGTAAGCTAGCTTAACAGTGCGATGAGATTTGATGTAAATACCTTGAATTCACTTTGAATGAGGTTTGATCGCCTTGGAATCGCTCTGCTTTGCTCTTTTGAAAACTTTGTAAGTGTAAATAATCACGAAAATGCTTTTAAGTACACAAAATACCTTATCAGGCTCCGTGCGGGTTAGGTCAAAAACATTAAATGCACTCGGTTCCTTTTTAACCGATTTACTCTCCTTTTTGTTTTAACCAAGTAACCAAATTTCCTTCATTTACCGACTTGATAGGCTTCCTGTATTCACCGACTTGATAGGTTTCCTATAAATTACTTTTGATAGAACTTCAAACTTACTAATGAATCTTAACCATGCAGATTTTGAATTTAGTACATAATAGAGTAGGAACTGTTATGATTTTAACCTTCAGAGAATGCAAACCCTTAATACCTTTACTGATTAATTTGGAATAGGTGCACCTAACTTGGTAGGTAAGGTGCTTTCTTCATTTGACACAATTTCCTTCTTTTTCTGAATCATCTTTAATTTTTCTTTGATTTCTTCAGTGTCTTTTCTAGGTTGATCTTTGCAATCCCCAACCAAGTGTCCAACTTTGTGACAATGAAAACATGCCATACCAGGATTTCTCCATGATCTTCGGTTGTTCATTCCAAACCTTATAAAATAGTTAGCGCTAATATGTCCATATCTTCCACAACATTCACACCATATCCTTGTATTGTAATCCCATGGTACTATTGCATATTGTCGGTAAGGATCTATGTGAGCTCAGTAACCTCTAGTGTTTGCTTGGTGTGCAGACCACATGTATTTCTTTTGCTTAAGCCAACACTTCTCAGTACTATGTCCATATTTATTGCAGTTTCTACAAAACCCTTTGTATTTTGCCTTCTGATAATTGTTAACAGACTTTTTCCTACACTGGTTAAATGTGTGACCATATTTATTGCAATTGTAATAATAACCATTGGACTTAGTGATATTCGGTTGCTTACCTTTTTTGATATGGCATATGTTGGTAGTATGACCTTGATTTCCATAGTAGTAGCAAATAGGCTTCTTTCTCTTGATGTTATTCCTGTTTCCATCTTGCTTTGGTGATTCTTCTCTCTCGGTAGTATGAATTCCTTTCTCGATAGAGTCTTTTCCTTTGTAACAGAGTCCTGCATCTTTGTTGGGTCTTCTTGTATTCAGTTGCTCAGCCAAAATCTTTGATGCTTCATAACTCTTCTTCAGTGTTTCTTTGGATTTCTTCTCTGTTTCAAGTTCATCGATCAACCTTGATACTTCAAGTTTCAATGCTTGATTTTCATCATTCTTCAGAATTGCTTCATGATGTGCATAACCTAGTTGATTTGTCATATTTTGTTGAATCCCAGTCAACCTTATGATTTCATCATTTTTATCAGATACTAAGACTTCAAGTTGTTGTTTCTCTCTTTCTAGATCTCTTGCTTTATCCTTAGCTGTCCTTAATGCATCTAGATTTTCAGTCATTTGTGTGCTGAAATGTTCATGTTCTCTTTTCATTGCTTTTAGTTGATTGGCCAGTGCTTTGTTCTTTTCTTTCAATACTCCAATCATTTCTTCAGTCTCTTCAGATATACTGTTCTCAGATGATGTCTCAATTTGTTCCACTAATTCTTGAGAGTCCTGCAACTCATCAGATAATCTTCTTCTTACTTTCAGAGATTTTTGCATCTGTTTTTGCATGTCTGCAATTACTTGATTAGCATGATCCATCTCTTCTTGCAGATACACAATCCTCCAAATTGTTTGTAGCCTTCCATTGATAAGATTTTTCTCTTTAGGCAGTTAAACCCTTTTCCAAGATTCAAGCTCTGATACAAATTGTTAGGCCCAATATGGAAAGCTAATGTACTGAGAGGGGGGGGGGGGTGAATCAGTACTCCAAAACTTTTCTTGAATAATAACTTTACTGTTATGCATAAACAAAATAGTGTAGTAACATAAAATAAAGGTAAAACAAATAGATAACAATCATACATGATTCACTCCATAACACATATATTTTGGTTATGTAGAAACTCTTGGTTAGAGAGAAAAACTGCAGTGGGGATGGCACCCACAACTTCATTACTGCAATAATAAAGAGTGCTCGGTTAGAGCTACATATTAGCTATTTCTGATAGCTTACTCTATTAGGAGTAACAAGATCTATTAGATCTACCTTGCTAAAGGATTTTACAACACTTAATCTAAATGCTGCACCTCGTTAGAGGCTTTACAATTTATAGACTTGATTAGAGTCTTTTACCCTGTTAAAGGTTTCTCTTACAACTTCACAATATTACAATAAAATCATTACAAATATCTACAACTTTACATTTGAAATGTTATAGCAGATTCTATGTGCTCAAAATAGATTACCTTGCTTATAGCATACCTCGGTAAACCCTTCTATTTACTTTGTTCTTCGACTATTCTTTGAAAACCTTCTCGATGTCCTCTGTGTCTCTATAACAGTCTTCTTACACTCATGTACACACCCTTAACTCATGTTGTATAAATAGATCTCTTAAGACAGTGATCCAATTCATTGCTTCATTCTTACAAACATGATTTATCAAATGAATAACTATACAAAATATTTCATTGGTTAGATTGATCTCAAAATCATACACAATCTTCTAGTGCAATTTCTAATGTGATAACGGTTAGATGTGCCTCGATCTTATAACAGGTTTTCATGTGCATGTCTAGGTTCAATGAATCTGGTAACACATTTCACTCGGTGTATATCAACTCGGTGTGTCATCTTTGCTACTCGATAGACATAAAAAGATACTCGGTAGACAACTCGGTGTATACTGCGTTCTATGACTACTTTCCTCTGTAACTGACTAGATTATGCATACCAACTTCTCTGTGTATACTGACTGCATGATTCGGTAGTGTTAACCGACTAGAGTATATAGTATGACTTTGAATATAAAAACTAATGGCAATTTGATAAGTAGTAACAATGACTTATTTTAATGTTGGGTAGTCCACCTACTTTACCTTTCCCCTTGTCTCTGTCCTTTTGATAAACTTTGAAAGTTTTTAGTCTTTTCAACTCTTCCTATTTTTCCTTCTCAACAAAGAAGATATCCCATTTATCTATTGTTTCTTCTACAATTTCATTGACTCTACCAGCCATTAGGCTCACATGTCGGTGTCCACTTGCAAAAAACTGATCTATTAGCTTCACTAATTAATTCATCAATTTCTTCTACAAAGTTGACCGGATGTATAGCTAGTAGTTTTTCAATTTTTAGTTTCTTATCAAGCTCCATGACTGCAATCCTTTTTGCATCTAACCTCTTGTACAATTCACTTGGAAAATCATCTACAACTTTTATTAATACTTTCTTGTATATATCAAGATGTAGTATTATGCTATTCTCAATACTTTCCTTTTCTTCATTACAGTTTTCTAACATTAGCTAAGTTACCCTCATCAGTTATCTCACTCAGTAAGTTGTCCAGAGGTGGTATAACTTGTTGTTGCTTTTTCTTCTTCTTTGGTGTCAACTTCTTTCCCAGTGGTCTCATTGCCTGTTGCTTTTGCCTTGTTGTTCTTATTTTCTTGGGAGGAGGAGAGAGTACCGGTGAAGGTTTTCTCTTCCTATCAACTCTCTGTAACTCAACAGGAATTTCACTATCACAGGATGTACCAACCGGTGAGAGATGTGCCTCCAGTTGTAATCCTTCTAAGTCACTTTCCTTTATTCCTGTTATGTTCATGATGTTTTCTTTTATTTCCTTAACTTGCTTAGATGCACTTCTTATGTACTTTTCTCTTCTCTTTCTTCGTTTCAATGTTTGTACACCACTTTCAATTGTTTTTGCACTACCGAAAACTTTTTCTTCCAGTTCTCTAGGGGCTTCTAATAGGGCTTTGGCATAAGTTTCAATGATGTTTACATCTACCTCATACCCCATTTCTGTTACCCATACAGTTCTAGGAAGAACTGCCTCCATCCAGATTTCATCCTTTTTAATTACAAAACATATTTCCTTTTCATACTTGTCTACAATACTTTGTGGTATTCTCTCTCTTGTTTTCATTTTTGCTTTAAATGTTTTGAAGTACTCTATTATATTGTTATCCTTATCAGTGCCCATACCAGTGAATATTTCTAGCAGTTGTTTGCCTATCAGTATATCATAACCAAAGTCTTTCTTACGAATACCGGGAACCTCTTTTGTGAGATACAACATCAGACATACCAGAAGATTGCCAAAACAAAAATTACCTTTCTTATCGCCTTTAATCTTTTTTAGATTATCTATCAATTCATCCTTTAACCACTCACATACATCTATTTTTGCATCATTGTTGACCTTATCATAAGCACTTTTAATACAAAGACTAGAAATAGAGTTGAGTCGGTTTGCATGTGTGGTTTTGTAACCTAAGATCATGCTTATGAATCTAATATTTTCATCTTTGACATCATTTACTCTCAGGGATCTACTGTCATATGTTGCTCCTATTAATGTCATGACAGTATTATTAGGAACCTTCTTAGTCTTATCTGGCCTACTACCGGTGGAGGGTAAACCAGTCACTACCCTAACCACTTCTCTAGTGATTTTACAAACAGAATCTAGCCAAAAGAATTCTCCATGCACTCTACTAAGGACAATCCTTACTACCTCCTTACAAAAATCAGGGATGTCCAAGATTTCCACAAAACCTAAAGTTTCAATTACCTTGTGTTCGGGTTTTACATTTCCATTTTCATCATAGATAATAGTTCTAAACATTTTCAATATTTTCTCAGAACCTAATTCCTCAATATGGCAATGAATATAGATTCTAGGGTCTTCAGCATAAGCAACACCTTTTTGAATTTTTGAAAAAAGAACCTAGGGAATCATCCTATTTCGCTATCTTGGGAATGATCTTAAAAATGGGCCTAGGGCGTTTCACAACTTCTACAACAATAGGGTTTGCAATAAATTCCAGAGCAGAGGAGGAAGCCATTGATAAATACCTAAATCTGCTTGATAATGGTTTGAGTGCTTGAAAGAGATTTCTTCACTTCTTCGCCTTGGATGCCTTCCCTTGAATTTTGTGCTCACTGAAAGTTTGAATGCTCGGTGAATTGAAAAAGAGGGAAAATCAAAGATTTATAATGTCTTTTCTTCCAACAACTGCAATAAATGCTCACCAGTTAAGTGAAACTTAACACATCTGCCGATAGAGAAGAAGTCCATCTTCTCACCATCAACCGAGGGTAAACTTGTTGCAATACCCCCAAGGGTTACTTTTTCAGTTGGATGAAGAGTCTCCTGTCGATGGAGTAATACTTTGTTGTACTGGTGAAGAAATAGTGTCATCAACATTCTGATCTGTCTTTCTAATCTATTGTCTTGAAAATTCTTTCTTTACCTCATCAACCTTCTCTTTGCCTTTCAAACTTGGGTCCTTTATTGTTTGCCGGTGAAGTCTTGCTTCTACAAAATTTTGTAATATGTCCAATCTTGTTACAAGTATAACAAGTCACATTATTTTTCTGAATAGCCTTTCCATATCCTATACCGGTTTGTGTTTTGCATTGATTAGATAAGTGCCCAAATCTTCCACAAACATAACATCTTACATTCATTCTGCAATTTTCTGAATTGTGACCAATTCTGTTGCATTTAGAACATTGACCGGTGGGTGCATTAATGTTCTGATTGTTTCTAGATCTACACTGATTTTCTCTATGACCATACATGTTATAGTTAAAGCATTTCCCATTAAATTTATAAGCATTAGGTTGTCTTACCAGTTTACTGTGATCATGATTGTTTGCAGTACTGAAACTTTATCCAACTTCAAATCCAAGTCCATTAGTGTCTCCATTAGGTTTTTGACTTTTCAACATATCATCAAGTTCTTCTGAACTTTTCTTGAAGTTCTCTTTATGTTGATTTGCAATAGCCAACTTATTTTCCAAAAATCCCTTTTGTCTCATAAGTTCAGTTTTATCATGTTCCATGTGAATCAAATCTGTCTTCAACATATCATTTTCATGACGGAGTCTTAGATTTTCATTTCCAGCATCATTGAGTCTCCTAGTCAAGTCATCTTCATTCTTCTTTCTGTCTTCAATGTCTTTACAAAATCTCATAGTCATGCCTTGCATTTCATTCCTTAAAGTCATGTTTTCTTGCCTCATCTTGCTTACAAGCTCATTAAGAGTTTTCTTTTCATCATTATCACTCTGCATCTTTTCATGAAGTTCTTTTCTCTTATTTCTAGCAATAGTTATATTCTTCTGAAGTCCTTGAATGAATTCCTGTGCACTCCTCAGATCATCTTCAAGTTTGATATTTTTCAACTTCTTTGCATCATAGTCCACAAGAGCTCCTTCTAATTGCTTTCTTATGTTCTCCATATGTACTGGTGTCAGAATCTTCCTCAAGCTATTAAGCTTTTGAAAATAGAGGACCAGGCTCTGATACCAATTGTTAGGATTAATGATAGTCCCAAAGATACTGAGGGGGGGGGGTGAATCAGTATCTAACCGGTTGACATAATATTTGACCTTATTAAGTATTTTGCATTCCAAAACAGTGTACTGGTAAACAAGAATTAATGCAGTAAATAGGAACAATAAAGACATCATAGAAAACACACCATAACACAAGATGTTTAACGAGGAAACCTGGTGTGGGAAAAACCTTGGTGGGATTTGTGACCCACAATATTCACTCACTGGCCAATGAATGGATATCACTTACAAGAGGGGCTTGCACATGCAGGAAGGCCAACTGCCTAGAGCTCACTGCTCAATCAAAAAAAGGAAGTCTCACTGACTTACAAAATGGATTATGAAAATCCAATATAATGTACTGCTACAATTCAACATCTACTATGCCAGGTTCAGTACCAGTTTAAGCTCATACTGTAACCATAAACCTTATACAAAATCTGCCTTAATATTCGCTCATCACTTCTACCATGTGTACATCCTATGTCAAAATGATTTACAAGATCTCATACATATACGAGTCTTATTACAATATGCCATGTCGGCTTTACAAAAGATATTTACAATTAAATACAATAAACAAAACTTTATTCCTCTTGGCTAGGATGCCAGTATACATTGTTGCCACTACCGGTGAAGTGTCTGCCGGTGCCGGTGCCTGCCGGTGATTTACCAGATGAATGTCGGGTGGCTGTGTGTAGGTTGCCATCAATGAAAACACCATCATTTATCACTAGAGTGTAGAATTCCAATAATATCCAGTAGTATGGTCAATGGATAAAAGAGATAGTCAGTGAAATTACGAGTGTAGGAGGGAAAGTGGAAGATGCCACAGTGATCAGTAAGGTACTGAGAACCTTGCTATTGGTCTATGGTATTCAATTTGCAGCTATTTAGGAGCTGAAATCCATTGACAAAACAAAGGTAACTCTTGACTCCATCATTGGCAAGCTTATTTCTTTTGAACTAAATGGTTATGATGGCGGTGTACAGAAATCCAAGTCTGCATTTAGAGCTTTTGTTTCTAACCCATCTGTGAGAAAAAGTAGAGATACTAGTCATGGTTATGAATCTAGATCCAACATACATGCTAATGATGAAGACAATTTAGTGGAGCTTGAAGCATTGTTGGCAAAGTGGTTTCCTAGAGGCACTAGTAAATACAGAGGTAAATTACCTTTAAAATGTTTTGCATGCAACAAGATTGGTCATATAGTGACTAATTGTCCTAATGGTGAAAATGAACACAAGAGAGATAAATTCAAGAAGTATAAGGGTAAAGGCAAAAGAGATTATCTCATTTCTATTGATAATGGTATCACCGATGAAGAATTTGATGGTGATGCTAGTGAAGATATCATAGTTGTAGGTATTAATGAAGAGATATCAAACCAGAAGGCATTAGTATCTAGGATGGTTAACTCTGATGATTGGATCATTGATAGTGGGTGTTCACATCATATGACCGGTGATTGGAGCAAATTTCTTTCCTTGAAAGAATTTGATTGCGGTGTTGTCAGATTTGCAATGACTCACCCTGCATGGTCAAAGGTAAAGGAGTTATTTCTCTTAATGGGGAAAGCAGTGCAGATGATGTCTACTGGGTTGAAGGACTAAAGCACAATCTTTTGAGTGTGGCACAACTCAATGACAAAGGATACCCATTGGAGTTTAAACATGGAATGTGAAAAATCTTTGACAAAAAAGGTGAATTGATTGCAACCGGGAAACAAACTAAAGGTAATCTGTTTCATCTTAATTCTAAAGTTAGCAACTGTTTAATTGCAAAAATAGATGATAGCTGGCTTTGGCATAGGAGATTTTTTCATATAAACTTTGATAACATTGTTAAAGTGAGTAAGTCCAAGACAGTGAGAGGTTTGCCTTAGTTAAACAAATCGATTAATGCTCTTTGCAAAGAATGTTAGTTAGGAAAGATGACTTCTTCAACTTTCAAAAGCAAATCCTTTTCAGCAGAACACTTGTTAGATTTGGTTCATAAAGATCTTTGTGGACCAATAAGAACAAAAAATATTCAAGGTGACATATATTTTATGATTCTCACTGATGATTGCTCAAAGATGATGTGGGTCACATTCTTGAAAGATAAGACTAAAGCTTTTGGTAAGTTCAAGGCATTCTGATGGGAATGGGTATGGGATAGACTAGCCTAGTCTGTGCCATAACTATTCCCATCAGATTGGTATCAGAGCAAAGTTAAAGATTTGGTGGACCATGCATGTCTCTATATTTTGGTGAATTAGTAGGGGAGAACATAATGGTCACTAATGCAGAGCTGGCTAGGGAGGTAGAAGAACAAAAGGAGAAAAATAGACTCCTTGAAGATGCTATGAGTGAGATAAGGAACAAGCTACAAGAAGTGGTTGACCAGAGAGCACAAGAACTCTGGGGTGCGGACACTAGTGATAGAGGCAAGAAAGCTATTGATCTAGATGACATCATACTTGAACCAGACCCCTTAATCAATGAAGAACCTTTTGTAAAGGCCATCAAGGCTTTGAATACAAAAGCTTTTGAAGGATTGCCACATTTCAGTGGAAGGATGGATATTGACACCGTCATGGAATGGATTGAGGGTATGGAGAACCACTTTGAGTGTGAAGGCATGATAGAAGCTCAAAAGGTTAAGGTTGCCAAATCAAGACTAAGGGGAGCAGCCTTGACATGGTGGAAGTACTTGCAAGAGGAGAGAATTAGCATGGGGAAGCTACCTATTGCAAACGGGAAGGCCATGGTGAGTAAGATCAAGGAGAACTACTTGCCAGAGGATTATGAAGTCCAACTTCATAAGAAGAGATAGGGATTGAAGTAGAAAGATCTTGACGTGGCCTCCTATACAGAGGAGTTTCAAAAGCTTTATCTTAGATCCAAAGTCCAAGAAGAGGAATCTATCAAGGTGGCTAGGTATCTAAGTGGCCTAAAGTGGAACATCCAAGAGGAGATAAACCTATGGACTCCTACCACTGTCCAAAAGTGTCATCAGCTTGCTTCTAAGGTGGAAGAGAGGAACAAAAGGAAGGGAGACTCCAACAACAAGGGTATAGGTAGAGGTAGAGATCAAATGAATCACCGAGGTGGTTACCAAAGCAAGGCAAGTGAGAAAAGGAATCAAGGAGAGTCCAAGTTGACTAAGCATAATAGTGAAGCCACTCTTAGAGGAGGCCATTCTCAAGGAAGAGGTTCACAAGGGGGCCCAAATAGGAGTAGAGGTACCGGCAGGGGTAATTACTACTTTGCAACCATGAAATGCTACAATTGTGGTCAATTAGGACACTCGACCTATAGATGCCCTGACAAGCCTATCTCATCAAATAGTGGAAAGAGGGTTGCTTATGCCCATGAGGACACATCAAGTAGCAAAACACCTGAGGTGGACCATATTGAATCAAAGATTGGAGAAAATCTGATGTTCAATAGAGTCTTGATAAGACAGCCGGTTAAGGATGAACCTAAGCATAGGAGAGCATTGTTTAGGGTGAGATGAAAAATCCTTGGTAAGGTTTGCAAGGTGATAGTTGATTTAGGGTCAATTGATAACATCATATCAGATGAGGCAGCCAAGAAGTTGAAATGCACAAAAATACCCCACACTAGCCCTTACAAGGTGACATGGTTGAATCAAGGACAAAGTGTGCTTGTCAATGAACAGACTTGGGTAGAGTTTTCAATAGGAGGATACAAGGATAAGATCCTTTGTGATGTGTTACCTATGGATGGTTGTCATTTGCTACTAGGTAGACCCTGGAAATTTGATAGGAAGGTGATCTATGATGGAGAGGAGAACTCCATTTCCTTCAAGAAGGACAACAAAACCTATAAGATTCGGTCTTTGACAGAGAATGATGAGGGAACCTCAAGAACACCTAGTGTCTTACTTAATACTGGTAAAGAGTTCTTACACCTGCTGCATGAAGAGGAGATAGTGGGATGTGCCATCTTTGTGAAGCCAAAGGAGGAGGAAGATAAGTTGTAGACAGATGTACCTAAGGAGGTAAAGCAAATGTTGCAAGAATATAAAGACATAGTGAGTGATGGAGCACCTGGAACACTTCCACCAAGAAGGTCTATAAGCCATCAAATAGACTTTGTCCTCAGTGCATCCCTGCCCAATAAAGCAGCATATAAGCTCACACCTGATCAAAACAAGGAGGTGGCAAGGAAAGTGCAGGAGTTGTTGGTTCAAGGACTGATCAACAAGAGCATCAGCCCATGTGCAATCCCGGTAGTACTAGCAACAAAGAAGGGAGGCAAGTGGAGACTTTGCACTAATTCAAGGACAATCAATAGGATCACCATAAGGTACATATTTCCTATTCCTAGAATAGAGGATTTGATGGACTATTTAGGAGGTGCCATGTATTTTACTAAGTTGGACCTTAAAAGTGGTTATCATCAGATTAGGATTAAGGAGGGTGATGAGTGGAAGACCGCTTTTAAGACCATAGAAGGGTTGTATGAATGGCTTGTGATGCCATTTGGACTTACCAATGCCCCAAGAACCTTCATGAGGTTGATGAATGAGGTGTTGAAGGACTTCACAGGGAGATTTGTGGTGGTGTACTTAGATGACATACTCATCTATAGCAAAACCAAAGAGGAGCACCTAGAACATTTGAGGTTAGTCCTAGAGAGGTTACATGAAGAGAAGTTGGCAATCAACTTAGAGAAGTGTGACTTTCTGAAGCAAGAGTTAATCTACTTGGGGTTTGTGGTGTCTAAGGGAGCCTTGAAGATGGATCCAAGCAAAGTGGAGGCAATCTGGAATTGGCCTACCCCTAAAACAGGGACTAAAGTTAAGAGTTTCCATGGTTTAGCCCAATTCTATAGAAATTTTGTGAGGAGATTCAGTGGCATATGTGCACTAGTACTTGACACCATAAAAGGAGGCCTTAAAACTAAGTTCAAATGGATTGAACAAGCTGATGAAGCATTCCAATTATTGAAGCAAGAAGTAGCCACAAAACCCATCCTACTCTTACCTACTTTTGACAAGCTATTCACATTGGAATGTGATGCAAGTGGAATTACAGTAGGGGGTGTATTGAGTCAAGAGGGAAGGCCCGTGGCATTTTTTAGTGAGAAGCTTAATGAGGTAAAGAAGAGGTATTAAACATATGATCTAGAGTTGTATGCACTAGTTCAGTCTCTCAAGAAGTGGAGGCATTACCTACTCCCAAAAGAATTTGTGGTGTTCACAGATAGCCAAGCTTTGAGTTACATTAACACTCAAGAGAAGCTTAGCAATAGACATTTGAAGTGGATGGAGTACCTCCAATCCTTTACCTTTACCATCAAGCATAAAAAGGGGCAGCTCAACAAGGTGGCAGATGCTTTAAGCCAGAAGTTATTGACTGTCCAAGAATTACAATTGCAGAGCATAGGGATAGAAGGTTTCAAGGATCTCTATGAAGAAGATGAGGACTTCTCATCAGCCTACAAGGTCTGCAAGGAGTTTGAGAATCATTTTCATGGTAAGTATGTAGATTACACTCTTCAAAATGGTCTCTTGTTCAAAGGAAATCAGTTATGTGTGCCTAGAGGATCCATGAGAGAAAATCTCATACAAGAGAAACACAATGGAAGTCTAAGTGGACACTTTGGAATCAATAAAACTTTGGATCTAGTATAGAGGTACTACTATTGGCCTAGATTGCCAAGGGATGTGAGAAGGTATGTGGAGCAATGTGGTGTGTGTCAAAGGGAAAAAGGAGGATCAAGCAATGCAGGCCTCTATCAGCCATTACCAGTCCCAAATAGGCCTTGGGAGTGTGTGAGCATAGACTTTGTTTTAGGACTCCAAAAGACAAAGACAGGTATGGATAACATCTATGTGGTGGTAGATAGATTTTCTAAGATGAGCCATTTTATTCCATGTAGAACTACTCATGATGCTAGTTATATTGCACATATCTTATTTAAGGAGATTATAAGGATTCATGGACTCCCATTAAGTATTGTTTCAGATAGGGATAGCAAGTTTATGGGCCATTTTTGGCAAACCTTATGGAGAAGACTAGGGACTAATTTATCATTCAACTCAGCTTACCATCCACGAACTAATGGTCAAACTGAAGTCATTAATAGGGTGTTATTCAACTTGTTGAGGTATCTAACCAAGGAGTATGGGCAGACTTGGGATCTAGTTATCCCACAACCTGAGTATGCCTACAATGACAGTGTAAATAGGACCACTGGAAGGAGTCCTTTCGAGGTTGTCTATGGTAGACATCCAAGAGGGGTGTGTGAACTAAGAGAACTTGGTTCCATGGAGATGAAGAGTGGGCAAGCAAAGGACTTCACTCAAACCATCAAGGAAGTCCAAGAATAGGTCAAGAGAGCCATCCTAGAGTCTACTCAAAAACTGAAAGCTAAAGTGGATGAAAAAAGGAGAGAGGTTTAGTTCAAAGTGGGTGACTATGTGATGGTCCATTTAAGTAAAGCTAGAATGCAAGGCGACAAGCCTACTAAACTAAAAATGAAGAGGGTTGAACCTTGTAGAAATCTGTCCAAATATGGTGAGAATGCCTACAAGGTGGACCTTCCTTCAGATTTGGCTATATCACCAGTCTTCAATGTTGCTGATCTGATATTATATAAAGGTGAAATAGCAGGGCAAACTAAGAATCAAGCCAAGGTGCTGTAGGACTTGGATGTGATTGCCTTGCCTCAAGTGAAGTAGCCCATAGCAGAGGAGATCTTGGAGTCAAGGGTGAAGAATTCTACTAGACACCAGGTCTACATGGAACACTTGGTGAAGTGGGTAGGTCAACCTAAATTTGAAGCCTCTTGGGTTGAAGAGGGCAGGTTCAAGAAACTTGGTATTGACCCAGCTCTCATCTCTCCCCTAGTTCCTTAATTTTGTGTAGAGGGGGAGTATGGTGTAGGAGAACCCTTCTAAGGTCTTCCTCCATTTGGATTTTGTTGGGGTTTTGCTTCTTTAAGAAGCCATGTAAATGTAATAAGAGCCAAGTGCTCATTGGTCTTGTTTATGTCCTAGTTTAGGTCCTAGGTTCACAAGTCTAGGTTGAGTTTTCTTTTGGAGTAGAGGGTATGTATTCCCATTGATGAGTTTGGGGTCCTTTTAGCATGTTTGTGTCCATAGGATAGCCCAATGTAGGCCTAAAAGTCAAGAAAAGCAACATTGCAAAAGTTGCTCAAAAGTTGCAAAAAGTTACATGACAACTTTTCAAAGTTGTCATGCAACTTTTCCACCTTATAGGTCATAACCTTAGCTTGGTGTGGAGAACCCTAAAATTGGCACACAAATTGAGGCAAAGACATTATATATGGTTGCAAACCTTAAAATGATGGGTTGGATGTCAGATTGTATGACCAAAGGAAAAAGACCTTGACTGTGACTGTGTTTTGGTTGCCAGTCGGCACAAATGGAGCAATGAAGGATTGTTAATGGATTATTATGGAACTTAAATTGTATTGGGAGTATTTTTTAGTGTTGACACATTCATTTTGTGCACTTATATTAAGTTTTTTTTCCAAGTTTTGGTGTGTTTGTAAATACTTTGCAAATTTCTTCTTTACTGTCCAGTTTTGGTCTGTTTTGTGTAAATGGGTTGACAACTCCTATCCCCATTGTGGAAAAACCATGAAACCATGGGGAATAGGAGTGAAGAACCTCTATAGTATCTCAGAGGAAGTAGGGCCCTTGAGGATGAAGGAAATCCTTTCAAAGACCCACTCCTAGGCGAGACTAGACTATGCCCGACTAGGAAGGGTTAAGGTTGCAGAGGTCCGTGAGAGAAAGGAAGGACAAGGAAGGAGGTACCCTTTGGAGGAGTTGTAGAGGGGTGTGTGGAGCATCATTGGTGAGAAGGAGGATCTTACACCAATCCATACAAGGTGGTGAAGATAGAAAACCTTCACCGTGACCCTGGCAGGCCTAAAAACCCTCATAAAAATCCTCAAAAACCCCTAAATTCACCTAGGGAAGTGTACGGACACTTGGAGGCCCAAAAATAGGAAAATATTTGAGCCTTTGCCAAATGAATATCAGTCCCTTTGGGAAGTTTCACAATTTTGGGCATCGTTTGCAAGAGGGAGCCCTAAAAGTCCGGAATGGAGGCCTAATTGGGGCACATTCCTTGTAGCCCTATTTTGTAGGAAAGAAGCAAAATAGTGAGATCGGTAACAAATAGGAAGGTCAAAACCTCTTAGGGGCACATGAATGGATGGAGAACTATATTAAAGACTTGTCCTATCCTTTCTAGGACTAGAGGAGGTGTAGGAAGAGTAAAACCCTTATTAGCCTATGTGAGGGTTTTTGAAGCTTGTGAGTAGGTGAGACCTTAGGAGAAGAATCACATGTTGTTGGTGGGTGGATTGGGCAAGGTCAGGGGATTCCACAATCAAGGGAAGTCCTAGAGACCCTAGGGTGCATTTGGAACACCTAGTGATCCAAGGAGAGGATCAAAGAGCATAGACTAGGCTAGTCTATCCCATACCCATTCCCATCACATTTAGGGCCTTAGCTAAGAAAGAGAGCGGTAAGAAGATAAAATATCTAAGGAAAGATCAAGGTGGTGAATTTAATTTTGAGGAATTCACTAGGTATTGTGAAGATAATGGTATCAAGTGGTAGCTTTCTACACCAAGGACACCACATCATAATGGTATCGTAGAAAGAAACAACCGGTCAGTTGTTGAATCTGCTAGGACAATGTTGATACAAGGAGGTGTAGCGAAAACCTTTTGGAGAGAAGCTGTCAATACAACTATCTACACAATGAACTGAGTTCTGGTAAAGAGAGGTAAGGAAAAGACTCCTTATTAATATTGGTATGGAAGATCACCTGATGTTAGCTATTTTAAGATATTTGGAAGCAAATGTTTTATTAAGAGAGGTGATTGCATTAGCAAATTTGAGGCTAAGAGTGATGAAGGTATATTTCTTGGCTATTCCACCAAGAGTAAGGCCTACAAATGTTTTAACAATAGGACATAGAGAATTGTTGAGAGTACAAATGTTCGAGTGGATGAATTTCCTGAAGTCTCAGAAGTAACTAGTTTTGAGAAAAAGGATGAAGATCCTTGCATTATGTTTATGGAACCAAAATCTGTGAAATCTGAAACTGGAAAAGTAAATTTTGCTACACCAATCCAACTAGAATAGATAAATTCAGAAGAAGAAGATGACAATGAAGAAGTTGAACATGAAGATATTTATCATGTTATTCCTAGATATGTGAGACTGAATCACAATCCTGAGCAAATTATTGGAGATAAGGATGCTGGAGTGCTAACTAGAAGAAGAATTGGAGAGAATTCTTTCATGATCTCCACCATTGAACCAAGAACTGCTAAGGAGGCATTTGGTAATGATGTTGGCATTCTACACTCTTATGAGAATAGTTGATTTTGTCATTGATGGCAACCATCTAGCAACCAACTAGAAAGTAACTGACAATTGGTTTCTACATGCCCAGCATCACAGACTTCATACACCGACAGACACCGACACTGACAGACACTTCACCGACATTCAGATTACATCGGCAACAAGCATACCGACACCCCAGCCGACATGGGATAAAGTTTTGTTTATATGAATTCTTTTTGTAATATAATTATCTTTTGTAAATCCGACATGGTATATTGTAAGAGAATCATATATGTATGAGATCTTATAGGTTATTTTATGGAAGTAGATGTAAGGAAGATATAATGTGTGATGAGGCAATTTTGTATAAGGTGATATAGTTGACAGCGAAGGTTTTGGTTATTTATTGAGCTTAAACCGGTATTGAACCTGGCATGAGAGATGTTGTTTTGAGCAGTACATTGTATTGGATTTAATAATCCATTTTGTACTTAGTGTGACTCTTTATTGAGCAGTGAGCTCTAGGTTGTTGGCCTCCCTGCATGTGTAGGCCCCTCATTGTAAGTAGTATTTATTCATTGGACAGTGAGTAAATATTGTGCGTCACAAATCCCACCAAGGTTTTTCCCACATCGGGTTTCCTTGTTAAATATCTTGTGTTATGGTGTGTTTTTATGCTATCTCTTTTATCTATGTTTATTGCAATAATTCTTATTTATCGGTACACTGTTTTGGGATGCAAAGTTATTAATAAGTTTAAATATTTTGTAAACCGATTAGACACTGATTCACCCCCCCCCTCTCAGTGTCTTTGGGACTGTCATTGAATCTAACAATTGGTATCAGAGCCTGGTCCTCTATTTTCAAAAGCCTAATAGCTTGAGGAAGATTCTGACACCGGTACAGATGGAGAACTTAAGAAAATAGTTGGAAGGAGCTCTTGATGATTTTGTTGCAGAAAAATTGAAGAATATCAAACTTGAAGATGATTTGAGGATTGCACAGGAATTCATTAAAGGACTTCAGGAGAACTTTGCTATAGAACAAAATAAAAGAAAATAAATTCATGAGACGATGCAGAATGATGATGATGATGAAAAAGAAACTCTTAGAGACGTTGCAAACAAGTTGAGACAAGAAAATAGTAATATGAAGAATTAAATGCAAGATATGACTATGAGGTTATGTAAGGATATTGAAGACAGGAAGAAGGATGAAGAAGAATTGACTAGGAGACTTAATTATGTTGGAATTGAAAATATGATACTTGGTCATGAAAATGATATGCTAAAGACAGATCCAATTCACATGCAACATGATAAAACTGAGCTTATGAGACAAGTTGGAATTCTGGAAAATGAGTTGGCTACTGCAAATAAACACAAAGACAAATTCAAGAAAAGTTCAGAAGAACTTGATGACATGCTAAAGAAATAGAAACCTAATGGAGATACTAATGGACTTGGATTTGAACATGGAGAAAGTTCCAGTACTACAAATAATCAAGATCAGAACAAACCAGTAAGACAGCCTACTGCTTATCAATTTAATGGAAAATGTTTCAATTGCAACAAATATGGTCACAAAGAAAATCAGTGTAGATTTAGAAATAATCAGAATAAAAAATCTCCCACCGGTCAATGTTCCAAATGCAACAAAGTTGGTCATAATTCAGAAAATTGCAGAATGAATGTGAAATGCTATGTTTGTGGAAGATTTGGACATTTATCTAATCAATGTAGATCACAAACCAGTCAAGGATATGGAAAGGCTATTCAGAGGAATAATGTAACTTGTTATGCTTGTAACAAGATTGGACATATTGCTAAATTCTGTAGAAGCAAGAATGCATCGGCAAACAACAAGGATCTAGTTTAAAAGACAAAGAAAAGGTAGATGAAGATAAGCAAGAATTTTCAAAACAATGGATCAGGAAGAGTGATCAGAGAACTGATGAAATGATATCTTCACCCGTAGAACAAAGTAATCCTCCACCAATAGGAGATTCTTCATCTAACTAAGGAACAATACTTAGGGGGTATTATAGCAAGTTTAAGATCATGCATTCTACCCTCGGTTGATGGTAAGAAGATACATTTCTTCTTTACCGGCGGATGTGTTAATTTTTCTCTTAATCAGCAAGCATTTAATGTCGTTTTAAAGAAATTTTTGGCTATAAAGCACCAGGAAACCCTCATTTCAAACTCACCAAGCATTCAAACGACCATAGAGCATGAAATTGAGCAAGGCATTCTAAGGCAAAGCTGCAAAGTGATTTTCAAGCACTCAAAATTTTGATTTAGAGGTATTTATGTTTGAAATGGCTTCCTCATCTTTTGTTCCAGAGTTTATTTTGAACCCTACCATTGTGGAAAATGTTAAACGCCCTAGACTCGTATTCAAGATTATCCCTGAGATTGCAAAAAAAGATGACTCTGTAGGAGCTTTTTCAAAAATCCCTAAAGGTGTAGCATTTGCAGAAGACCCTAGAATTTACATACATTGCAACATAGAAAACCTAGGGACTGAGGAGTTGAAGAAAATGTTTAATGAGGTCATTTCTGATGAAAATGGAGTAATCAAACCCGAACATAAGATTGTGGAAAATCTAGGTTTTGTAGAGATTCTGAACATTCCTGAATTTCCTAAGGAAGTTGTCAGACTTGTATTGAGTAGAGTTCATGGAGAATTCATGTGGTTGGAATCAGTTCGCAAAATAACCAGGGAAGAAATTAAGGCAGTTACTGGTTTACCTTCAACCGGTAGTAGGCTTGATAAAACCAAGAAGATTCCTAACAAAGGGGTTATGGATTTAACTAGAGCAACATCTGATAACAGGTCACTTATAGTAAATGATGTTAAGGACATAAATGTAAGATATGTGAGTATAGTACTAGGTTACAAAGCTACTCATGCAAATAGACTAAATTTTATTTCTATCCTATGTATTCAGAATGCATATGAGATGGTACACAATAATGCTAAGATAGATGTATGTGAATGACTTAAGGATGAGTTAATTGACAACCTAAAAAAGATTAAGGGTGACAAGAAAGGCACTTTCTGTTTTGGAAACCTTCTGGTATATCTGATGTTGTACCTTACCAAGGAGATACCTGACATAGGTCATAAGGATTTTGGTTATGACATCCCAGTAGGAAAATAGATACAAGATGCTTTCACTGGTATGGACACTGACAGTGTTAAGAACATTTCAGACTATTTGAAAACATTCCAATCTAAGATGAGAGCAAGAGAGAGACTACCACAAACCATAGTTGATAAATATGATAAGGAAATCTACTTTGTTATTAAGAGAGATGAAACTTGGATGGAAGCAGCAAGTCCTAGAACTATTTGGGTTACAAAGATGGGATATAAGGTGGACTTATCTATTTTGGAAACTTATGCTAAAGCTCGACTTGATGCACCAAGAGAGTCATTTGAGGAATTCTTTGGAAATGCAGAAACCATAGAAAGTAAAGTGTTTATGCAAAAAAGGACTAAGAGAAGAGAAAAATTCATTAGAGATGCCTCCAAGAAGGTAAAGGAAATCAAAGAAAATTTCATGAACATTAGTGGTATATCGGCAAGTGAACTTGAAGGACTACAACCTGAAGCACATGTTTCACCGGTTGTAACATCTTCCAACACTGATAGTGGTAAGGCTGTTGAGTTTAAAAGAGTATAAAGGAAGAGAAAACCCTCACCGGTACTCTCTCCTTCACCTAAGAAAACCAAGACACTAAGGAAGTAACAACAGGCAATTAGGGAACTGAAGAAGAAACTTACACCTAAGAAGAAATAGACACCAGTTACCCCCACATTGAATGATTTACTGAATGAGATAACATAGGAAGGTAATTTGTCTAATGTGAGCAAATGATATAACACTTCAAATGATACTAACAGGAACACCATTGAGGAAAGAATTATTTTACACTTGGATATATATAAGAAAGTTTTGATAGAAGTGATTGATGAGATACCAAATGATCTCTACATGAGACTAGAAGAAAAAAGGCTATCAATGATGGAATTGGATAGGAAATTGAAATCTGAAGCACTCTTGGTTGTTCATCCAGTAAACTCTAAGGAAGAAATTGATGAACTTATCTCTAAAGCTAACCGATCTGTATTTGTTAGTGGACACTGGCAAGTAAGCTTGATGGCTGGAAGGGTAAAAGAGATTATAGATGAGACTGTAGATAAATGGGATATATTCTTTGTAGAGAAGGAAAAGCAAGAAGAAAAGAGCAGACCTAAAAAGACATTTAAAGTATATCAGAAAGACAAGGACAAGGGTAAAGGCAATGTTGGTGGCATTCCAAACATAAAGGTTACAGATAACCTTCCACCGCCTCCTTTGGATACACCACCGGTACACTTAGAAGATCCACCAGCTACTGATACTGAAGGTATAACACATGATAATACTAATCGAGAGTCTGAGATACTTTTTACAATGAATGTGGATACTCAAGAGGTAAACGTTGTTATGGATAAGGATAATTCAGAGGTTAAGGAAGACAGTGTTGATATTAGCTAGATTTCAGAGAAACTGACACAAACTAGTGACTCTCAAGAAACTGAGATACCGACTCAAACATAACAACCAACAGAGACTGAAAAACCCACATCGGAAAAAGATACTAGCATGGGGCCACTGGAGACTAAGAAACTATTACTACTTATCAGATTGCCATTAGTTTTATGTCAAAGTTATACTATATACTCTAGTTGGTTAACACTACCGAATCATGTAGTCAGTATACACAGAGAAGTCGGTATGCACAGTCTAGTCGGTTACAGAAGAAAGCAATCATAGAACGCAATATACACCGAGCTGTCTACCGAGTATCTTTTGATGTCTATCGAGCAACAAAGATGACACACCGAGTTGATATACATCGAGTGAAAGGTGTTACCAGATTCATTAAACCTAGACATGCATATGAAAACGTGTTACAAGATTGAGGCACATCTAACTATTATCACATTGGAAATTGCACTAGAAGATTGTGTATGATTTTGAGGTCAACTAACCAATGAAATATTTTACATGGTTATAAAACGTGTTTGTAAGATCGAAGCAATGAATTGGATCACCGTCTTAAGAGATCTATTTATACAACATGAGTTAAGGGTGTATGTATGAGGAAAAAAAAGAAGATTGTTACAGAGACACAAAGGTCACCGAGAAGGTTTTGAGAGAACAATCGAAGAACAAAGTAAACATAAGGGTTTACCGAGTTACTATATGGGTTACCGAGGTATGCTATAAGCAAGGTAATCTATTCTGAGCACATAGAATCTGCTATAACATTTCAGATGTAAAGTTGCAGATATTTGTAATGATTTTATTGTAATATTTTGAAGTTGAAAGAGAAACCTTTAACAAGGTAAAGGACTCTAATCAAGTCTATAAATTGTAAAGCCTCTAACCAGGTGCAGCATTTAGATTAAGTGCTATAAAATCCTTTAGCAAGGTAAATCTAACAGATCTTGTTACTCCTAATAGGGTAAGCTATTAGAAATAGCTAATATGTAGCTCTAACCAAGCACTCTTTATTATTGCAGTAGTGAAGTTGTGGGTGCCATCCCCACCGTAGTTTTTCTCTCTAACCAAGAGTTTCTGCGTAAGCAAAATATATGTGTTATGGAGTGAATCATGTATGATTGTTATCTATTTGTTTTAGCTTTATTTTATGTTACTGCACTATTCGGTTTATGGATAACAATAAAGTTATTATTCAAGAAAAGTTTTGGAGTACTGATTCACCCCTCCCCTCTCATTACATTAGCTTTCCATATTGGGCCTAACAATTGGTATCAGAGCTTCTATCTTGGAAAAGGGTTTAACTGCCTAAAGAGAAAGATCTTATCAATGGAAGGCTATAAACAATCTCAGAGGATTGTATATCTGCAAGAAGAGCTAGATCATGCTAATCAAGTGATTGCAGACATGCAAAAACAGATGCAAAAATCTTTGAAAGTGAGAAGAAGACTGTCTGATGATTTGCAGGATTCTCAAGAGTTAGTGGAATAGATTGAGACATCATCTGAGAACAGTATATCTGAAGAAACTAAAGAAATGATTGGAGTATTGAAAGAAAAGAACAAAGCACTAGCTAATCAACTAAAAGCAATGAAAAGAGAACATGAACATTTCAGCACACAAATGACTGAAAATCTAGATGCATTAAGGAGAGCTAAGGATAAAGCAAGAGATCTAGAAAGAGAGAAACAACAACTTGAAGTCTTAGTATCTAATAAAAATGATGAAATCATAAGGTTGACTGGGATTCAACAAAATATGATAGATCAACTAGGTTATGCACATCATGAAGCAATTCTGAAGAATGATGGAAATCAAGCATTGAAATTTGAAGTATCAAGGTTGATCAATGAACTTGAAACAGAGAAGAAATCCAAAGAAACACTGAAGAAGAGTTATGAAGCATCAAAGATGTTGGATGAGCAACTAAATACAAGAAGACCCAACAGAGATGCAAAACTCGGTTACAAAGGAAAAGACTCTACCGAGAAAGGAATTCATACTACCGAGAAAGGAGAATCATCAAAGCAAGCTGGAAATAGGAATAAAATAAAAAGGAAGAAGCCTATTTGGAACTACTATGGAAATCAAGGTCACACTGCCAACATATGCCAAATCTGAAAAGTTAAGCAACCGAATGTCAATAAGTTCAATGGTTATTGTTACAATTGCAATAAATATGGTCACACATCTAATCAATGTAGGACAAACTCTGTTAACAATTATCAGAAGGCAAAATTCAAAGGGTTTTGTAGAAACTGCAATAGATATGGACATAGTACCGAGAAGTGTTGGTTTAAACAAAATAAATACATGTGGTTTGCACACCGAGCAAACACTAGAGGTTACCGAACTTACACAAATCCTTACCGACAATATGCCGCAGTACCATGGGATTACAATACAAGGATATGGGGTGAATGTTGTGGAAGATATGGACATACAAGTGCTAACTATTTTATAAGGTTTGGAATGAACAACCGAAGATCATGGAGAAATCCTGGTATGGCATGTTTTCATTGTCACAAAGTTGGACACTTGGCTGGAGATTGCAGAGATCAACCTAGAAAAGACACTGAAGAAATAAAAGAGAAATTACAGATGATTTGGAAAAAGAAGGAAATTGTGTCAAATGAAGAAAGCACCTTACCTACCAAGTTATGTGCACCTATTCCAAATTAATCGGTAAAGGTATGAAGGGACTGCATTCTCTAAAGGTTAAAATCATAACAGTTCCTATTCTATTATGTACTAAATTCAAAATCTGCATAGTTAAGATGTATTAGTAAGTTTGAAGTTCTATCAAAGTCTTTTGAAGCACTTTACAAGAAGCCTGTCAAGTCGGTAAATGAAGGAAGCTTGGTTACTTGGTTAAAACAAAAAGGAGAGTAAATCAGTTAAAGAGGAACCAAGTGCATTTAATGTTTTTGACCTAACCCGCACAGAGCCTGATAAGGTATTTTGTGTACTTAAAAGCACTTTCGCGGTCATTTACACTTACCAAGTTTTTGAGAGAGCAGAGCAAGCGATTCCATGGCGATCAAAACCTCATTCAAAGCAAATCCAAGGTATTTACATCAAATCTCATCGCACTGTTAAGCTAGTTTACCGATCTTATCAAATTGCCATTATTTGCTAAGTTTAAAGCATCTGTCGTTTGAAATCCTGAAACCCTAAGGACTCTTTACTAGTTTTTACCTGAAATCTTAAATGGCACCCAAGATCCAAGATCCCATTGTTGTTAAGAACTTAGAGAAGCCCTCACTGAAATACTCTTTGTCTCCTAAAGTCACCTCCGAATCGGATTACAAAACCGCCTTTTCACTCATCCCGGATCGAGTCTTGTTAGTCGAAGATGTGAGATTCTTCACCAAATGTCATGTTGAAGAACTCAGTCATGTTGAAATCAGAGACAGCTATGATGAACTATGTACCGATGGTGTATTAAACAACAAGTATGAACACATCAAAATCAAAAGATTGACTGAAGCCCTAACCTACCCTCGTGTGTTCAAACCCTAGTGGGTCAAGTTTGTTTTGAGTAGAGTTCATGATGATTTCATGAGGCTAGAAGAGCAACCATTTAAAATCACCAAGGAAATCATTCATGTGATCACCAGTTATCCTATTTATGATCATGCCCGAGCTCAGAAGATGATATCACAAAAGGAATTGATCAGTTTAACCTAAGTAGAATCAGATTACAGAGGACTGAAATTGAACAATGTCACTGATGCAGAACTTAAGTTTTCTATTAGAGTAATTGGTTACTGTTTCTTCCAATCAGCAAGGGAAAACAGTGTACCTTGTGCAACAGTTGACTTAGCTTATAAAATTGTGAAAATGGGGATGAAAATTGACTTATATGAGGTGTTACTGAAGAACCTATTTGAGAATCTGAACACAATAAGGAAGCCAAAGAAGAACAACTCGGCAAATACACTAAAGTTTGGTTCACTTCTTGTATGCATGTTTCTCTACTTTGAAAAATTCTTTCCATCAGTCGGTAAAGTAGTTTGGGAGCTACACCGACCAATCACCCATCAGATTAATGACTTCATCAAGAAGTTAGGTGATAATTTCAATGATATAATGGATGATTACTTTAGTAAATTCCAAGAAAAAATGCATAACAGGTACCGAATTCCACCCGAGCTAGTGGAGAAATATAAAGATGACATATGCTTTGAGGTAGACACTGACTACTGTTATGTGAATGCTGTGGAACCGAGGACTCAATCCTTGTCACCAATGGGTTATGAGATTGACTTTGACATCACAAACCAAAAAATTGATGCATTTCTTACATTACAAAGGCATGCTACCGAGCTGAGGTATGGAACCTATTAAGAAGTAAAGGAAAAGGTAAAAATGAATATTGTAGTACCCAAAGCTACAAGAAAAGCAACAAAGATGATTAAGGCATTGTCAGTGAAATTCAGAGAAGACTCTTCCTCTACACCTATCAAAGGCACTCTTTCCATCATCGAAGAGGAATCAGAAGCTCAAGAGGCAGCTATAACACTGAGCACCAAATTGCCTAAGGGTAAAGTGTTGAAAAGAAAGAAACATGACACTTCAAAGGCCCTACCAACTCGTTCAACAAAGAGACCTAACACAAGAGCATCTGCAGCATCACCGACTAAGAAACAAAAGAGTGTTATTGCTCCCAAGGTAACAAAGACATACAAGAAATCTACTCGGAGACTCATTTTGGCAAAAGAGTCTAGTGATATAGAATCTGAAGATGCAAAACAAATTCCAGATTGTCAAGAGCAAGAAGGTAAATATACATAGTGTTGAAAAATTCTATGCCAATCTGAAAGAATATGGCAAATTTGGTTCATTTAGATATGTCAAGTATGAAACTAGAAATAATGATGAGAAGAGACAAATTGAAGAAGCTGTCATCTGCACACTTCTAAAGTTTCGGTTAGCTCCATTGGAACTAGTAAAGTCACTTCCAAATGAACTTTACTTGCATATTGATAATAGGTGGAAGTATGCAATGGACTTAGAGAAACAAATAAGAGAAAGAAGTCTAGTCCATCTATTTCCTGATATGTCAGTAGCTAAAATACAGGAACATTTAACAACCTACAATTCAAACTTTCTTGTTAAACAAAGAGCCTTAAAACTGATGAATGGGCTATATATTGACATAGAGAATGAGACAAAAGCAAAATGGCAGGAAATCTTCAAAATCAAGGATGCTGGTGAACAACCTACAGTTGAAATCATTGATGTCATCGAGCAAGATCCTGATGTCACCGAGCACGGTCCTGATGTTATCGAACAAGACCTGGCTGACACTATTCAAATAGATGAAGATGTCATGGATACAGAGGAACCAGAGCAGGAAATGATAGAAGGCACTACATATGCAAAACTTGTATCTAGTGAATCCATTTTAGAACAAGTTCAGCCTTATCCACCGGTCAATCCACCTATCTCTAACGAAGCTCCTTAGGATATAGCACAAGGCACCAAAGGTCACAAGTCTACAACAAGAGAAGATACTACTCTAGAACAGACCTCTCAAGCACCTTTGAGCACTGAAAATGTTGCAGCTAAGACACCCAGTACCAAGACACCCAAAGACACCACAGAGGCTACAGGAACCGACCAAAGTGTTGTCTCTACCGAGCAACCAACCAAGGGTCAGCAAGCATCCCAAGCTATTGTCTTGGTCCAACCGACCAAAGGTAAAGAGAAGAAGGTGAAAAAGCATAGTTTCAAAGCCGGTTTATCTAAACCGATAGTGTTGCCCAATGTGGATATATCAAAATTGATTTTGGTGAACTGTGCAAAGCAAAGGCCGAACAAGAAAAATAGATGGCCATACAAGAGAAGAATAAAGTACTTCAGAAGGTGAAGACATTGCTATCAGATATGCTACCTACAGCTACAGTGTCAACCGATGCAGCCATCCACATTCAACTAGATGAACTCCTTACTCAAATAGAAACATCCCGAGTTGACGCATCTGAGTATTTGAGCAAGCTAAAAGACAAGGAGCTTACTGCAAAAATGATAGAAGAGGTACAGAAAGCTCTAGCTATTGGCAAAGTCAAACTTGTCAAATTCATTGCTGAGTTGTCCCCTCAACTCAAGCACATTCTTTATTTATTTCAGAAACTCTGCACATTTTCTTTATTCATTAAAGACATTAAGAATAAAATAGAGACAATTGAGAAGGAGATCACCGATCTCTCAAGCAAGTTGACCACAGTGCCAAATTCAATTTAGAATTTTTATACCAAGCTTCAACAACTCATGGCTCAACAATTGGAACTAAGAAATGAAGAACATAAGATTAGGATGGATATAATGACACTCCAGACATTATTCCTTCCTCATCTTTCATCCGTCTAAGAACAGATTAACCGAGCCACATGCCTATCTACTACACAAGAGGGAAGCACTTTAGATGGCTTAATATCCCTATTGGCTAATATTCAAGCACAAAATTCTTTAATGGACAGTGTCAAGGATGCACTCTCTATCGCACTCACCGAAGCCAAGACAAAGTATAAATCCATTTTTTATCAGTTGCCACCTCCAAATGGTAACTAAATTTTGTTGTTTGTCAAAAAGGGGGAGTGTATAGTATTTCAAAGTATCAAACAACAGGAGCATAGTATACAAGGGGAGTATACCAAGTAGAGTATGTATAATATCCAAGTACAGTGAATAGAGCAATGAACAGAATCGAGCATTCAAAATTAGAGTTTTCATAATTATGTACAGTATAATGATAAGGGGAGTATATCTGAATATACTATTTCATTGACTATTGTACATACTGTCAAGTATAGTCATTTTGCAAAGTATATAGATTTTTGAGTTATAACTTTGAAAGTAGTTTTTGTCAAACATCTCAACTAATGTCAAAAGGGGAGATTGTTACTACTTATCAGATTGCCATTAGTTTTATGCCAAAGTTATACTATATACTCTAGTCGGTTAACACTATCGAATCATGCAGTCAGTATACATAGAGAAGTCGGTGTGCACAGTCTAGTCGGTTATAGAAGAAAGCAGTCACAGAACACAGTATACACCGAGCTGTCTACTGAGTATCTTTTTATGTCTACCAAGAAGCAAAAATGACACACCAAGTTGATATACACCGAGTGAAACGTGTTACCAGATTCATTGAACCTGGACATGCATATGAAAATGTGTTACAAGATCGAGGCACATCTAACCATTATCACATTGGAAATTGCACTAGAAGATTGTGTATGATTTCGAGGTCAACTAACCAATGAAATATTTTACATGGTTATAAATCGAGTTTGTAAGATCGAAGCAATGAATTGGATCACCATCTTAAGAGATCTATTTATATAGCATGAGTTAAGGGTGTATGTATGAGAAAAAAGAAGAAGACTGTTACAGAGACACAGAGGTCACCGAGAAGGTTTTGAGAGAATAGTCAAAGAATAGAGTAAACAGAAGGGTTTATCGAGTTACTATATGGGTTACCGAGGTATGCTATAAGAAAGGTAATCTATTCTGAGCACATAGAATCTGCTATAACATTTCAGATGTAAAGTTGCAGATATTTGTAATGATTTTATTGTAATATTTGAAGTTGAAAGAGAAACCTTTAATAGGGTAAAAGACTCTAATCAAGTCTATAAATTGTAAAGCCTCTAACCAGGTGCAGCATTTAGATTAAGTGTTGTAAAATCCTTTAGCAAGGTAGATCTAATAGATCTTGTTACTCCTAACAGGGTAAGCTATTAGAAATAGCTAATATGTAGCTCTAATCGAACACTCTTTATTATTGCAGTAGTGAAGTTGTGGGTGCCATCCCCACCACAGTTTTTCTCTCTAACCAAGAGTTTCTGCATAAGCAAAATATATGTGTTATGGAGTGAATCATGTATGATTGTTATCTATTTGTTTTAGTTTTATTTTATGTTACTGCACTATTTGGTTTATGCATAATAGTAAAGTTATTATTCAAGAAAAGTTTTTGAGTACTGATTCACCCCTCCCCTCTCAGTACATTAGCTTTCCATATTGGGCCTAACATAAACAAACAAAGGCAAAGGTTCAGGTTGAGATTGAGAAACTGACAAGTACAAAGACACTGAAATAGACTGAGAAACCATTAAAGGCTGAGATGCAAACACAAACAGATCCATCGGAGGAAAATAAAAGAAAAATGGATACATCTGATGGGAGTAAAGAGGATATAGTTAAGATGATTGGTCAGACATCTGTTGAGATGAAATCTATAGCTGAACCAAGTATGTCTATAGGTGAATTCAGACCTACCAATATCACAGAGGTACTTTTGGATTCCATTAAGAGGATAACTGATTGCAATGCATTGGCTTTTAAGGCGATTGATAACACTTTACCTATTCTTAAGATGATTGCACCAAATTGTAACATAGATCACATTAAGGATTCTTTAGGTAAATTGGACACATTGTCCAAATTCATTTATGATAATGTTATAACTATAGACAAGGTGAATGAGTATATCATAAAGGAGAGAGTTGAAAAAGAGAAAAACACATTCTTTGAAATCACAATAAAGAAATGTACCGATCATGTAGATACACTTTTACCGGTAGTCAATTGTACAATTTTGGAGTATAAGGAGCTATATAGGGAAGCATGTAAGCCTCATTGTTTGACTGAGGACATTGATAAGGATATCAAGAAGACACAGAAGAAATTGATGACATTGTGGATAATATTATAGGTTCATCTGGACTCATATCAGTTTTTGAATAGGAAATGGTAGTTTTTGAGGAAAAATTAGAAAAACTTGAGAAAGAGAAGGCAAGGATAAAGTCTAATGCTTGGGAACTAAAAGATAATCTTGGTCCAAGGCTGGATAATCTAATTACTCAAAGAACTGAATTGTCTAAGGTAACAGTTTAAGGAGAATGATCACCAGAGCAACAAATACACTATCTCACTAGTATGATCTAGCAGACCAAGGCAACTTTAGATGATAACAAAAAAATTATGCACAGTCTGAATATGATTTTGGCAGACATCTTTCAGATTGTAACCAACCAGTTACAAACCTTGAGGTAGCTTTTTTTGTACTCTTTTGAGGACATCCTTTGTCATTGATGTCAAAGGGGGAGTAGTGGAGAGAAAAATGCATGTACAAAGGTGATCACTTGCTCGAGGGGGCACATCTTTTTGGATTTCAGTTTTTGGATAACAACTTTGATTTTTCTCAGGAGTGTTGCCATCAATGCCAAAGGGGGAGATTGTTGGCATTCTACACTCTTATAAGAATAGTTGATGTTATCATTGATGGAAACCATCTGGCAACCAATTGGAAAGTCACTGGCAATTGGTTTCTACATGCCCGACATTACAAACTTCATACACCGGCACCAACAAGCACATCACCGACATTCAGATTACATTAGCAACAAGCATACCGATACCCCAACCGAAATGGGATAACGTTTTGTTTATATGAATTATTTTGTAATATAATTATCTTTTTTAAAGCCGACATGGTATATTGTAAAAGACTCATATATGTATGAGATCTTATAGGTCATTTTATGGAAGTAGATTTAAGGAAGATATAATGTGTGATGAGGCAATTTTGTATAAGGTGATATAGTTGACAGTGAAGGTTTTGGTTATTGATTGAGCTTATACAGTACCGAACCTGGCATGAGAGATGATGTTTTGAGTAGTACATTGTATTGGATTTAATAATCCATTTTGTAGTCAGTGTGACTCTTTATTGAGCAGTGAGCTCTAGGCCGGTTGCCTCCCTGCATGTACAGGCCCCTCATTGTAAGTAGTATTTATTCATTGGCCAGTGAGTAAATATTGTGGGTCAAAAATCCCACCGAGGTTTCTCCCACACTTAGTTTCCTCATTATATATATTGTGTTATGGTGTGTTTCCCTGCTGTCTCTTTTATCTCTATTTATTGCAATAATTCTTATTTACCGGTACACTATTTTGGGATGCAAAGTTATTAATAAGTTTAAATATTTTGTAAACTGGTGAGACACTGATTCACCCCCCCCCCTCTCAGTGTCTTTGGGACTGTCATTGAATCTAATAGTTGATCATTGGATTAAAGCTATGAGAGAGGAATTGGATCAAATTGAGAAGAACAACACTTGGACCCTAGTACCCCTACCGGTAAATACAAATGTTATAGGTACTAAATGGGTATACAGGAACAAGTTGAATGAAGATGGTGTTGTAGTTCACAACAAGGCAAGATTAGTCTACAAGGGTTATGATCAAGAAGAAGGACAATATTATGGCGAAACTTTTGCACCAGTAGCAAGACTTGAAGGTGTCAAAACTTTACTTGTGTTTGCAGCCCATAAGAAGTTCAAGGTATATCAGATGGATGTTAAGTTTGCATTTTTTAATGGGATATTAAAAGAAGAGGTATACATAGAGAAGCCAGATGGTTATGCTTTGACTGATGAGAAAGACATGGTATGCAAATTGCATAAGGCTTTATATGGTTTAAAGCAGGCACCTAGAGCATGGTATGAAAGGCTTCATACACATCTAATGAAGATAGGATTTTTGAGAACCAGTCATGATAGTAACATATATCTCAAGTCTAAAGGAGATGAAATACTAGTTAGTGAAGTATTTGGAGGTAATGATGTCATGAGCAACAGTTTTGGAGATGAAATGAAAAATGAGTTTGAAATGTCTTTAGTAGGGGAATGTTTTTTTTTCATAGGCTTGTAGATACAGCAAATGAGGAATGGTATTTTCATTACACAGTCTAAGTATATGAAAGAGGTTTTGAAGACATTTGGCATGAGTGACTATAAACCAGTTGGGACACCAATGGTTATAGGTTGTAAGCTATCCAAGAAAGATGAACCTAAGTCTATTGATGAGAAGGAATACAGGTCAATGATTGGCAAATTGCACTATGTTGTGCACAACAGACCAGATATAGCCCATGCGGTTGGCATAACTACTATATTCCTGAAGAATCCTAAGGAAACACACTTGATAGAAACAAAGAGAATCTTTAGATACTTTAAAGGTACTATTGATTATGGATTATGGTATCCATATGGAGGAAACTTTGATTTGAAGGCATACACTGGTGCAGGAGCACCTAGGTCCTAGTTTTCTTGTTTTTATAAATTTTGGCATGTACTGACCTTAGCCAAGTCAGTAGTGAATAAGGACTCAAGGAGGGTCCAAGAGTAAGTATTTTGTCAATGTAGGTCTAGGTGGAGTTCATTTTACCTAGGTTTGCATTTTTGTGTAAATAGTGAGTTTGAGTAGGTGTTTGGTCAAAAGTGCTAAAAGTTGGAAAAAGCATTGAGAGGGTTAAATAGGCCTTAGAAATGTTTGAAATGTCATATGTGATGACTGGATATAGGTCTCTTAGGTGGGAGAGATCAAAAGTGCAAAAATCATAAAGTTGCAAAAAGTTGTCATGACAGCTTTTGAAAGTTGTCATGACAATTTTTGTCCTGAAATTGGTTAGTGGTGGATTTAGGGATTTACCAATGCCTTGGAAGGACTCCACATGTATGAAAGATATATAAAACCCCTCTTTCATGTTTATCAAGGTTGGTGTACTTGGATTTTGAAAGCAATAATCAAAATACAAGATTTTGGACTGCACTTTTCATTGTTTTAGTCAATTTTTGCATTCTTTGAAGGTTCAATGGATTGAATCCATGAATCCAATGATCGATTAAGGTTTAGTAGTGTGTTTCAGGGTAGGATTTTTATTTTCAATCTCTGTGTTTAGCATTTACTACTATTTAAGTGATTTGATTCACAAGTAGCTAGTTTTGGCTTGTAAATAGCAATTTCCTTTGTAAATATGGTTGCCCCATGAGTCCCACACTTGCTGCCATCATGGATAGTTGGGGTATGGTTGGAAACCCCCTATAAATTGTAAATATGCAGGTTCAAGTGCTGGAGAAGTGTTTAGATACGACTGTCATCTCATTCTAGGCGAGTCCAGGAGCAACCCGGCTAGAAAAGAAGAGGTGAAAAAGTGGTGAAGAGTACAAAGGTGAATTCAAGAACACCATTTATAAATTTGGAGGATTCCATAGGGTTGGGGAAGAATTTTCTTTACAAGGAGGATTCTTGGAGAATCCACTTAATAGAAAAACCCCAAGTTGCCTACTCACTGCCGGTTAAAGGCCTTTAAAACCCTACAAACCCTCATTTTGGGGTTCATACCTTGTACGGTCAGACCAGGGCCTAAAACCACAAAAATCTATTAGGCATGGGTGTATCATTGAAAAAAATTTAAACTTGTTTGGGGGTTCTTTGAGTTGTTTTCCTCCAAGCCCTAGAAAATTGGTCTTGGAGGCCTAATTAGGCCTAATTCCTTGTAGTCCTTTTCTGGGAAAGATTGTGAAACGGGTAGGAAATATTAAGGTTGCAACCCACCAATGGACTCCATATGCACTAAAAACATGTTATAAGACCTTATTACACCTCTAAAACATCTCATATCAATTGGGCATCATTATGACAAGTTGAGGCTAAATGGCCAAAATTGAGCACCTTAGAAGCATAGTGAATTGATAGGGTTCCTGGTGTAGGAGCACCTAGTTGAGTAAAACTCTCATTTTTGAGTATTTTATTATTAAATGTTTGTAATGTATTGTTTTAGGTTGATAATGTTGTTTTAGGTTGTTATGTGTCTTGTTTTGTGGTTTTGATCTCATTTTGGGCTCAAGAGATCAAGTTTTGCCTTTTAGGCTTTTAGTTGACAATTTTTGGCAAAAATGTGCAAAATTGCCAAAAGGTCTTCTAATGCTTTTCAAAGAATTGAAACATGTTTTATAAGTTTTCTTAAGCATATCAAAGTTTTTTAGACAAGTTGATAAGGTTAGAGTGTTAGAAATGTCTTTTGGAGCAATAAATGTTGTCTTTTGGCTTGCAAAAGTTGTCAAAGTTGTCAGTTTTGGGTTTTTCAAGCAAAATGCAGTTGTGGAAGCCTCATGTCCATATAGGGCTTGATAAATAATTAGAAATTATATAAAAGGCCTCCCTTTTCCTGGAGAAAGGTTGGCGATTGTATGAGCAAGAGTTTCCTAATAAAAATCAAGACATTTTGGCTTTATTGACTGGTTTTTGCTTCTTTGGAGTAACAGTTCATACTGTAGCTTTTCTAGTCTGTACTGTACTTTTGGAAAGTGTGCATAATAGTTGTACAATTTTTTCTAATTGATTGTTATTCTGGTTTCCTTTGGCAATTTGTTTGTACAAAATTATTTTACTTCTGTGTGCTCACTGTCCTGTCAAGGGTTTGAAGTTCCAAAATGCTACCACTTGACTAATCTAGGTCTGGGATCCCACAATATGGATTTATTCAAGTTTGTACTCATGTTTATAGTGTACATATTCTTCTCACTGTGCCAAAATTGTGTTTGGAAGGAGGACTTGAGTGAATACTAGGCAAGTATTGATTACTCAACTAGTAGCATGATAAAAAAACTCAAGATTTTCACCCAAAAGAAATTTGGAGTGAACAAATGTATGAGGCAGAGGTATGGAAATATGGCCAAGGGTGTTGAAGATCACCTTGGTTTGTTAGAGTAGCTTGTTCCTCTTAAACATTCTCACTTTGTAAACAAAACAGTGAGTTCACTATTTTTGTGAATTGTATTTGTCAAATGCTCATGGAATGCTTCAAAAGCATCATCCAAGCCTTGTAACTAAGAAGGAAATGTACTAGGAAAGTTGATTAGTGTTTTGCAGACCTCAATGAGGTATATTTGCATTTTAAACACCTTGTGATGCAGGCCCAAAGGTGTAGCAGCAGATTGACTAGTAAAGGGGCAGTTTTAACAGTGACAGTGACATTTTCAGTTGTTTGCCAAGTGTTTGGCATTATGTTTGTAAGGTAGTAGTAGGGGAAGGCTTCATTTTGGTGTGGCAGAGGTTCTAGGCTAGTTTGGAGGCTTGGTTAGTGGAGATGCAATGACTTCCCAATGTGTTTGGGTCTAAACCCTACCAAACCCTACAAAAGTGCCACAAAAAGTGGAGAGTCCTCAATCTACATTAACAATGGTCTAAAACATAAAAATCTATGAGCATATACCCCTAAGACACCATCCAAATCAAGTTTAAGGGAGGAAATACCCATCGTAGATCAAGATAAGCAAAAAAGTGCCAATTAGGCCTCCACGGGCTTGTAGCCCTTTGACTGCATAACACACATTTGACTGTTTTTGTCAAAATTCATAACCCGATTATAAGGAGTTTGGGGGCTTATTAAAGCTTAGGAGAACAATCCAAAATAGTGAGATACATATCATATGGAACCTTGGATAGTGCATAGCCTTAGTTGGAGATTTTGACCTTTTGGTTGGTGCATTGAGCAAGCCAAAGGCTATGGGTCTTAAACTAAGTTTGATTACCAAAACCTTGAGTAAGTCTTGTTACCCTACATGTCCATGTTGAAGACTCCTAGTGCAGTCTAAAATAGAGGGTTGAATGCCAAAAGAATAGGGTTTGAGAATGTGTAGATGGGTGGAGTGAGCAATTGGAGTAGGTTTGAGCATGGGTGTGAGCTATCACCAAAAAGGGAGGTTGTTGGTGAAGACTTGTAGAGAGACTTGACTATTGCAACTAATCTTGATATTGGCCAACATAAGGAGCAGACATAAATAATACTTTTGATTCCTTTTGTAACTTCTTGACCAAAATTGGCCTTTTGAGCACTTACCTAGCAATCTCCCTATCAGTTCCTAACCAAAACACCTGAAGCAAACACCCTAATAGGGACAAGAATCAAGCCCTAGAAGAGAGTGAGAGGGACTTGGAGGCCTAGAAAGTAACTAGGCATGGTGAGTTGGTGGAATTGAGCAACATCAACTTGGTGAAGTGTTGAGTAGGCTAGGTTAATCCTCTCAAATTGGTATCAGAGCCTACAAGATTTAGGCTGGTAAGGTTGATGCCCTTGTTGTCAAGAGAGTTAGTTGGAGACAACATGGTGACCAATGCTGAGTTGGCCAGGAAAGTGGATGATCAGGAAGAAGAGAATAGAATCCTGAGAGAAAAATTGATTGCATTGGAGAGTAAGCTTGGTGCAATTGAAACCAAGGTGGATGAAGTGTTGATAAAGGTGGAAGGAGCAAAAGGAAAGGGTAAAGAAGTGGTAGAGATAGATAAGATACTTGAACCTGATCCTATCTTAGAGAAAGAACCTTTCTTGAAGGCATTGAAGGCCTTGAGGGGCAAGTCACTGGAAGGATTGCCATTATTCACTAGCAAGATGGAGGCAGAAGTGGTCCTAGAATGGATAGAAGGTATGGAGAACCACTTTGAGAGTGAATGCATAACTGAAGCCAGAGAGTTAGGGTAGCCAATTCCAGGATGAGAGGAGCTGCTCTCACATGGTGGCAGTTTGTACAAGATGAGAGGATGAAAATGGGCAAAGAACCCATCTCTTCCTGGAAATGGATGTTAGTTAAAATCAAAGAAGTCTATCTCCCTGATGACTATGAAGTGAAAATTCATAGGAAGAGGCAAAACTTAAGGTAGAAAGATCTAGATGTCAGTAGCTACACCAAAGAGTTTCACAAACTTAGCCTTAGATCTCATGTGGTAGAAGAGGAGAGTCTCAAGGTTGCTAGGTACCTAAATGGCCTACAGTGGAACATCCAAGAAGAAATTAGTTTGATGAGCCCAAAAATAGTCCATCAAACTTTTCAACTTGCCCTTAAGGTGGAGGAAAAAATGAAAAGAAGATATGACTCAAGCAACAATAGGGGCAGAGGTAAAGGAAAAGACAATAGAGGCCATAGAGGAGGCTTTGGTGGAAGTTCTGAACAAAGAACACAAGGAGAGTCTAAAATCACTGAGCAGCAAGATAGTGGTTGCAATAGAGGAGGATTCAATAGAGGAAGGGGATCAAACAGTGGTTCCAGAGGAAGATCTAGTAGCCAAGGTAGAGGTTCCTCATACTTTACAACAATGAAGTGTTACCATTGTAACCAACCCAGTCATCCAGCATATAGGTGTCTAGAGAAGGGATTATCATCACATGGTGGTGAAAGAAGAGTGATCTATCTTCAAGAAGAGTCTTCAAGCAGCAAGACTTTAGAAGTTGCCTTAGAGTCAGAAGTAGGTGACAACTTTGTGATAAGGAGAACTTTGATCAAAGAACCGGTCAGAGAAGAGCCTAGCCAAAGAAGGTCCTTATTTAGGATCAAATGCAAGATTTTGGATAAAGTGTGCAAAGTGATCATTCATTCGGGGTCTATAGACAACATTGTATTAGAAGAGGCAGTGAGAAAGCTCAAATTGCAAATAATACCTCACAACAACCCTTATAGAGTCACTTGGTTGAACAAAGGACAACATGTTCTTTTTAATGAGCAAGCATGGGTGGATTTTACCATTGGGAGGTATAAGGACAAGGTGTTATGTGATGTCCTACCCATGGATGTATGCCATCTTCTATTAGGAAGACCATGGCAATTTCATAGACAAGCTATCCATGATGGAGCCAAGAATGCATATTCATTCAAGAAGGATGGAGTCACATTCAAGATCCAGTCTATCCTTGAGGAAGGTGAAAAAAGGGAAGCAAGTCCTAATGTTCTTTTGGTGAGTGAAAAGAAATTCTTAAAGACACTTGAGGAAGGTGAAGGTATAGGGTTTGCACTTATGGTGAAGCCCAAATAAGAAGACAAGAAAGCGCAACAAGATTTACCATTAGAGGTGCAAGAATTGTTGAAGAAATTAAAAGGTATAGTAAGTGAAGGACAACCAGCCACTTTACCTCCTAAAAGAACCATAAGCCATCAAATAGACTTCATCCCCAAAGCATCCTTGCCTAATAAGGCAGCCTATAAAATGACCCCTCAACAAAACGTTGAAATTGCCAAGCAAATCCAAGAACTCTTAGACCAAGGCCTAATTAGGATGAGTATTAGCCCTTGTGCTGTCCCTACCGTGTTGGCACCAAAAAAAGGTGGTACTTGGAGATTGTGTACTGAGTCTAGAGCCATAAATAGTATCACCATCAGATATAGGTTTCCTATTCCTAGAATAGAAGACCTAATGGATTGTTTAGGGGAAGCCAAGTACTTTACCAAGATTTACCTTAAGAGTGGCTATCATCAAATTAGAATTAAGGAGGGTGATGAATGTAAGACTGCATTTAAGACTATTGAAGGTCTTTATGAGTGGCTTGTAATTCCATTTGGCTTATCCAATGCTCCAAGTGCCTTGATGAGACTCATGAATGAGGTGATGAAGGAATTCATAGGTAAATTTGTGGTAGTATATCTTGATGATATTCTCATTTTCAATAAGGATAGAGCAACACATATTAGTCATTTGCAAGATGTATTACAAAGATTGTATGATGAAAAGCTAACCATGAATTTGCATAAGTCTGAGTTTGTCAAGAAGGAGTTGGCTTATCTTGGGTTTGTGTTCTCTCAAGGAAACCTCAAGATGGACCCCAGCAAAGTTGAAGCCATTGTGCATTGGCCTACTCCTAGATCAGCAACAGAGGTGAGAAGCTTCCATGGATTAGCCCAGTACTACCAAAAGCTTATTAGGAAATTCAGTGCTATATGTGCCCCAATGTTAGACACCATTAGAGGTGGTATGAAGGCCAAATTTCAGTTGGGTGAAGTAGAAAACAAAGGTTTTGAAACCTTGAAGGAGAAGATAGCTACCCAACTGGTACTAGTGTTGCCTAGTTTTGAGAAACTTTCTATTGTAGTGTGATGCAAGCAATGTTGCAGTAGGTATTGTCCCAAGCCAAGAGGGAAGACCAGTAGCCTTCCATAGTGAGAAGCTAAGTGATGTCAAGAGGAAATACTCCTCTTATGATATTGAGTTGTATGCTTTGGTGCAAGCATTGAGAAAATGGAGACACTATCTCTTGCCCAAGGAATTTGTGGTGTATACGAATAACCAATCATTGAGTTTTCTGAATTCCCAAGACAAACTCAATCAAAAACACATGAAATGGGTGGAGTATGTAGGCCTATACATTCACCATTAAGCACAAGAAATGGCAGCTAAACTGGGTTGCTGATGCACTAAGTGGGAGGCTCTTGACAGTCCAAGAAATTCAGTTGAGAAGCATAGGTGTGGACAGTTTTAAAGACTTGTATGCAGAGGATGAAGACTTCTCAAGTGTCTACCAAGTATGAAAGGAGTATCAAAATCATTTCCATAGTGAATACTCAAATTTTACTTTACAAAATGGGCTATTGTTCAAGGGTGGGCAGCTTTGTGTGCCTAAAGGCTCAATGAGGGAAAATCTCATACAAGAGAAACATAATGGCAGCCTTAGTGGTCACTTTGGAGTTGATAAGACTCAAGAGTTGGTTCAGAGGTTCTACTATTGGCCAAGGATGAATCAAGATGTGAAGAGGCATGTGGAGACTTGCATAGTTTGTCAAAAAGCCAAGGGTACTTCAACAAATATCGGTTTGTATCAACCACTTCCCATACCAAGTAGACCTTGGGAATGCATTAGCATGGACATGTGGTAGGTTTACCATAGACAAAGTAAGGAAATGACAGTATTTATGTCATTGTGGATAGATTTAGCAAAATGGCTCACTTTGTGCCTTGTAAGACCACTCATGATGCATGCCACATAGCTCAGTTGTTTTTTAAGGAAATAGTAAGGATACATGGTTTACCATTGAGCATACTATCAGATAGGGACTCCAAATTTATGAGTCATTTTTGGAAAACATTATGGAAAAAGATTGACACAAACCTCTCTTTTGGATCACCCTACCATCCTCAAATAGATGGACAGACCGAGGTGGTGAATAGAAGTTTGGGAAACTTGTTGAGATGCCTTACCAAGGAGTATGGGAAGACATGGGATCAAGTACTTGCTCAATTTGAATATGCATATAATGACACCATAAATAGGACTATCGGTAAAAGCCCTTTTGAAGTAGTCTATGGTGTGCACCCAAGAGGCATTTTTGAGTTGAGAGATTTAGGAAGTGCAACAATCAGAAGTGGATATGCAGAGGACTTTGCTCAGTCCATGAATTAGTTAGGCAAGCTTTGAAGGAGAACACAAGCAAAATCAAACAAAAAGTTGATGAAAAGAGGAGGAATCTAAAATTTCAAGTGGGGGATCTTGTTATGGTGCACTTGAATAAAGCAAGACTATAGCAAGGAGTGCCAAACAAGTTGCAGATGAGGAGGATAGGTCCACGTGCCATTCTAGCTAAGTATGGTGAAAATGCATACAAAGTGGATCTTCCTAGTGACATAGGCTTGTCACCGGTTTTTAACATAGCAGACTTGGTTGCATACAAGGGGCCAGTCCAAGGTGTAGAATGCAGCCTAATAGAGGTTTCAGGTGATGTGCATAACCTTCAGTTACTAGCCAAGCCTAATCCTAAGGCCGAGAAGGTATTAAGTTCAAGAATTGCCAAGAAGACTAGGCATCAAGCCTATTGGGAACACCTCATTAAATGGAAGGGAATGGATGATGTTGAGGCTACATGGGTGATGGAGTCAGAGTTCTAGAATCTTGGCATTGATCCAACACTGATTCCTCAAGAAGTGACATGATCTCTTTTTGTTAGGGAGAATGGTGCAGGAGCACCTAGGTCCTAGTTTTCTTGTTTTTACTAATTTTGGATTGTATTGACCTTAGCCAAGTCAATAGTGAATAAGGACTCTAGGAGGATCCAAGAGTGAGTATTTTGTTAATGTAGGTCTAGGTGGAGTTCTTTTTACCTAGGTTTGCATTTTTGTGTAAATAGTGAGTTTGAGTAGGTGTTTGGCCTTTTTGTTGGTCAGAAGTGCTAAAAGTTGGAAAAAGAATTAGAGAGGGTTAAATAGGCCTTAGACATGTTTGAAATGTCATATGTGATGACTGGATATAGGTCTCTTAGGTGGGAGAGATCAAAAGTGCAAAAATCATAAAGTTGCAAAAAGTTGTCATGACAGCTTTTGAAAGTTGTTATGACAATTTTTGTCCTGAAATTGGTTAGCGGTGGATTCAGCGATTTCCCAATGCCATGGAAGGAATCCACACTTGGGAAATCTATATTAAACCCCTCTTTCATGTTTATCAAGGTTGGTGTACTTGGATTTTGAAAGCAATAATCAAAATACAAGATTTTGGATTGCACTTTTCATTGTTTTAGTCAATTTTTGCATTCTTTGAAGGTTCAATGGATTGAATC
Organism: Cryptomeria japonica; assembly: GCF_030272615.1. Taxonomy (NCBI): domain Eukaryota; kingdom Viridiplantae; phylum Streptophyta; class Pinopsida; order Cupressales; family Cupressaceae; genus Cryptomeria; species Cryptomeria japonica. The sequence goes on from NC_081407.1 coordinate 972,659,296, forward strand.
CATGAATCCAATGATGGATTGAGGTTTAATAGTGTGTTTAAGGGTAGGGTTTTCATTTTAAAGCTTTTTATTTAGAATTTACTATGGTTTAAGTGATTTGATTCACAAGTAGCTAGTTTTGGCTTGTAAATAACAATTTCCTTTGTAAATATGGTTGCCCCATGAGTCCCACACGTGTTGTCATCAGGACTAGTTGGGGTATGGTTGGAAACCTCTTGAAAATTGTAAATATTGAGGTTCAAGTTCTGGAGAAGTGTTTGGATATGATTGTCACCTCATTCTAGGTGAGTCCAGGAGCAACCCGGCTAGAGAAGAAGAGGTGAAAAAGTGGTGAAGAGTGCAGAGGTGAATTCAAGAACACCATTTATAAATTTGGAGGAGTCCATAGGGTTGGGGAAGACTTGTATTTACAAGGAGGAGTCTTGGAGAATCCATTTAATAGAAAAACCCCAAGTTGCCTACTCACTACCGATTAAAGGCCTTTAAAACCCTACAAACCCTCATTTTGGGGTTCATACCTTGTACGGTCAGACTAGGACCTAAAACCACAAAAATCTATTAGGCATGGGTGTATCATTGAATAAAAGTTAAACTTTTTTGGGGGTTCTTTGAGTCATTTTCCTCCAAGCCCTAGAAAACCGGTCTTGGAGGCCTAATTAGGCCTAATTCCTTGTAGTCCTTTTCCGGGCAAGATTGTGAAACCGGCAGGAAATCTTCAGGTTGCAAGACACCAATGGACTCCATATGCACTAAAAACATGTTATAAGACCTTATTACACCTCTACAACATCTCATATCGATTGGGGGTCATTATGACAAGTTGAGGCTAAAAGGCCAGAATTGCGCACCTAAGAAGCACAGTGAATTGATAGGGTTCCTAACCAAAACACCTGAAGAAAACACCCTATTAGGGACTAGAATCAAGCCCTAGAAGAGAGTGAGAGGGAATTGGAGGCCTATAAAGCAACTAGGATTGGTGAGTTGGTGGAATTGAGTAACATCAACTTGGTGAAGTGTTGAGCAGGCTAGGTTAATCCTATCATACATAGATGCTGATTGGACTGGAAATGTTGATGACCGGAAAAACACAACCGGTGGAACATTTTTTATTGGAGGATGGACTGTTTCATGGAGTAGTTAAAAGAAGAGTTGTACTTCACAATCTACTACTGAAGCTGAGTATGTTGCAACTTATATGAATTGTACATAGGCTATCTGGATGAGGCACATTTTGGAAGGTTTTAAGATGAAGATTTTAGAACCTATAAATATTTTATGTGATAATACATGTGCCATAAATATTTCTAAGAATCCTATTTTGCATGCGTGAAGCAAGCACATTGAATTGAAGTATCATTTTTGGAGGGCAAAATTTTAGAGTAAAGATGTTATCTTAGAGCATGTTTCTACCAAGGAGCAGCTTGCATATATTTTTACCAAACCTCTGCCTAAGACTACTTTTGAGTATCTTAGAAGCCAGTTAGGGGTTGTCCCTCTTTATGAAATTAGTTGAGCATGATGTTGATTGCATCAGTCCCTGAATTACTTGCAAAATTTTATAAGGGTTGATGTAGAAGTGGATGTATTCCACAGGGGGAGCATCAAGTTGTAGTATGTTGTTGATGCACAGTGAAAATTTGACATTACATGTTTTACTTTCAATTTGGCATTATTGTCAAAGGGGGAGAAGAATTATGTGATTATGGGAAGGAAAACTAGTGATAGACTAAAGACAGATAGAGCATGTGAATACTTGGTAATGTAACCAGGATTCCTATTCACAATCACAACAAGCAAGCAATGGTATTGATATTTGTATTGCCATCAATGCCAAAGGGGGAGATTGTTGACATTTGTATGAAGATTGCATTAATGATATGTTATGTTGTCATTGATGTTAATTGAACCGGTAATGATATTGCTGATATTATTGTTATTGTTGATTTTGTCTTGTAACTGCTAGGAAGAACTTTGTGAAGGATATTGTAAATCAGTATGTAAGTTTGTGAGTTGAACCAGTAACTGGTGTATAAGGTTAAACCCTTTCTATGCTATGTAACCGGTAAACCCTTTCAGTTGTTTTTGTTAAACCCTAACTGATTAAGGTTGTTCAATTGGTTATGTTGGTTTATGATCTGATGTTGAGCGGTAATGATGGTGACACATATGGTAATTGTATGAAGACAGGGTTGATTGTTTTAGTGCATTTGTTTATTTGTCTAGGGAATGAGAAAAGTGTATTGCATCTAATGCAAAGTGCGTGATGAGTTACTAAGCTTGATGACATGGTAATCAAGGAGCGGTTGATGTTTTCTTGATTGATGTGTAGAGATTACTATGAAATCCAATGGCCATGCTTGTACCGACTTGTTTGTAATCTTGAGGAGAGAGGGTTATATATTTGTTATGTTACTGACCTAATTGATTTGTATTTAAGGTTGATGAAGTTGTTTTGTTTAGGTGTTGGCAATAATTTATAGAAACTAGTTGAGTGTGTGGTTGCCAAAATGAAGAATGAGTCTGTAGTTTGAGTAAAGGCAAATAGAAGCTTAAATGGATCTAATCAAGTAAATGTAGTACTATTCAGATAGATCAAGAAACTCCTGTTATTTTCTAACAATTACAACAGAATTGAAATCCCCTAACTAGGTAAGCTCTAACAAGCTTGGTTACTTATTAAATCCTCTAACAAGGTGATCCATTAGTTTGGATTCTGAAATCCTCTACTGAGGTTACATCTTATAGGGTATTTGCTTCTAACAAGGCATTTGTAGTCAATCCCTTAACCGGGTGATTCCTAACAGGATTAGTTATTAACAAGACTTTTGCAAAAGCTTTAACAGGCTTGGCTCCTAATAGGGTGAACTTCAAAAGAGTTCAAATATTTTCTTGTGAGTCTCATTTCACTGTAGTTTTTACCTATTTGGGTTTTCCACATATAAATACTTGTGTCATGTGGTGAATGTTTTTGTGGTTATGATCTTATTGTTGATTTGATTAACTACTTAATTATTTTTGATAAGGCATGATAACCAGAAGCATTGAGAAATGAAGTATTGACATATGGTGAAGCATTTGGATGTTTACAAGTTAAATGTTGTTTACTGTTAAGTTGTTGTAACAGTTAACCAGTTGATGTTTGAGTATTCTTATGAGTTTTGACAGTGGTATTTCATTGATAATTTTACTTTGAGTTATTGAGTTTGAGTTTGGGAAGTTTGTATCAATTTTTCTATTTACTAATTTACCTCCCCACTCTCAGTAATCTACTAGACACTTATTCTTTCATCATACTATCAGATTGTTGCTAAAGTGTTGAGATTTTTGTGTCCTACTTACAAACATAAAGTTGTTGCTATTGATGAGATCTAGAATGTGACAAATGTGACAAGAGACATGTTGATTGGTAAGCTTGTTGCTTTTGAGCTGAGTGAGTCTGGAGACTCTCTTCCTAAGATTGAATCTTCATTCAAAGCTACTATTTTTGGGAAGTAGAGATATGATCTAGGAGAAATTTCTACAAGAGTATCAAGATATGAGAAAGAGTTGAAAGAGATGGAAGATGAAGAAAGAGAGATTGAGGATCTTGAGGCACTTATTTCCAAAAGATTGCCTAAAGGTGCTAGTAAGTATGAAGGGAAGTTACCTCTTAAATGTTTTTCATATAATAATATAGGAAATTTGGCATCAAGGTGTCTGAAAAGAGATAGAAATCATAAGAAGTCATTTAAGTCATATAAGCCTAAATATCAGAAGAAGTGTTATTATGTTGTTGATGAAGGTGTGATAGATGATGAGTTGGATAAGGGAAATTTAGGAGATGAATTTGTGTTCATTGCTATTAAGGAAGATGATCATGTAACTACAGATTCTACAAACTGCATTAATAAGGAGAAAGCTTTAGCTGCTAAAGTTGAGGAGAAAGATCAATGGGTAATTGACAATGGTTGCTCTCATCATATGACAAGTGATAAGAGTAAATTTATAAACTTTGAAAATTATGATAGTGGTATAGTAAGATTTGGTGATAACAAGACTTGTGTAATTCATGGTAGAGGTTCCATTTCTCTTGATGGTAAGCACAATACTAATGATGTGTTGTATGGTGAAAGATTAAAGCATAATCTTTTGAGTGTTGGTCAGATGGTTGGTAAGGGATATAACTTGCAATTTAAGAATGACAAATGTGAGATCTTGAGTAGCTCTAAAACTGAGTTTGCATTAAGGACAAAGACTAAAGGTAATACCTTTCACTTGAATGTTGGTGGTAAAAGTTGTTTGATTGCTCAGATTGATGAAAGTTGGTTATGGCATAATAGGATGTGTCATGTAAATTTTTATTACATGGTTAAGATTAGTTCTACTCAAGAAGTAAGACATCTACTGAAGTTGATAAAGCCTTCTAAACTGGTATGTAAGGAATGCCAAGTAGGGAAGCAAACAAGAGTTACTGATAAGAGAAAATAATATAATTCTAACAGATTGTTGGATCTTGTGCATATTGATATGTGTGGTCCCTTTAGAGAGAGAATCTTGCAGGGTGACAGGTATTTCATGTTGCTGATTGATGATTATTCAAGGATGATGTGGGGTACTTTCTTAAGGGGGAAGTCTGAAGCCTTGGAGAAGTTCAAGATTTTCAAAGCCAGAGTTGAGACTGAGACTATATTGAAGCTGAAGTGTCTAAGATCTGACAGTGGTGGAGAATTCACTTTCAGTGAGTTTAATGCATACTATGAAGAGCATGGAGATAAGAGACATTTATCTTATCCTAGGGCACTGTAGCAAGAATGGTATTGTGGAGAGAAGAATATAATAGTTATAGAAGCTTCTAGAACCATGATGGTTGAAGGAAATGTTTCGTATGTGTTTTGGAGAGAAGCTATGAGTACTACAGTAGACACTCTTAACTGAGTAAATGTCAAAGGTGATACTGGTAAGACTCCTTATGAGTTATGGTTTGGTCATGCTCCCACTATTAGGTATTTAGAATTTTTGGTAGTAGATGCTATATCGAAAGAGATGAAGATCTTGGAAATTTTGATGCTAGATATGATGAAGGAATCTTTCTTGGTTATTCTACAAAGAGTAAGGCCTACTGATGTTATAATAAAAGGTTGAGAAAGATTGTTGGAAGTGTTATTGTGAAGGTTGATGAAGGCAATGTGTATCAGATTAGATCTTGTGGATATGATTCTGATGATCAGGATGCCAGTTCAGATAAAGGAAAACAAGTGTAGATCCAAAGTCAAGTTTAGATTGCTCCGGAAAAGCCTGAGAATGAAGGTGCAAATGCTAATGCATAAGAAAGAGTTCAAGAGCCTGAAATTCAAGAAAATACTAAAACTTCTAGGTATGTAAGGTTGAATCATTCGGAGAATCATATTATTGGTGATAAGAATAAAGGTGTGATGACTAGAAGAAGACTTGCTAAATAAATTTGTTTGATATCTAAGATTGAGCCTAAAAATGTTGATGAAGCATGTAAAGATGAAAATTGGACTAAAGCTGTGGAAGCAGAATTAAATTGAGAAAAATGATACATGAATTCTTGTTCCTAGACCTAAGGATAAAAATGTAATTGAAACTAAATGGGTATTTCATGATTAGTTGAATGAATAGGGTGAAGTTGTTTGGAATAAAGCTAGACTTGTTTGTAAAGGTTATTCACAGATGGAAGGAATTGACTAGGAGGAGACCTTTTCTCTAGAAGCCAGAATTGAAGTTTTTAGATTATTTCTTGCCTACGTTTCTCACAAAGATTTCAAGGTTTATTAGATGGATGTCAAATCAACCTTTCTTAATGGTGAGTTGGAAGAAGTATACATTGAGAAACTAGATGGAATTCAGCTGACAGATGAAAAGGACATGGTTTTCTAGTTGAAGAAAGCATTATATGGATTGAAGCAAGCCCTTAGAGCTTGGTATGCTAAATTGGATAAGTATTTGATGAAGCTTGGATTCAATAAAGGTACTATTGACATTAATTTTTATTTCAAGATTAATAACATTTTGATTGTTGAAGTTTTTGTTGATGACATTATCTTTGGAGGAAATGACTGCCTATGTAAGAAATTTGCTGAAGAGATGCCGAATGAGTTTGAGATGTCCATGATTGGTGAAATGAAATTCTTTTTGGGATTTTAAATTACTCAGTTGGATAAAGGTATTTTCATATCTCAGTCTAAGTATGTCAAGGAACTGTTGAAGAAATTTGGTTTTGAGGACTCTAAGTTTGTTGGAACACCTATGGTGACCGAATGTAACTTAACAAAGAATGATGATTCTCCAAAAGATAATCAGATTAAATATAGATCTATGATTTGTGGTTTGTTGTATTTGACTCAAAATAGACCTGATATAATGAATTTTGTGTCGTGAATATTGTGTCATGTTGCTAGATTTCAAGATGATCCTAAGGAATCTCGTATTACTGCTATAAAAGGATATTCAGATATTTGAAAAGGATAGTTGATTTTGGTTTATGGTATTCTAAGAATGATGATTTTACTTTGAGAGATTTTATAGATGTTGATTGGGCAAGTGATGTTGATGACCAGAAGAGTACTATAGGTGGTGCATTCTTTTTGGGTAAGAAGTTAGTCTCTTGGGCAAGTAAGAGGAAAAATGCTATTTCATTATCAACTGCAGAAGCTGAATACATTGTTGCTACTAGAAATTGTACTCAAGTAATTTGGATGAAGTAGATGCTCAAGGATTTATGAGTTATTAATGATGAGCCTATTTCTATTTACTGTGATAATTCAAGTGCTATCAATATTTCAAAGAATCTGGTGTTGTATTCCAAAACAAAGCATATATCAACCAAGTTTCATTTCTTGAGAGAGAAGGTGAATCAGAAAGAAGTCAAACTAGAGTATGTATCTACAAAGAAATAGATTGCAGATATTTTTACAAAGCCTTTGCCTAAAGATACTTTTGATTATCTCAGAGAGAAGTTAGGGGTAATTTCGCCTCCTGATAAGAAAGAAGATGTATGGATTTGCATTAGTACGATGAACTTCACAGAGATATCTTATGATCTGGATTGATGAGTTAGGCTTCTACTCATGGGGAATAGTCAGTGTTGGTGTTCAGATGTTCAGATTTATGGGGAGAGAATCTTTATTCCCGAGTATTTGTCATTGATGTTAAAGGGGGAGAGAAGCATGTGAAAAACCTACATAATTTTGAGATTTGTAATTTGAGTTGTTTGTCTAAGTGGGAGCTAATCCTTGTGATTTTGGTGGAGATTGTTGAGAGATGATTTTTTTCTTTGCATTGATTGTTTTTCACATTCAGATGTTGCCATCAATTCCAAAGGGGGAGATTGTTGGATGTTGTTAAGAGTTTGTTGCATTGTTTCCAATAGCTCCATCTATCATGCTCGAAGTTTCTCCTCTTGAATCTTGTCCATCTTCCCAAAAAAATATTTAACAAGACTAAGAGGTAGATGATTTTCTTGATTAGCTTCATTTTTGTTGTAGATCATCTCTTGTCTATTCATAATCTATTTTCCTATCATGTGTTTTTGTGTTATGTTAGGTTCCATTTAGATTATACTTGTTACTCTATTGGTACAAGGTAATAAAGAGGTTGAATCTGTTGTGACATTCTTCTATTTGTATCTCAATTCTTCTATATGTTGTCCCTTGTGTTGTCTAATAGGGGACAATGCAAAGCATTGAGATCTCTTTTGGTCTCTTCTATGTTGACTCAAAAGACACATGTTCCCTTCTTCCATTATGTTTGTAGTTCCACTACCTTTCGGGGTTGAGGTCAATTCAATACAAATATCTTTGATATGCATTATTTATCATAAGAGCATACTGAACCCAAAGATAGTGGATCCCCTATGTGCTTTTAAGTTTTGTGACCACTATCCTTTGATTTTTCCTTTATTGGGGGCATGCCATTGTGGTAATGTGCTTGTCTTTTTGATGCAAGCTACCTTAAAGAAATTTCTCCTGATAAAGAATATGCAATTATTTTAATGTGGGGGAATACACTTAGCTCAATGTTACACTTTGTGCACACACCATGACATGTTTCAATACTCAATTTACTTTGAAAATTGAGCCTTTTACTTTGTAATTTGGCATTTTTCTTTTTAATGACATAGAAAGCAAATCTTACTAGGCTAGCAGTCATGTTCTCTCTCTCTCTCTCTCTCTCTCTCTCTCTCTTATCTTTCTTATGTTATTCCCTTTATCTTGATATTGGATTAGTAAGATCCTAAAGTCCTTGGGGGCTTGATGTGTCTCGTCTCTTTGATATCTTGATGAAATTTTTCAATGCATACCTTTATAGTTTAGCATGAATATGCTTAGTCTCATACTTTCGCTAAAGTGGGAGATAAATGTAGCATCCTAAATTGTACTCACTTATGATTTTATCCTCACTTAGGCCTCACTTTAGAATTCCATCCTCCAAGGCCTAATTGCAATACTAATTTTGCTCACACCACCCATCTATCTCACATTTTAATGAATTTTATAGCTTAGCCCCCAGTTTGAAGTTCTAATTTGCAAGATTTTAGGACCTGGATGTACCACGCCTCAGTCCCAAATCAAGACCAAGGAAAATATTCCCTGGGCCTCTTAAATTGGCCCCCTCTAATGGTCATCTTTGGTGAGTGGGAAAACTAACCCCGTGTTGACCTGTTGTGGAAATTCAATCAAATTTTTGACAAGAAAATATGAAAGAAGGTCTACCCCTCTCATTTTAACCTAGCTAATTTAATTCCTAATCAACTCAAGAAATAAATTTAGATCCTAAATTCAAGTGAGCAAGCAATTAGTCTTTCATCAAGCATTGGAGATAACATTCATGTTCTATGTTTTATGAAGACAAAATACATGAAACCCTAATTCCTTTGTGGAGACAAACAAAAATTCATTAAGGTATATCATTAGTGTTTCAATCATTTTCAACCTTTCCTGCAAAAGGAAAGTATTTTACTACAGTCTTTTCTTTACATTTTTAATTTAATTTCATGGTTAATTCCAAAACCAGGGTTTGACTTAAGGAAAAACCCTATTCCCAACATTTCCCCTTTCCTCTATATGTAGGAACATGCATAGATTTGTAAACAGTAGAATCAACAAAATTCACAGAGACAAACAAGTTCAACTTTTGATGACGAGAAATTCAAAGGAACATTGGTGAATTGATACTACTTGGTCTCAAAAAATCAACTCAAACCTCTAGGAATTGATCCAAAACATATTCTTGTACTCATATCCAAGTTGGTGGCTTTGTATGATTTTGTAGCTTACTTTTTTTGTTAGATTTCTTCAATAGTTGACAATCTTTCCCTAATCTTCAATTCAAGGAGGAGAAATCCCTATCCAAGGAGCCTAGAATCTGATAGAAATATTGATCTTTCAAGGCTATATGTATTATATTACTCTCCTCCTTAATGTAATTGGTTAATTAGGTCATTTAGTGGTTTTATTATCTTAATTTAACCATAACTCTAATTTTCCACCATTACAAGATGAAATGTGTAGCATCACACTAGTCGACCACAAAACACATAAGACAAGAATGATAGTATATTGAAAATCAATGCAAGTTTCATCTAGGCCTAAAAGACATCACAATGTATCTTCCAAAGAGACATGAATACACATAACCATGGTGCAAGCTCAAACGACCATCTCCTAGTCGACCAAAATGAAATATGTAGACATGAAATGTGTAATAGCCAAAAGGTTAGCTCAATAAATTTTACCATGGAGGGGGAAGTAACTGTAGCACAAACTAGAAGATAAAAAAGACCTTAAAACACTTTGAAATGCATCATCATGTTGGTGAAAACTACAAGGTATAGATGCAAATACTTTTGGTTGGCTAGACAACCACTTAACCTTCCATACATCCACTCTAGTCAATAAACAATACCAAAGAGATTAGGAATGACAATGAAAAACATAGGAGAGTACCATATGAGCATTAATATCATTTTTATACAGTTATTTCTTACTATTATGTTCAACAAATCTAGTACAAACAAACTAGAACTAAACATAGTAGCACAATCAAACCCAAAAATATAACCTTGAGATAAGACAATTTGGTTCATAATTGTGGTACAACTGAACACCTAAAACTTGAGGAGAAGTAATGTACAAACACTATGATCAAGCCCCCAAAACTACAAGAGAGAATATTGAATTGTAGGGAAATGTGGAGCATTCCTCTAATGTATCCTAATAAGCAACAAAACCGTCTTTACTTCTACATGCCCTATTAAAAAGTATATAAACTCTTAGGACTTGAAATGAGAAAACATGCAGATAACACATCCTACTCTTACTTCCAAATTTTAAAAAATTATTTTAAAATATAGAGAAATGTGGTACAATCTCTTGAGCCAAGGACACCCAAAAAAAATTGGCACTACATACTTGAGTTATTTTATTGCAACAAATTATCAATCAGGGCATATTTGACATCCAACCATGAACTTTTAACATACAATCATTTGTTGATATAAATGCAAACACATTATCATCTCAATTTCAATAACCTTCCTTTTAGGACATCGAAACAAGAACATTCATTATCATAGGTTGACATTAATGACAACACATTGATGACAATGCACTACTTCATATCTACAATAACCACAACACACAACACATTGCTCCATATGGGTTGGCATCAATGAAAACACATTGCTCTATATCTGCAATAATCTCCCCCTTTTTCATTCGTGTCAACATTATTCACCACATCTCTTCTCTCCCCCTTTGATATCAAGGGAAAAGGTTAAAGGGCCTTCATTATAACATGCAACAATAAATATGCTCCCCTTGTCATTCTGGATGTTCCACTTACTCTTCCACTATCAACAACAATTTACTACCTATTCCCCCTAAGAGGTAGTCCTGACTAGCCTAGGAAAAAGATATGCCTTGGATTGCTCCCCTAGATAGATGCATCATATATGCATCTAATCAGAAGGAGGGGAAACAACCCATATATTTAGTTTGAGATACTCAAATGTCTCCTTTGAAAGAGACTTTGTAAGGATGTATGATACTCAATCCTTTGTGGGTACATATTCCAACTTTAGTTCTTGATATGCAACTTTCTCCTTTAGAAAGTGATATTCGATAGATATGTGCTTGGTTCTAGAATGTATAACTGAATTTTTTGTAATATTAATAGCACTTGTATTGTCACACAAAATAGGAATGGGCTCATCATATGTTACCTTGATGTCCTTCAAGGTCTTCTTCATCCATATCACTTGAGTGCAACAAGATGTTGCTAGATATACTCCTACTATTGACAAGGACATTGAAACCTGCTTCATATTGAACCATGAGACTAACCTACTTCTCAAAAAGAAGGCTCCATGATTGATACTTATTCTATCATCCACACTACTAGCCTAATTAACATCAGTGTAATCATTTAAGTCAAAGTCACTACCTTTTTTTATACCATAGTCCATATTCCAGAGTGTTTTTCAAATATTTGAATATTCTTTTGATTGCCTTTACATGAGTTTCTTTTGGATTAGTTTTTAATCTTTCCACCAAACATACTAGATGTATAATTTCAAGCCTTAATCTAGTACCAAACTTACCCAAATATTATTAAGCTCTCTTTTTATGTAGAATTTACTCCCAAATACTTTGAAGTACATGAAAATTGCAAGTATTCCATGCCACAACTCATAAAAAGTCTTGTCACTATTCACTCTTAGTTGTCCTCTTTTAAGAATATAAACTACAATATTGATTGCTTCCTTTAGGCAATTTTTCTACTTTTAACATTGTTCTTTCCATTTCTTGAAAAATTCTATTCTTTCTTTCTACCCCTTCATTTTGCCAAGGGTTTCTAAGAGTGAATAGTTGCCTCTTTATACCATGTTCTTCAAAAAAGAAATTAAATTCATTTGAAGTGAATTCACCTCCTCTATCTGATTTTAGACACTTGATTCTACAGTTCAATTCATTTTCAACCATTGACTTAAAAATACCAAACATGTTAAGAGCCTCTAGTTTTTCTTTCAAGAATGTGACTGTAGAGGGGAAAAAACAAATCACTCTGATAGGCGGGTGAACACTAGTTGGGGACTCACTATTCAACCTCTCCACTCAAGATGTGGTACGCCGTGTATAATTTTTTGATACCCCTTAGGTGACACCAAATGTGTCACAAAGGTGTTCTCTTGCAACTCTATGACACTCTATCTATGGATGCACATGCAGATCTTAGACGACATGTGATAGGCTGGTGTCCTATATGGACAAAGTCACAGAGCCTTTATAGAGGACAAAATGTGATGAAAATGTGTACAAATAATAAAATTACATGAAATAATATAACAGAAAGTGAAATACAACAAACCATGAAATAACAAGAGAGAAGAGAAAAGAAGCCTCACAACTGGTCCACGCTTGAAGCCTCTAGCTAGCTCCTCAAATCAACTCGGCAATTTGCACAAGAAAGTAAGAAAAGATGAATGGTTGTAGTTGTGTTTTAAAGGCATGCCATAGTAAGACCCCAATTTCGGTGTTTTGACCTCCACAAACAACCAAGATAGATAGAAAGATAATAGAAAATAATTGATAAATTATCCAACAAAGATAATTGATAATATGCTATGGAGATAGTAAAAGAAAGAGGAAGAAGGAAACTCCCCTTCCACACCCAAAGAGAAAGGCTTGATGGATGATGAAGAAGAAGAAACCAATTTTACTCGGAGCATGATGACAGTGATAATGTGAGAGAGCCAAGTATGCAACCAAAGAGAGCTTCTAGGCAATCGTAGATGCAAGAAAACAATAGTGAGATCAAAATCACAGCTCCAAAGATGGAATGAATGACCAAAGAGTGAAAAATAAGCTTCAAAGGAGAAGATAAGCATGCTAGATGAAGGTGAATGTTGGTGGTTTCTTGCAGAGATGTTACGAGCATCTTCCAAGTGTAGGCGTGATGCTCAAACAACCACCTTCAAGCTGTCAAATTCATGGGACATGAGCGTGGGTCTCACTGTGATGCACTAGTGTCTACGAGTCAAATAGTCAATATGGTTAGGAAAAGGACAAGGTGGAGGTTTATGGGGCTAGTGAGATGGACAAAAGGAAAAAGTGGTCAAGGAGTTTTCTAATCAGTGTAAAGAAAAGACTCTTATGTAGGGTAGAATTACATGGGGTATAATTTAGGACACTATATTTTGCCCCCACTTTAGCGAGCATATTATTATTAACAAAATGAGAGCTAAAGTAAAGATTACATATATTTGAATAGGAAGAAAAATTATCTACATGTACGAAGATGCCCCCGAGGAAGAGTCCTAAATTCTCAAAAAGATGTTGTTGGGTTGTTCCATCAAAAACATGTTAGCTATAGACAAACATGTTAGATGAAAAAGTGAATAACATGATATGATAGACACTAAGATAATAGATAATGATAAAACAATGAATGGATATTGCCGGTATAGGTAGCATGTTGTGTTAGATAGCTATACAATAGGGCAATTTTAGATAGAGTGGATTGGCCCCCACAAAAAGTGATAAGATCCAGTGGTTTGGTCACCATCAATGCAAACAATATAATAGTTTGTATATTTTTCCAGTATGGGTAGGAAGTTATATTATATGGTGATATGATAGGGAGACCTTAGATCAAGTGGACTAGCCCCAACTAATAAGAAAACAAGATAATGGATTTCATTCGTATGGGTAGAAAATTATGCTAGATGGCCATACAATGGGGTGACCTTAGATCAAGTGGATTGGCCCCCACTAATAGGAAAACAAGATAATAGATCAAGTGGTTTGGCCCCCACTAGGAAAATAGGATCAAATGGTTTGGTCCACACCAAGGAAAACAAGATAATGTAAGATGTAGATATGATCATGCAAAAATGCAAAATAATGGAAAAATGCAAATATATGAAAACATGGGAGGCCCTCATTTAGAATGATATGTGTGAAACACATGTCATTTGAAGGAGAAGAGATATTATGTCACGTCAACATAGTAAGATATTTTTATGGAATGCCACCTTGCAATATATGATACATAGCACCCACAACATCAACAAAAACATAAGAGCACAATGGGATCTACTAATTCAATACCATAAACCATAGCAGTGAGAAAAAGATAACATATAGCTGCATACAGGTGTTTCATCATGGTACCAAACTTTGCAGATTGTATGAAGAAGGCACATGAAAATAAAAAGAAAATAAAAATCGAGTCAACATGGAAGAGAGCCTAAATGCCCCTAATGCTTCAAACCATCCGCGATATCAAAAAGTAAGATACAACATATAGAAGAAGGGTTATTAACAAATAGAAGAAAATTATGACAAAATATCCCCTATTTCCAAGCATCTACAAAGTGACTTCTAGGTCCTCTAGGAGATCATGTAATACATAAAGATATATTACCTCCCATTTCCAAGTACCAACGAGGTGACTTGGGTCCTTTGAGAGGGAACAAACATATAAAGCAAGAACGAGGAAAATACAAGAAAACACACTCTAATCTACAAGATAAAGAAAGAGAGGCACCAACCTACAAGTAATCCACCAATAGGACACTGCCCTCCCAATATTAATCATATGGGGAGGGAGTTTAGGACTGAAGTGGTATAAATTAAAGGGGAGTGTATGGCATGACATCAAAAACAAGGGCTAGGGATGAAACAACTTCCAAATTTTCATCCAAAAACCCCTAAGAGGAGAGGGTCAATGATTGTGTAAAGATCATCGATAGTGTTGGGATATCCTCTAGGGAATCAAACATACACATCTCATCAAAAGAGGTGGGTGAATCAACCTGTGTTGGTAGAGAAGGAGCTGCACTGCCAACCTCTGATAGAGGGGTAGAAAAAAACTCTAGAGAATGTTGAACCTCCTCAATAAAGCATAAAGAGGCAGATAGAGAAGTAGAAACCAAAATAGGCAAAGAAACGAAAAATAAAGATGTCAAAATTGATTTTGGATGGTGGAACTCAGGCATGGGGCCCTTCTCAAACTTTCACTTTTATTTTTATAGAGGTGAAGACCTTCTATCCACTATAGCATGTTTAAGGACCTTAGGAAAAAATTTATGTAGAGGCAACTGCGAAACAATTGGAGTAGATAGGGCTACACTAGGCACCACCTAAGTGTGGAGCATGTTGACAAGCTAAGAGAACGGAGGAACATCTAGCAAGGAAGTGATTAAGGGAGGCTCCAAGGAAGGAGCAACAAAAACTTTCACCCATTTTGGGTGAGGCTCATTAATAGTTCCGAGAGAAAATGACAACATGACAAAAGATGAAGCAGGAGGAAGATAAAAAGTCTTAGAAGAAGACATGGAAATTATAGGGAAAAACACCAATGGTTCACTCATGACACTCGCAAAAACTTCACTCTCACGAGCCATCATGCATCAATGTCATTTACACTCACATGCTCGTTGATTACAAAGTAGATGGGGTCCAAGAGAAAAAGTTTGGGGAGTCTCAACAACATCATGCTCCATAGGAGAGGCCTCCGGAGTTAGAGCCGATGAAGGAGAAGGCCCAATCGATAAAGAAGGCGGTGCAACTATCATAGGCCTCACATTCATAGCTATATCTTCCCTTTAGTCTTTTTCTCAAGGAGAAATCAAAGGAATAGAGGACACCTTTAGATGTCGTGATGTGGGAGCCAGTGGAGATGAACAAGTATGAGGTGAATGTATACCCTTATCATATTGGGCAAGATGAGGGATGTCAATGACGATAGGAAGCTCAAAGGGAGAGTGAGATGTAGACCGTGGTAGCATGATTAGCTTTCCTTTGTCTATACTAAGTACAGATGCAGGAACAAAAGACACCATTGGGGACTATGTAGTCTTATGTGGATAAGGAGATCTACCTTGAGGAACAAGTTTTCACCTTATCCCCCGATGAAGAAGGAGCATAAGGTACTAACTACTCAAGCATAGGAATAGATAGGGCAATGATAGGCACCAAAGGAGGTAAGGAAGTTGTAGGCTAAGCTAATGAAGAGGCCAATTCCCATGCCTAAATATAGAAAATCACCATGAGGAGTCATAGGCTCAATCATAGTAGGCCAAAAATGGTCTAAGATAAAACCCCCATGGGCAATCAGTGGTTGGAATCCAGTGTCTTGGATTGTGTTCACTATGCCTTCATGAGGAAATTTAAAAAAATTGTGAATTACTGAAGGGACTGCTTCCATGGTGATTAGCCAAGGGATACCTAGCTTAACCCAGAATAGGTCCAATTTAGGAATGACAACAAAAGTGGTGGAAACCGCTTTGGGTCCCACAAGGACTATCAAAGTAATATTCTTGAGAGGTGGAATAGAAATCCCATTATGTGTTTGTACAAAGGCACACCACTCATCATACCTCACCCTATGCCAACCATTAATAAACAAAGCTTCCTCCATGATGACATTGAATTGGCATGTGGGATCTACCATCACACTTATGACAATGTAATTATTGATCTTGTCCAAGATGTATAATGGAGTATGTTCTCCGCTATAGGGAGTGTCCAAAGGTGTGAATGATATGTTTTCTATTTTCTAGCTAGGGGGTGCGATAGGAGTGATGATACATACATGAAGTTATTGTTAGGATTCCCATAGATACTAAGAGTGGGGGGGGGGGTGAATCAATATCTAACTAGTGAATTGAATTTCTTAACTTAAAACATGTAGAACATATTATAATAGTGTATCAATATGCAAGAAATAATGCAATAAATAGAATTAAAAGCATCCACATGAAAAACACACCATAATACAATGTTTTAACGAGGAAACCCAGTGTGGGAAAAACCTCAGTGGGATTTGTGACCCACAATATTCACTTACTGGCCAATAAGAGAATATTATTGCTACAAGAGGGGCCTGCACATGCAAGAAGGCCATCTGCCTAGAGCTCACTACTCAAATACAAAATAGGAAGTCTTACTGACTTACAAAAATGGATTATACAAATCCAGTGTCTTGTACTACTTCAAAATAGCATCTATAATGCCAGATCTAGTACCGGTTTCTTCTCTGCTTCTTACATAAACCCTTAACCTATAATTCTCATAATAGGTCTGCCTTATTTTGCCTAAATATATTCCTCTCACTTACTTAAAAATGTTCTATAATGATGTCTTATATATATGAGTCATTTTACAATGATGCCAAGTCGGCTTACAAAGATTTTACAATAATAAACAAAATATAATATAACAAAAATCCTGTCGGCCTCTGTGCCAGTATGCTTCCTTTCTCTGTCGGTGTAGAGTTTGATCTTGCTAGTGCTGGTGTAATGCCTTGCCGGTGCCATAGGATTGTAAGGTTGCCATCAATGACAAAACCTTCAATCACCTACAATGTCTCATTGGAGTGTGCATATGCCAACAGTTATATGAATGAGATAAATGGGAAATAAAGATAATATAAATATATGCAAGGTAGGTTCATGTCGGGTTCACCAAAATGTAGAGGGGAAAAAGTGAACCACTCTGATAGGTGGTAAACACCAGTCAGGGACTCACTATTCAGCCTCTCCACTCAGGATGCAGTACAAAGTGTATGACTATCTAGTACCCCTTAAATGACATTGAATATGTCATAGAGGTCTTCTATCACAAATCTATGGCACTTTTTCTAAGGACACATGTGAAGGTCTTAGACATCAACGTGACATGCTGGCGTCCCATATAGAAAAAGTTATAAAGTTTGTATAGAGGGTGGACTATGATGAAAACATGTCTAGATAATAAAACTACATGAAATAAAAAAGAATAAAGTAAAATATGACTAACTATAAAATAATAAGAGAGAAGAGAAAAGAAGCCTCACAACTAGTCCACGCCATGGGGGCTTCACTGGCTAGGAAACATTATATCATGTGCATTCATATTGGGGGGTTTAATATCCCAAAAATTAGGTTACAATATATTACTTATCGGTGAAAATAGGGGGGTTTTTAATTCAAGCTATGAAAAAATGCAATATTTGGCAAAAATAGGGGGATTTTAATTTAGCATATGTATTGAGAGGTAGTGACAAAAAAGGAGTTTAGGGCAATATTTTTTTAAAATAGGGGGATTCTTTAGTATGCCATGAATGTATGTGCTATAAACTAGGTACACTAAGTGAAGCCCCCATGGTCCACGCTTGAAGCCTCCAGCTAGCTCCTTGAATCAACTCAAAAACCTGCACACAAAGTGAGCAAATACGAAAGGTTGTGGCTGTGTTTTAGAGGCTTGCCACAATCAGACTTTCATTTTGGTGTCTCCACCTGCATAGATAGCCAAGATAGATAGAAAGATAATGAAAAACAATAGATAAATAATACAATAAAGATAATCGATAATCGATAATATGCTATGGAGATAGTAAAAGCAAGAGGAATAAGAAAACTCACCTTCCACACACAAAGCGAAAGGTTTGCCAGATGATGAAGAAGAAGAAACCGATCTTCCTCATAGCATGATGATGGTTCTAATGTGAGATAGTTGAAATGCAACCAAAGAGAGATTTTAGGCAATTGTAGATGGAATAAAATAGTAGTGAGATCAAAACCACAACCCTAGAGATGGAAGGAATGGCCAGAGAGTGAAAAATGAGCTTCAAAGGAAAAGATATGCATGTTGGACAAAGGCAAATGTCAATAGTCACTTGCAAAGATATTACTAGCATCTTCTACGTGTACATGTAATGCTCAAATGACCACCTTCAAGTTGTCAGATTTGTAGGATGCAAGTGCGACATGTAGACATCTCTATAGTGTGCTATTGTCTACGAGTCAAACAGTCAATATGGTCAAGAAAAGGACAAGGCGAAGAATGACAGGGCTAGTGAGATGGACAAAAGGGGAAAATGGCCAAGGAGTTTTCCAATTAGTGTAAAGTGAAGGAACTTATGTAGCGTAGAATTACACGAGGTGTAATTTACAACACTACTATAACCCAATTCATCCTAGAGAAATCATCAATGAGTAACATGAAGTACCTTTTATCTTGAAGAATATTTGTTTTGGTTGGTTTGCACAACTCAGTATAGATTAGCTCCAAAGGTTTTGTGGAAGAGAACTCCTTGGTCTTGAACCTTGTCCTTGTTTGCTTCCCAAACTAAAATTCTTTGCATAAGGTGTTTGTAGGCTTGACAATCTTTGACATGTCTTTGAATGCATGTGTAGAGATGATCTTCAAATCTGATGTGTCCCATTCTATTGTACCATATCCAACATTCACTTTCTTGTCCTATGTTGGTTCCTTAAGGAAAATGGGGTTTACACTACAAGAAGGTAGAAACCAAGTTGATTCTTCAGATTTTTTATGGAGAAACCAACTCCAACTATAAAAATTTCCAAGAACTTGGACCAACATATGACAAGGATTCTACTAATCCTTCTACACTTTGGGCTCTACAAAACCTGAGAGGGTGGTCCCTTGGTGAACTTATAATCTATGTGTCATACTTACAATTCTCACCAAAATTAAGTAGAATGTCTCATGTATATGCTCAACAATAGGTGGAATGCTCAAGGATGGAAAATCCTTTAGTGATCCTCAACCTAAATGGAGCATGACACAGGCAAAACATACAATAACATACATAAGATGAAAAGTATTATGATAATTGATAATTGTGGAACAAACACAGATGAATCAAAGTATAAAACTAACTATAAAGACTTATAACAAACTATGACTAGTGCCTTCTTCCATTGGGTTCTTGAATTCAAAAGATATAAATGAATTATAATAGAATTAATCTAATAGCATTCATATCTTAAGACAATATTGGTTTACAATATTTCTTATCTACAATTCCAACCTAGACTACTTATCAAATCCCTGAACAAGCCCTATTACTTTGCAATTTTGTTTTAGCGTTTAATTGATCCCTTAGATCAAAGCATAAACAAAAGATACATACATCATAACAATGTACTAAATGAAAGAAATCCTTGATTACATTTCATTTAAAAGATGATAGAATTGCGCAATGGAGAAAAATAAATTAGAATTATATTTCCTTTTGAATAAATTTGCTACTTCTGTCATAAAGAAATTTACATATAACTCCTTGAAGAACCTACAAGAAACTAGACACAAGAATCTTATCTATTACTCCGCAAAATCCTTATAATTGCTCATTCCCACCTAAAATTTGCTACATGAACTAATGACTCTGAAATTTAGAAAATACTAAGTATAGAGACCAAATTCATAACCTCGTCTCTTGGCCTTGAATTCCCTTTTATAGAAATAAGGGAGCAAAACAAGCTATGGGCTAGAGGAGACACTTGTCATTAAAAAGTGACCAATTACCCATAATTCAGTTACAAAATATTCCACTTAGGGAATGTCACAACCAAGACCAAAATATATGCAACTGATTCATCATAGAACTTTATGCACCTTTTCTTCCCTTTCTGTTGTTGTCGATGAAGATTTGAAATTGGCCCACCTTTTTGCTGCTCACGTCGAAAAAGTGAATGCTGCAAAGGATCAAAACCGCCTGCTAGACTATCACGTCACATAGAGCTAACTATTTGATGTCCTCATTTGTTTTTTAAATAAGTACTACTCCATTCAACATATTCCTCATCTGACGACCATTTGAAACTCATAACCTCGTCAGATTTTGCCCTATATGGAGTATACTTAACTACCACTTGATTTGCCTCCCTTTTAAAAGATTTAAAAAATGTTCTTGTGCATATTATTTTGTCCATGCTATCTTCCAACATGGCTATCTGCCTCACCAATATGAACAATAACTAGAGCTAGAGTCTCAACCCGAAGTTTGGTCATTCACTCTATGTAATTATCATCCCCATAACAGAAGTTTATTTGCTTGTCAACCCAAGGACATATTACTTGAAATGGATCTGCACTATATGTGCACTAAGTTCATGCGATAGCTATTCTGCATTACTACAACAACTAAATCTATTTGAAATAAACAAGCAAGAATCATAACAACTGAATGGCTACAAGAAAGTTTAGCATTGACAGAAAATTCTAATTAAAGAACTATTAACTGAGTTCAGAGCTGACAAACAAGAATTACTCTGTCTATTTTGGCTGCAAGAACAGTCACAGGATTTGGTTCTAGTGGCTGCTGAAATAGTCAATCACTAGAACACCTACTGCAGCAAAAAGGAAAACTGAATCTAACGAATGCACAAGAATACTCACCAAGTGGGCCCCCTTGGATAAGTGTATCCAAACTTCAAAGATAATACTATTTTTTTTCAAAAGTCGATACAATGCTGAAATAAAAGAAAATAATGTGCAACTCTATTTCTAATCCCCTGTCTCTAACTAACCTCTGAGAAGAGGCACAAACTCTTATTTATAAGAAATATAAAAAATTCCTACTATCTAGGTCATGCCGATGAAATGAGGTAGAAAACATTTATGAAAACAAACAAAAGGATTTAATCCATAGGAAACGTGGATCTCCGCTAAACCACAACCAAGAATATAGCATGGCAATGTTACAAGATTGATATTTACTGAAGACAAACATAAATGAGTTTGGCACGCCTTGCTATTCCTTTTCCACTTCTTATGCCCATTATTCTCTTTGCTATTTTGAATATTTAACCGCTCCTTGAATATATCCAACTGCCTTTATGACGTGACACACTAACCGCTTCTGCAACATCTCATTTATTCCTGCAATTAAAAAGATAGAACACACACACACACACACACACACACACACATATCTATTTTAATTAATCATAACACTTATACATTCACACATGATATCACCTATGATAATCCGCATGGCAACAAGAATAATTGACATGGCAACAGGAACAATTGGCATGGCAACATGAACAATTGGTCAAAATAAAACAAGATTTAATGGGTTTAGTTATCATCTAGAATGCACATAGTCAAACTATAATTCATCATATGACTCAAACACTACCCCATTATATAAATTAAAACATGGAAAAAACTTATCAGTTATAGGAATAAAAAGAGCTAATATCTCAGCTCATCAATGCCAGTATCTAGATTATCACAAATCAAGTCCACCTGAGTGTTGATGACTCTTTCTGCCTCTTCTTTCTAGAGTTGTAAAGGCTTGATTGCCCCATTTTCACCCTCAATACTCGACAAAAGTGTTTCATTCAATTCACTAAAATTTCTCATCAACTCTCTTATTTTTCTTTTTATATTGTCTATCAGCACTTGGGCTTGTTGCATTGATTTTACCAACAAAGAGGTTGGCTAGAGTGTAGGTGGCCTTTCAACATGGTACTTGGAAGCCATTGACATTATTATGAGCTCATTCCCCCTTTGTTACCACTTTGTGAACAAAGGGATTGCCACCTCTTTATCTTTGTCAAAAATTTGAATAGCATTAAACAACAAAGAATATAAAGAATGAATTCTATTCAATCTAGGATCTACTTTCTCATTCAAATGAGTCAACATAGAGCTAACTATCTCCCTTTTCTTACTGGTAGACTGATTTTCTGACTCTTTTAGATTCTGTTCTAACTCAGTAATTCTCTCCAAAATTTGAGCTCTTGTTGGGTCAGTAGATCTAGTGGGCTCAGGTTCTTCATCAACATATGGTACTAGTGGTGTGATTGAAGTATCAATCTCACTGTCAAACTGAACTAATACATCTATATGTGAGATTGGTGGAGACTTGGATGTTGATGGGATTGATGCGATTGCAAGAATTGAAGAGGGTGCTCCTACCTATTTCTGCTCAAGGAGATGAACCTTAATTTGGCCGCATCAACAACTAATTTTTAGGCCTCAACATGAGCTGTACTAGAGGCTCTCTTTACCATGAGGATTCCTTTCAAGTTTGGATTTAAATCATTTATATCAGGCCTCCTAGGCCCCTATTCTAGTGACCATATCGCTAAAGTTGCATAATCATCTACAAATTTTGATCCTTTTAATGCCAAGCTTGCTTCTTCTTCTTAACTGAATTGTTGGTCTTTTGATTTTCTGATTGCATCAAAAGCCACTACATCAGTTATATCCCACTCAGGCTGAATTAAAATACCAGCCTGATTTACAATCATCCTGCCTTCATCTGCAGTGATTCCTTTAAATTCCTCCATCATTTCACCCTTGAATTCTTCCTTATTTTCCTGGTCAGACCTATCTCGCCTTTGGGAAATTCTTTTAACACTTCTCTTATATTCATCTATCTTCATCTTCTACACCAATTAAAGAAATGCCAAGCATTTTACAAAAGCTTCATCTTCAAGAAATTTATCACATGCCTCCTTCTTGGCATCTCTAAAAGCTCTTCCATGAATATCCAGAAGAGTCAAGTCTGATTCTAGAGTGTGTGGCACATGAGGAATACCAATCTACATCTTTGCATTTGTAATTTCAATGGTATCCTCCTCCTGTTTTTCCTCCATACGTTGCTCTTCTCTTTGTTCTTCATTCTATCTTGGAGGTGAAAAAGGCACATGTGGTGGTGAGCGACTCCTTTTTGAATCTTCAAGATCAATGATCTTGATCCCTTTTAAAGGTTTAACTTGCACCTTTGGGGATGGCTCTACCTTCATTATTTTCTTTCCTTTCCTTCTCACCAACTTCCCACTATCACTACCACTAACACTCCCTTCTTCACTACTTACCTCATCTCCTTTTCTTTTAATCACAATACCACCCCTTGGAGGGGGCACATAGATAGGTCTACTTTCTTCTATCCCATCTGTCCTATGAGCTAGAGGAGGAGGTGATCCTGGTTGTTTCATCCTCAACTGATGAATCAAGGCTACTTCTTCAGGTGTGATGGGCATAGGTTGCTGCATTCTTCTTCTTTCACCTTGATGACCATGGGTTTCTTCAAGTTTGGTTTTCTTCTCCTTTAATGAAAGAATTAGCTCATCAATTTTGATCATAACAAAATCAACTTTGGCATAGAATGGAGTGAAGTTTCTTAATGGATCATAATCGGGATCCATTTTCTAAACAATAGTCCATAGCTTCTTGAAAGCTATCCATTTTTCCTTCCTCCAATCTTGGGTCATGAAATCAAAATCATTTCTAATTATATCTTCAAGAAAATTATGTTGATTAGGCAATGAACCTTGTTGTATACTTTGCCTAAAAATATTGTAGAATCCCTTTGGGTCACTGTGCCTGACTCTGCTGACCCCCAAGTGATATGGTACAAAGAGTTTGTCAAAATGCACATATCGCCCTTTGATAATTTCAAAGTATGGGATGACAATGTAATCCAAGAAAATAGTTCCCTTGCCCTTACCCTTCAATTCCTTGCCATCAATACAACCTATTTGCTAGATTCCTTCAGCAAAATCTAATCTTAAAGGAACATTAAAAGGTAGTACATGAAGCTAACTAGGGAAACCATAAACTTTGATAACTGTACTAACCAGATAAGGGATAATATCCCCCCAGTTATGCTCAATTTCCATGAGTAGA
Organism: Cryptomeria japonica; assembly: GCF_030272615.1. Taxonomy (NCBI): domain Eukaryota; kingdom Viridiplantae; phylum Streptophyta; class Pinopsida; order Cupressales; family Cupressaceae; genus Cryptomeria; species Cryptomeria japonica. Next base: position 972,683,736 of record NC_081407.1, read on the forward strand.
AGCCTTTCCTTTGGTCTTACAAAATCATGTAGTTGTGTGGGAATCCTTGATGGATTTACCTATCAATCTTTGCCTTAATCTAGAAGCAAAACCATTATCAAATCTCACAAAACTAGCCTCCTTCCTATCCCATGACATATCCATACTCCATAGTTGCACCAGTATCTCAATAATATCATCTGTTCTTCTAATATTCATGGTACCTTCAAAATAATTTGCATTTATATATAAGAACATATGTATTAACAATGAGTACCAATAAAAATGAGTTCTAAATACATCGTTCTTTATATCTAGCAATCCCTCATGAATCTTTTCTTCAAGATACGGTGTGAAGTCAAAAACCACTATGAAATTGGGATGTTGAATCTGAATAGCCATATACATGAAATCCAATGGCATGATTGTAATAGGGTTGAAACCTAAAACCTGGCACAAAGAAAATAAAGTGGCCTACAGATATTAAGAGAAAGCACCAATAGGAAAAGGCTCCATTGAACTTGGGCCAATGTGGTATGTTGTGTCTCTTGCTTTCACCAAATGGGTTGGGAGGAGGTTGGATCTGATGAAAACTTTCACTCTATAGTACTCAGTCTTTATTTAATTCAAATCTACTTGAACCAAGATGGTAGAAGGTTCATACAAGTCAAAAATTTCTCAGAACACCTCCCTTCGGACCATCAACAAAACTTCTCCATCATTCCCCCTCATTACTCTTGAAATAGAGTCATTTGTCTGCAACTACCTTGATAAGGTCGACAGCCATGAATACATTGGGCACCACTAAATTGCCCATCATATTGCCATGCACTTGAGAATGGAGATTGCAAATTCCTATGTCCATACCATAATTTAAACATATCCACCTCAGTCATGGGTACCCTAGCATCCAAAATAGTATATGCCTTATCAACTAACCCTTCTCCTAGTGTTTTACCTTGTATAAGCCTCTTCCCTTGATACTTATCATTTGTTGAGGGTTTCAATTGGTCGAGAAAGTCATCAAACAAATTTCTCTTCAGATACTCTGTCTGTCCTGAGTGATTTCGTGAGGGAGCCATCCTACTTTATTAGGGCCTTTTAACAATTACCGACAGACAGAGGAGGGAAACTAGGGCTTAACACGAGACTTAAAAATCTCAAGACAGAAAAATAAAAAATCTCACTCCTTTTACGCCAAGATTTTTTAACCCTATAACAATTCACAATCCTTTCACCACAATCTCACACAATTCACAACTTTCAATAGTTTTGAAAACACAGAAGGGGAATTTAATAACTTACTTCTTTGTATGTATCAGATGAACTTCAATTCCACATTGCAAGAACTCATTCAGATCTTCTTTATCTTTGGAATCACCTTCTGGTCACTACTGAATGGCTTTGTAAGTCGAGAATGATTTTGAAAAGCTTTTATTATCATTCTAGAACCAAGAGTCACTGCCTTTTCCACCATTACTGCTCGTGCAAGTGGTAAACAACTTGAATTCATATTTTAACCAAGTTTGAAATAAGACTGTTGATTCTCTCCATGATGGCATATCACACAATTCATACTAGTTAATCGGACATTGACCATCCCTTGTGGCAAGAGGACACATCAAAAGCATGTCGTGACACCTCCAACTCATCATCCTCTTCATTGTCATCAATGGCCCCCACCATTTAGCTTATCTTGTCCCACCCTAGACACGTGGCACCATCTCGCGATGCCGCGATCATTATCCTCCAAGCATGTTCAACCATGGGGTAGCAAGAGCCATCAAATCTGTTCAAACTTTATCCTACTAGCCATGGTGTTCACCTTCTCTAGCAATTTAAAAACCGAGCATCTTTTGATCATAGATTAAAAGATCTTCATCCATTAACACATGTGAAAATGGTAGGAAACTTTAGTAGCCTGACTGTTATCACAAAGGTATTGACAACAATACTTAAGGTCAAACTAAGGAAAATTTTATGCAGCCATGAAATATTTAAAGGGAAACCCACCTAGGAGAAATAAAACATAGACCAAGGAAAAAACAAGAACCACCAAACAAATTAACACCTAGGATACAAAAAGGTCCCACCAACATTACTAGAACCCTCATATTTAAGTCAAAAAAGGTAAATGCAAAATTATAACCAGTTTAGGGGTTTTAACCAAGACATAAACAAAATGCATAAAACCCTAAACCCTAAGCCTGAAGCATAAGACAAAGAGCAAGATAAAATAAAAATGACCAATGTTTTTCCTGAGGCATGAAATTTTTTTTGTTAGGTCATTTTCAGGGCTATCATCCTAGAAGAAATTTTCTTACATTAGCTTCCCTTATGTTGTATACATTATCTTTAGTCTTGGTTCTTTCTGCTACCAATATTCCAAAGCTTGCCTTCTTGATTTCACACCCCTTATCATTAAAAGTGAGATTTTAACCTTTGTTGCATATTTGAATTACACAAAGTATCTTGTGCTTAAGACCCTTAACATAGAGAACATATTGTGTCTTATTCTTCCCATCAATAGTTATTGTGCCTTTTTCACAAATTATTGCAAACCTCTCATCCCCAAATCTGACTACACCTCAATTCAATTTCTCAAGATTGATGAACTTACTTCTATCACCTATCATGTGATTGGAACAAACACTATCAATCACCCAAGAGTTTATCTCTTCTTTTGCATGGAAAGCAATCCACACAATCATAGATTTTTTCAGTATTGTTAGCTTCAAGAGTGCAAGACACCTTAGTAGGATTGGAATATTTGAGAATAGTCTTCTTCACACACTTTTCAGGGTCAACAATATTATTTTCCACATTTAGGACCATGATAAGAGTTTCTTCTTTGTCATGATAAGGAGCACTGAGTCCCTCGTCATTTGAAGAGTAATATTGTTTTTGGAATAGAGACTCCTTTTGAAGTTGTTTCTTTTGGAATTCTTGTTGCTACTTTTTGATTCTTTATAAGGATATTTAGAAGCATAATGACCTACTCTGCCACAATTAAAAAATTTGAAAGGTAACTTACCATTGTATTTGCTAGTGCCCTTCTTTAAATTTCTAATAAATTTTTCTTCTTCTTCATTAAAGTCATTCCCCTGATCAAATGCTTCATTTTTCTCCTGCTCACCGACCTTAAAAATGCTTCTCTTTTTGGGGATTTCTTGTCAGCTCTCTCATTTCAAATGTAGCAAGGGCACTAAATAATTGATCCATTGAAAAGTTATTTAAATCTCTAGCTTCCTCAATAGAAGACACCTTAGGAGTATAAACTTTGGAAATATATCTAATTACCTTTTGTACCACAACTAGTTCTTTCAATTCCCCTCCAAGACCTTTTATTGCATTGACAACTTCATCTACTTAGAGTAGATAGCTTGCAATATCCTCATCTTCTAACATTCTTAGGTTTTTTAATTTTTCTCTATTGATCTAAAACTTGGCTTGCTTGATTTTAGTGTCCCCTTCATAAATAACACTAATCTTCTTCCAAACATTTGTAGCAATCCAACAGTGTATCACCTTTATAAGATAAACATCACCTATTCCACTCAAAATAACATTTTTTTCCTTTAGAATTTTTTAATATGCCTTGATCTTATCCAAATCAATAGGAGGATTCAAAGGAGTATAATAATTATCAATAGATTTCCAAACACCAAGCCCTAATGAGGTCAAATAGGATTTGATCCTTACTAGAAAGTGCAGTTTGCTCCATCAAACTAATGTGCCTTGTGAGATCCTTCTTGTGCCATCCCAGATCTTCCTCAAGCTATTATGCTTCTTTTGGATTTGATACCAATTTTTAAATATATCATAATACTAAGAGGGGGGGTGAATCAATATTCAATCAAACCTAAACCCTTCAGCATAAACTTAAAACCCTTATTTAAAAATAAATCAACAACAATGAAATATAATACCAAAATTGCATAAGAGACACTAGTGTTGGACATTGCTACTGCTAGGATATGTTGTTGTCATTGATGTCAACATATTCCTGTGATTTATTGCTCTGATGATTGCAATTTAGTTAATTGGGATTTTGGTTTGTTGTATGGAGTATTTCTAGTATCATTATATTCATCTGTATTGGTTTTGGTGATCCAAAAAGCTTAACAGATCGTATCATATGATCCAATTTGTAGTTTGGTTTTCTGATCAGTGCTTTGCAGAGTTCAATATTTCCTCTGGTATATTTTGGTGTGATCAGATCTTGAGTTGATATTTTGGGATATTGTTTGGGATGGTCTTGTGTATCTTCATTTCAAATGGTTCATGGTTTAGTGTTCCACAAGTTATCTTTCTTCGTGGCAGTTGCTGCTATTTGAGTGTTCTTGAGTTTTTGATGTTGATCGATGAAGATTTGATAAGTGGTGTTGGTAAAATTGTTACTGACAATTATAACGTGCTTCCTGGTGTTTCCTAAGTATAAATAGGTGATATAGTCATGTAATTTAGGTATCAAGGTCATGTTTGCATTATCAAAGAGTGCTGCATGTGTGAACAAGTGATTCATCCTTCGACATTGTGATTGAGAAGAGATTAGTGTTGCAGAGAACACAATTGTGCTCAACCGAAACTGTCATCAGGCATTTGCAGATGCTATTATTGTAGTTCATTCCCTCTGGATTGTAATCCGAATCTTTTTGTAAGTTAGTGAGACTTCCCTGAGGGTTGTAGCCTTCCGAGTTATTATATTTGAGTAGTGAGCTTTAGGCAGTGTGACTGAATGTTGGTGCATTCCCCATTGTAATATTTTCACATACTACTATAGAGTATCATCTTATTGTGGTTAGGTTCCCACTATGGTTTTTCCCTTAACTGAGTTTTCCACGTCAAAATCTTGTTGTTGTGTGTTGTGCTAGATCAATTTGCTTATCTTTGTTATTTCTATAGTTTATCAAATTTGTATTTGTGGTTGAGTTTGTAGATTCGGTACAAAAATGATTCACCCCCCCCTCACTTTTCTCTCATTGATGTTGCCAATAATTAGTATCAGAGCTAGATCCTCCGAAAGAAGCTTAACCGCTTGAGGAGATTCAAGATGGCAACTAGAGGTGTTATCTTTAAGAAGGAGAGTCTAAGATTTGATGGAAGTAACTATTCTATATGAAAGAACTGGGTGGAGTTGCACTTGAGATGTCTTGGAGAATAATATTGGAAGATTACTAAGAATGCCTATTTTGTTCCTTCGAATGGACCGGTTACTACAGATGAGATTAAGGAAGCTGAAAATAACATTAGAGAAAAGGAAGCATTGTTGAGTGCCTTGACTGATTCAGAGATGATAAATGTAATGGGACTTTGGGCTGCACATGAGATCTGGGAGAATCTTGAAACCTTGTATGAAAGAGATAAACAAGTTAAAGTTTCTAAGTTGTAGAGTTTGAAAGGGAAGTATGACATGCTGAAGATGGGAGATGATGAGAACATAAATTCATTTATGACTAAAGTAAATGAACTTGTCCTAGGTATTATATGTGTCAATAGAACCCTTGAAGAAGATGAAATTGTTGCTAAGGTGTTGAGATCATTGCCTCTTTTCTACAAACATAAGGTAGTTGTTATTGATGAAATCCAGAGTGTGACTACTATGACAAGAGACATGTTGGTCGGAAAGATTGTTGCATTTGAACTGAGTGAATTTGGTGAATTGCATGGAAAGTCTGAGACAACATTTAGAGCATCTGTATCTAGAAAGAAGAAGTATGATCCTAAAGAATGCAAAATATCTAGATATGAAAGAGAGAGAAGAGAGATGGAAGAGAAAGAAAGAGAATTGGAGGAGCTGTTGATTTCCCAAAGATTTCCTAAAGGAGCGAGCAAGTATGATGGAAAATTTCCCTTGAAATGTTTCTCTTGCAATAAGGTAGGACATTTTGCTTCTAGATGCCCAGAGAGAATGTCTACGTATGATAGACATGACAAATTTGATAAGCATGATAGGAATGATAGATATGAGAAGTATGACAAGCCTTACAAGGCTAACTGGAAGTATAAGCATCAAAATAATTTCTATTATGTTGTTGATGAAGGTGTTACAGATGAAGAATCAGAAGGAGATGAAGTTGTGTTTATTGCTATCAAAGAAGATGGACTAGTGCCTATTGATTCTACAAGATGCACTATTGAGGAGAAAGCTTTAGCTACTAAAGTTGAAGAGAAAGATGAATGGGTGATTGACAACTGTTGTTCATATTATATGACTGGTGATAAAAGAAAATTTGTGAATATGGAAAGGTATGCTGGTGGAATAGTAAGTTTTGGAGATGAAAAAGCTTGTGTGATTCATGGTAGAGGTTCTATTTCATTTGATGGTAAGCATAACACTGATGATGTCTTGTATGTTGAAGGTTTGAAGAATAATCTTCTAAGTGTTGGATAGATGGTTGAAAAAGGTTATGATTTACAATTCAAGAATGGAAAACGCAAGATCGTAAATGCCTTCGGTATAGAAATTATATCTGGAACTAAGACTAAAGGTAATATCTTTCATTTGAATGCTGGTGAGAAAAGTTGTTTGATTGCTCAGATTGATAAAAGTTGATTGTGGCATAGGAGAATGTGTCATGCTAATTTTGATTCAATGATTAAGATAATTTCTACACAAGTTGTTAGAGATTTTCCTAAAATTGTTAAGCCTGCTAATCTAGTATGTAAAGAATGTCAAATGGGTAAGCAAACAAAAGTTTCTTTCAAGAGAAAGTAGTATACATCTGATGGATTGCTAGATCTTGTGCATACTGACCTATGTGGACCTACAAATGTTAGAAGTGTGCAGGGTGACATATATTTTATGCCGCTAATTGATTATTTTTCTAGGATGATGTGGGTTGTCTTTTTGAAGGAGAAATCAGAAGCATTGGACAAATTCAAGATATTAAAAGAAAAGGTTGAGACTAAGACCATATTGAAGGTGAAATTAATGAGATCTGATAAAGGAGGAGAATTTTGTTCTGGTGAGTTTGATTAATTTTGTGAGAAGCACGGGATTAGAAGACAATTATTTGCTCCTAGAACCCCACAATAGAATGGAGTTGTTGAAAGGAAGAACATGATTGTTTTGGATGCTGCAAGGGCTATGATGATTGAAGGGAATGTTACAAAGATCTACTAGAGAGAAGTTGTTAGCACTATTGTTTAGGCATTTAACCGAGTTCATATAAAAGGTGATACTAGTAAGACTCCTTATGAGTTATGGTTTGGTCATGTTCCTACTGTGAGATATTTCAGAATTTTTGGTAGCAAGTAATATAACAAGAGAGATGAGGATTTAGGAAAGTTTGATGCAAGAAGTGATGAAGGAATTTTCTTGAGATATTCAACAAAGAGAAAATCCTACCGGTGCTACAATAATAGACTGAGAAAGATAGTAGAAAGTGCAAATGTGAAGGTTGATGAAAACCATGGAAAATAAATCAAAGCATGTGGATATGATAATGGTCAACATATCATTCTAACAACTTATTTGGACCGAAGAATTGAAGGAGAATGATCTGGTAGAGACAGTTAACCCGTATATTGTTGTTGCCAGTGGAGAGATGTAGGAACCTAAAAATTAGAATAATCAGAAGACTCTGAGGTATGTAAGATTGAATCACTCTAAAAATCAGATTATTGGTGATAAAAATAAAGGTGTGATGACTAGAAGAAGGCTAGCTGCTAAAGAGGTATGTTTGATTTCCAAAATTAAACCTAAGGATATTATTGAAGCTTGCAAAGATGACAATTGGATAAGAGCTATGGAAGAAGAATTGAATCATATTGAAAAGAATAACACATGAAAACTTGTGCCTAGACCTAAAGATAAGAATGTGATTGGTGCTAAATGGGTATCCAGGAAAAAAATGAATGAAGTTGGTGAAGTTGTCTGAAATAAAGAAATATCGGTATGCAATGGTTATTCACAAAAATAAGGAATTGATTATGACGAGATTTTTGCTCCGGTAGCTAGACTTGAAGTTGTTAGACTGTTGCTTGTATATGCTACCTATAAGGATTTCAAGGTATATCAGATGGATGTCAAGTCAGATTTTCTGAATGGTGATCTTGAGGAAGAAGTCTATATTGAGCAACCTAATGGATTTTCATTATCACATGATGGTGACATGGTATGCAAACTAAAGAAATCTCTTTATGGATTGAAACAAGCCCCTAGAGCCTGGTATGCTAGATTGGATAAGTACCTGCTGAAATTAGGATTTAATAAAGGTACTATTGATAGTAATTTGTATTTTAAGATTGCGAATGATAACATCTTGATTGTTAAATTTTTTGTTGATGATATTATCTTTGGAGGAGATGATAACTTGAGCATGAAGTTTGTCGGTGATATGCAAAAAGATTTGAGATGTATATGATAGGAGAGATGAAATTTTTCTAAGGATTGCAACTTTCACAGACTGGAAAAGGTATTTTTATATCTCAAACTTAATATGTAAAGGAATTATTGAAGAAGCTTGGGTTGGATGACTCAAAACTAGTTGGAACTCCTATGGTGACTGGTTGCAAATTATCTAAAAATGACGAATCTTCGAAAGCTAATCAGTGTTTGTACAGATCTATGGTTGGTGGACTGCTATATTTGACTCAGACTAGACCAGACATTATGCATGTTGTGTGCATGGCTGCTAGATATCAAGCTGATTTGAAATAGAGTCATGTCAATATGGTAAAGAGAATATTCAGATACTTGAAAGGAACCATGGATTATGGTTTGTGGTATCCAAGGAATGATGATTTCATATTATGTGCTTACACTGATGCTGATTGGGCTGGTGATGTTGATGACCGAAAGAGTACCTCTGGTGGTGCTTTCTTCTTTTTGGGGGGAGAAATTGGTTTCATGGGCTAGTAAGAAATAAGTTTCAGTGTTCTTATCTATTGTCGAAGTTGGGTACATTGTTTCTATTAGTAACTACACTCAGATAGTTTGGATGAAGCAAATGTTGAAGGATATCAAAGTTATCTATGATGAGCCTACTGTTATATATTGTGATAATTCCAATGCTATTAATATGTCAAAGAATTCGGTGCAACATTCAAAGACTAAACATGTATCAATCAAGTATCATTTTTTGAGAGAAAAAGTCAGTGAAGAAGATGTAAAGTTGGAATATGTATCTACAAAGGAACAAATTGTTGATATTTCAACTAAGCCTTTGCCTGCAAATATATTTGTCTATTTGAGAGACAAGTTAGGGGTATCTACCCCTCCTAATGAGAACTAGATGCATTAAATTGAATCAATCTGATGGACTTAACAATCTTATATTTTTGTCTAGATTGATGAGTTGGTGATGCTCCTCTAGTGGAGTAGTTTTTTGGATTGGTTTTCTATTTTGATATCTTTGGAATTGTTGTTAAAGGGGGAGGAGAAGCATGTGAAAATTGTTTTATCTGCCTGATCTTAGGGAAAGTTTGTTGGAGATGTTTTATTTCTTTGCATTGATTATTTTTCACATTCATATATTTCCATCAATGCCAAAGGGGGAGATTGTTGGATATTGTTGCTGCTAGGATATGTTGTTGCCATTGATGTCAACATATTCCTATGATTTATTGCTCTAGTGATTGCAAATTGGTTTATTGGGATTTTGGTTTGTTGTATGGAGTATTTCTAGTATCATTATATTCTTCTGTATTGGTTTTCGGTGATCCAGAAAGCTTAAATGATCATATCATATGATTCGGTTTGCAGTTTGGTTTCTGATCAGTGCTTTGTAAAGTTCAGTATTTCCTCTAGTATATTCTGGTGTGATCAGATCTTGAGCTGAGATTCTGGGATATTGTTTGGGATGGTAGATTGTGTATCTACATTTCAAATGATTTGTGTTTTGGTGCTTTGCAAGTTATCTTTCTTAATGATAGTTGCTAATGTTTGAGTGTTCTTGAGTTTATGATGTTGATCGATGAAGATTTGATAAGTGGTGTTGGTACAATTGTTACTGATGATTCTAATATGTTTGGTGGTGTTTCCTAAGTATGTCCTATTTGTTTTGATGATCCACATTGATCGTTGTGCATGTTCTTGGTGCTTTTGTTGAACCAATGATGTTATTCGTGTTATGTGGTTTTCCTAGTGGTGTAGCGTGTTGTAGTTGATCTTGGCATGATTATTGGTGGTGCTGAGCATTTGGAAATTTGGTTTAGGTCCATGTTATATCATGTATATTATTCTATTGGTCTGGTGGTCTATCTTTGTATCATGTGATGTAATTTTGTAATTGTCAGTTGAGGGTTTATTGTTGTCAAGGTTGATGAATTGTATAAATAGGTGATATAGTCATGTAAATTAGGTGTCAAGGTCATGTCTACATTATCAAAGAGTGGTGTATGTGTGAACAAGTGATTCATCCTTCAACATTGTGATTGACCAGAGATTGGTGTTGCAGAGAAGACAATTGTGCTTAACCAAAACTGTCATCAAGCATTTGCAGATGCTATTAGTGTAGTTCATTCCCTCCGAATTGTAGTCTGAATCTTTTTGTAAGTCAGTGAGACTTCCCTGAGTGTTGTAGCCTTCTGAGTTATTATATTTGAATAGTGAGCTCTAGGAAGTGTGCCTGAATGCTGGTGCATTACCCATTATAATATTTTCACATACTACTGTAGAGTATCATCTTATTGTGGGTAGGTTCCCACTGTGGTTTTTCCCTTAACCGGGTTTTCCACTAGAAAATCTTGGTGTTGTGTGTTGTGCTATCAATTTTATTATCTTTGATGTTGTTGCAGTTTATCAGATTTTTATTTGTGGTTTAGTTTGTAGATTCGGTAGAAAATTGATTCACCCCCCCTCCCACTCTAAGTTTTCTCTCATTGTTGTTGCCAACAACTAGACTTATGTGAAAAACCCAATAAGGGAAAAACAATGGTGAGAAAGATGCTTGAATCTACTATCTAAATTTAGCCTCATAATAATAAAATAGGATTACAACTTTATTTTAAGGCTACAACCTAAGGAAACAACTATTGGATATTATTGATGCTAGGATATGTTGTTGTCATTGATGTCAACATATTCATGTGTTCCAGTATTGCAAAGAGTTGGTTTGGTTGTTTCAATTGGTATGGTGAAAATGGTCTTGTGCGGATTTGTGATTTTAGTAATGAAGTATCTCTAGCTGATTTTGTGAGATTTTGCCAAGATCAAGGGCACAATGAAAAGTATTAAAATAGAGACAAAAGAATGACAAGAACAAACTATATTCTCATCAATATGAAAATGATCAACTGGATTCACCAATACAATGAATATAGGCCTTCTTATATAGGCAAGGCCATATGGATGTACGAGCACACAATCATGACATGTGGCTCAATGAGAAACAAGGGTAGGTAAGAAATACTAGGGGTAGGTAGGAGAAATAATATAATATTCCACAAGAGGTGGATGACCCACTGAATGTGGAGTGTAACAACAAAACAAGACCACAAAAGGTGGAATTTCTCTTACAAGCTCTATCCCTATGTGCACACTTCCCTAAGTGTCTCAAATCCAAACTACGAAGAAATGCATTATCCTAAGTTAACTTAAGTAAAGTGTAATAATATCCATAATGAATATTTATTTACACCAACACCCCCCCTTAAGTGCAACTTAGGGGAATGAAGACTCAAGTCAACAATACAAGATGGGTCCTGACTACTAGGCCATGATAGGTACCCATGTACAATATGCAAATGCAAGCAAAACCATGTAATGCAATCTCTCACAAACGGAGAAAAGGATAAAACCCAGTGGGAAAAAACTCCCCCCCAAAAGAGAGATGAATGTACAAAAGACTCTCAAAGAAGATGGACAAAACCTCAAAGAGGAAAAAGTCCCCCCTATAAGAGAGGAAAGAGAAGTCAGCTGACCCCCCCTAATGACACATCTTGCACCCTCAAGAGAGCTTGCAATTGCTGGAACTTACTCTTGGTGAAAGGTTTGGTGAATATGTCAGCAACCAGCTCCACTGTAGGACAATACTGAAAATCAATGACCTACTCCTAAATGAGCTCTCATATATAGTGCATATGAATCTCAATGTGTTTGGTCTGTTGGTGCTGGAATGGGTTCTTTGAGATTGCAATAGCACTCTCATTGTCACAATGTAGAACTGTCAGTCGTAGAGTGGTGAACCCAAACTTTGTGAGAATCTGCTAGAGCCAAATGGTCTCAGACGCTATGTTAACAATGCCTCGATACTCAGCCTTAGTTGAAGAGAGAGAAATAGCATGTTGCTTCTTGCTCTGCCAACAAATGGGGCCTGAACCAAGGTGAAAAATGTAACCGAAAGTAGACTTACAATCATCAAGATCGCCAGCCCAATCAGAGTCTGTGTAACCAACCAAGCGAAGTCCTGTGCCTGTTGCATAGTGAATCCCATAGTGATGTGTACCTTGGATGTAATGAAGGATGCTTTTGGCAGATTTCCAATGAAGCTCATGTGGTTTCTGCATGAAGTGGGAAACCATGCCAACTACAAATGAAATATCAGGGCATGTATGGGTCAAGTAGATGAGACTACCCACAAGCTGATGATACAAAGTGGCATCAACTGGTGGAGAAGAACACTGAGCCTCAAGCTTGACTCCTAAAAGAAAGGGAGTCAGTGCAGGCTTACAATCAGCCATATGAAAGCATGCAAGTAGATCAACAGCATACTTGGGTTGTGATAGTATAATCCTAGAAGGTGACTGTGAAATCTCTATCTCGAGAAAGTAGTGCAAAAGACCCAGGTTAGTCATAGCAAATTTGTCATGCAAAGCAGATTTGACCATGCTAATGATGGATGCAGTACTCCTTGTAATGATCAAGTCATCAACATAAAGCACAAGTATCAAGTGAGAGTCATCTTGTCGCAAAATGTAGACATTCGGATCAGAATGACACTTGGTGAACCCTGCGGAGAGAAGAAAGGAATCCATCTTGGCATACCAAGCCCTGGGGGCCTGCTTAAGGCCATAGAGAGATTTTCTTAGTCTGCAAACCAAGGAAGTATCCTGGATGAAACCCTGCGGCCGCTCCATATAAATCTCCTCATCAAGGTCACCATGAAGAAAAGCACTCTTCACATCCATCTGATGTACAACCCAACCATGAGCTGTAGCAATAGCAAGTGTCAAGCGAATGGAGTTCATCTTGGCTATGGGCACAAAGGTCTCAGTATAGTCAACACCTGCAACCTGAGAGAAACCTTTCGCAACAAGTCGAGCCTTATACTTATCCACACTACCATCCACAGCATACTTGGTCTGATAGATCCACTTACATCAAACCATCTTTCTCCCCTTAGGGAGATGGACTAAATCCCATGTGTTGTTCCTCATAAGGAACTATACCCTTCCTCCATAGCTTGGTCCCACTTAGGAACCCTTGATGCTTCTCAAAATGTATGTGGATTGGAAGCAATAGCAATGAATGCATGTGGAAGATCCTGATGTTGTGAATGAGTCCTCTGTGTATCTGAAGGATCCCCAACAAGAGAACCCGCTGACTCAAGTGTCTATCGAGCCCAATGAGGTGGAGGTGGAGGTGGAGAATGAGGCTCCTCAACTACAAGTGGACCCTGCGGAGGTGTAACCCTGTGAGTTGGAGTTGAAGGAGTCTCATCATCTGAATCACTAACATCACTATCCATAATGGAGTAAGATGGAGGAGGTAGAGAGGCTAAGCTAGGAAAGCTTTCCTCAAAGTGAACACTCCTCTCAATGAACACCTCATGTGTCTCAGGATCCATCAATCTATATGCCTTAACACCCTCAGGATATCCAAGAAAATACGCAAGGCCGACTCTGAGGTTCCAATGCCTTGCATTTCTGTGGAGGTATGCGAGGCCATGCTAGACACCCAAAGACTCTGAAATGTCTCACAATCGGTTTCCTACCAGCCCAAGCCTCAAAAGGAGTAATACCTTGCAAAGCTTTGTGAGGAACTCGATTCTGGATGTGTGTGGCACAATTGATAGCCTCAGCCCAAAAAGTGGGATCAAGAGAACGTGCATGAATCATACAGCTAGCCATTTCTTTGAGAGTTCTTGCGTTCTGCAACTCCGTTCTGCTGTGGAGTGTATACTACAGATTGCTGAAGATCAATCCCCTCAAATGTACAAAAATCCACAAGTCTCTTGTTCACATATTCCCTTCCATTATCTGTACAAAGAATCTTCACCACTTTCCTAGATTGCTTCTCCACACGAGTCTTGAAGTCCTGAAATCTATCAAATACTTCACTCTTATGAATAAGAAAGTAGACCCAAGTGAAGTGGGAGTAGTCATCAATGAAGGTGAGGACATAGCGGGCCTTACTAAATGAAGGTGCTAGAAATGGACCTGCTACATCACTGTGAACAAGTTGAAGAACTTCCAAAGCTCTCCAAGGTTTCCCCTTATCAAACTTTTCCCTGGGATGCTTGCCCATGGAACAACCTGAACATACACCCTCTGAAAAACTGATTCGAGGTAGACCTGTGACCATGTCTTTAGTGCTGAGGTGCTGAAGATAGCGGTAGTTGAGGTGACCAAACCGCTCATGCCATAGCTTACTTTCTAAATTTGAATGAGTAAGCAAGGCCCTAGAAGGTGAACTTGGCACAAAGTGGGAGAATGAATAAAGCCTTGAGTTGTCATTGACTTGTCTCATTGCTACCAAGGCATCATCATCAAGTTCCTTTACCACAACTGAATCTGGTGTAAACTCAACCTTTTTCCCATTCTCATAGTGAGTGATTTGGTAGATAGAGAGAAGGTTGGTAGACAAGTTAGGAACATAGAGAACATTCTCAAAAGTTCCATCATCCATGTCAATTAAAAATTTCCCTTCAACCTCTACTTGTGTATCATCACCTATGTAAATGTGAGGTACCTTAGATGGCTCCAATGAAGAAAACTGCTCCTTTGTAGAACCCATGTGATATGAGGCACCCGAGTCAAGTATCCACTGTTGTGAAGAACCTGTTGTAGCCACAAATGCTTGCCCTTTTCCCTTAGACTGTGAGGAAGAGGAAGGAGATGAGTCCTTCTTTGTGTAGGTGGATGGCAAGTTGATGTTGTTTTTCTTAAGAAGATTAGTTAACTCATCAACTTGCTTTGTGTGGCATCAATACTCATCATGACCATACTTCTTGCAATATGCACAAGTTGGCTTATCCTTCTTAGGTGGTGTCCCCTTCTTGGAAGTAGATGAAAAATCGCCTTGTGATGGAGAGGATGATTGTCCTTTTTCTTGTTGTGGCTGTGACTTAGATTGCTTCTTCTTCTTGTTGGAATCTTTGCCTTGACTTCCTTGATTCCCTTGATTAGCCACCAAAGCCTTGGACTTTGAAGACTTGAGAAGCCCCATGTTCAACAACTTAGATTGTTCCAATATCAACATTTCTGTGAAAGCATCAAATGAAGGCATAACATAGGAACTCCCCACTGTCAAATGATGAGTTTGGAAGCTAGACACAAATGCTGCATATTCTGGTGCAAGCTTGTCCAACAAGTTGAATATCAACTAAGCATCCTTTTTGTCAATTCCACAATCCTTAAGCTTTGCTCTTAGCTCATTTGCTTTGGTGACATAATCTTGGATTGTATCAAAACTCTTGGGATCTAAGTTGGTGAGCTCATTGTCAATCTTATAACCTCTGATTTCATCAACTTAACCATACAATTTCTGAAACATATCCCAAGCATCTTTGATTGTAGTACACTTTTCAATATGAAAGATGAGGTCATCTGATACATACTTGTGCAAAGTTCCAAGAGCCATGCAATTCTTAGTGAGCCATTCTAATTGAACATTAGGACCAGCCTTAGGATTAGGTGGTGCTACTATTGTTCCATCTATGTAATGCGTGAGACCTTTTTCCATTAATTTGCTCCATACTTTAATTTTCCATGATGCATAATTATGTGGAGTTAAAGGTGGAAATTTATGAAGACTCATTGCAAAAAAAATGAAAGAGCACAAGGAAAGAGAGGTACAATCACACAAGACACCCCCCCAAATTCACTCAATCAAAGAACCCCCCCAAAAGTGATGATTTGGCACTTTATACTTAGTGCATGTACAATGGGCCACTTGCAAAAAATGGCAAAGTGGACTTCTGATTTAAATTTTACAACTACCTCAATAAGGCCAAAAGAGACTCAAACTAATAATGCAAGAGATCTAAACTAAGATCCAAACAATTTACAAATACCAAATAGGCCAAATAAGACCAATATCTGAAAGTACAAATTCTACTCAAAATCTCTTAAATTTGATCATAGATTATGAAAGTAGATTAAAAAACATGCACTTTCAAAAAAAAATGGCACCTGAAAAAGAGGTCGTATGAGCTCAAACGAGGCCTTTGAAGTTGAAGAATTGAGGATTGGACAGGTACAACTAAGAGAATCTGAAAATTCTGAAAAACTTGTGCACTAAAACTAGAAAATAACTACACCACTATGAAGAGCACAAAAAATTAGCCCAAATGAAAAAAAATTCACCCAAAAAGGAGCAAAATTGAGAAAGTTATGGGCCTCCAAAGTTGACCCAAAAAACCAAACTACTTAACGGAGAGGGGTCTAAAAATTTCCAAAGAAAATGTTGACTGGGCATTGACGACTGGGTAGAAGCTGACTGTACATTGCTGACTAGGTAGAAGGTACGGATCCCAAAAATAATTTTCAATTTTTTTTTTTCAAAAAAATCCAAAAATTCCGTACCGTACCAGCCGAATTGGGCAGAAAATTTCCTCCACACCCAAAAATCGATTTTCTCCAAAATAGGTCAAATTTATACTCAATTTTTCTGGAAACGGCCTCCCAGATGCAATGGTGAGGTCGAAAATGCTCCAAGATGCCTCCAAAAAATGCAGTCCCTCAGATCCGAAAATGGAAGCCTTCCACGATGTCTCCAAAAATCAATCAATGAAGCCCCAATGGCTCTGATACCATGTGAGATTTTGCCAAGATCAAGGGCACAATGAAAAGTATTAAAATAGAGACAAAATAATTACAAGAACAAACTATATTCTCATCAATATGAAAATGATCAACTGGATTCACCAATACAATGAATATAGGCCTTCTTATATAGGCAAGGCCATATGGATGTACGAGTACACAATCATGACATGTGGCTCAATGAGAAACAAGGGTAGGTAGGAGAAATAATATAATATTCCACAAGAGGTGGATGACCCACCGAATGTGGAGTGTAACAATAAAACAAGACCACAAAAGGTGGAATTTCTCCTACAAGCTCTATCCCTATGTGCACACTTCCCTAAGTGTCTCAAATCCAAACTACGAAGAAATGCATTATCCTATGTTAACTTAAGTAAAGTGTAATAATATCCATAATGAATATTTATTTACACCTATAGATTTAGTGTTGGTTTCATGATGTTATGTGGTGACTTGATCAAGTTATGGATTTCGGTATGAGGATTGGTTTTTCAGTATTCAATATTGTAGTGTTCTAGTATTTGATCCGTTGTGCTCTGGAATGATTATATCTTAAGTTATAGATTTGGGTGAGTGTTTGGGATGTTCATGTGTATCTTCAATTTAGATGGTTTGTGATTTGGTGCTCTGTAAGTTATCTTTCCAGTCCCAGTTGTTGTTGTTGAGTGTTCTTGAGTATCAACATGTTGATCGATGAAGAAATGATTAAGATGTGTTGGTGCAGCTATTGCAGATGGTTCTAACGTGCTTGTTGGTGTTTCCTAATCATGTCCTATTTGTTTTTCTGGTCCGCATTGATCATTGTGTGTGTTATTGAGGATCTTATGGGTCTAGTGATGTTCTTCATGTTATGCGACATCTTCGATGGTGTAGAATGTTGCGGATGATCTTGGAAATATTTTTGGTGGTGTTGTGTGTTGGTGGATTTTATTTGGGTCCATGCTATGTCGTCTTGGAATTGTATTGGTATGGTGTTTGATCTATGTATTATGTGATGTAATTTTATAATTAGGTCTTAAGGGTTGAGCCGACCTTGTAGTCAAGGTTGATGATTGGTATAAATAGGTGTTATATTCATGTAATTTGGATATAGGTTTTGTGTTTGCGCTATAGGAAAGTGGTATATGTGTGAACAAAAAAATTCATCTTTCGATGAGAAGTGTAGAGAAGAGAGTGTTGTAGAGAAGACAAATGTTCTTAATCGGAATTGTCATTAGGCATTTGGATATGCTAGTTTTCAATTCATGTAATCCAGATTGTTGTTCGATCTTTGTAAGGCAGTGAGCCTTTCTTAGGGTTGTAGCCCTTCTTGTTTTGAGTAGTGATCTCTAGGCAGTGTGCCTGAATGCTTGTGCATTCCCCATTGTAATATTTATACATACCGTTTATGGTAAAAATGGAAACAACAATGTTGAAAGACTAATATAGATTCAACCATAAAACCCTAGCCTAACAACAACAAAGATCCACCATAACATATGAAGATTACCTAAGACAATGCAAATCAACAAAATCACAAAGATTATACCATCACATGTCCAATAGGGTTTGGATCTCCATCCTTCCTATCTCCATTGATCTTGCTTGATATATTTTCTCTCAAATTTAATGTGTGCACAAGAGCTCAACAAAGAACGGAAATGTGGTTGCAAGTAGCCTTGATCACATATGAAAGTTCGAATGCTAGAATGCTTGAAGGGGATTAGCTGATTAGGGTTGATAATGAAGGAAGGATTTCCTTATATAGAAGACACTGTAAGAAATGGAGGGATAAGATTGAGAGGTGTAATAGATAAATGGTCGGCTAAGATTAGAGGGTAGGTAGAAGAAATAAGAAAATAATGAGAGGGTAGGTAGTGTAGGAATTAAGAGATGAATGACATGTGTCATGGGTAGAAAAGGATAATGAATTAATTAAATAAATAAAGATTCATTTAATTAATAGAGGAAATAGGATCAATTAAATAAATAAAATATTTATTTAATTTAAGAAAGGGCAATTTAAATAAATAAAAGTATTTATTTAAATGAGAAATAAGGCTAGAAGAAGATAAATGAATTAAATGAATAAATAAAGATTTATTTAATTAATAGAAGAATAAGGCTAAAATAATTAAATAAATAAAAAATATTTATTTAATTAGACATGACAATTTTAGGTGTCTACATTTTTTCCCTCTTTGAGAAGTGCAACTTATCGCATTGTTTCAAAGAAGATAAGATGAATTGATACAAAGTTGCCCCAAGATGGGAATGATATGCCCCCTCGAGAGATTGGATAAAAATGTCTGAAAAGATCACAGACAATCTCTTGATAAGAAAGAAAGGCTAGAATAGACTGACCGGATAGGATAGAGTGATAGAGTCATGGGATAAAGGAGACTGACTCAGGAGACTAGGGCTAGAGTAGTCTTTAAGATAGACTATGAGGGAAAACATCCTCATTTTTATCCATGCACCTAAGAGATCAAAGTGCAGAGAGAGCAGAGAGCAGTCAGCAGTTAGCAGCGATAGCATTGGTGCATAGATTCGATCACGTTCGCCGATATCAGAGGCCAGCAAATGCAGGAGAGCCAATAAGTACCCCAAAACCTTCTTGTTTAATTGTTGTCATAAATGCATGCTAGGTAGGGTAAAAAATGTGGATTAGGTATGTCATAGAAACTTGTCAAGCGGAGAAAAAGACAGGAAGGCGAATCTACGTTGGTGCCAGGCACGTCAGGGTAGGTTAGGCACGTCTGCATTGGTGCTAAACACGTATGTGGTTGTAAAAGCGTCTATGTCAAATGTGAGCGCATTTGCGAAATGCAGGCGTGTCTATGAAGGGAAGACACGTCTATGCAAAACAAAGGCATGTTTGTGTGTTTCAGGTGCGTCTGTAAAATATAGAAACGTCTGTGAAGTATGTATGCATGTTTGTGTGATCAATGTGCATTTATGTCTTCAAGGTAAAATCTACAGTTCTGTGATAAACATACGTTGTCGATTGGATAAGTTGCTGAGAGGATACACTCAAATAGGTCCTCTAGGGAAGACTAGGATAATTGATAGAGATAGGATTGACAATTCTATGATAGAATCATACATTGCCAATCAGGAAACTACTTAAGAAGATACACTCAAGTAGAGGTCCTAGGATAGGATAGAGCTAGGCATTTTGTGATGAATAGGGAGTACCATAGAAATTGACAATTCTATGATAGAACATATGTTGTCAATTGGATTAGGCTGAAATTGACAATTTTGTGATAGAGCATACATTACCAATTGGATAAGCTACTCAAGAGGATACACTCAAGTAGGTGCCCTAAAAGATAGGATAAAAGCAACACTTTATGATGAATAGGGAGTGCCATATGATAGATATAAGCACTAGGATAAAAAGTAGCACTTTGTGATGAATAGGGAATGCTACTAGGATAGAGTGCCATATGATAGATATAAGAACTTAGGATAAAAAGGAAGCACTTTGTGATGAACAGTGAGTAATACTAGAATTGACACAGTTGATTGGATTGACTGCAAGAGGACCTTCCTATGCTGAAGTCACGAGAGAGATTCCCTTCGACTCAGAGTTTACGACCAGAGCTGACATTTGAGGATAGAGCGGCAATTGAGCCCATGGGCTTGCGATATATTATGTATGTGCCTGAGTTTCGGGTGAACATGGGATTGCTGACTGCATTAGCTAAGAGATGGCACTCAGAGACATGCACGTTTCATTTGCCGATGGGTGAGATGACAGTCACCTTGGAGGATGTATACAGGATACTGTGGATACTGATCATTGGGGAGTTAGTTCCTTATGATCGAGCCGAAGATAGGGATGCATTGAGATGAGTGTTTCAGCATCCAGGACTAGAGATGAGGGCTGGACATGTGTCTTGGGATACTATGACAATGACAAGATTGGTGCTACTAATGGTGCTGGTAGGAGTGATCAGTGGATTCCTATGTCTGGATAGGGCGACACGAGGGTTGGCTATGGGATGGGGGAGGACACTGGAGACATTGGTGACTGAGCACACCAGGTTTGCATGGGGGCTGTGTCTGCTGGCACATGTGTACTATGAGCTATATCAGTTTGTGTATCACGAATCAGCAGGATTAGGATGCAGAGTGACATTGTTGCAGGTATGGGCATATGAGCATTTGTCGGTTACACGTCTGATACACTTTAGAGGCAGGGGACATGGGCGTAGTTATCTACATCTATATGATATGATTACTTCTCAGCCACAGATTGGGAGGCTAGAGTATTGGCATTGGGTGATCGATGAGGTAGATAGTATGGTATGGAAGCCTTACTGGGATTGTGAGGAGTGGAAGGATGATGCAGTGGAGCTACCATATGTGTTTAGGAGTATGGATCTGATTGGGAGGACACCATATGTTATTGAGCAGTAGTTGATTGATAGAGTATGCAGGCAATTTGGCAAGATACAATGGATGCCACGGGGTTCAAGGATGTATGTGTTGGCATTTTTGATGATTATGTTGTAATTGTCATTGATGGACACACACTTGCATTGAGATAATTTTTGTATGTGGAAGTTAAAGCTCAACCGGTACATGTTCAAACCAATATGATGCATTATAGTCCTTAGACTATTGGTGTTTTGCAGAAAGTGATTACCGATCTGAAGTGGTATGTTGACCCCAAGTGGTTCGAGGATCTCAAGCGGTACAAAGGATCAAAGCGGCAGAATACATATTTCCCAATCTTCATTTTGTCAAACCGGCAACCGGTATTTTTCTTGAACCAGTATTTTGTATGAACCGGTAATACTCTGTGATGAGTTACCAACTGACATTTTGTGATGAGTTACCATCCACCGATTGTTTGACGGTGCCAACACTTCAATGGTGCTTTTTGTGTCATGTTATTGAATATGTCTAGATGCATTGAACCTAGGAAATTGTATTGTAATCCTATTGGACAGACATGAAATCAGATTCCTTTATAAGGACATCATGTCTAGGGTTTTAGGTTGTTGATGTTGTTGGGAGGATTTAAGGTGGTTGATGAGTTAGAGAGAGTATGAATGTGTAGAAGACTGAAGTAATGTTAGAATGCATTAGGAACAAGCTATCAAGGATCTAACCAAGCAATCTATGCTATTAGCTAGATCACTCACTTGTTGATTACTCACATCTTTGACAAGTTTGTAGCCCTTAACCGGGTAGGCCCAAAAGCCTTTTGTAAATCCTCTAACAAGGTGGTTCACATCTGTGGATCTAAAATCCTCTAGCAAGGTAGTCTTTAATTGGACTTATCTCCTAATAGAGATTGAGATTCCTAAGAGGATCTGTTTTGGTAAAGAACATTGTATGACCCTTACCGGTCTGACCTTAACTGGTCTGGCTCCTATTCTGCAGATAGTTTCTTGTGAGTTCCATCTCACCATGGTTTTTCCCATTTGGTTTTCCACATCAAATCTCTTGTGTTATGGTGTTTGTGCTTTTGTGGGTGAATGCATTATTTGCTATTTGGTTTGCATGTGTGCTAACCGGTTTGTCTACTAAATTGTTTTAACAGTTTACTGTTAGTCTAGCAAAGTGTTTAAGTGCAAAGATTTTTGGCATACTAATTCACCCCCCACCTCTTAGTATTCATCAGTATGTACGGATGGTGAGGGATTAAGTGCATTTAGGGTTATTATCATCTTATGATCAAGCTGTGACATAGATGCTAGAGATGGCTCTCATGCCTTGGGAAATGTGGGCATATGTGGAGGATGCAGGGATAATTGTAGAGTATAGTGCATATTGGGTAGAGAATCCATTCCCACGGTTGATGGATCTAGGGGAGCCAATAAAGGGAGATGGTGGAGGTCATGGAGATGATAGTGGAGATGGCAGAGGTAGGTTCCAATGGTGGAGGCAGGGTGTAGTGGTAGAGAGGATAGTGGCTCAGAGGAGAGAGGGCGGAGAGGAGAGATAGATGCATGTAGTGAGGGGTAGAGGTGGATTTCCATTACAAGTGCTAGCAACATAGGTTCCTAGATAGGTGCAGGGATGGGGACAGGAACAGGGACAAGGTGAGGGGAGAGAGGAGGAGGATGAGCTACTATCCTTGAGGGGGATCTGCCAGGGATAGGCAGATGAGATCCAAGATATGGAGAGGGATATAGCTAGTCTCAGGAGATAGCTGAGGGATATTGAGCGAGAGAGGGATTAGGCTATTCAGCACTATACAGATGCTGAGACAACACTAAGGGTAGAGAGACAGAAAATAGAGGATACAGGGGCCAGATACGCCTATGTTTTGCAAGTAGGGGAGGATATAGCTGATGTAGAGGTCGAAATCAAAACCACCTATAAGTGGCACAACTTTTGTCAAAAATAACTCCAGACAACTTGTTTCAAGGTAACAATTTCACATTGACTAGCACATTACTTGGATTCATACTCAAGATTCTTAATCCACTGCCTCAACAAGATACAAAAAACACTACTTCTACCCTCATGGTTTTCATCACTAAGACATACATTGCTTCTTTGGGTCTTGACAATATATATTAGATCAAACACAAAAATCCTTCAACTTATGACAACAATACACAAGCCCATTACACATGCTTGATGGGACTAAATGCTTTGTGACAAAAAACAACAACAACTAATAACCACATTCCTTCACAATACAACCTTGCACTATTCATGGTGTCATTCACATTTGGATGGCAATCACAAAGTTCATTCACTGTAGTAGCAAGAAGACTTCTTGTCATGACAACTTGTATGAAAACCATCAGCAACAGTCTTATTTAGGCTTCTTGTTTTCTCCAAACACCATACCACCATAGTGTGATGGTTTAAAAATATTCCATAATATCTCCAAGTTCCTTCTATAGACATACACAACCTGCATTCATGAGTATGCATGCAAAGAACTGAAAGTACACTGTCCAATACCAAGGAACAAGAAAATAGAGTCATGTACAGTCATTATTAACTTTTTAAATATTCTTCATAGAGCCAATCGCTCCGGTTGGATTGTATATTTTAGAGATACAAAACTTTTTTACAAATTATAGCCCAATCCAATGGTTGAATCAAAAGTTATGACAATATTACTAAAACTAGTTACCTAGGGCAGAGGTCTCGCAGTTACAAACGGTTTTGAAAAAAAAACAATGTAGCTTACTCAAATCTTCATGAAAATAAATTTCACTTGAACCAAATGAAATAAGAGACTCAGTTATAACTTAAATCATCATTAATATAATGTTTTCAGGTCGTACTAGACTATACAGGCCTAGAAACAGCAAGGAATGCTTCTAAAACCACAAAATTAGAGTTGAAAATAACTCAAATATGAAATGAAAATGATTTCTATTGCTCTCCTCTCTATTTGGTTCGATTTACAAGGAATTATATAGATTCTTTCAATCCAAAAACTGATTAATACCTCCTAATTACCTTCTACAACCAACTATGATCGTTGGTGTTCCCTTGATTATGCATATTTGAAAAGTTGTTAAGACAACTTTGCAATATTTTGTGATTTTCCACTAAATGACTCAAACTTTATGCCAAATACATTGAAATGACCCTAATAGGCCTTACAACCATGAAATATACCATTTCCTTTCTTGACCTTATACCATAATTAACCCATATGACAACTTTTACACCAAGGTTACAAATTACATGAAATGAAGTTAAACACATTAAAATGGAGTCTTCAACACTTCGATGGACCTTCTACATGCTTAATTGTCTTCAACACTTGATTTAGGCTCCTATTGAAGCCTCTGAACAAGGTGCTCCTGTACCAATATCCTATTGGAGAGACCTATACTATGGAGTGGTACTACCAGATCAGTAGGCTAGGAGCTTCCAGAGACCATCGCAGACAACGACGACCACTAGAGGGAGAGACAGGAGACAAGCGTCTAGCGATGGGGTCATGGGTCCTCCACCACCATCAAATAGAGGGGGAAGGAGAGATGATCCTGGGGCAGGTCCTTCCATGGTTCAGACTCCGTTGAGGCCAGCCGGCTCTGAGGGAGGGAGTTCATCATAGCCTTAGAGGGCTCCCTATGTATCAACGTTGTACCATTTTTGTATGATGATGTAGACACCTTCAGGTGATTGTAGCCATATGATTTTGACATCATTGTATCATGACACTTATGATTTTGATATATATATATATGTGAGATGATTCTTCCTTGCGGCAACTATATGCATGTGTACCTATGTGATGTATGTTTCTATATAATGCTTATGATATGGATGCAAATATGCAAATGGTGAAATGCAATATTTTTGTTCTTTTATATTTTATATGTTATGCAAATGTGAAATGTGAATGTATGAAATGCAGATGAATATGATAATGCAAATAACTACTTACATGATGAGAATGTAAAATGTGCTAACATGTGTTGTGTGCAGGATGTGATGCACTTATGATATCCATATGTATGTATTCAATGCCAATATGTGGTAATGTAGGTGCAAACTACATGAAATGCAAATATTTTTGGTGTGTCATTAGACTCAGTCATGTGATAGCGGGCTACACAGACTTGAGAAGGACGATGAAGGTCAATCATGAAAGGGGGATGGAAGATAGAAGATATGGAAGTGAAAGAGCTTCTTGTGCTTTATCATCATTGAGCTTTATTATGGAAAATAGGTTATGACAATCCAGATATATGTTCGACTCAGAAAGTCATTGTACCTATTTGCATGGAGATCAGATAGTCGTAGACAAGGAATGCCCCAATTCATACTAGATTCACAGTGTCCTCATATCCTTGGACAAGTCATAGAATTTCTAAGAGACAATCCACAGATAGCAAAGAAAAATAGGTGATGATACCCCATCCTCGTCTTTCTAGTCAAAGACATCTTGGAGATAAAATCTCTAGTCAGACACATCCCAAAAAAGCTAAAAGACATATCACCAAAAGATAAAATCAAAAGAAAATCAAGACTCAAAACCAACATCCACTGTAGTCCTCAAGTTTAGTGTCTCTTGTCACTTGTATAAGTCTATTTGATTGTGGTCACAATGTTTACTTTCACAAAATGATAGATAGCACTCAACCGTAATGTTGTCTAAGTCTGTTGAAAGAGTTGATTTGCTGAAGCCCATTGCTGCTATGTCTCATCTGAAACTGACCAAATCCATGAAACTAATACTTTATTGTAGAGAAGATGGAACTTTATTGGGGATCTGTGATGCAAGTGTTTCTTTATTGTGGATTGCGTGCGGATAGACTGAAGAAAACTAGAAGAAACTGTACTCCTCAAAACATGTGATGCTCTTAGTTCCACACCCATCACTAGACTTAGGATTTGCCTTAGCCACAGATAGGAGCTGATTTATTATGGATGGAAAGGGGTGAAAAGGGGGTTATTATGAATGGCTAACCAATCTTAGATAGATCAATAACAAGCCATGATGGGAATGGGTAAGTTTATTATGGATGGATAGGCTATGAGTGTGTGCAAAGTGAAGGATGAGATCGAATCTTGAAGGAGGGAGGAGCAATGTCTCTACACACGACGCTGGTGACCTGTTTTTCACCATGGTACTTGCCCAGGGTGCCACCGAAGTGGTTTTCACCGTCGGACGAATTTATTTCTCTTTACTTTTTTGATTTTTCAATTTTTTTGTGTCATAAGGCACCTATTTGCCAGGTTTTCATCAAGTAATGATTTTTTATGTTTATGATTTTTTTTTTGTATTTTCGATTTTTTGTATTTTTTTGTATTTTTGAATTGGGGTATTCTAAAGAGCTATGTCTAAAACCTCAAAGGTGCATGTTGTTGATAGGATCCTCCAAAGGTTCTCCCTCTATGGTTGATAGCTAATATGAACCGGATCCATAGGCTATTGTAATGATGTAAGGACCAAGCCAGCTTGGTTCAAACTTGCCCTTCTTCTCTCTGTCTTGCTGATTTTTGGGATTTTCCTTGAGAACTAAGTCACCCACCTCGAATGTGTGAGGCTTTATCTTATGATTGTACCTGCATTGTTCCTTGACTGAATGATATGTAGCTCAAGTGACTATCTTCCTTGATAAAGGAACTAAGATAAAATTACTAATGTGTGGACTACACAGGCTCGTATGCGTGTCACCTAAAGAATTTTGGGCATCCTTGATAACAAAGTCCCTTGAGGAAGCTCCATTAAAGGTCCATGATGTATCACCAGAAGGGGAAGGATGTGCAGAACAAGTGGATGAGTGATGAAGGCTTATGATTGCGAAAATAAGTGAAAGTAGGATGGCATGATGGAAACTTAGGATCAACAAGTATGCTTTTTGTCTTAAAATTGTAGAACTTTTACCCCCCAGTTATTTTGGTATTAGGGGAGATCAACTCTTGTTCTTTTTCTTTCATAGTATTTTTATCTTTTACCTTGATTTTTTTAGAGTCCAATAGCTTTTGATTTTGATTTGGACTAAAGGCCTTTTCTTTATTTTTGACTTTTAGATTTTTCTTTTCAAAGCTTAATTTTTTATCCCCAATGAGTAAGGGCTTTTGTGATTCTTGTTGATCCAAGTCTAGGAGCAGAGTGGAAATGGAATGAATAGATGAAATGGTAAAGCTATATGAGTTCTCAAGAGGCCTAGCGATACACTCAATAGATTCTTAACTAGAACCACTCTTAGGACTATTGATATCAAGAGTTTCTTGCACCACTAGAGGAGATTTGCATTCAGACTTAGTAGCCACAACACTAGGTGCTTTATACCCAATTCCTTGGCATTGCAAATTGTTTGTAGGTTGTTCTTGTCGACTAAATGTGTTAGGAGATAGTGGGAGTTGATCAACATGAAAGATATACTCACCACATCCCATGTCTTTAACCTTGAACTTTTCTTTGAGCTCTGCTTGTTTTGATGTAGAAGCTTTCAAGGATTCTAGATCCACATATGCTGATGATGGAATTGCTTCTCAATTGGTTGGGATTGTTATTTCAGCTTTTGGCTTCAAAATAATTATAGTATATAAATGGATTAGGATCACCATTAACTGTTATTTCAACTCCATTATGAGGAAACTTAATGCATTGATGGTATGTAGATGGGACTACTCTCATCTCATGAATCCATGGATGTCCTAGCAATATGTTATATGTGAGATCCAGGTCTAGGACTTGACAAACCACATCCTTTGTAACCGGCCCTACTCTATGAGGTAATGTGACTGTGCCTTTGGATGCACACTCTTCATCATCATATGCCTTGATGATAATTTTGTTTGTAGCATTCACAGCTTTATCTGAATATCCCAATTGTATTAATGTGTTCAAAGTACATATATTAAGACTGGCTCCTCCATCTATCAAGACTTGTTTTATTCGATGTTTGTGCAGGAAGGCTTCAATGTGTAAAGGTGCATTATGTGGTTGGCTTATGGATGCGTCATCATCTTCGATGAATGTAAGGGAATGTGGAATGGAAAGGTATCCCACCATGGCTTGAAACTAGTCCACGTTTAGATTAGTGGGGAAAAAAGTTTCTCTCAAAGTTTTATCAAGGATGGCTTTATGTGCAGGGGATATGCATAAAAGCTCAAGGATGGAGATAAGCACGGGTGTCTTCCCTAACTATTCTACTAGGTTGTACTCAGGTTTGGTTGATGAGGAAGTGGTGGTTTTAGTTGGAGCACCTTGAAAAGTGACCTTACCTCGACGAGTTGTGACATTACATTCAGAGGTAGATTCAAAAGAAGGTCCAATGCCTTTTAGGACAACTTTGGCTCTTTGGGTAGAACTTTTAGGTGTTTTGTCCTTTATGATAATAGTAGAAACATAATTGTCCATTGAAATGTGATTAATAGTTGAATCATAGTTATAGGAGGCCTTTGTATAGTTGGCTTGCTCATCTATGGCTTTGGCTTTTCCCTTGTCATGTTTAGGGAATGGTTCCTTAAGCATCTCATTTTATTGATTGGATGAATGTCCTTCGATCTCAATGTCACCTCTATCAATAAGATCTTGTATAATATTCTTCATTCGATGACAATTTCCTGTTTTATGTCCCTTGCTCTTGTGATATTCATAGTACTCATCATCATTCCACCAATTTGGTTTGACCTTTGGCTCATATGGAGGATTATTTGGAATTGTTATTATCTTGTTTGCCACTAGCTTCTTGAAGGCTAACTCAAGTGGTTCTCCCAATGGGGTGCATTTCCTTCGTGGTTTTGAAGTTGCTTGAGTATTCACTTGGTTGTTTGTAGAACTTGCTCCAGAAAGAATGATTTTGGGTCTCACTGTGTTAGCATCAACAACGCCATCATTTACTGTGTTCTTGTCCAAAATCATGGCTTGTCCTTTCCTTTAAAATCTTCTTTGTTTTCTTTTAATATCTTGATGACTCCTTGCTCAATTAAGACCTTCTCTGTTGTTAAGCCTTTCTCAATGACATCCTTGAAAGTGGACAAACAAGATTTCCTCAAGTCATAACCAATGTCTTTGTTGACATTCTGTGTAAACATCTCTACCATTTCTTTTGTGGAATTTCACAAGAGCATCTGCTGGCTAAATTCCTCCATCTTTGTAATAATGATGAAAATGACTCCCCATCCTTTTGCTTGGTGTTGCACAAAGTGGTAACTGATATATCTGTCTCTATGTTATATGAGAAATGTTGTATGAAGGCTTCTGCTAAATCACCCTACAACTTAATTCCAGGTGGAAGTTGGGAGAACCATTCCATAGCTTGTTCACCTAAGCTTTGTGGGAACAATCTCATTAAGTATGTTTCTTCTGCTACTACCTCAATGCAAGATATGAAAAACTGACTTATATGTGCCTTAGGGTCTCCTTTGCCTCTGTACTTATCAAACTTAGGTGTCACGAAATGTGTAGGAAAAGGAGGCATTGGAATGCTTTTGTCAAATGGATAGGGACATATGTCTCTCATTCTGTAAGTTGGCTTTGGTGTATTTATGTCCTCCATTTTCTTTTGTAAGTCCTTTATCTATTGTTCCAAAATGTTCTTAGGTGGAGACCGACTTCTTGGACCATATCCCATGCCTGAGCCATCGGGTGGAGGAGGAGGATACTACATATATGGATGATATTGATCGTAAAGATGTTCATGTGGAGGAGGTCTATAATGATACTACGTATAGGAACCACCTGGTATAGAGTCATAATGAGGAATGGAATATCTGCTTTGCCCATGCTTATCATATTCTACAAGCATGTCATGAGTTTGTTCTTGTGTAGTGCCCCCAAATTTGACATGGGGTTTTCTTGAGTCCAAGTTTTGAGCATGCCTTTGGATATCCAATTGCTTTTGAGGTTGGTCCTTAGCATTGGTATGCGATTGAGTGTATTTATCGACATAAGCCATCCATAAGGGTCTACATAGATGAGTATCATAAGCTTGACCATGTGTATTTGGGACCTTAGGTTTTTGAAACAAATATGATGGTGACTCAGGCATGAAATGTGGTCTTCTACCGCCTCCACTATTAGGTCTCCTTTGATCCATGGTGAGTTGAGTTTCTTGCATAGGTCGATTTTCCATAATTTGAGACATGTCAAAATCATGAGGTATCTTAGCTCCAAATTTTGCCTTCACTTGTAGGAAATATTGTCTATATCTTCTCATGATCTCTTCAACCAATCTATGAAAATGGGGATCTATGATAGAGTCTTCCAATTCTACTAAGTGTACTGAAATGTTGTCAACATTGTCATTTTATGCATCATTGTTGTTTGTATTATCCATGTTCTCAACATTCTAAATGTTCCTATAGATGTCCATGTCAAGTAATGTGGCATGATCAGAATTGAAAAAGATATCGTTGTCGTATTCATAGCCACTCATGTTTGCAGACTCTTGAGCCTCTTGAGCTTCTCTCCTAGATTTTTGGGAATGGGTTTCAACCATGAAATAGGTCTTGACCAAGATGTGTGAGACTAGATGAAAATCGAAAGAGTATGGAAGACCAAAAGTTGGATGGAATGTAAATGAATCTGAGGTGTACTTCGAATGTCCAAAGTGTAAGACCAAGTATGGATGTAGTAGAGTAGGTGTGAGTTCCAAAGAGATGATAGATCTCTTGATTAGGTAAGTTGACCTTGACTCTAAGTAAGACCAAATGAGACCCAAAGGTGATAGACCTTGATGAGGGACCACTTAGCAAAATGTTGTTGTATGTATTGTGTTGACAAAGAAAGATGAGGACAAGCAAGTGACCTTTTGACTCAAGTTTAGACAAATGTGAATGTAATGCAAGGTGTAAAGAAATGATGAACATTGTGAGACCCAAAGATAGGTTGAATTCTAGATGAAAACCCAAAGAAATAGCCTAGGAAGCTCAAGAATTCTGAAACTCATTGTTCTTATTTGCTAGACTGTAGATTTTTCCAATACTGAACAAAGACGTGCCTATATACTTCATTGGCGCGGTTTCTAAAATATGAGTGCAATTTTTCCAATTTGCGAAGTTGTTTGTTGTGATCAAATCTGAATTTGTGACTATTTTTTGTGATAAGAGGACACAATAATGATGAGGACTCTATGTTTGCAAGTGTTTGGACTCAAAATGACTCAAAGAAAGTGTGTTGTTTGATGTAAAAAATGTTTTGCATACACTTTAAGACACAAAAGACGCAATGTTTTGATGTTTGATCTTTGAGTGTTTGAATGTTTAAAAGAAGAAAAGCACAATTCTTAGGGTTGGCTAGGACAATAGTTGTTGATCCCACATGGGGTTTCCCCCGAGGCTACGCTATTCAAAGTGGATACTCAGATGCTTGATCCCACTGGTTCCACCCTTGGCACTCACTTCTCTAGGGTAGCCAAGCACCAGTCCCCATGAAAACTCCCCATGGTGAACTTTATATCTCTGCTAAGAACCGTATGTGTGTGGGCCGCTCTAGAGGCCCGACCTCCTGCCCCAACAACTAGAAGGATTTTGGCTTTCTAAAACAAAAAGGTGCTAGTAAGGGCATCTGTTCGTGTGGCCATACATGTGGCACTTTCAGGTCTGTAAATATAGAAGGCTCCCAGCCGGTAGGGGTTACGCCCTACTATTGATCAAATAAATTTGATCAAACGGTTTTATGGGGAGACATATTGTCGGTATGAACTAATCAGCACACGTTACCCGTGGATTTCACCATGGATACAATTATTTATAGTGGTTCGGAAGAGGTGGTTTTTCCTCGCTACCACTTGGGTCATTCCCTCCTTACTAGTAGTAGTCCTAGTGACCACACGGGGAGGCAGGCCCTCTAAAGATAAACACAAAAGAGCCTATTGCCCAAGACACAAAAGACACTGGTTCAATTTTAGTGCATCAATTGAAGTGTTTGCTAATCTATGAAAACAAGACACACAATGAAGATCAAAAGAAAAACATTGCCAAAATTCTGAAACAAAGATTTGTTTAGTAGTTTTGCAGTAATACCCCTCCTGCAAGCACACAAGTTAGGTAAATATTAGATCCAAAAGACTTTGTGAAATAGGGGCCTTCGACAAGACATTTTTTTTTATAGATTCAAAGATTTGATAGTTCCATGAGTTCTTTTAAATCATAAAAAAATGACCACTAGTAAAATTTCAAGACATTTCCAAAAATGTAAAAAAATCCAAAAAAATTGCTAATTTGCTCCAAAAATTAATTTTTTATGAAAAATCATAAAAATTTCATATAAAATGCAAAATTGATCCAAAAAATATGAATTTTTTACTGGAAACTCCTGATAGCCTTCCAAACCGTCATAAAAACATTCCTGCAAAAATTACAAGTAGTTTGTGAGATATGATCAAAATAATACAAAACTCTAATTTTTAAAGATCCAGTTTTTGAGGAAATATTTTGCATCAAAAGTTAAATCACAAAGAATAGAACCTGTGTATAATTATGAGAGATTTCCAAAACTGTGACAAAATCTAAAAAATCGCTCATTTGCTCTCAAAATTAAGTTTTTATGAAAATGCATAAAATACTCATAGAAAATTGAAATATGCTCCAAAAGTTGTGATTTTTTTACTGAGCATGTTTGATACTTTTCTTGACCACAATTCAAAGCGGTTTGTGAGATTTGATCAAAATAATGATAAACCCTATTTTTTAAATATCCGATTTTTTAGGAAATATTTTGCATCACAATTAAAATCACAAAGAATAGATCTTGTGTATAATTCTGAGAGCTTTCCAAAAATATAAGAAAATCCAAAAACCTTGCTCATTTTCTCTCAAAATTAATTTTTTATGAAAATTCATAAAAAATTCATAGAAAATGCAAATGTGCTCCAAAATTTTTGAATTTTGGATTGAGAGCTCTTGATATTGTCTTCAACCTATCAACAAAATTTGGTGCAAATTTTCCCAGGCGTTTATGAGATCTGATCAAATCTCTCCAAGATCTTGATCTTGTGTCCAAAACCCTAGCTGCACAAGGTTATTCTCCAAATTGTTTTACAAAACAAAAATATAGGGTTATAAAATCTTGCAAAAAAAAACATAGATCTAACAAAAATCCATGTCCCACAGGGCGTGCCAAAATGTTTATGGTAAAAATAAAAACAACAATGTTGAAAGACTAAAATAGATTCAACCACAAAACCCTAGCCTAACAACAACAAAGATCCACCATAACATATGAAGATTACCTAAGACAATGCAAATCAACAAAATTACAAAGATTATACCATCACATGTCCAATAGGGTTTGGATCTCAATCCTTCCTATCTGCATTGATCTTGCTTGATATATTTGCTCTCAGATTTTATGTGTGCACAAGAGCTCAATAAAGAATGGAACTGTGGTTGCAAGTAGGCTTGATCGCATATGAAAGTTCAAATGCTAGAATGCTTGAAGGGGATTAGCTAATTAGGGTTGATAATGAAGGAAGCATCTCCTTATATAGAAGACACTATAAGAAATGGAGGGATAAGATTGAGAGGTGTAATAGATAAATGGTCGGCTAAGATTAGAGGGTAGGTAGAAGAAATAAGAAAATAATGAGAGGGTAGGTAGTGTAGGAATTAAGAGATGAATGACATGTGTCATGGGTAGAAAAGGCTAATGAATTAATTAAATAAATAAAGATTTATTTAATTAATAGAGGAAATGATATCAATTAAATAAATAAAATATTTATTTAATTTAAGAAAGGACAATTTAAATAAATAAAAGTATTTATTTAAATGAGAAATAAGGCTAGAAGAGGATAAATGAATTAATTGAATAAATAAATATTTATTTAATTAATAGAAGAATTAGGCTAAAATAATTAAGTAAATAAAAATATTTATTTAATTAGACATGACAATTTTAGGTGTCTACACATACTACTGTAGAGTATCATTTTATTCTGGGTAGGTTCCCACCGTGGTTTTTCCTTAACCGAGTTTTCCATGCCAAAATCTTGGTGTTATGTGTGTTATTATTGTGCTTATCTTTGTTCTTGCTACAATTGATTAGATATGAAGTTGTGCTTAAATTGTTAGATCTGGTGAAAATTGATTCACCCCCCCTCTCAGTTTTCCTCAATTGTTGTTGCCAACAATTGGTATCAAAGCTAGATCCTCTGGAAGAAGCTTGACCGCTTGAGGTGATCCGAGATGACAACCTATGTTTTCAAGAAAGAGAGTCCAAGATTTGATGGAAGCAAATTACACTGTATGGAAGGATCGGATGGAGTGTCATTTGAAGTTTCTTGGAGATTATTATTGGAAGATTACAAAGAATACCTACAATGTTCCTCAAAATGGTTTGGTTACTGCAAATGAGATCAAAGATGTTGAACATAACATAAGAGCTAAAGAAGCATTATTGAGTGCCTTGACCGATTCAGAGATGACTAATGTGATGGGATTGCAAATTTCACATGAGATTTGGAAAAAGTTAGAGACCTTTTATGAAGCAGATAAACATGTCAAAGTTGCTAAACTATAGAGTTTGAGAGGAACATATCATATTTTATGGCTAAAGTGAATGAAACTTTCATGAACATCAGATGTGCTGGTGGAACTCTTGAAGAAGATGAGATTGTGGCCAAAGTGTTGAGATCCTTGACTCCTACTTATAAACCTAAAGTTTTTGCTATTGATGAGATCCAAACTGTGACCACTATGACAAGAGACATGCTGGTTGGTAAACTTGCTTCTTTTGAGTTGAGTGAATTTGGAGAACCACATGGTAAATCTAAGACTACATTTAAAGCCTTT
This sequence comes from Cryptomeria japonica, assembly GCF_030272615.1. Lineage (NCBI taxonomy): Eukaryota > Viridiplantae > Streptophyta > Pinopsida > Cupressales > Cupressaceae > Cryptomeria > Cryptomeria japonica. Next base: position 972,718,821 of record NC_081407.1, read on the forward strand.
GTATCCGGGAAGAAGAAGTATTATCCGAGAGAGAGTTCATCCAGGGTTTCCAGATATGAAAAAGAAATGAGAGAGATGGAAGAACAGGAAAGAGAGTTGGAAGATCTTGAAGCACTTATTGCTCGAACATTGCCTAAGGGAGCCGGTAAGTATGATGGGAAATTACCTTTAAAATGTTTCTCTTGTAATAAGATAGGACATTTTGCCTCTAGGTGTCCTGAAAGAATGTCAAATTATGATAACCATGATATATTTGATAGGCATGATAGATATGAGAAGCATAATAAGTATGATAAGTCCTATAAGACTAACCAAAAGTACAAATATTAGAAGAAATGTTATTATGCTACTGATGAAGGTTTGATAGGTGAAGAGTCAGAGAATGGGAATTCAGAAGATGACTTTGTATTTATTTCTATCAAGGAAGATAATCCGATACCAGTGAATTCTACAAGTTTAATGATTGAGGAGAAAGATTTTGGCTGCTAATATTGAAGAGAAATATGAGTGGGTAATTGATAGTGGTTGTTCACATCATATGACAAGTGATAAAATTAAATTTGTGAATATGGAGAAGTATGATGATGGTATAGTAAGATTTGGAGATGATAAAGCTTGTGTAATTCATGGTAGAGGTTCTATTTCTCTTGATGGTAAGCATAATACTGATGATGTCTTGTATGTTGAAGGTTTGAAGCATAATTTTTTGAGTGTTGGACAGATGGTTGATAAGGGATATGATTTGCAATTCAAGAATGGTAAATGCAAGATTTTGAATGCCTTCAGTATAGAGATTGCATCAGGAACTATGACTAAAGGTAATATATTTCATTTGAATGCTGGTGAGAGAAGTTGTTTGATTTCTTAGATAGATGAAAGCTAGTTGTGGTATAGAAGGATGTGTCATGTTAATTTTAACTGCATGATTAAGATAAGTTCTGCTCAAGCTATTAGAGATTTGCCTAAGATTGTGAAACCTGATGAATACTAAGAGGGGGGCATGAATTAGTATACCAAAAAATACTGAACTTAAACACTTTAACAGTCTAGCAGTAAACCGGTATAATAGTTTAACTAACAAACCGGTTAACACAAATGCAAACCAAACAGCAAGGCATTCACCCACAGAAGCACAATCATCATAACACAAGATTTTGACGTGGAAATGCAAATGGGAAAAACCACGGTGAGATGAAACTCACAAGTAACTATCTGCAAAATAGTAACCAGACCGGTTAAGGTCAGACCGGTTAAGGTCATACAATGTTCTTTACCAGAACAGATCCTGTTAGGAATCTAAATCTCTGTTAGGAGATAAGTCCGATTAAAGACTACCTTGTGAGAGGATTTCAGATCCACAAATGTGAATCACCTTGTTAGAGTATTTACAAAGGATTTTCTGGGCCTACCCGGTTAAGGGTTTCTGACTTGTCAAAGATGTGAGTAATCAACAAGTAAATGATCTAGCAAATAGCACAGTCTGCTTGGTTAGATCCATGATAGCTTATTGCTAATGCATTTCAGCATTACTTCAGTCTTCAGCAAATCCACACTCTGTTACAACACACAGACTTGATCTTCTCTATTAAGATCGCACATACAAAAACTCATCAACCACCAAAAACCCTAACAGCTACACACCCTAAAACCCTAGACATGATGTCCTTAAAAAGGAATTTGATTTCATGTCGGTCCAATAGGATTACATTACAAGTTCCTAGGTTCAGTGTACCTAGACACATTTGGTAACATGATACAAAATCATCGTCAAAGTGTCGGTGGATGGTAACTCATCACAAAAATATACTAGTTTATACAACTTTACCGATTACCGGTTGATGACTCAAAGTAATACTGGTTTAATTATTACCGGTTGACAAAAATGAAGACTGGGAAAATGATAACTTCTGCTTTTAGTTCCTTTTCTCTGTTCCGCTTGAGATCCTTGAACCGCTTGAGGTCTTCATGCTGCTTGAGATCAGTAAACACTTTCTGCAAAACACCGATAGTCTAAAGACTACAACATAATACCGGTTGAGCATAGTTCATACATTCAAAAAGTGATCTCAAAGAAAGTGTGTGTCCATCAATGACAATCACAACATAAACATAAAAAAATGCCAACAATCTCCCCCTTTGGCATTGATGGCAACACTTAGGAAAATTTTGACATCTAAGTGTTTTACAACAAAATAATGCCATAATCAAAATTAGTCCTCCTAAGCATATACACTATCCCTTTGCAGAAAATGCAATGTATACTACTTCCTTACAGAGATAAACATGAGAGTATACATAGCATGCATCAAAATTTTAAATACCAGAATATTTCTCCCCCTTTGCCAACAATGATAAAATACAACTGAATAACCCCTGTTTCTATTAGCTGAATAAATGTTTATAACAATAAAGAGTGAAACTTGTCAAAAATAGATTTAAAGTCCTGCATAAATTGCTTCATGGATAAGGACCATGACTCAAGCAATGAGGTAGCAACCTCACTCTCCGTTTGCATTTGGGATACATGTTCCTCCATGGCATCCAAGGTACTCATCTTTTGAGTAACCGTCAAGGCATCCAGATTGAGATAGCATTTCTGAAGTATTTGCAGTCTTCGTAGTAGAACCAATTGTAGTTCCTGCAAATCCTTGGTTTGGTTGCTGATCTCCAAATCAATTCTTGCAACCTGAAGTTGAAACCGGTGAACGGTTTGCCCATAAGCGGTAATTGAATCATATAGCATCTTGAAGGTGCTTATGAACATCTGCAAATTAGTTTGTAGTTTGTCTTTCTAAGCAAGCACATCATCACAGAATAGATGGGGTTGACATATCTTGCTAAGTAGTAGATTCCCCTCATCCAGAACATCTTTAATGTTCTTCTATGCCTTCTGCAAATTGGACCAGAGCTCATTTAACTTTTTCACCAAGGCAATGTCCAAAGCCCTTTTATGCTTCTTTTTGGCATTAGCTTTAGCAACCTCTTCCAGGATTTGTACCTAGTCCTCCACAACTGTGCATAAGAGTTTTAGTTGGGCCAGAGAGGAATTGATACTAGGGAGGTTGGTACCGGGTATCAAACCAGTAAGAGTGTCCACCGCAGCTTGGATCACGTCTTGCTCCTTCTTCCTCATCACCTCCAGGCGTTCTTGAGCAAGCTTAATGCTTTGCAGTAGCTCCGATTCATTTGCAAATTGGAGGTCAATGGGACTGGTAATATCAGCCAGTTTGGCTTGACTATCGGTTGCCTTTGGGGTCTCCACTTGAGTGCTCTGTGTCGCTACCTCCTTCTCTTTAGCCCTTAGCTTGTCCTCTTTTGCCTGCTTTTTCTCCTCTTCTTTTCTCTTCTTCCTTCTTCTCCTCTTCTTTCCGCTTCTCTTTGTCTTCATACTTCTTCTTCTTCTCCTCTTCTTGCTTCCTCTTCTCCTCTTCCTTTCTCTTCTCCTCTTCCTTTTTCTTCTCCTCTTCCTATATCTTTTCTTCTTCCTTCCATTTCTCTTCTTCTTTCTTTTCCGCTTCCTTCTTCTTCTTCTCCTCCTCTTGTCTATTATTCTCCTCTTCTTTTCTCTTATCGTCTTCATGTTTCCTCTTTTCTTCTTCTTCTCTTTTCCTCTTCCTGTTTCTTCTTTTCTTCTTCTTCTGCCTATTTCTTCTTTTCTTCTTCATGTTGCTTCTTCTCTTCATCTACCTATTTTTCCTATCCTATTGTTTCTATTGATGTACCTGGAGTAACATCTTCACCATTCAAGGCATCAACATCAATGGGTTCCATTTGATCAGTGACCGATACTCCTTCACTGTCATACGCCTCATCTGGTTTATTGATTTCTGATTCTTGCTTAGCTTTCTTGTTGGCTTCTGCCACTTGGTGCAACTTTAGAGCAGATTGAGCAAGGGAGTGGGTATCTTTTACCACTTCCAGGACTTTTCCTTCTAGCAACAAGAGTCTCCTTCTTCTCATGAAGAAGAGGCCCTTATATCTTTCCACCACTTCATAAAGTTCAGATTTGGGAACGCCAGGAAAGTATTGTGCAAATACTTCCTCTCTTATTTCTTGTTCCTTCTCTATGGCAATGTGCCATTAGTTATCTAAAGAATTATATAAAGAATCAGGTGTCTCAGATTTAATTTCTGATGGCCACTGGTCATTAATACATAAATATTTAATGATTTCCTGTTCAACTTCTTCCTTTTCATCATCATTAAAATCATCAAAGTACTCTTTCAAATCACCAAGCACTTTTCTTCTAATATTCTTAATAGTTCTTTGACAATGTGTCAAAGGTTTGTAGGAGGAAATATCAATATTTACCAGTGTAGATGTTGTCGGTTCATTGCTAGTTTCTTTGTCTTTTTCCTCATTTGCCTAGTCTTCTTAGGCTGTTCTTCAGACACAGTTTCCTCTGAGTCTGGTGTGTTGCTTTTTGTTTTCTGCTTTCTCTCAAAGACTTTGGCAGGTGCAACTTCTGGTTTCTTCTTTGCTGGTGACCGCTTGGTCACTTTGGGACTTGCTGCAGTAACCAGTGCCGATACTGAAGGCACTGCCTTTCCCTTCTTTACTGAAGGTTCTTCAACTAGTGTAACCCTTTCCAAATAGGTGCCAATTCTCTTTGCCTTTGGGTCACAGGGCGAGGCGAGTAGGGTAGAGGCATACCCATCTAGCATGTCATACATTACCTCATATCCCATCAGTTCCACTTCTTCCTATCTAGGCTCAACCGCCTCCATTATGCACTCATCAACTTTGATGGTGAAGCAGATGTCATCTTCATATTTCTTGACAATATCACCTGATATTCTCACTCTTTGGCTCATTTTGCATCTGAACTCATCAAAGTATTTGTTCAAAACTTCTGGATAACTAGTTCCAACCACTTGAAGGCTTTCCTTGATTTTCTTTGTAACCAGTTGGTCGGTAGACCACTGAATATCTCTGACTTCTAGGAAGTAACCTTGGAAGTAGAAGAACAACCCAACCAATAGTTGTCCAAACTTAAATCTCAAGGCATTGTCCTGTTTAATTGACTTCAGGTTCACCAGAAGTTGCCTTTGCATACAGGTGCATAAATCAAATGATGCATCTTCCATGATCATCCTGTAGGCAGCATTTACAGCTGCATCAGAGACAAAGTTGATCCTACTAGCATAAAATGTCCGGTAACCTATTACCATGCAGGCATATTTGATTAGATCATCCTTGATGGGATTGATGGTCATTCACCGTTGGTCGCTCACAAAACCCGTGAGCTTGGTCATTTCGGTCTTGCTGATCTTCCTTAGGGATGGCACTTCACCGACGTTACAAAAATCGGCAATGACATGAATAGCTTCCGGTGTGATGTCATGTGTTCATTCTAGGTACATTTTGTCACCGTGCACTCTGCTCAGAATGATACAGATATGATCATCTAAAAACTCTTCAAGGAAATAGACCGCATTGTGAAGCTTCTTCTTTTCCAAGACGTTGAATTCCAGTTTGATCTTCTTTTCCTTTCTGCAAAATAAGCTTAACTAAGAATGGATCATTAGAGATCCTAGATCTTCAATTTTACAATCAATATAATCTGAAATACCTTCCTCCACTATAACGCCAGTGGGTATTTGAGATAGGGAATTATATTTTGCCTTCCGTTGGATGAAGTCTACTAAATCAACGGGTGCACTAGAACTAGAGTGTGATGTGGAAGCCATGATAAACACAAAAATTCAAAAAATACCTTCGAAAATCAAAATTTAGGGCTTGCAATTTTTACTTCGCCACACCCTCCTTCAGTTATTGAAATACCGCTTTGTGTTCTACACTTGACCGACTGATATTAGCTTCTGATTCTTCTTCAAGGTTTTGAAAATTCTTTGAATCGCAATCCAAATCACTTTTCATCGCTCAACACTTGAAAAATTCTTCGCTCGAGAACTAATAAGTGAAAAATAACTTAAAAAATCCTTTTAAACAAGTTCTTCACCTACCATAATAAATGCTCCACTATTTGGGCATAAACCCTAATTTGCCTTCTACCATTTCCTATCTTCTTCTAGTTGATAGGTATCACATACCGATTAAGGTCTTTTACCGGTGTAAACCAAGGGTTCGAAACATTTCACCATTTGCTCCCCCTAAGCTTTTCTGATGCTTAGTTTGCTGGTTCAGTGACTTCCACACTAGGTGCAGAAATGGGTTCTTCTTGAGAAACTTCTTCTGGCTTCTTCTTCCAAGTTTTCTTCATATCCACTTGAATAGTTTCAACATCAATATTTCCTTCCGGAGTGACCGGTATATCATCCAATATATTCTTTCTCATCCTGCAGAATCTTGTTGTATGACCTGGTTTGTTGCAATGATAGCAAACCATTCCAAGTGCTCTCCAAAGTCCATTGTTCATGTTTCCAGTCTTCCTTTTGCATGTTGCAGTAGTGTGACCACTACCATGACAGATCAAATAGGTTTCTCTCCATCCGGTTGCCGCTTGATAGCCATGACTTCCTGACTAATGATTATAGGTATTAAACTGGTTTGGATTTTGGTTCTCAGAGGGTTCGGGAAAGACTCCTTGACTCCTTTGAGGATACCTTCCAGTGTTGTGCATGATAGACCTTCATTCAAATGCTCTATGCCCAAACTTTTTGCATGCATAACAATTACCATTGAATCTATTGGGTCTAGGCTTATCGTTTAGAAAATAAGGAAAATTGTTGTAAGCCTTACTTCTACATACATTAGCAGTGTGTCCTTCCTTGAGACAATTAAAGCAAACAGGTTTGAACTTTTGCTTACCTTTATCCTTTTCTTTGATTCTCCATCTTTTGTTCCAGAGGTCTCACCTTCCTCATATTCAGAGAAACCAAGTCCATTGGTATTCTTTACCGGTTTAGCTAATTCAAGCTTTTGCTCTAGCTTAACAGAGCTCTTATTGAATTTGGCAAGTATTTCCTTTGACTCAGTGAGTTCTTTGGAAATAGCAGCATTGGATTCCTTTAAGGTTGCATTCTCAGAAATAGCCATGTGTATTTCACCTTGCATTTCTTCCTTTTCCACTTTACTTTCATGAAGATGAGCGGTAAGTGCACTGATCTCTTGCTTCAGCTTGGAGATCTCATGATCTTTGTCTTTTACCAGATCTTCAGCTTTCCTTCGGTTCTCAATCTCTTGACACATTCTAATAGTTAGTCCTTCAAGTTCCCTTCTTAGGTTGGCATTGGACTCATTTAGTTTTTCAACTTCTTGAACTAGGGATTCCATGTCCGCTTCATCAGAAGAACTGTTTTCAATAAGCTCCATCAGTTTTTCAGCATGCTCTCTTCTTTTTGCCTGAGAGGCCTTATATTTGACTTTAAGTTCATCATAGGCTTGCTCAGTCTGAGTGAGCCGATGATTAAGTTCCCTCACAGTGTATTCCCCCATATCTCTTTCCAAGTGGTTAGACTTATAAAAAGGTTGGCTCTGATACCAATTGATGAATACTAAGAGGGGGGGCTGAATTAGTATACCAAAAAATACTGAACTCAAACACTTTAACAGTCTAGCAGTAAACCGGTATAACAATTTAACTAACAAACCTATTAACATAAATGCAAACCAAACAGCAAGTAAGGCATTCACCCACAGAAGAACAACCACCATAACACAAGAGATTTTGATGTGGAAACCCAAATGGGAAAAACCACGGTGAGATGAAACTCACAAGTAACTATCTGTAGAATAGTAACCAGACTGGTTAAGTTCATACAATGTTCTTTACGAGAACAGATCCTATTAGGAATCTCAATCTCTGTTAGGAGATAAGTCTGATTAAAGACTACCTTGTGAGAGGATTTCAGATCCACAGATGTGAATCACCTTGTTAGAGGATTTACAAAGGCTTTTCTAGGCCTACCCGGTTAAGGGTTTTCGACTTGTCCAAGATGTGAGTAATCAACAAGTAAATGATCTAGCAAATAGCACAGTCTACTTGGTTATATCCATGATAGCTTATTGCTAATGCATTTCAGCATTACTTTAGTCTTCAATAAATCCACACTCTGTTACAACACACAGACTTGATCTTCTCTATTAAGATCACACATACAAAAACTCATTAACCACCAAAAACCCTAACAGCTACACACCCTAAAATCCTAGACATGATGTCCTTAAAAATGAATCTGATTTGATGTCGGTCCAATAGGATTACATTGCAAGTTCCTAGGTTCAGTGTATCTAGACACATTTGGTAACACGACACAAAATCATCGTCAAAGTGTCAGTGGATGTTAACTCATCACAAAAATATACCGGTTTATACAACTTTACCGATTACCGGTTGATGACTTAGAGTAATACCGGTTTAATTATTACCAGTTGACAAAAATGAAGACTGGGAAAATGATAACTGCCATTTTTAGTTCCTTTGCTCCATTCCACTTGAGATCCTCAAACCGCTTGAGGTCTTCATGCCGCTTGAGATCGGTAAACACTTTCTGCAAAACACTGATAGTCTAAAGACTACAACATAATACCAGTCTAGAACAAATACCGGTTGAGCATAATTCATACATTCAAATAGTGATCTCAAAGCAAGTGTGTGTCCATCAATGACAATCACAACATAAACATAAAAAATGCCAACAAAACCTTCTAATCCGGTATGTAAAGAATGTCAGTTGAGAAAGCAAACAAGAATCTTATTCAAAAGTAAGAAGTATACATCTAATGGATTATTAGATCTTGTGCATACTGATTTATGTGGTTCTATAAGAGTGAGAAGTGTGTAGGGTGATAGATATTTCATGTTGTTGATTGATGACTATTATAGAATGATGTGGGTTACTTTTCTAAGGGAGAAATCACAAGTGTTGGATATTGTTGCTCCTAGGATATGTTGTTATCATTGATGTCAATATATTCATGTGATTTGGTGTTGCAGAGTGTTGTTTGGTGTTTCGATGATTGCATTGAGTTGATATGGTTGGTTTATCTATTTGGTGATCCAAAAGTTTACTTGATCATATTAATTGATCCAGTTTGTAGTTCAGTATTTTTGTTTTGTGGTTGGTAGAGTTTGGTATTTAATCTGATGAGCTCTAGTATGATCATATTTTTGGTTGCAGATTTGGGAAAATGTTTTGGATGTTCATGTGTATCTTCAATTCAGATGGTTCGTGATTTGGTGCTCCACAAGCTATCTTTCTAGTCCAAATTGCTAATGTTTAGTGTTCCTGAGAGTTAGAGTGTTGATCGATGAAGAATTGAATAAGTGGTGTTGGTGCAGCTATTGTAGATGCTTCTAATGTTCTTTTTGATGTTTCCTAATTGTGTCCTATTTATTTTGGTGGTCCACATTGATCCTTGTGTGCGTTCTTGGTGATTTCGCTAATCCAGTGATATTCTTTGTGTTATGTAGTATTCTTGGTGGTGTAGCGTGCTGCGGTTGAAATTGGGCATAAATACGGTGGTGATGCATGTTTGGAGATTTGGTTTAGGTCCATGATATGTCATATATATCATTATATTGGTTCGGTGGTTGATTTATGTATCATGTGATGTAATTTTGTAATTAAGGGTTGAGGGTTATGCTGACCTTGTAGTTCAAGGTTGATATATTGTATAAATAGGTGGTATAGTCATGTAATTTTGGTGTCGATGTTATGTCTATATTATCAGAGAGTTTTGTATGTGTGCATAAGAGAATTTATCCTTTGGTGTGGTGTATTGAGTAGAGATTGTTGTAGGGCAGACAAATGTGCTTAACTAAAACTTTCATGAAGCGTAAGGAGATGCTATATTTGTAGTTCATGTAATTCGGATTGTAGTTCGATCATTATTGTAAGGTAGTGAGCCTTCCCTGAGGGTTGGAGCCTTCTGGGCCATCTTATTTTGAGAAATGAGCTCTAGGAAGTGTGCTTGAATGCATGTGCATTCCCCATTGTAATATTTACACAAACTACTACAAAGTATCATCTTATTATGGGTAGTTTCCCACCGTGGTTTTTCCTTTAACCGGGTTTTTTCGCATCAAAAAATTGGTGTTATGTGTGTTGGTGTAATTGTGTTTATCTTTATTCTTGCTGCTATTGTTCAGATCTGAGATTGTGCTTAATTTGTTAAATCCAGTGAAAACCGATTCACCCCCCCTCTTAGTTTTCCTTCTTTGTTGCTGCTAACAAGGAGCACTAGAGAAATTAAAGATATTCAAAGCTAAGGTGGAGACAAAGACATGATTGAAGCTAAAATGTCTGAGATCGAATAGAGGAGGAGAATTCACATATGGTGAGTTTGATTTATTTTATGAAAAAAATGGAATTGGAAGTCAGTTATCTACTCCTAGAAAACCTCAGTAGAATGGAGTTGTTGAAAGGAAGAACAAAACTATTTTGGATGCTACTAGGAATATGTTGATTGAAGGGAACATTCTGAAGATCTTTTGGAGAGAAGCTCTTAGCATTTCTGTATACACATTCATCTAGGTGCATATAAAAGGAGATTTCGGTAGCTCTTTATGAGTTATGGTTTGGTCATGTTCCTACAGTTAGATATTTCAAAATTTTTGGAAGCAAATGTTATATCAAAAGAGATGAGGGTAAAGGAAAATTTGATGCAAGATGTGATGAAGGAATCTTCATGGGTTATTCTACTAAGAGAAAGACCTACCGATATTACAATAAGAGGTTGCAAAAGATAGTGGAAAGTGCAAATGTGAAGGTTGGTGAATGTCATGGAAAGAAGATCAGAGCATGTGGATATGAGCTTGATGATCAGGATGTTATTTCAAAGAAAGTGCATATAAAGAGCCCAAAACATAATGATCCGGTAGAGACAGTTAATCCAAAAATTGTTGTTGCTAGTGAATAAGTTCAAGAACTTGAGAATCTGGATAATCAGAAGACTTTGAGGTATGTGAGATTAAATCATTTATAGAATCAGATTATTGGTGATAAAAATAAAGGTGTGATGACTAGGAGAAGGATTGTTGCTGAAGAGATATGTTTGATTTCCAAGATTGAACATAAAGATGTTGTTGAAGCTTGTAAAGATGAGAATTGGATAAAAGCTATATAAGAAGAGTTGAATCAGATTGAGAAGAACAATACATGAGAACTTGCTCCAAGGCAAAAAGATAAGAATGTGATTTGTACAAAATGGGTATTCTGAAATAAATTGAATGAAGCTAGTAAAGTGGTTAGAAACAAAGAAAGACTGGTATGTAAGGAATATTCATAGATGAAAGGAATTGATTATGAGGATACCTTTGCTCCGGTAGCTAGAATCAAAGTTGTTAGATTACTTCTTCCATATGTTGATTATAAGAATTTCAAAGTATATCAGATGGATGTGAAGTCAGCCTCTTTGAGTGGTGATTTAGAAAAGGAAGTCTACATTGAGCAACCAGATGTGTTTTCATTATCAGATAAAGGAGACATGGTATGCAGATTGAAGAAAACATTGTATGGACTTAAAGAAGCCCCTAGATCTTGGTATGCTAGATTGGACATGTATTTGATAAAGTTGGGATTCTATAAAGGCACTACTGATAGTAATTTATACTTTAAGGTTGATAATGATAACATTTTGATTGTTGAAGTTTTTGTTGATGATATTATTTTTGGAGGAGATGATTATTTGAGTATGAGGTTTGCTGATGATATGCAAAAATAGTTTGAGATATCTATGATAGGTGAGATGAAATTTTTTTTAGGATTCCAGATTACATAGATTGATAAAGGCATTTTCATTTCTCAATCTAAGTATGTGAAGGAATTGTTGAAGAATTTTGGGTTAGATAACTCCAAACCTATTAGAACTCCTATGGGTTAGATATCTCTGAAAGTTAATCAGACCTTGCATAGATCTATGGCTAGTGGACTTCTATACTTGACTTAGACTAGACCAAATATTATGCATGCTATTTGTCTTTGTGCAAGATTTCAAGCTGATCCTAAAGAAAGTCATGTCACTACTGTGAAGAGGATATTCAGATACTTGAAGGGGACAGTTGCCTATGGTTTGTGGTATGCAAAGAATGTTGATTTCATGTTATGTGCTTATACTAATGTTGATTGGGCAGCTGATGTTGATGACCAGAAGAGTACGTCCAGTGGTGCATTTTTTTTGGGAAAGAAGTTGGTTTCTTGGGCAAGGAAGAAGCAAGATGCTATTTCTCTATCTACAGTAAAATTTGAATACATTGCTGCTACTAGCAACTATACTCAGGTAGTTTGGATGAAGTAGATGTTGAAGGACATTAGAGTTGTCTATGATGAGCCTACTATTATATATTGTGATAATTCAAGTGCTATTAATATTTCCAAGAATATAGTACTACAATCTAAAACAAAGCATATATCAAGCATCATTTCTTGAGGGAGAGAGTCAGTGAGGAAGAATTCAAATGGGACTATGTATCTACAAAGGATCAGATTGCAGATATTTTTACTAAGCCTTTGCCTGCAGATAAATTTGTATATCTAAGAGATAAGTTAGGGGTCTCTACCCCTCCCAAGGAGAACTAGATACATTGAGATGCATCAATCCAGTGGACTTCATAGTCTTATCTTCTTATCCAGATTGATGAGTAGGTACTACTACTCAACAGAAGTATTCAGTGTGTGGTTCAGTGGTTTGTGTTTGGGGGAGAGAATCATAATTTGCATATTCTTAGAGGGATATATTTTCCTTTCAGAGCCTTTTTGCATTGATATCAAAGAGGGAGAGAAGCATGTGAAAAAATGCCTTATCTTGGAAGCTTTATGTGCATGATCTCAGGGGGAGATTGCTGGTATTGATCTCTTTCTTTGCATTGATTGTTTTTCACATCCATATGTTTCCATCAATGCTTAAGAGGGATATTTTTGGATATTGTTGTTGTTAGGATATGTTGTCATTGATGTCAACATATTCTTGTGTTTTGATATTATAGAGAATTGGTTTGGTTGTTTCAGTTGGTATGGTGCAGATGGGCTTGTGTGGATTTGTGATTTCAGTAATGAAGTATTTCTAATTGATTCATTCCTAGTTTCATGATGCTATGTGGTGAATTGATCGAGTTATGAATTTTGGTATGAAGATTGGTTTTTTAGTGTTCAGTTTTGCAATGTTCTAGTATTTGATCCGTTGTGCTCCAGAATGTTTATATCTTGAGTTGGAAGTTTGGGTGAGTGTTTGGGATGTTCATGTGTAACTTCAAGTCAGATGGTTCATGATATGGTGATCCGTAAGTTATATTTCTAGTCCCAGTTGTTGTTGTTCAATGTTCTTGAGTATTAATGTGTTGATCAATGAAGAATTGATTAAGTGGTGTTGGTGCAGCTATTGCGGATGGTTCTAACATTCTTGTTGGTGTTTCCTAATCGTATCCTCTTTTTTTTTCTAGTCTACATTGATCATTGTGTGTGTTATTGAGGACCTTATGGGTCCAATAATACATTTGGTCTCAAATTTTGATGGAGGTTTCCGATGGACAAGGCTTTTTGTGATCAAATGTGATTTTAAAAAAAAAATGCCCGATAACGTTGAAATGTCGATGATGAAGCTGATGATGTTTTTCGATGAAACCCATGTTAGTCTAAATTCTGATGACCAGAGGCATTATTAAAATAAAAAAAAAGTACAGGTTCATTTGGAAACCATGGGTGATGAATTGAATTAACTCTCAACTTCCTCTGCCTCTGCCAATTCCTTTGTTTCTTTTGCCTCTTCCTTTGCCTCTACCTCTACAAATCAGGCTCAACATGTCCTTTGCCTCTTCCTTTGGCTCTGTAAATTGGGTTGTCTAGCAGGTGATATCGAAGGATTAATTATGTAGTCTGTAGGGTATCGAACTATTGGAGATGAAAAAATTCTTGTAGATTTTCCATGCCTATAAATTCCCGTGGACTTGTAGGTTGTGTGTTTGAATCATCTAAAGTTGGTTGTAGACAAGTTCATTTCAGAGTGTGTGTGTCTCATAAATTTGAGCTTGTCATCCTACCAGTATTTTCTCATTTATCTATTTTTCTTAACTTTCCTAATGTTGCAGTTCCTAGTTATTGAGAAGTCTTCTGATTATCGATTATGTTAGATAAAGGCTAAAATTATTGTATAAAAATTAAAAAATAAGTAAACCCTATTTACTATACCAGAATCAATCTGCTTGCTTGCTTGCTTATGAATGTTTTCCATTTGTTTGCTTGTAAATGAATGTTTATAAACTAGTGATTGTATGAATTAGAAATATGATTCCATAATGAAACTTGCTTTGGAAATACTTGATTCAAATATATAAAATCAATAAAAGACTAGTGTCTTGATTCCTTACTGGTTTCATATCATTTCAAATGAAAAATCCTACGTTTAACATTAGAGACGGTTTTAATAACTTGTTAATGTAACAAGACCATCATCTCAAAGGATTCCATATGAATTGAAATTAAAATTTGACATCTAGTTAGTCTTACTAAACTTAACTTTACTTTGAAAGACCAATAAGACAATTCGATGTTTTCCAACCAATCCTTCAAACTGATATTCAAACTGAAAATCAATCTTAATTACAACAACATAAGATTGCACAATGAAACAACCTATGCAAATAGATTTAACCAAGGAACTGATCAATCCATTGAAAAGATAGATACCATCATGAATGAGAAACACTTGAATCTTTATATTGAAAATAAAATACTTAAACCAGTTGATTTTAGTGCATATCCTCCATCAACTTGGTACTTCTAGACAACGAGTTCATAAGAAAATGCATAAAGATTGTCTTGATAAAACAACTACAAATTTGTGATATCTGTCTCTCCTAAAATATCCTCCACATATAGATGAGGATTCGGTTTGAAAAATGAAAGGTCATACCCTTTCATTAAACTAAAATTAACAAAAAACTAACTAGAAACTAACTACATAAAAACTATTCTAACAAACTAAAACTATAAAATACAAAGTGACATCTTTAAACATCTTTTGATATCTATGGCTGGTCTCTAAGCATCTGATCGCACTTCTGAATGTGCTTCAAATATCCCTCTGATTTGTAGGTTTCTGCATTGTAGATAATATCTCTGACCACAATCTCTAAAGTGATGAAGTTTTCCATTTGCTTGATTGTGTCTGTCATGTCAAGTACATCAGATCAGACAATGTTAAGGGAAGCATTGAGAAGACTTTGGCACTCCACAATCCATTTATCCTTATCCTTAATCTGTCCATTTTGATCTTCAATTTCTGGAAAACCATGTTGTACTATTTCCTTACATTCACTAAATTCATTTTGTAATTTTGTGTCAAATTCTTCATGCTTTGTCAATAGCTTTTGTATTCCTTTAATGACTTCAGCATCTATATTGGTCATTGTATTATCATTCAACAAAGTTCCTAGTCTGTTATAAATCTGGTTGTGAGATATTGCATTATCCATATTCTTTTGATAAACAACCCATAAATCTTCAAGGAAACCCTGCAATTTTTCAAATCTCTTAGTCAATACAACAGAGGCTATGGCAGCCCTCACACTCTGCATTTGCCTTTTCAACTTTTTATTTTCCAATTGCACTTCCTCACATTTCTTTTTCCACTAAGACCGATCATGGATTTGTGGCATAGGCTGTCCTCCTCTTTTTAGCAATTCTTCATATAATCCCTTGTACTGATCTCTTTCTTTGATCACTTTGACCAATTGTTCTTTATTAAATTCTGAAATATCAATACCATATCAGTAGTAACAATGGGATCTACTTCACCAACTTTCAATTTCATCATGTGACCAAAGGCTTTACCCACATCAATGATTTTTGGTGTCTTATTTGGAGGGTAAAGAGCCCATAAAAGAAAAGCATCTTCATTTTGATCAAATCTAGAGCTAACATACATATCATTTACCCCCTAAATATACAATTTAAAATCCTTATTCTCATAATGTAACATGCTATAAAAAATAAATGATGCACTCATGTCCCATCCTGGAAAGATGATGATGCCTGCTTCACTAAGAAGTTGTCTTCCCCTTCAAGGGGTTATGGTGGTAAATTCTAATCTGATTTCTTCCTTTAGTTTCCCCAACAATTCTGATTCTTTTTCAAGGGTTACATTAGGGATAGAGTCTCTTAGTTTTTTCCCTTTGAAATTATATAAAAATGATTTAAATTCTTTTGACTTATTAAAAATATCATCAAACACAAAGGGGGAATACTCATCGTATCTTGCATCACTATGGATGTTCATCCTAGCAATAATTTTCTCTTGCAAGTCTGGCTCTTCTGTTGTGTTTGGTGCTTGATGCCTAGATACCACCTCAACTTCTTTGGACTTGCCTTCACTCTCTTCTTCTTCAGTTTCCACTTCTTGCAATCTCTTTTTCTTTTCTTCCAATTTCTTTTTTAATTCATCAATGGCCGTCTGGGCCTCTTCCTCCTCCATGTTTCTAAACATGTCATCTGCTTCCAAGTAAACATGAATATAATCTCCCAAATTTTGACTTTTCTTGCAATTATGAATATATCCCTTAGGGTCATAATTGACCCTAGTAGCATATTTCAACAAATTTTATTCTTCAACCAGTTTCCTATCAATGACTTCATAAGCCTTTGTTGATACAATGGTAAAATCCCCAAAACTAAGAGTCTTAGGTAGAAAAGTCTACTTATGTATACGTCCAAAATGTTTGGCATTCAAAACACTTAACTATCTCACAATCTCCAGATAAGTAATTCTGTCTGGTACAAGTTTTGGCAATAGATATGGGGTTCCTTCAAAACCATAAATCCCGAAGCAAGTAAAATCCTTGTGAACAAACCAATCACCCCAGTTGTGATTGACAATACCTCTTTCATAAAAAACAATAGGTCTAAGAAATCTTTTAACTTCAGTGCAAATAGATCCTTCACACAAGACACCATACATCTGGTAAAATGGCTTTACTATTAGCTCTTCAAACTTGATGTAGTTTGATTTCACATATTGTGAATCCCAAACTGATGTCCACATTTGTACTGGTTGTTCTTTACCTACTTTGTCCACTGTGTTCAATTTTAAATTCATTGGCCACATACCCCTAAATCTTCCATAAAATAAAATCAAATGCATTAACAACAAGTAAAACTTGAAAGTGGGCTCCCTATTATCTTTGAGGTTCAATAAACCTTCATGTAATTTTTCTACAACATAAGTAGCATAATCAAAGGGTCTTGGCTTATACATCTGTACATTTGCTGCTAACACCAACGACCCAATATTAGCTACATCATGGACCTCTATGCCTCCAACCTGTCTGCATGACATATAGGTGTACTGTAAGTAGTGTCTAAAAATGTCCATGTTGAATGGGGGACCATCGTCTTTGGTTAGAATTCTCTTCTCAACCCTATGGAAAGATAAGTTTCACCATTTATAAGTAGTAGCCATTTTAACAAATTCCTCCTCTAGTTCTTCAAATGACAAGGGTACATCAAGGTTTGGGTCTAGGCTAAAAAATTCATCTATGGTGCCACGACTAAATCTAATAAACACTTCACCATTTAGAAACTGAATGCATCTCTTCACATAATTGTAATTTTTGACCAAGACTTCCATCAATCTGATATTTATAAAAACATTTGGAATAACTAGTTTATCTAAGTTGGTTATCCACGGGTTACAAATTGGCACCTCTCTGTCCTTTCTCAGAAAATGAAATAGGAAGAGTTCATAACCTCTCACCTTTGTCCACACATATCCAACCCCTTTAAACCTATCCTTAAGCTGGTCTTTTTTGGGCAAATGATGTTTTGACCTCCTTGATTTTGGGCCTGGGGACTGCAATTGATCAATGATATCTTGATTTCATTTCTGTACATGAGGGACTTCCGTTGTTTTGGATTTTTTAGATGTGGATTCAGAGCCCTTATCACTCCTCTTTCTTCCTGATAAACTTGCAACCTCCATGATGCGTGATGAATTATGAGCAATAATTCTCACCTTGTGTGGTTTTTACTAAAACACAACCTGCATTTGGTTCTTAATTTGCCTAGTTTGAGCCATCAATCTACTTAATTGCATGCATTAAATACATGCTAATTTGGTTTTAGCTTTGAATTATATCTGTAGCGGCTCATCGGTATATGCTTTCTCAATGAATTAATCCCTTGGTGCCATCGATAATATTTCATTCCTTAAGTTTCTTTGTTTTGTATCGGTGTGTGTCTTCCCGAGCCCTCCATCAGGTATTGACATAACCTTGAACAGCCTCTGCCGATAGTTACTTTTTCCTTGATGAATCTCCTACTCTATTGTTTCCATTGGGCATCGGGATAGCTTGTAATGTTACACCTCGATCTCTTTAAGTTGTATCGATGACTAAGGATTCTCTTACTATCGGTGTAAGTCTTACCGATAGCCTTATCAGCTATCGACAAGACAACAATTCGTATGTTTCGATAGCGAAAGTCACACTGATGATACTTTAGTAATGACTCGGTCAGTGTATATCCTCCCAATGTGTCTATCAGGTATCAAGATAACTCCTATCCCCTTTTAGTGATAGTTAATCGCTTCCTGATGACCTTTGGCTTTTCTAGGGTGCTTTCTTCAAGGTAGGCCACATCGATGGTTTGATTTGTAGACTTGTGGAGTTCTAATAGACTTTTTCCATTTCTCTTCCACTTCTAGACATCCATACTTAAAGACATCCATACTCTCTTGTTTCTTAAAGAAAATGGATAACTAAATGGTACTAATATTAAGAAGCTACATACTCATCATGAGTAATGAGAAATAAACAAGCTTGTCAAGCTTGAAATCAATCTGTAAGGCTAATTGAGCCATTTTGTCAAAAGTTGTCAAATAGTCCTATTCAGGTCCTGATTGTTCAAATAATGTAAATGTACCCATGGAAGGGTAATAAAGGTTTAATATTTTTTTTTGAGTCTATTCTAAGGTGTTCAAAGTATCTAAGTAATGTTTAGTGGTCATTCATGTCAAAAGGCAAAAGTTGTCAAGGTGTCACTAACACGTTGTAATGCAACAATGCATAAAATGTTGTCAAATTGTACATTTCGGTCTTAGGGGTAGTTGGAATAGTTATAGAACCATGAGAGGCTATACAATCCATCATTTATTCAGATTAAGTGTGTGTGACAGAGTTGGAGGAAAGTCTTGTAAGGATAGATCAAATAAAGCCTCTGACTGTCACTTAATTCTGCAGGGTTGTGATAGTTACAGGGTTGTATATCAGTTTGAAAGTAAAACTTCCATGTAATTGTTTGTTGGATAAATAGGAAGGAAGTTTATTTCTATAAAGTATGTATTGGAAATTTTTTTTGATGAAGATTCAATGAGAAAATTGATATTTTGTTCAATACTTTTAACTATTGTTTTTGACAGTCATGATTATTTGCTACTTTAGATGTTTTTCCTAATAAGATTTGGATTGAATCCATCCCCTAATAACCTATTTGAGGTTATATAATGAAGAGTTATCTTTAATTCAAGATAAGTTTGAAGGTCATCCATGGATTATAAATAAATTTCTAATGGTTTTTGTCAAAACTGTCATAAAACCCTTGTTGACAGGGTTGCAACAAAAGAATTGACTATAACTCTTAATGTAACCGCTCAAGTTTCTTCATATTTTGGATTCTAATAGTCTATTAAATTATCTTTCATATGAATTTGGTTTAATTTTGACTTCTTTGTAAATTTTTCATTCCTAAGTTGATTCTATTTGATGATACAATAAAAAGGCCTCTTTTTCTAAAACTCAAATATTTTTCATCAACTTGCCAAAATCAAGCTTCTTTTTTAGCCAAGAAAACTATCTAAATAAAATAGTCTTCATAATTGAAGAGATTCTAAGTTTAAGTAGCATTTAAACTTCTATATAACTTGTTCGAAGAAGACTTCCATACTTGCGATATCCTTTTGCGTAGTTTGTGAAGGCTACGCACCGAAGTTTCGATAGCCTGACTTTTTTGCATGTGAAGAAAGACCATGTCAGAAAATATCAATGAAGAACAAAATATGGAGACAATTTCTAGATTGTGGTCTAACTTGAAAACAAAAGGTGATGGAAAATGTTATTTTCCCTGCAAAATTTGTAAGGGCTTAAAGGCTAGAAGACTTCTAATCAAAACAACTAAGAAACATTGTAGGCAGCATGGTCACATTGAAGGGGGACATGATTATGATCCATTGGTAAGCTATTCATTATATTGTTTTAATAATTTATATACATAAGAAATCACTTAATGATGAGATCATGATCATGGTTTATTTATGTTGATCATTTTTATATAGGTTGAGCTCCCCAGGGCACATGATATGGACCAACACAACCCGGAGAATATGTTTTTTGAAGTGGAGGAACATGGAGGAGTGAATATCGAAGTTGAAGATAATGATCCCATGGTAGATGACGATCATGCACCAAAAAACACAATTGAAGATGATGGTACAAATACATTGATCCATGACACATTTAGTACTGGCACAACCGATCATGATGATCAAGATGACTTTGATGTTGTTCATGATTTACCTGTACTTGAGAAGGCATACAAGCCCCTTTATGAAGGCTCCCAAACAACTCTTCTCTCCGCTATATTGTTGTTGGTGAACTTCAAGGTTATGAATGGTTTATCCAACATAACAATCTCATGTATGTTAAGGTATGTCGTATATGTCATTATAGTTAATAAAAGGTGAATCATGTACCATTAATATTATTTATATTAACAAATTAATATTTTGTAGATTGATAGGTGAGTTTTTGTTACCACCATCAAATATTCTACCTCGCTCATACTGATAATTATCTTCTACTCTGAAAGATATTAGAATGGAGTATCAAGCAATAGATTCTTGTCCCAATGATCATATTATATATCATAAACAACATTAATTTGCAACAAAATGCCCTGAATGCCATATCAGTAGATATCGAACAGATCAAATAACAAAAAAGGTTCCTCGCAAGATTCTTTGTTATATTCCCAGTATTCCACATATGCAACGATTATTCAGGTGCACTAGCTTGGCACAATTTATGGATTACCATGCACGCAATAGAAATCGAGATGACATTATTCGAATGCCTACAGATGATTCAAAATTTATGGACATAGAGGAAAAGTGGCCACACTTTAAAGAAGAACCTCATAATCTCAAGCTTTCATTGGCAGTGAACGGTGTCAATCCATTTGGAGAGATGAGATCTATTTACTCAGTGTGACCAGTTTTTGTTATCAACAATAACATTCCTCCATGGATGTCAATAAAGAGGGAGCACATAATGTTGGTGATGATTGTTCCAGGTAATTTATAATTTAATAGTCATCTACATTTAATTATAAATATTGCAGTAAAATGGTCATAATAATTATGTAAAGTTTTTGTTCATTCAACTAGGTAAGTACCAAGTTAAAGATATGAATGTGTATATTGAGCCTCTTATCGATGAGTTTTTGGAGTTATGGAATGGTGTCACTATGTATGACATCTCTAGACTAATAGGACAAAGACAATTTCAATTCCATCCAATGCTTGTATGGACAATACATGATTCCCTAGGGCTAACACATTTTTGTGGTATGTTACAGTGTTTATGTTGCGCATTATAGTTATAATTATAAAAATTAACATATTTAATCCAATTATACATTATCTTGTAGGTCTTCAAATAAAGGGAAAATTTGCATGCCTAGTTTGTGGTCCAAAGATGAAATGTCGTCATTCAAAAAGTTTAGGAAAGCAGGTGTTTGATGAGTATAGGCACTTCCCCCACATAAATCATAAGTATCGAAATACTAATAAACATCTTTTCAATGGGAAAGAAGAGACTACATCAAAGCCATGAAGAATGACACCTTGCCTATGGAAGTTGGAATATAATAGAATTAATTGTCAAGGTAATGTCATTTCATCTAATGGTTTATGTTTGGAATTTGTATTTTTCTATTGTGTTTTGTTTACTGACGATGTAGTTGATGTTCGTGAAGGTCGTCAAGGCATTAATGACTACCTTCCAAAGGGACTAAAAATTTATTCGAGATAATTTAGTAGGTTGCCCTACTATGAGCAACTACAAATTGTGCATTTTTTTGATACTATGCATATTGGAAAGAATATAATAGACACATTATGGAAAATATTGGAGGGAAGAAATGACAAAAAAAAAATTGTCAAATTTTGTAGTGATATTCAAGAATCCAATCATGCAATGAAAAATGTCATTCAATCAAATAGAAATGGAGACCAGATTAATATAAGTGCCCTTCCTTGGTTATTAATGGACCAGCAAAGCAATGCTATAAAAGAAGTCATACGAAAAATTCAATTTCCCACAGGATTTGCTGCAAACATAAACAATCTCATATCAAAGAAAAGTGAATTTGGGCCAGGGATGAAAACACATGATTGACATACATTCATTAAGGTAATTCATGTTCTTGTGTATTTACTAAATATTTTTATACTACGCATGTACTTTTCATTGTATTATGTTAGAAAATAATGAAAAGATCATTTCATAATTGTTGCAGTACGTTCTACCTCTATCTCTCCCAGACAACTTTGACAATAATGTCAAGGTACTCATATATGATCTTGGAAAATACATGAGGTAAGTAGATATCTTTGTTTAATTTGTTTTATAGATAATATATTTGCGATTTGTTTTACTTGTTATGTAATATATTGTATATTATTTTGTAAAGTCTCATTTATATTATTTTGTAAAGTCTCCTTTATATATTTTTGTGTCTTGAATCTCTTCTAGGTGGTTGTCATCTAAATAAATCCACAAAGAAGATATAAATATTGGAGAGAAAAATTCTTCATTTAATGTGTGAAATGCAAAAGTGTCTACCTTCAACATTTTTCAATGCACAAGAACACTACCTCATACACCAAGTTGAGGAGATTGAATTGTGTGGGCCTGTACATAGTAGGTCAATGTGGATGGTTGAGAGGTACTTGAAATTTTTGACAGTTTTGGTTTGACAAAGAGCACATCCTAAGGGTTCTATGGTGGAGGTATATATGATATACCAGACTATGGTTTACATTGTTGAATATCTTCTTAAGTTTGCAACATAGATCCACATAGATCACATTTGGGATCCCAACCCCATTAACAAATTCAAAGGGGGGTACTTGATGGGGAAAGGTAGATTGAGAAAAGTGAGAGGTGATTATAAGATGTTATTCTAGTTAATTAATTCTTAATCTTCTAAATAAATCGGTTGTAAGTCGTCTATTAATTATTTGTACAGTTGGTCGAGAGTGGGATGTGCTACATTTGTATATTGCAAACAATCTTGATTGGATGACGGTGTGGATTGAACGATGTCAACATTCTAGTCGCACATTAACATGGGAAGGTGTGGCTTCATTGGTTAAAGAAGCTCATTGTAATGGAGATTCCAATGTTACGCAAAGGGAAATTGACTTAGCATATGTTTTAAGAGATAAACAGGTATGTATAATTTTATTAATCACTCGTATGTTTATCAACTCACGATGCAATAATTTTAAAATGTTAGACATATTGTAGGTCAAACTGACAAGGCTATGTGCTGCAATGGTCATAAATTTCGCATCAAAAAGTTGGATGACACAAAGAAAACTTATGATTCTAGGATAATTACAGTCTTTGAGGTGACCAATATTTCATCTAGAAATGACATACATCCTTAGGAGTCTCAAAATCGATACTATGGAATTTTGGATGATATACTTGAGTGTGGCTTTAATTCCTTGAAATTAGTTCTGTTCGTCATCAAATGGTATAGGCTACGACTGAATAAAAATGATCCTGATAGAACTGTTATTGAACATGATAATGGATTTACAATGGTTAATACAAGGTCATTTGAGCTAGTTGGGTATGAGCCCTATGTTCTTTCAAGCCAATATGAGTAGGTATTTTACTCAAAGGTTCCACATAAATCAGGTTGGTCATTTGTTGTTAGACATGATCCAAGAGGAAGGTCAATAAAGTATAATGAGATTAAAGAAGAAGATATCGAAGAAGTAGAAGATGATGTAGATGATGATGATGATGATGATGATGATGATGATGATGATGATGATGATGATGATGATGATGACGACGATGATGATGATGATGATGATGATGATGATGATGATGATGATGATGATGATGATGATGATGTTGGTGCTACTGATGATGATGGTGATGGTGATGGTGATGGTGATGGTGATGGTGATGGTGATGGTGATGGTGATGACGATGACGATGACGATGACGATGACGATGAGGATGAGGATGAGGATGAGGATGAGGATGAGGATGATGATGATGATGATGATGATGATGATGATGATGATGATGATGATGATGATGATGATGATGATGATGATGATGATGATGATGGTGATGATGATGGCGATGATGATGATGATGGTCATGATGTTGAGTTGGATGAAGAAGAAGTTCAATGACATGAATGAAATGTATGATATTTTTTGAACTTTGTGTTTATTTATGGAATTTGGACTCTTTATTAGCTATGTGATGGATGGTGATTTAAAATACATATGTGATGGATTACATTTTTATGATGATACATTTGACATTTTTTTAACTTTATGTTTATTTATGGAATGTGGACTGTCTATTAGCTATGTGATGGATGGTGATTTATGATACATATGTGATAGATTACATGTTTATGATGATACATATGTGATGCTTATGATTCTCATGATACATATATATTTATTGTTTATCAAATTACAAATGTAATGCTTATGGTGCTCAATTGTTGGTGTTGATTTCATGTATATATTTTGTGTGATGCTGCCACCCTTGGTGTAAATAGGTAATTGACTATAAACATCGTCAACTCTTTAGTTGAGGATCCTGCACAGTCTACACAAAGTAAAGGTAAGGAATACAAAAATATACAATGATTATGATGATTGCATATTGTTCATGTTGTGTACTATGTAAATTTTAGTATACGTATCATGTAATTTTTAGCTAACATAAGATAATTGAATTACTTAGAAACGATGTAGTTGTTGTTAATGAGGCTTTGAATGGAATTTATGTAGAAGAGGAAGATTATGATAGGCTTCGAGAATCTATAGATATGCACGATAAATTTGATCAGATGGGGCTTGCTCAGAGGGTAAGAGGAACTTCTCTATTGGTTCTTTCATTTAAGTTAAAGTGGGATGTAATTTAGCATTTGAATAGTTTTCTAATGATCTTAAATTTCAATTAGGTTGAGAAACATGAACTTCTTGAATTCTGGTTAAAGGCTTTTCTATAGAAAATTTTCGAGGAGGCAAATGATTCTTGAATTCTGTCTGGTTGTATTTATTGCTTGCTAAAAATTATGAAATGCTTGCTTATAAATGTTTATGAAGGTGTGCCTGTATAAATTAAAAGTATGATTCCTTGATGAAGATTGCTTATGAAAATACTTGATTTAATTATATCATATCAACAACAGACCAGTGCCTTCATCCCTTACTGATTTCATACTATTTCAAATTGAAATATCATACGTATAACCATGGAGACAATTTTAATAACTTGTTTTCAAAACAAGACCATCACATCAAAAGTATCTATATGGATTGTAACTGAAATATAAAATGTAGTTAGTCTTATTGAATTTTAACTTTTCTCTAAAAGACCAATAAGACAATTTGAAACTTTCCAACCAACCTTTCAAACTGATGCTCAAACTGGAAATTAGTCTCAATCACATTAGCATAAGATAACACATTGACACAATCTAATCAAATAGATTTATCACATGGAACTAATCAATCAATTGAAAAGCATATACCATTCATAATGAAGAACACTTGAAATTTATATTGAAAATAGATAATTAAACCAGTTGATTTCAATATGTATCATCCATCAACTTTGATATTTCCAGAAAACAAACTGCATAAGTGTTGTATAAAATTATCTTGATAAGATCATAAAACTTGAGGTATCTCCCCCACTTGTTCTAAAAGATCCTCCATTTATAGATGAGGATTCATTTTGAAAGTGAAAGGGCATACCCTTTCATTAAAACAAAAACTAACTAAAAACTGCCTTTACTATATGAACATATTATAAAAACATAGAACAACATGACTCTGGGCTCCAACTTAGACATCAGGTCTGGTCTCCTAGCATCTTGCCACACTTCATGATATGCTCCAAGTACTTCTCAGACTTATATGTGTCTACATCATGGATGATATCCCTGGCAATGACTTCCAGCATGACAAAGTTTTCCATCTGTTTCACAGTCTCTTTCAATTCAATTCCATCAATTTGGGCAATATCAAGGGTGGCATTGAGAAGACTACGAAATTCTAAGATCCATACATCTTCATCCTTTATCTCACCCTTCTAATCAATTAACTCTGGGAAACCATGTTGAATAGTGTCTTTGCATTCATCATATTCTAATTGTAATTCTTCATCAAATTTATTGTGTTTAGCCAACAACCTCTTTATTTTTTTAATTTCTTTTATTTCCACTTTGGCCATTGTTTTATCATGCAACCTTATTCCCAATCTATTTGAAATTTTGTTGTGTGAAACTGCATTGTCCATGTTCTTTTGAAACACTTTCCAGAATTCTTTCAGAAAGCCTTGTAAAACCTCAAATCTTTTAGTTAGTAATACACCAATAGTATTTGCCCTCACACTTTGCATCTGTTTTAATAACTTTTTATTTTCATGTTGCAACTCCTCGCATTTTTTCTTCCATTGAGATCTATCTGAAGTAAGAACCATTGGCACCTGTTGCCCACTTCTCCTTAGCATTTCTTCATACAACGCCTTGCACTGGTTCCTCTCCCTCACTACTTTGACCATCTGTGCTTTATTGAATTTTGAAATATCCACTCTGATATCAGTAGAAACAATTGGATCAATTTCACCAATTTTTAGTTTCATCATATGGCCAAAGGCCTTGTCAACATCAATGATATTTGGTCTCTTGTGGGGAGGGTATAGATCCCATAACCTCAAAGATTCCTCATCCTAATCAAATCTTGAACCAATAAATACATCATTTACACCTTGTATATCCAATTTGATTTCCTTGTTTTCTGAATTCAATAGACTGTCAAAGATAAAAGAAGCATTGAGGTCCCATCCAGGAAACAAAATCACCCTAGCCTCTATAAGTAGTTGCCTCCAATTTTGAGGGGTCATTGTGGTTATCTCTGCATCAATTTCCTCTTTTAATTTCTTTAACAACTCAACCTCATTATCAGGCATTATGTTGGGAATAGAGTCCCTCAATTTCTTCCCTTTAAATTTGTACAAGAATGTTTTAAATTATTTGGAATGAATAAAAACATCATCAACAACAAAAGTAGAAAACTCCTCTAATCAAGAGTCAGCATGAACTTCTAATGTTGTCTCTATTTGGCCCTGCATGTCTGGCTCTTCTTCCTTCTCTAGCACTTGCCATCTAGAGACAACTGCATTCTCATCAGATTCACTTTCTGCTTCCTCCTCCTCAGTTTCAATTTCCTCGAGACTCCATCTCTTTTCTACCAGTTCATTATTTAGTTGATCAATTACCTCTTTGGCCTCTGCATCCTCCATGTTCCTGCAGATATCTTTAACCTCAATACTGACATGCAGATAACCTCCCAAGTTGTGGCTCTTCTTGCAAGACTAAATGTATCCTTCAAGATCATAGTTTTTCCTGGCATAATGCTCATACAAATTGTATTCTTCTATCAGATTCTTATCAATTATTTCATAAGCTTTGGTTTACACTATGGTGAAATCACCAAAACTCAATGTCCCAGGCAGGAAGGCTTGCTTACGCATATCTGCAAAATGTTTAGCATTGGACACGCTCAATTGCCTCACAATCTCTAGATAAGCTATTCTGTCTGATACTAGTTTTAGGAACATGTAGGGGCTCCCCACAAATCCATATACTCTAAAATATGTAAAATACTTATTCACAAACCAGTCCCCCTAGTTATGATCAACAATGTGTCTTTCATCATAATCCCTGGGTCTTATGAACCTCTCGATCTCGTGATTGTGAACTTGTAGAGGAATTGCTAGTGTATTTTATGGAACAAGTATACAATTGGTAAAACATATAGTTGGTTGTTCTCTCTCACAGGCTAAAGTATATCTTGAATTTTCATTTTGGATTGGGGCATTGAAATGGGGCTTACTTTTGCATTTGGAACTGTAGGGCAAGAAAGAATGCTTTGCTTCATGCTTGTTCATATGCTATGACTTGATTAGACTAGATGTGGCTTTGGAACTTTCCTGGATGAATAATATGATTGAATTTGTGTTTCCATACCTACTTCAAGTTCTTGATATACTCTAATGATTCTATGAATATTTTAAGTTTCTCTTTAATAAACATTTTAAATCTTCTGCAGAAATAAATATGTTCCTATTTTGTTTACATAATATGTATGCTCGACTTCTTCTCCTTTTCTTTGCTAGCACCTCCAATGCCTGGCATGGGAGTGGGCATGGGAGGTTTCTTTTAGCTAGGTATGAGTGGAATGGGAATTCCTCCCATTCTAGCTTATGGTATGCCACCTATGGGTGGCTATTGATGGGATTGAAGAACTTAACATGGGACACAATTCTTCAATCATACATGTTTTTTGAGGTTGGTCTTGGAGTGGAAAGATTAGATTGTCAAATTGTTTTTATTGTTGTTTGGCTGGTTGATACAAAATAATGAATCTTTAGTATTATCGTATTGGTCAATTAGTTCAAATATTTCCACCCACCAAGCATCCAACACCCGAACCATCGCATGATTAGATTGTCAAATTGTTTTTATTGTCATTTGGTTGGCTGATACAGAATAATGAATCTTTAATATTACCATATTGGTCAATAAGTGAAAACCTTTCCATCCACCAAGCATCTGATGAGGATGTTGTATGTCCGATAGCATCCTCATTAGAAAATCAGTGAGGGGGCATCAGAATTCCAATGCCCACCCACTTAATTCTGATGACTTATCAAGTTTTACCGATGGCTAAGAAGTGAGGGGGTATCGAAATTCTGACACCCACCCAATTTATTTTGATGACTATCGAGTTTTGCTAATGACTAAGCAATGAGGGGGCATCAAAATTGTGACGCCTACCCAATTTATTCTGACGACTATCAGGTTTTGTCAATGGCTAAGCAGTAAGGGGCATCAGAATTTTGACGCCCACCCAATTTATTTCGATGCCCCAACCATCGCACGTGCAACATCCTCATCGATATGCATGCCCTCGTTGTCGCTGGAATTCCGATGGCTAAACAGTGAGGGGGTTGTCTGAATTTAGATGCCTAAACCATCGCACATACAACATCCTCATTGGTGTGGATGCCCTGGTTGCCGTTGGAATTCCGATGACTTATCGAGTTTTACCAACGGCTAGACAGTGAGGGGGCCGTCGGAATTCCAATTTATTCTAATGCCTAAACTGTCGGAACATTACCTGGAAGCCATTGGAATTCCAATGACTTATAAAGTTTTACCGATGGCTAAGAGAAATCATGGTCATCATCAGAAGAGTCTTCGATATCGTTGGAATTTCAATGGTCTTGAGCACTATCAGAATGTCCGATGATAAGTTTTCGATGGTGTTGCTTGTCGGTAGTCCGACGAATTGTAGTAGGAATCTCGACGAGCTGCCATCAAAATTTAGGCCCAAATGTACTAGTGGTTTGGTGATGTTCTTTGTGTTATGCGACATCTTCAATGGTATAATGTGTTGCAGTTGATCTTAGCGAGATTTCTTGTGGTGTTTCATGTTAATGGATTTGATTTGGGTCCATGCTATGTTGTCTTGGAATTGTATTGGTCTGATGGTTGATCTATGTACTGTGTGATGTAATTTTGTAATTAGGTCTTAAGGGTTGAGTCAACCTTGTAGTCAAGGTTGATGATTTGTATAAATAGGTGTAATATTCATGTAATTTAGATATAGGTGTGGTGTTTGTATTATTAGAAAGTGGTGTATGTGCGAACAAGAGAATTCATATTTTGGTGAGAAGTATAGAGAAGAGAGTGTTGTAGAGCAGACAAATGTGCTTAACCAAAACTATCATCAGGCATTTGGAGATGCTATTCTTTTAGTTTATGTAATATGGATTGTTGTCCGATCTTTGTAAGGTAGTGAACCTTCCTTATGGTTGTAGTCCTTCTTGTTTTGAGCAGTGAGCTTTAGGCAGTGTGCCTGAATGCATGTACATTCCCCATTGTAATATTTACACATACTACTATAGAGTACCATTTTATTGTGGGTAGGTTCCCACCGTGGTTTTTCCCTTAATCAGGTTTTCCATGTCAAAATATTGGTGTTGTGTGTTGTTGTTATTGTTCTTATCTTTGTTCTTTCTACAATTGATCTGAAGTTGTGATTAAATTCCTAGATCTGATGAAAACTGATTCACCCCCCCTCTCAGTTTTCCTCCATTGTTGTTGCCAACAACAACAACTCCCTAAATAACAATTTTATGACTTCAATCAAAGAATTTCCACTACTCCCTGATGAATACAAGACTTACAGAAGGAGGCTTAAACCTTAGATTGACATGAATAATTGATTGACTCCCACTGCGAGAACTTAGTTTGACCTCATCAACTAGTTTTGTCTCATTGACTATAGCACACTTCTGGATCTACTCAAATGCAACTAATTTTGGATCACCACCTCTAAAAAACATTAGGAATTTCTTTGTGTTGATGGGTAGATAGAAAACAAATGTATCATGTTATTGGAAAAAATACTATAAAATATATAGATTCAAAAGGTGTGAAATTAATAGTTTTTTAATGATTCATAGTTAAGGTCATCATTAAAGAGGAGGGGGAGGTTGTATCTATGTTATTAACAACAAAAGATGTATTCTTAAAAAACTAAAGTTATTTCAATATACTTTTTATTAAATAATGCAAAGGCCTTGAATGATATAGAAGGAGCCAACAGTATGGGAGGGGACACCTCAAATTGACTAATAGTTTGTTGAAAATCTTCTACGACCATGCACACACGTGAAAATCATGGGTATCACATAAGTAATATTATATCTCCACTAGGAGGATGAAGTTTTCCAATGAAATCCTTTTACACATTTGGATTAGGTAGTGCATGTGGAATTTACAAAAATAGTGACTAATAGTAAAAGATAAAGTTTGTACTTTTTTATTGGCACCTTGTTTACAATGAACCTGTACGTTAGGAATCTGGAAATCATCGCAAGACAAGATAAACATAATTAGCTCAATCACGAAAGCATTCATTGCAACGATCTATCCTAAACAACACTCAATAGAGACATGAAACAAAAGCATTCAAAACTAGAATTTAAGCAAACCAAAGGTGTGATTTGAATGCTCCTTCATGCGGCTCCATTGTTCTTCTTTCCTCTTCAAATGGTTTGGTTGTGGATCTCACCTACAAGTGCACACACACAATTGAAAGCAAGTAGACGAGATTTTTGATCAAGAGTACTAGAAGCATAAATTCGATAATCTGATTACCAATTAAGAATCAAGGGATTTGATTGAAGAAATTCATCCAATTTATAGAGAAATTGGAGAAAAAGATCAAATTAGCATGATAGTGATTCGAATGGAAATTCAAATCAAGAATAACAAAATTATGACATGTGTATGACAAATTGCTATGCAAGGATTTTATGACAATTTATGACAATTTATGACAAATTGCTATGCAAAGATTTATGACAAGATTTTTGGAATAGAAATAGACATTTAGGAATTTGGGAGAAATTAGAAAATTAGGTTAGAAATGATGACTTGGAAATTAGGAAATTGATGCAAATTCGGTAAATTAATTAATAATTTCTCATTCATTAATTAATTTACAAAAATAGGAGGAATTAATTAGCCAATTAAATAAACATTTAATTGTGACAAGAAGACTTAGGATAAATAAATAAATTATTTAACCTAAAGGGAAAATGCCAAACAAGATTAAATGAATAAACCATAAAACCTTGGAAGATGAATTAGAAATGCAAAGATGACAATTAGGTCTTGATGTAAGATTGATTTGATGTCGATTCAATCATGATTTTGAATTGATAAAGACCAGTGTTGATAAATGATTTGATTGAGATTGGTTGACAAAAATCAATGACAAATTGACCAAATTGACATGATTTAAAAGGACAAGGATCGATGACGAATCGATCGCAATATGACAAGATTGACAAGGACAAAGATCGACCCAAAATCATGATTGAAGATTGTTGTCGATAAGACCAAATTCGAAAGCGAGACAAATGAATAATGCAAAAGAAAGACTCGATGCTCGCAACTGATAAAAACCAAGTGCGTGACATAGGAGAAATGTTAATGCGACACAAAAACCTAAAATGAGGCAATGCGCAAATGTTAAAGTATGATCCCGCAAGCGTTGACCATTTTTAGGTGTCTACAGAACCAAGTGAATAAATGTGACTTGTGGACCAATATTCACTTAAGGTATTTGTAAGAATTTGTTGATAAGCTAGTTGAATGTCAAGAATTTGAAATGGATTAAAAAAAAAAAACCAATCAAATCTTGTGTCTTTTGATGAAAGGATAATTTTTTTTTGCTATCATATCCTAAAATACAAAGTCACTACACAAGGTATCAAAAGATGAAATGTGTGATTGTGAATCTCCCTTACTATTAAATTTTGCAAAATGTGGTACTTAAAAACCCATAATAAGGGATATGGTGAGTATATCAAGTGATAATGGGCTATGGTAGTAATAGGTGGTTGTGAGAGATGATGAGATTATAGAGAGTGAAGCAAGTTATTGTAAACTACCCACATTTTGTATGAGTTAGTTTGTGATAGAGTATGTGATATGCAATGAGACGTTAGCATTAATAGCAGTTTGCTAGCATTAATAGGTCTAGCATTGTCACATGGTTTGTAATGCAATCAGTGTGTGAAGTAATGATGTAACCAATAGAAAAGTTGAATAACAAGGACCGAGTTTTGTGTGTGGTAAATGTGGGCGACATAAACATAAAAGTCTAATTTCAAAGTTCCCACACACCAATGGGACTCTTAGTGCAAGTTATAGGAGCTATATTGAATAGCTCAACTTCCAAAAGGGTGTTCCATTGTTCTCTATTTCACAGGATCCCTGAAGTTAATGCCTTTACTCTCAGATCACTAAGCAAAGTGACTTAGGAATGACAACTCCAAGAATGAGTGATGTTTTCTTATAAGTATGAATGCATTCCTACAATATGTATAATATTGAAACTAGAATGATTTAAAATAGTATGAATATGATGCTATAATAAATATTAGTAATCCTATCCTAAAAAGATATACTAGTCTAACATGGATATGCTATGATATTAAAAATTCTTCTAAATGTTTAATGTGTGTCAACAAAGAGAGGCTAGATGCTTAGTAAAATGACTATAAGTTAGACGTATGAAACTTGGATTCTTTTTAAAATGAGAGAATGAGAGCTCTATTTATAGGAAAAATAAGGCAATGGATGGTCAAGATTGGATAATCTTAACAAGGGCCAGGATTGAAAGTTATCAATCCATGTTTATAATTCTCACTAATGAAATGGTGATAATTGTCAACAAGAGGTTGCTTGAGAGGAGATATAAGAAGCATTAAATGCTTGAGAAGACATGAAGGTTACCTTAGGAGGTAAGGGTTAAGGTTAGACTAGGGTTATCCAATGGATAAATTCTTGTGCAAGGGTTAATAGGATAACCAAGGTTAAAGCCATGAATGCTTGATGAGACCTTTGGCTTAGATGAGGGTTGAGTTAGAGAGAAAGTCTCTAATCATGCAAGAAGGTTGAGTTAACCATTAATGGTTATGTAATAGTCTTAAATGGTTAAGAAGACTTTGAGGGTTAACTTGTTGAGGACATAAAGCCTTTAATGGTTTTCAAAGACTTTTGAGGCTTTGAGAAGTGACTTCTCTTTGCTTAGGGATGTGACAATATTTAGGAGATGAATTAGGCTAAATTAGAATTGATTAGAAGAATCTAGAAGGGGTTTAGGAGGCAAGTGGGAGATGTAGGAGAATGCAAGTGGAGGGATTTTAAATAAATTTAGATTTATTTAAATGCAAGGATTAATTTAATTAAATGTAATTTAATTAAAAAGGGGGAAGGGGGAATTAATTAAATAAAGTGATTTATTTAATTAAGGTTAGAAAAGGCCTAGGTGAACTTAATTAAATAAATTGAGTAATTCATTTAATTAAATAGATAAATGTGAATAATTTAATTAAATAGAGGAATGAGGTTAAAATGAATATTAAATATTCACTTAGGAAAGTGGTCAGATTTATACGTCTACATTTTGCCCCTCTTTGAAGTGATGTGTGTGCACATGTTGATTCAAAGAAAAATTGTCGGATATGCTATTAAAATTTGATTGATATGATGTCGTGTGTTGAGATGTTGATATGATGCCCCAAATTTGATAAACGATATTGATGATGCCCCCTCGGGAGATGAATCAAAGATTTCTTTTAAAAATTGCCGATTTTGATAAGTGTTTTTGGATTAATTGCATTTTGAATATTTTGACTATGTTGAATGCATTTTAATTGATTCATCTCCCGAAAATGATGTTGGTAACGTTAAAAAATAAAAAAGTGAGGAAAATACATGCCCCACTTATTAACCTTGTTGACTTTTACCCTATAAAAAGGTAAAAAGTGATTTGATTCTTATCATTTGCACATTTGTCTCCTTGTGATTGTGACACTTGACCTTTGACAAAGATGTTGGTTCCATATGCTTCGCACCGATTTGAGCACATTCATTAATACCAGAGGCTTGCCATGTATGGCCCACCTATAAGTGATCCAAAACTTGCCACGTTTTTTATTTTTTGATTTAAAATTTTTTGTTTTAGTGCGTAGGGGTATTTCCATAGTGCATACGATAGACAAGATAGCGCGTAGGGTAATCCTAGGTAGGTTAGCATCCAAGTAGCTTTCTGCAGCGTGTCAGTAGGTTAAGTTAGCGCATAGGGTTGACATGAAGGTGCATGGGGTAGATAGAGTAGCGCGTAGGGTAGAGTAACACATATGGTTAGCAGGGTAGCGCAGTGGCGGAACCAGTTAACGCATCAGGGGTTTTAGCGCATAGGGTAAAGTTTCTAGCACATTGGAGGAAAAGGATAGTGCATAAGTAGCAGCTTAGCGCATAGGAGCCCTGTTTTAGCGCACAGGGTCCAAAAATGGGTGAAAAAGGTTTAGAAGAATGTGTCGAGGGTTGAATAGATGAGGTAGATGGATTAGGGGTTGATAGTTGTTTCTGAGTGTTTTGAGATGGGTCTTGAGCCAATGTTTTGCCTACTGTGATGATGTCCAATTTTGATATGATGATTTGAAGCCTGTTGAAATTACTTTCGAGATGGAGTGGCAAGCTAAGTGATTGTTTTGATAAGGATCCTGATTTTTTTTGAGGTGGATTTGTCATTTTTGCCTTGTGATATGAATTTGATGTCTGATATGAGTTTTGATTCTTGATTTCCGATATGATTCCTGATGTAAGGCTTGCGATATGGGTCTTTGATGTTGCTTTCGATATGGGTCTTGATTTTGGTGCTTACGATATGGATCTTGAGTTGCTTGCGTTATGGATCTTTGATTTCTTGCGATATGGATCTTTGATTTTCGATATGGGTCTGATTTGATGCTTGTGTTATGGGTCTTGATTTTTGATATGGTTCTTGATTGTCAATATGGTTCTTGATTTGATGCTTGCATTATGGGTCTTGATTTTTGATATGTTTCTTGATTTTTGATATGGTTCTTGATTTGATGCTTGCGTTATGGGTCTTGATTTTTGATATGTTTCTTGATTGTCGATATGGTTCTTGATTTGATGCTTGCATTATGGGTCTTGATTTTTGATATGTTTCTTGATTGTTGATATGGTTCTTGATTTGATGCTTCATTGTTTCAAGTTGATTTTGTTTTGATTGGATAGATCAGATAGATGTGGGAACTGATGATGGAAATTTATTGTTTTGCAGGAACAGCTTGGCGTACTTCAATCGAGAGAGCAATTTCTGAGACCGTGGTCATTGATTCCTTGCTTATCACAGGCTGATAGAGATGTGATTGAGATGTGGTTTATCATCCTTACTAGACATGCCTTGGTATATCATTAACCGGGGTTTGCTAACAGCTTTAGCAAAGAGGTGGCACAGTCACACGAACACTTTCCACTTGGCGACAAGCGAGATAACAGTCACACCAGAGGACTGTTATCGCATTCTGTGGATTCTTGTCATTGGGGCCTTGTTGCCATATGAGCAGACTGAGGAGGGTGGGATAGAGGCTTTCCATCACATCTTCCAAGATGATCAGATCAGTGGGTATGAGATCCCCTAGCAGGAGTTCGTGGATTTTGATTATGCTCCATTGCCCTTGGTACTAGCAGGTTTCATTGGTGGATTTATGTGTCCCAATCGTAGGTCAAAGGGACTAGCTGTGGGATGGGGATTGGTTGTTGGAGGATATGGTCACACAGGGACGCATGTTTGCATGGGGGTCCTGTATGTTAGCCCACCTTTATAGAGAGCTTCACTAGGTGGTGTATCTGGGATACACGAGTTTATCAGCTGGGGTGACATTACTACAGATGTGGGAATGGGAGCACATTCCTGCAGTGAGGCCACTTACAGACAGGGATAGGCTGGTTGGGCGAGCGTATGTTTATTGTTATATAGGTATAGTTGCCCAGTGGAAGCTAGGCAAACTAGAGCATTGGTGGAGGATACTGGATGACATCGATACAGTCATTTGGACACCATACATGGATTGTGAGGTGTGGGCTGAGGATGGGCTAGAGATGCCCTATGTTTATATGTTGAGATATCTGATTGGGTGGATGCCCTTTATCATTAAGAGATTTTTGCACAATCGTGTTCAACGGTATTATGAGAGACAACATGAGATGCCATAGGGAGCTTTCTTGTATGCTTGCCAGAGAAAGGAAGTGCCAGAGTGGGGACCCACTATAGATAGTGTAGCTGCGGTAGAGGAGTGTATGACATTGGCAGGCCAGATCTGGGATTATGGAGCTGGGATTGTTGATTTTGGGATGATAGAGGAGTTCACAACATACTTTGTGGCACATGCAGTTGCGCGGATATCTGATCCAGTAGAGATGCTACCTGCCTTTGATGATGATGAGGATGAGTAGCCAAAGAGGCGAGGGGGAGCCAGACAAAGAGATGAGGAGGGAGAGGAGGTAGGAGATGGAGGTGGAGATGGTGAAGGAGGTGGTGGAGGAGGTGATGGAGGAGGTGGTGGAGGAGGTGGTAGAGGGAGAGGAGGAGAAAGAGGAGGTGGTGGAGATAGAGGGAGAGCAAGAGATAGAGGGAGAGTAGGAGATAGAGGAGGTGGTGGATTAGATAGAGGATGAGGGGGAGATGGAGGGAGAGGAGGAGGACTCATTCTTGGTACTCGTGGGGTTGATAGGGTAGGTGCAGTGCTAGCAGTGGTGGGTGGTATTGAGGATGTTAGGCGACCCACACAAAGGAGGAGATCTGATGTTTTACCTCCACCAACGCCTCAGATTGGGACAGTTATGGGTGGGACCATGACATAGGTACCCATTCAGATTAGGGTACCCACCCATTGATAAGATTCACAGATTAGAGCCCTACAGGTCACAGTGCAGGAGCTATAGGCACAGGTGCTAGTATAGCAACACCAGATTACACAGATTATGGTAGAGCGGGATACTAAGAGAGAGCGTCGGGTTCAGGTAGAGGATCTTGGTGAGATATTGGAGAGAGAAATAGGTGGTGCCCCGATGTGGGATACGTTGAGGGAGATACGGTATATAGCCAAGTAGGTCGAGTACTGCAGGTGTTTATATGAGGAGGTTGTCCCGAGAGATCACAGAGCTCTTAGCTATGCAACCAGTCAATCTGCTCGCAGTCATACGGGGACAGAGAGTAGAAGTGTTATGAAACCTGCTCGACGCGATCCACTTGGTGGAGATCCAGGGGCTAGGACATCTTTTGCAAGACCATCGGCCTCAGGAGATAGTCATACTTGAGAGATCTGTCTTTGTTGTATTTTGATCATTTTGTTGTATTTTGATAGACATGATAGCCTTTGTACATTTCAACCATTTGTGATATATATGGCACTGATTTTCTCTGATCCACATGTTTTATTTGATGATGATTGATGAGATGTATCGATATGATGATTCTATGATGATGATGTGATTCTTAGATAATGATGTTCTTGATTTTGATAATGTATGATTTATGATGAGAATGTGATGATGTATCTTGAAAATGAGATGTATGATAATGATTATGATGTGAGATGTATGATATGTAACTAAATGTAAAATTTACAATGATTTTAAAATGATATAAAACTAAATGCAAGATTTACATTGATGTTTTAAAATGATATGCAACTAAATGATCACTTTAATTCTGTCATTGTCATTCCTGTTTAGTCACTTGTTCATGCTCTGTTTTTGGTTGTCATCATTGAGATTTTGATATGTTGGAAGTTTATACAAGCATAATGGTATAATTGAACCATAATGACCTGAGTGAAACTTACATGGATGTTTGATATTGCAAGATGACACAAGCATCAAGGTATAATTGAACCAAGGCGACCTGAGTGTTGCTTGCAGAAACCACACAAGAGTTAACCATTTATATGTGCAAAGTGGAACAATATCTTCAATGATATGTTTCCAATCATGTCTTCAGACAAATTTGCACCGTATGAATGATTGCCTCATAGATAGAAAACTAAAAAAATATCAGATTCCTTCATTGCTTTCTCTAGCTTGATGTATCCTCGAGAAACTCGGGAGATCTAATGATTTAAAAATTGAAGATACAAAATAGTCAAAACTTTATGCTAGATGTAAACAAATTATAATTCAGAAAATCATCCATCCTATGTGTGTGAAAGTGTTCAGTTGGATAATGGTCTTGTTTTCTAGCCTGATGAGTAGTTGTTGACATTGTTTCCTTAACATGTTGCGATCCTTGTTGTTTGTTGGTGGACTGCTTAAAGTGAGAGGAATGTTGCCCCTAGTTACAGATATCTATCGATGTGGATATATATGTTGATCACCAAGCCATGGTGGGATATTATGAACTCATCTTCAGATAATCAAGGACAGTGACTGCACTAAGTATGTCCGGGATAATGTTGCGTGAATAAGTGTTGGGCAATGGCCATTAGCTAAGACTTGGATGGATGTAAAAGATATGAGTACTGATAGATAGAGGAGCCAGCCACTTGCAAATAGTGCTTGTTGCTAGGTTTTCACTACTTGGTTTTATTTGCATTTTTTATTTATTTTTTGCTTTTTCCATGCATCGGATGACTCATGTATAGAATTTCTTTAGATGGATGTTGTTGGTTGGCTCATCAAGCATGTCTCCTTCTGAAGTTGTTAGCTGATAGGCGCCTGATCCGTAGGCTGATATGATGACATAGGGACCCAACCAGTTAGGTTCAAACTTTCCCTTTTTTTCTCGATTCTGTTGATTTATGGGATTTTCTTTTAGTACAAGATCACCAACTTTGAAAGCCATAGGGATGACTCTATGGTTGTAACTTCTGCATATTCACTGCTGATATGCCTTGAGATGATCGTAGGCATGTTGTCATTTTTCATCAAGAATCTCTAGTTCATGCAATTTGTTGACTCGATACTCCTCATCTAGTATGAGGCCCTTCAAAGATACTCTACGAGATGGAATTTCTACCTCAAGAGGTAGAATTGCTTATGATCCGTACACCAATGAATATGGCATAGCCCATATAGGAGTCTGAATGCTAGTCCCATATGCCCAAAGTGTCGGATTGAGTTTTACATGCCAATCCTTACCCGCATCATTTACTATTTTCTTGAGGATTTTTAGAATTGTTTTATTCGATGCTTCTACTTGACCATTCCCATGTGGGTAATAAGGTGTAGAGAAGCGCTGTTGGATATTGAATCTTTCACATAGCTCTTGTACATCTTGATTTTTGAAAGGATGCCCATTGTCTATGATAATGGAACTAGGAATGCCAATCTACAAATGAGATAATTGAGAATAAATGAGGCAATATGTTTTCCAGTTACTGTGGTCATCAGGACCGCTTCAATCCACTTTGTGAAATACTCTTTTGCTGTGATAATGAACTTATGTCCATTTGAAGAGGAAGGATGGATTTTCCCTACTCAATCAAGTCCCCACTGACAGAAAGGCCAAGATGTTGTAAATGAATGCAACTCCTGTGTTGGTGCATGGATAAGATTGCCATGAATTTGGCACTTAGGACATTTCTTTGCAAATTGATAAGAGTCTTTCTCCATTATCAACCAGTAATATCCCATTCTCAGATGTTTCTTAGCGAGAGTAGGACCACTTGAATGTGTTCCATAGATAACCTTGTGAAGCTCGTGTAAGGTAGAGTTAGATTCATTACGATCGAGGCATCAAAGAAGAGTACCATCTAGATCTCGATGGTAAGGTGTGTCAGCGGTTAAGGTATAACGGGCAACTTGCCAGATGAAGTTACGCTTTTGGTTATGGGATAGATAGAGGAGAAGGGTATTGTTCTTAAGATATTCATAGATTGTCCCATATAGAGGGGAGGCTAAATTGGTTAAGGCATAGATGACTTGGGATGTGGAATTTTCATAGGCTAGGGAAAACAGTTGCTTTACCAGGAACTCATAACGACTTTGTTTCTCTAGAATTTGCAGCAGTGAAGCAATAGTGGCCATTGTATCGATCGCTCTATTGTCTAACCTTGGTATTTGCTCGAAGGTGATGTGTACAAAGTATTGTTTGAAATCATCCACTATTCTCTTATAGGGCAGTAGTTTATCATCCTTTGTCTGATATTCATCATTGATTTGATTGATGACTAGTTGAGAATCCCCATAAACTCTCAATTATGTGATTCTCCATTCCACAGTCATTTTGATTCA
This sequence comes from Cryptomeria japonica, assembly GCF_030272615.1. NCBI lineage: Eukaryota > Viridiplantae > Streptophyta > Pinopsida > Cupressales > Cupressaceae > Cryptomeria > Cryptomeria japonica. The sequence goes on from NC_081407.1 coordinate 972,759,737, forward strand.
TGTGACTAGAGCTTCATATTCAGCGATGTTGTTGGTGTATGGAAACATCAATCTATAAGATCATGGAATTGTGTGCCCTTCTGGAGTGACAAACAAGATGCCGACACCCTATCCATGTTGTGTATAGGAACCGTCAAAGTACAGGGTTCGTTGCTTGGGTGTGACAATAAGGACATTCATGTATGGAAATTCCACCTACATTGGTTGTTTATGTGGTAGTGGTGCTTCAGCCAGTTGATCTGCAATTACCTATCCTTTGATAGCCCGACGCTTTGTATACTGGATATCAAACTCGCTGAGAATCATGACCCATTTAGCCAATCGGCCTATAAGAGCTGCTTTGCTGAGTAAATACTTGAGAGGGTCAATTTTTGCTACAGACTTGATTGTGTGAGCTAGCATGTAGTGGCGGAACTTTTGAGAGGTGAATACTAGAACTAAGAGAGCCTTCTCAATGAATGTATAATTTAGCTCATATCTATTTAATGTTCTTTTGATGTAATATATAGCTCGCCTTGATTTCTTTGTCTTCTTGTGCTAGCAGTGCCCCCAATGATACTTCAGTTGTTGATATGTAGAGGATGAGTAGCCTCCCTGCTATTGGTGGTACCAGAACTGACGGATTCATTAGATATTACTTGTGTTGGTAGAATGATTCAACACACTTGGCTTCCCATCTGAAAGGTATGTTCTTATGTAGCAGATGATTGAATTGTATAATTTTATTTGCTAGTTGGGCTATGAATCGTCTGATAGACTGCAGTTGTCCTTGTAGAAATCTGAGTTGGCTAATGTTCCCGGGAGGTGGCATCTCCCTGATGGCCTGTACCTTTGCTGGATCTACTTCAATGCCCTTTGTGGACACAATGTAGCCTAATAGTTTGTCTGATGTGACCCCAAAGACACACTTCTTAGGGTTGAGTCTGACCTTGAACTATTCCAATCTTTGAAAGATTTTATCTAATATGCCCAGGTGTTTTGCCCAGATGTTTTTCCCGAGTGTATGATTTAGCTAGTAAATCATCCACATAATCCTCCATGAAGGTATGCATCATATCATGGAAGATTGTCATCATATCTCTTTGATAAGTTGTCCAAGCATTCTTTAAGCTAAAAGGCATGACGTTCCAACAATACATTCCCCATGGGCAGGTGAACACAGTTTTATCTTGATCCTTTAGGGTAATTTTGATTTGATTATAGCCAGAGAAACCATCCATTAATGATAACATTGTGTGGCCTATTGTTAAATCCATAATTATGTCGATGCCAGGCAAAGGAAATTCATCCTTTGGACAAACTTTGTTGACATCTCTAAAATTTGTGCATATTCTGATACTTTCGTCAGGTTTTGAAACTAGTATTGTTGGCAAATGCACACTCCAATGAGACATTATAGGTGATTGAAGGTTTTGTCATTGATGGCAACCTTACAATCCTATGGCACCAACAAGCCAATCCACCAGCACCAACAAAGTTAGATTCTACACCGGCACATAGACCACCGACACCGACAGTGAAAGGAAGCATACCGGCACAGAAGCCGACAAGAATTTTGGTTATAATTTATTTTGTTTATTATTGTAAAATCATTGTAAGGCAACTTGGAAAGTTGTAAAATGACTCTTATATAAGAGAGTTCATTGTAAGACATTGTAAGAAGAGAAGAAGAGAATGGAGGAATGTAATTAAGCGAAATAAGGTAGACCTATTATGCGAATTATAGGTTAAGGGTTTATGTAAGAAGCAGAGCTATAAACCGGTACTGGATCTGGCATAGTAGATGCTATTTTGAAGCAGTACAAGACATTGGATTTATATAATCCATTTTGTAAGTCAGTGAGACTTCCCATTTTATAATTGAACAGTGAGCTCTAGGCCCTTGGCCTTCCTGCATGTGCAGGCCCCTCTTGTAGCAGCAATATTCTCTTATTGGCCAGTAAATGAATATTGTGGGTCACAAATCCCACCGAGGTTTTTCCCACACCAGGTTTCCTCATTAAAATATTGTGTTATGGTGTGTTTTTCATGTGGTTGTTTTTATCTCTGTTTACCGGTACACAGTTCTAATTTGCTCTACATGTTTTAAGTTAAGAAAATCTTATTACTAATTAGATATTGATTCACCCCCCTTCTCAGTATCTGTGGGAATCCTAACAATTGGTATCAGAGCCTGGTCCTCTATTTTTAGAAGCCTAACAGCTTGAGGAACATCTTGACACTGGTAGAGATGGAAAACTTGATGAAGCAACTAGAAGGAGCTCTCTCAGACTATGATGGAGAAAAATTGAAAAATATAAAACTTGAAGATGATCCAAAGGCTGCTTAGGATATCATTCAAGCACTTCAAGAAAATCTTACTATTTCAAGAAACAAGAGAAGAGAACTTTGTGAAAAGATGCAAAATGAAAATGATGAAAAAGAAACTCTTAGTGATCTGATGAATAAGCTGAAACAAAAAAACATGACAACCAAGAATGCGATGCAGGATATGAGTATGAGATTTTGTAAAGAAATTGAAGATAGAAAGAAGAATGAAGAAGACTTGACTAGAAGACTGAATGATGCTGCAAATGAAAACACAAGACTTAGTTATGAAAATGATATGTTGAAGACAGCTCTAATGCATGCACAAAATGACTCAAATGAACTCATGAGACAAAAAGGTATCTTGGAAGGAGAACTAGCTGCTGCAAATCAACATAAAGAAAAATTCAAGAAAAGCTCAGAAGAACTTGGTGACTTGTTGAAGAATCAAAAACCTAATGGTGACACTAATGGTCTTGGCTTTGAAATTGGTGAAAGCTCTGGTACTGTAAACACACAGGATCATGGCAAACCGGTAAGACAACCTACTGGTTATAAATCCAATGGAAAATTCTTTAACTGTAACAAGTATGGCCATAGAGAAAATCAATGTAGACCTAGAAATTATCAGAATACCAATACACCCACTGGTTAATGTTCAAAATGCAACAAAGTTGGTCATAATTCTAAAAATTGCAGAATGAATGTGAGATGTTATATTTGTGGAAGATTTGGACACTTATCTAATGAATGTAGAACACAAACCGACATAGGTAATGGGAAAGCTATTCAGAAAAATAATGTGACTTGTTATGCCTATAACAAGATTGGGCATATTGCTAAATTTTGTAGAAGCAAGTCCTCATCGGTAAACAACAAAGATCCTAGTTTGAAAGGTAAAGAAAAGGTTGAAGAAGTAAAGCAGGAATTCTCAAAACAATGGATCAGGAAATCAAAACTAAATGTTGATAGGAATAATCCTCCACTGACAGAACAAAGTAACACTCCACTGGCAGAAGGGAGTAACACTCCATCGGCAGGAGACTCTTCATCAAATTGAAGAAAATTCCCTTGAGGGTTTGGCAATCAAATGAGAAATATGCTATTATTCCCTCGGTTGATGGTAAGAAGTTAAAATTACTTCTATACCGGCAAATATGTTAAATGTGGTATTTGGAAGATTGACATTATAAATTAGTGTTTTTGGCTCCATTTCACTTCACTGAGCATTCAAAAATTCGAAGAGCGCGAAATTTCCAAAGCTAAGGCATTTCGAGCAAAGAAGCAAAGCAATTCAACAATCAATCTTTCCAAAGGCGGAAAAAGGTATTTATAATCATGGCATCCTCTTTTGTACCTGAACTCATAGAAAACTCTACTATAGTGGAAGTAATCAAATGCCCTAGGCTTGTTTTTTAGTTAGTTCCTGAAATAGCTAAGAAGGATGACAATATTGGTGCATTTTCTCAAATCCCCAAAGGAGTAGTTTTTGCAGAGGACCCTAGGATGTATATTCATTGCCATATAGAAGAATTGGGAGATGAAGAAATTAAGAACATGTACAAGACTATTATTTGTGATGATTCTGGTAATGTGAAACCTGAACACAAAATAATTGAAACCCCAGGATTCACAGAAATTCTCTGCATTCTGGATTTCCCTAAGGAAGTGATAAGGATAGTGTTGAGCAGGGTTCATGGTGAATTTTTCTGGCTGGATTCAATTCACAAAATAACTAAAGAGGTAGTAAAAGTTGTAACAGGGTTACCCTCCACTGGTAATAGACCTGAAAAGACAAAGAAAGTCTCAAATGACCTAGTAATGAACCTAACAGGTGCAACATCCGACAAAAGGTCTTTAAGGGTGAATGATGTAACTGACATAAATGTGAGATTCATTAGCATGATTCTAGGTTACAAAACAACACATGCAAATAGACTAAATTTAGTTTCCAGCTTATGCATAAAGAGTGCTCATGACATGATTAAGGATAATGTGAAAATTGATGTGTGTGAATGGTTGAAGGATGAATTGATTGACAATCTTGGAAAGATCAAGAAGGATAAGAAAGTGACATTTAGATTTGGCAACTTACTTGTTTTCTTAATGCTACATATAACCAAACAGGTGCCCGATATAGGTAATAAGAACCTTGGATTTGACATACCGATAGGCAAACCGTTATCTAACTTATTGAGCAACATGGGTGAAAACAAATAGAAGAATATTAATGAGTACTTTCAAGCATTAAATGCCAGAATGAACGCTAGAGTCAGACTGTCACAAGAAATTGTAAATAAATATAAGGATGACATATGTTTTGTGATTAAGAAGGATGAGATCTGGATGGAGGCAGTTATCCCAAGAACAATTTGGGTTACTGAAATGGGTTATGAGACAGATGATCACATCATTGAAACATATGCAAAAGCCCTTCTGGAAGCACCCCAGGAACCTAAGGAAGAGGTATTTGGCAGTGCTAAAACCATTGAAAATCAAATTCAATCCAAGAAGAGAGTAAAGAAAGTAGAAGCAACAGTGAGGAGAGGTTCAAGGCAGGCTAAGGATATCAAAGAAGATGTACTTAAACAAACTGGTATCACTGAATATGAGTTACAAGCACAACAACCAGAAACTCACCTTTCATCAGTAGCAACTTCTTTGAAAAGTGGCATGCCAGCTGCATTTAAAAGAGTTGTAAGGAAAAGACAACCTTCACTGGTATCCACACCTTCGCTTAGAAAAATCAGACAAAAACAATAGGCAGTAAGGTCCCCGGCTAAGAAGACAACTCCAAAGAAGAAAAAGTTAACACCAAGGAAAAGGACTCAACAAAATATTGCTCCGATTGACAGACTGTTGGATGAAATAACAGAGGAAGGAAAGGTTAAGAACATCAACCAACTATATGATACATTATCAATTGATGACAAGGAGAAAGTTGAAAACAGTGTAATTCTACACTTGGATATCTATAAGAAATTTTTTATGCAAATTGTAGATGAAGTACCAGTAGAACTATTTAAGAGACTTAAAGCTAGAAGGCAAGCTGTTATAGAGCTTGACAAGAAAATAAAAATTGAGAAACTACTTGTTGTTTATCCTATTAACTCACCAAAGGAGATAGATGATATGATCTTAGAGGCTAACCGAACAATATTCTCAACTGCACACTAGCATATAGCACTTATGGTTGGTAGAGTAAATGAGGTTGCAGAGGAAATTGCTAATGCATGGGATATATTCCTTGTTGAGAAGGAAAAACAGGAAGAATATAGAAACCCCAAACCAATCGAGGTATATCAGAAAGATAAGGATAAGGGTAAAGGAAAGGTTGGTGGACCTCCAAGCATCAAAATAACATATAATCTACCCCCACCATCTAGGATACTCCACCGGTAACAACAACTAAAGATCAACTGGCTGATGAGAGTATGGATATATCACAAGAGGATACAAATCCTAATTCTGAGGTATTATATATAGTAGATGTTGATACTTAGAAGGTCAACATTGTGGTAGATAAGGACACAATTGGTAAGACAAATATGGCTAGTGAGCCACCGGCAACTGATAACATAGATAACACTAAAGGAAAACTGGTAGATAGTGCCATAGAACAATAGGCAGAAAAACAAATAGAGCAACAAGCAGAGCAACAGGGTCCAGCACAGGAACAGGTTAATACAGAATCAGTGCCACCGGCAACTATTGAGCAAAACAAACCATTGCTTAAGGAAATGGAAACATAGACTGACCTACTAGAGGTCACTACAAGCAAGGATATTGCTCCCATCGGCGGAATTCAGAGTGTTGGCTCTTCAACTGCAGGAATCAAGACAACAAATGTAACTGAAGTTCTTTTAGACTCTATAAAGAAAATAATAGATTGTAGTTCACAGGCATATAAGGCTATAGATGACACAATTCCAATTTTGAAGATGATAGCTCCAAAATGTAATGTAGATAATAAGGATTCTTTGAGTCAACTTGACACTTTGTCTAAGTATATTACTGACAACACAGTGACAGTTGAACAAATAAAGGAGGACACATTCAAAGAGAGGTTAGAAAAGGAAAAATAGAAATTCTTTGAGGAACAAATAAAGAAGTGTACAAGGCAGTTTGACACACTTCTACCGGAATTATGTAGCACATTAAAGGAATTCGAAACTTTGTACAGAGATACTTGTAAGACTAACTTTTTGACAGTTGATATAGACAAGAAGATCAACAAGATACAAGAGGAAATAAATCAACTAGCTGACAATTTTATTAATTCATCTAATTCATTATCAGTTTTTGAGCAAAAGATAACAGGTTTTGAGAAAGAATTACTAAAGCTAGAAAGAGAAAAGGAGAGAATAAAAAGTAAGGCTAAGGATCTAAAATTAAGACTAAGTCTGATGCATTGGTACAAGGACAGAAAACACTGGCAGAGAAAATGCAACACCTCACTGGTACAGTTCAGAGGACAGAAGCCATAATAAAAGATAGTAAAAATTTCATTGAGAACTTGAATTTGGTTTTGGCAGATCTTTTTCAAATTGTAACCAACCAGTTACAAGGTTGAAACAGAAAACTACACTCTATTGATACTTTGACAACCTTTGTCATTAATGCCAAAGGGGGAGTAGTGGTATGAGAAAAATCCAATAACTTAGGGATCATCTATTTAGGGGGAGCACACATTTTTGGTAACAATTTTTGGACTTCAATTTTTTGATACACTTTCTGAATTTTTCTCATGAGTGTTGCCATCAATGCCAAAGGGGGAGATTGTTGGCAAATGCACACTCCAATGAGACATTGTAGGTGATTGAAGGTTTTGTCATTGATGGCAACCTTACAATCCTATGACACCAGCAAAGCAATCCACCAGCACCAGCAAAGTTAGATTCTACACCGGCACACAGACCACTGGCACCGGTAGTGAAAGGAAGCATACCGCCATAGAAGCCGATAGGAATTTTGGTTATAATTTATTTTGTTTATTATTGTAAAATCATTGTAAGCTGACTTGGCAAGTTGTAAAATGACTTATATAAGAGAGTTCATTGTAGAAAATTGCAAGAAGAGAAGAAGAGAATGGAGGAATGTAATTAAGTGAAATAAGGCGGACCTATTATGCAAATTATAGGTTAAGGGTTTATGTAAGAAGCAGAGCTATAAACTGGTACTAGATCTAGCATAGTAGATGCTATTTTGAAGCAGTACAAGACATTGGATTTATATAATCCATTTTGTAAGTCAGTGAGACTTCCCATTTTATAATTGAGCAGTGAACTCTAGGCACTTGGCCTTCCTGCATGTGCAGGCCCCTCTTGTAGTAGTAATATTCTCTTATTGGCCAGTAAGTGAATATTGTGGGTCACAAATCCCACTGAGGTTTTTCCCACACTGGGTTTCCTCGTTAAAACATTGTGTTATGGTGTGTTTTTCATGTGGTTGTTATTATCTCTGTTTATTGCATTACTTTCTGTTTACCGATACACAGTTCTAATTTTCTCTACATATTTTAAGTTAAGAAAATCTTATTACCAGTTAGATACTGATTTATCCCCCCCTCTCAGTATCTGTGGGAATCCTAACAAGTACAATGTTTGAATACATTCAGCATAGTCTATAGGTTTAATGAATCTGATGTCTAATAACTTCTTTAGTTCAACTTTAGCCAATAATGCTACATGTTGATTCATCTTTCTTAATTTATATTTGACTGACTTAGCTCCTTGAGCGATGGATAAATGATGCATGACCAAGTTCGGATCTATTCCAGGCACATCTGCATAGGACCAAGAAAAATTGATTTGCTTTTCTTTAAATAATTTGATAAAATTTGGTTGCTCTTCTTCTGTTAGTGATTCTACTAGGTGTCCGATGTTTACTTGTTGAGTGGGCTCGATCAATATGGGTGACCTCTCTTGGTAGTGTTCAAGAAGAGTGTTAAGTCTCCCATCCTTAGGTGCCTCAAAAAGGTTTTCACTCGCAGATGCATCCTTTATTTTTACTTTTTTGTGATCTAATACTGCCATTGACTGGTTTTCAGTATTAGACCCTTTGTTTCTTTCATTTTTTCAACTGAGAGACTTGGCACTCCCTTGATTGCACATTTTTGGATTGGATGTACATAGATAATGGATTCATCATCTAGGAAAATGGGTATATCATGGTGTTCAGGTTCTTCTCAGTCTATCAAATCAAGAAATACGAGCAGTAGAGAGTCATTTGGTGGGTCTAGATCGGTTGCGTTAAGTGTCATGATATAGGTAGCATTATAGTTGTTTGGGATGATGGTTAGGTTAATTATATTGTCAAGGTCTTTGATGGTATCATCTTCGATGTAGACTTGTTCGTATTGTTGTTGTTCATTCTCCTCAGCCTCGTAGATATGTCATGGTCCAAATTCAAGTGATCGAGACTCTGTGCCTTGTCTCTCCTGAGAAAGGGGTGTGGGTGAATGGATAATACCTATCTTGATATCCTCAGTAATATATGAATACCTACCCCATTCATAGTCATTAGAATCTGTTTCAGAAGTACTGTCCCAGAGTCTCTCACTGCTGCTAACAGGTACGTTGTAGGGTGAGAAAAGTTCTCTGATAATTGATACCAGTCTTGTAGTTTTTTCTGATTTACCTTCTTGTACCCTTTGCATTTGTTCATACATTATTTCTCCTCGGGGAGTAGTGATTTCTTTGGGTGGTGACTTTGCCATGGTTTGAACAGGTTCTTGCACATGATGCACTTTCTTACAAGAGGCTTCTTCCCTTTGAATGGCCAGTTCCTCTTGTCATTTCTCTATTTCTTGGTGTTCTTGCTCTTTCCTTGTTGTTTCGACTGCTTGGTGTAGCACTTCTTTCCATGAGTTTTCATTGTATTTCTTCTTTGCTTTCCACTGAGGTTTTTGATACTTATTTTGTTTTTGCCTAGGTGGTATACTGTGTCCATATCCTAGTTCTGTTTTGTCTCGCGAAAATTGTGAAGGAGGTTTTAGTGGTTCTGTAATGCCTTCCTGATTCTTGCCTATAGGTCCTTTTTCATTTTATCCCATCCATTGCATGATTCAGAATCATTTTCCATATTGTTGTGTTGGTATGGCCACCTCTAGAGTAGCAACTCTGATCTCTTCCTCATCCTTGCATAGCCAACTAAGGATGTCTTTCTCTTCTGATTCATTTGCTAGTGTGCCCAATTGGATAAATTTTCCATCAAACTTGGTGATGGACTGGGTTGCTTGATGTGTTGATGCCGAAGGTTGTCCATAAGATTTTGGCAATGTTGGCAATTTTGATAGACACGTGCATTCAAAAGAGTATTCCCCCATGCCTTGATCTTTGATTTTCATCTTTTTCTTAAAGTCTATGGATAAAGACTTGAGTTTGTTTTGATGATGATCGAATGATGAGGAAGCTTGTGCCTCCCTATTGTGTGGAACCACGTTGTCTTGAGTTGCCCCCATAGCATTGCAATGCTGAAAAGGGTTATTATCGACAGATATGGAGATTTCCTGTCCATTGTACGAGAATTTGATACACTGATGGTATGTTGAAGGCACTGCTTGTATTTCATGTATCCAAGGATGACCCAATAGAATATTGTATGTTAAGCCTATGTCCAAGACTTGGCACATAGTGTCCTTTTGTATTGGTCCTACTTGAATAGGTAGTATTACTATTCCTTTGGATGACCTTTCTTCATCATCATAGGCCTTGATGGTGATCTTTTTGTGTGGATTAATAGATTTCTCAGAGAAGCCCAATGCACGGATAAGCTTTAAAGTACAGATATTGAGACCAACTCCTCCATCTATTAACACTCTCTTAACTCAGTGTTTATAGACTAAGACTTCAATGTGGAGATGAGTGTTATGGGGATGATTTAAGGAGACATCATCGTGTTCATAAAATGTAAGGTTATGAGGCCTTGTCATATGAGCCACCATGGCTTGGAATCTATCAATGTCTAGATCTTTAGGAATGTTTGTTTCAACAAGTGCTTGCTCTAAGATGTCCTTATGTTTTGGCAAGAGTTTGAGTAACTCGAGTATGAATATTTGAGTGGGAGTTCTCTGCAGTTGATCAACCAAATTATATTGAGTCTTGGGGATAGCGGTAGATGTTGATGTATGCCCTTTCAAGACGTATTTTTGAGCTCTGGTTGCCACATTGATCGACACATGGTCTTGTTTGTCCTTGATTTTTATGACATTTATTTGGTTGTCATTTGTTGATATGTGATTGATGGTGTTATTATACAGGTGATTTATACGAGCTCCTCTGGTATCATTTGATGTTGAAGCTGCTCCCTTGTTGTAATTTGGAAGATGATTTTTAAAGGCATCATGGTAACCATTTATTTTGAGATAATCAACTGTCAAATCACCTCTATCAATCATGTCCTAAATGACGTTCTTAAGCCTCATGCAATCATTTTTGTGATGTCCTTTGTTTCGATGAAAATCACAAAAATGCGAGTCATTCCACCAAGGTGGTTTGACCTGGGGTTCAAAGTTGTTTATGGCTGACAATGTGATAATTTTGTTCGCCAAGAGTTCCCAAAACACTGATTCTAAGGTTTGCCCTAATGGTGTGTAGGTGCATCTATTTTGTTAAATATTAGTGTTGCCTCTCTAGTTTGTATTATTCTCAGTTAGTGTTGTTGCCTTGGTTATTGTTGTTGGTGTTTGAAATTGGAGGTCCTTGATTGGTATTTTGAGGATAAGTGTTAGTGCCTTCATTAACACTTTTTTAATTTTTGTTAGAATGTGGCCTACCTAATAAAGCCAATACTAATTGTTTGGACTTCACATCATTAGCATCAACTACCCCATCATTAACAACATTTTTGTTTCTTGTCCAAAATATGGAATTGTCTAAAATGTTGTTGTTGTTTTGATTGTTAAAGGGGTGAGTGTTTGAAGAGTTAGCTCCTTCCTTAAAGAACTTCAACGTTCCTTTCTTGATGCAAGCTTCCTCCACTTGGATTTCGTTTTCCATCAATGTGGCAAAAGATGGTATGCATTGAAGTTTGAGTTGATAACTTGTCTCACTATTTAGATTATCGATAAAGATCTCCATCTTTTCTTTTTCAGACATGTCTCAAGGATATCTTGAAACCATGCATCTCCAACGCTGAAGAAACACCATGAATGTCTCATTGTTCTTTTGTTTGGTGTTACATACATCCAACATGGTGATGGCGTGTTGAATATTATAGGAGTATTGCATGATAAATTTGTTTACCAACTCATCAAATGATTTGATGGGAGGTGTGAGTTTAGACAACCACTCCATTGTTTTCCCTCACAAAATTCTTGGGAGTAGTCTCATTAAGTAAGTGTCATCATGAGCAAACTCTAAGCGTATGGTACAAAATTCTCGAACATGATCACGGGGATCACTTTTACCATCGTACTTGTCATACTTTGGTATATCTGAATTTGGGGGAAAAGGTACTATGTTTAATCTCCTATCAAAAGGATAAGGATAGATCTCGTCCAAGGAGTATCGCACCGTGGTTCCTTGTTGCATGTCTTGCATTTGTCTTTGTAGCAGTTGGATTTGTTCTGTAAGAGCGACCATGGGCGCATTTGTACGTCGAGGGAGGGATTCCTCCCTTTCATTAAGATTGTCCCATTTCGGGCATGGTTGTGTCCAGGGGTGTTATTTTGTTCATGTATGATTTCTGGGTCATGTGTTTCTTCTTCTCTTTGTTGATCTTGATAGGCATAATTTCTAGAGCTCGTTCTAAAAATTCTTTCGTTTACATTTCTTAAGTTTTTGGTATCAAAATCTTCAGTAAGTCTGACTCCTTTGCTAGTTAGCATGAGTATATATTTTTCCTTGTTTGCTTCAATAAGTCTTTCCATGAGTCTTTGGAATGATGGGTTTTCTTGACACTCTTGGAGAAGTTCCTCGGTGATCTTTGTTTTGCCCATATTGGCATACTCATCAAAAGGGTTGGATAGTCTATGACCCATACTTGATTCTGGTTGTGATTCTCTTTGTTTGTTTCTCCGAGATCGAGTGATAGTGGGCATTTAGTAAATTTCTACCGTGACAAATTCTTCATTTTCTATGGGAGTTCTGGGTGGTGTTGGTGGTTCAGGTTGAGCTTCGTTATAGGTGATACATAACTGTAGGAATAAAATGAGATTGATCCTTCCTCCTCGATTTAGGCATTGGTTGAACGCCGCTTTCTGAATATAAGCTCTACTTCTCAAAGGTTCTTTGTCAAACTCAGTTGTTTTGCCTTGGATATACAATCGCATGTGACACAAGAATACGTGATGTGATGCAAAGAGTTGGCGATTGATGTAGAGAAACTTATTCCTTTTTGCAAGTGGATTAGAACTAGGTTGTCTCTTCTTCAACTTAGTTTTATGATGAATACTTATTCTTCTCAAAATATGAGGAGTGGTCATACACGAATGATCAATGGTTGTCATTGATGTTGTATTTGGATACTTCGTTTGAAAACTCAAGCTTACTTTATCAAGTAGAGGTTTAGTTAGATTCGCCTCCACGACAAAGTGTGTCAAATGATATGGATAAAAGTTTCCCAATATGGAAAATTGATTTGACAACTTAATGATTAAACTAGGTATGTTGTTTGTGATAGAATCCGTTAGATCGTGGAACTTTGATCAATGTTATGATACTGCCTGATTTTGTTGGAGAAAGTCTTATCTCGAGCTAGTTTAAGATTTGAAAAATTTTGTTCTAAGGATGCTTGTTGATTTTGGAATTGTTTTCTCTAATAATTTGATTTGGATTTTGACTGTTGAGTTTGACAAAAGACCAAAAAGGGTACTCAAGACTGTGGATGAAATTTTCCTAAAAGGTCTGATTTGCTCTCTATTTTTCTTGGTTTTTGAATATGCGCTAAGACAGACTGGGTGCGCTAACAAATGTTCTAGATGCGCCATAGAAAGTTCTCTATGTGCCAAGCTGCCTTTCCTACATGTTGACTCGAATTATTTGAAACTGACTTGGTTGGAAGAGTTATGCACTAATATGTCCCGATTAAGCGCTACTGTTTAAGCTTAAAGCACTAAGTTATTCCTCTGATGCGCTAAGCTGATGTTTAAATGCGGTAGATTGGTGCCGCAAAGCACCACTGCAAGTTTTACTAGTGTGATACTAGTTATGCGCTAATGTGATTGCTGAAAGCGCTATGGTTTGGTTGAGATGCGCTACAGAATGGTTGAAACACGCTAGGAAGTTGCTCCTACGCACTAAGCTGCCCTGATTTCTTTGCTTCTACTGTTTTTGGGGATTTTTAACTTGTGTTTTGAATGGATGATTTTCTGAAAAATAAATTGCAAACACAGTGTAAAATAGATAACAAATTTTGTCTATGCTAGACCATTAGTGTATATTTTGTGAGGATGAGTTCAAATCCTCGATGTTTTCACTGGATTAGATAACAAATAATATAGATCAGACAAACTCTTTATTCAAGGCTCATTAACAACATCATATCCCACTAGTCTCGATACTCGGTTAGCTCAAACAGTCGTGTCACCCCCTAGAGGGTGCCCATTTTTTTGTCTTTTGCCAAAATTTAACCCAAAGTGAATTGCTTCATAATTGAGTAGTTATCTTGGGAGATATATGGTGAGTGATGTTGGGGGCGGATTCTTCCCGACCCTTGCACTATGATGTTGAAAATGTTTGGATACTGACTAAGTTCAAGGTTTCTAGTGCTAAGGCTCTTAATCAGGCTTCCATTCGGTCTTTAGTGATAAACTCTCTCGGGAGGCTTCCCAACCTTTAGAACAAAGGCTTTACGTATCTTAAAGATGCTGGGAGAAGGCTAATCGCTGAACAAAAACGTTGAAGAGGACTGTCGTCAACCTCCACTTTTGATTATAGTGGGTTGGAACACTTGGCGATAAAGTCGTTTCCCACTTAGGTCGTTCCCCTCTCATCGACCATTAATGGTGCTCTAAGAGCCACTCGGGAGGGCAGACCTGCTAAAGGTTTTAAGTGCTTGAAATAAAGAAAGAATAAGAGTGGTTTGACTTTTTGGTCACCCAGTTAAGGGGAGGGCATATACCTTCCACTTTCGAGACAAGGCAAACACAATTCTTTTTATCCTTCAAGACAAAGATTTTCTAACTTCTATTTGGAGATGTTGCTCCAACAAGCATGGTGTTATTTTTAATTTTTCATAGCAAAATGTGTATTTCCAAATGGTCAACAAAGTAAATCGTGATGTTGGTCAACAAAAAAAAAATCGTGAAATCAAACCTTAAAAAACTCTTTTGCTTTATAAAAAAACAAGAAAAGTGAGTTTATTTTTATCCTTTGCAAAGAAATGAAAGTGAGTTTGTTGTTCTTTTTAATCCTTTGCAAAATGAAAATGAGGGTTTGTTTTAAGCACCAAAGGATAAATGAGGTTCTTTTTAAGCAACACCAAAAGAAAATGGGATTCTTTTTAAGCTTTGCAAAACTTTGAAAGTTTGTTTGTAGTTCTTTTTAATCCTTTGCAAAATGAAATGAGTTTGTTGTTCTTTTAAACTAATAGGAAAATGAACTATTTTTAAAACTAATTTGAAAAGGTTAAAAACAAAAATATTTAGGAGAAGTGACTTCTCTTTGCTTAGGGATGTGACAATATTTAGGAGATGGATTAAGCTAAATTAGAATTGATTAGAAGAATCCAGAAGAGGCTAAATTAAATAGATGAATGTGAATAATTTAATTAAATAAAATTTAATTAAATAGAGAAATGAGGTTAAAATGAATATTAAATATTCACTTAGAAAAGTGGTCAGATTTATACGTCTACAAGTTTAAATAAATATTTTGAGACAAGAAGATGAGGTTACATGCTAGAATCATAAAAGTTTCTACATATATAAAAGTTACCAATAATTTTTATTTTTTTTTGCTTATGTAGAAAGAGTGGCCATACCAACTATTCCAAAATTAACCAATTTCAAAAAAATATGCTTAATTTGAGAATGTAATTATCTTTTTTCCCTAGATAGAAAGTTTGACCATACCAACTACTCCAAAATTAACCACTTCAGAAAATTTTGTCTTTGGTAAACTCTCCAACTTTCGTGCATATTTAAATTAATTAATTAGAATAAGTTAATAAAAATGGTCCAAAAACACAGGACAAACCGTCGCCGTCTTTAAAGAATTTTTTCATTAATCCCCAAAACTATGGACAAACAGTAAAATAATCATTTTGTTTTGCTTTTCAAAACTGGCCTCACAGTAGTAATATGAGAACATAAGAAATCAAAGTTATGGAATCATTCAAAAATAAAAGTAGCATTTGAAATATTTTATAGGTCTCAACTGACATTTGAGATAAAAATGTGCAAAACAAAATGGCCGACGAGTACGAGTAAAAGAAATCAATGTATTCCATGATGGTTGGCCCATCTTATTATAAGCAACGGTTTACCCATATGCAAATACAACGGCTAATATTCAAATTTGCATTGGAGATAAAGCACAACATTTTTTATTTAATTTGTTTTGCAAAGAATAGCAATAAAATACAAATATATTGCAATCATGGTGAGTGAGATAATTATTGAAAGAGACAATGAACATGACAGAAAATATTTTTATTATAAATATTGTGGTTTAAAAGGTAGTTATAAAATTCATGGAATGATAAAATACATTATTTTAAATATAAATAAATTATTTATATTATAATGAGTGGTCTATTTTGTAAATGATGTGGTGGAAATGTTTATGAGTGCAAATTGTGATGGGATAAAATAGAGAAGAGGCAACAATTGTATTGCATTTACAATATGGTTGAAAAGGTAGCCATTAAATTCATGAATGTAAAATATTATGGAATAAGACAAATTATTTCAATAAAAAAAAAAACAACCAATCATGATGCTTAAGCATAGTCCACTTTGCATGTTGTAGTGATCATGATAAATTTGTGTTTACTATATTAAATTCTTATCTATTATATTTTTGAATGAGTCATATTATGTTTGGGTATACTAAAGCCACATAAAATATGATATTTTGATATGTGACTTTAAAAAATAAAATCATGAAGATGTTTCTAGTCCTATTTAATGGTAAATTTATTGGTGGAATTAAAACTATTCACCTCAAGTTGCAAGACTTTCATATTTGGTACTTCACAATGTATTATATCCTTTTCAATTGTGATGTAACTTGTCATTAGTATTAATTTGTCAACCAGGCCACTCCATTTTATTAAAATACATGTAAGTGGTAGTTGGAAATAAGTTAGATAATCAATTTGCATGTATTAGTTGGGAAGTTAATAAGTGATTAAAACTCAAAAGTCAGTTATTTCAAAGTGTTTTTCCTCACTTATTAGAGAAGACAATCTTTCCACCAGTCCTTCATAACATTTAGGATCTGGGCATGTTAATTGATGAGGTTAATTTATATACCAATTTTCACAAATTTATATCCTTTTTCCTATGCCTTAATTGACCACCTTTATTGAAAATGATTGGCAACTTAAGAACCTTTTCATTATATTTATTATTTGATTAGTTGGTATTATAGAATATAAAATTATCGTTCGATAACATTTGGTTCATTGAATATAATAATGTTTTGTATTTCTAAAAGCTTCTTTATTCTAGAAGTGTCTTTGAATTTTTTCAAAAGACTTTTTATGAAGATGTTTTAGATTTATCTTTGTTTAGACAATCTCTCTCTCTTGAGTTTTGTTCATGTGTGCTCATATCAATTGGTATCAAAGTTGAAGGATCACAATTTTAGATCTAGTTTCCTTAAAGGTTTGATCAACCTTTATAGTCTCCCTCCTATCTTAGTTGTCATAGATCTAGATTGAGGTTTTCACGAGGTGTTCCCTTTTAGATATTCATTTGTAGATATATGGATATAATCTCCTTGAGGTTTATAGATTTAAGACTTATTAGAATTATACTTTTTTTTCTCAATTATCACATTATGAAAATTTATCTCATTTTTGTGACCTTTTGATTATACTATAATAGCTTTTGAGTGAGATAAATAGCAAGAAGAGAATTTTGAAGAATTTTTGAACATGAGTACTCTTGGATAAATTTTGTAAAATTAAATAATCATAATTGTGACATGCACAATCTATTGAAGCTTTTCAAAACTCACTCCAACACCCTTTTGAAAATATAAATACCACTACAACCCAGGTTGTATTCTAACTTGAAATGAAAGTTTCCATTCTCAAATTTGATGAAATCTTTAAGGGTAATTTAAGCTAGATTCTCAGCTTCATAATATTGAGGCATATTTTCAAAGCATGCTCTAATTTGACTAACCCAAAAAGTTGTTGATACTCTGCAAAAAGGATTAGAAAATCTGTTCGATGACAACACACACAAGAGCACAAGAAACAAACGTTAGTGTTAGCAACAAAACATTATCCTAAACAGACATGTCAAGAGAGATATTAAGCATGAAATAGAAAGCATACAAATATAGAATAGATAAACTATACTCCTCCAAATGCTAAGATGCTCATAGTTGCTCCTCCCTTGTTCCTCTCCTCTCCAAGTTCCACATGAGTGTAGCTCTCAACTTTTAGCACGAGCCATGGATGCCATATGGAGATTCAAGATGGTTGAAAATGATAAACAAATGTTATGCAAGTGTATATAGTGATGCTATGAAAAAGCTATATGCTAATACTAGTATAACAACAATACTCTAATGCTTCCTTCTTTGCTTGAAGAGAAGGGTTCTATTTATAGAAGAAATGGGGAAATGAAGGGTTAAGATTGAGCAATCTTAACAAGGGTTAGGATTGAAAGATATTCAATCCATGTGAGACTTTCAACCCAATCCCATGTTGACAAGTGTCACCATGAGGAGGCTTGAGAGGAGAGATAAGGAGCATTAAATGCTTGAGGGTACATGATGGTTACCCTAGGGGGTTGGGTTAGGGTTAGGTTAATGGATATTCCTTTTATCCAAGGGATAAATGAATGTGAAAGGGTTAAATGGTTACCTTAGTCAAAGAAATAAATACTTTGAAGAGACTCATGAGTCAAAAGGATGGTTAAGTTAGAGGAAAGTCTCTAACAAAAGGTAAAAGGCGAGTTAACCATAAATGGTTATGTAAGAGCCTTTAATGGTTTGGAAGACTTTAGAGGTTAACCATTTGAAGACATAAAACCTTTAATGGTTATTGAAGACTTTGGAGGTTTTTGAGAAGTGACTTCCTTTTATTTAGGAATGTGACAATGATTAGGATAGGATTAGGCTAATTAGAAGGAGTTAGAAGAATCTAGAAGGGATTCAGGCATGCAAGTGGATTTTGTAGGAGAATGCAAGTGGGAGGAATTTTGGGATTTTCAATTGAAATAAAATTATTTATTTCAATTAAATGGTGTAATTTGCATTTGGATAGATATTTAAATAAATATTAATTTATTTAAATGTTAATATGAATTTTGGATTGTATTTAAATAAATATTAATTTATTTACATGAGAAAAAGGAAGATAAAACATTAAATGCTTGAAGACTTTGAGGGAAACCATTAAAGGCTTAAGAAGACTCTAGAAAGAAGCCATTAAGTTTGAAGACTTTAAGGGAAACCATTAAAGGCTTAAGAAGACTCTAGAAGGAAGCCATTGAGTTTGAAGACTTTAAGGGAAACCATTAAAGGCTTGAGAAGACTCTAGAAGGAAGCCATTAAGTTTGAAGACTTTAAGGGAAACCATTAAAGGTTTCAAGTGGGTGAGGATAAATAGGATTTTAAATAAATAATTTATTTATTTAAAATAGTTGTGCAACTTGCATTTGTAGGAAAATACAAGTGGGTGGAGGATAAAGGTGATTTAAATAAATGTTAATTTATTTAAATATGAGAGATGGGATTTTGGGGGATTTAAATAAATATTAATTTATTTAAATGTGAGAGAAGATTTAATTAAACAAATATGATTTATTTATTTAATTAATGGTCTGAATTTGGTTAAGTGAATTAAATCAAATAAAATGAATAATTTATTTAATTAATAGGAGAAGAGGGTTAAGATGAATTAATTAAATATTAATTTAATTAATTATTGATTGATGGTCAAATAATCAAATAAATACTAAATATTTATTTAATTAAGTGGATAGATTTATGTGACTACATTTGCCCCTCTTTGAGACGGTGTGGTTTTATCGCGTCGTTTCAAAGAAAAAAAAATAGGTGTGAAGAAATATGCCCTAGAAATGTTAATTTAGTGGTTGGTATGCCCCCTCGAGAGATGGGTTGAATTTTTTTGAAAAATCGGGGGCGATCTCTCGAAAAAGAACGAGAAGTGGAAGGGAGGTAGAATAGAATAAATTAGTAATATCAATGAAAGAATGGAAGAAAATAGAGTGAATATGGAGAAATAGCAAGCCAGTGAGTACCCGTAGGCTATGCAGGAGATATGGTGCAAATGTGGTGTTGTGCTTTTGATTGATGCTATACAATTGACCAAAATGGTTGGACAATCCGGTGCAGTCGATTTAATTGCCCCGGTCGAGTCAAAGCATGACAGTTGATGTCAGTTGTTTGCTTGGACAAGATAAAGTCTGAGTAAGTGAATTAAAGTGACCTGATGGTGACTTAGACAATTGATGTAATTGCCTGATGAAGTCAAGGTATTTGAAGCAAAATACTCGTTGAGACTTAGACAATTGATGTAATTGTCCGTTATGATTGTGTTTGATTGGTTGATCAATTGATAGTGTGTGAGTGTGATGGATGGTTGTGGTGAATCATAGCAGCCCCGTTGAGACTAGGCCATTATGATAAATACCTGTTGTAGTCTAGGTTTGCCATAATCGATTACTTGTTGAGACCCAAAGATACTTGATCAGACTATTTGTTAATAGTCTAGGTCTGTGTGAGTCGATGTGCTTGTGTAGACAGAGTAATTGTCTTGATTGGGTTGATGGGAGATGATGTAGGGTATGTGATGCTGATTACCAAGATGGGGAGGGTGAGGGTGGGGTTCAATGTTAGATAGAAGAAATGGAGGACCTATGACGCATTCCTATGGAAGAAGAGAAAAATAGAGTATCCATTGTCATTACTATGTATGCATGATATGCATCTATTATGAATGTATGGATGGATGGAATGCAAAAGAATACAATATATACAGATGAGATGGAATGACGTTCCATAGTGCTTTATTTTTCATCATTGAGATTTAAAATGTTGTAAGAAAAATACAAGCAACTTGACATAAAGAGTCAAGATGACCTGAGTATTCCTTACATGGATTTTGATATAGCGAGTTAATAAAAGAAACTTGATATAATGGATCAAGTTGACCTAAGTATTGCTTGCAGAACAGACAAGGATTATCTCCTTTCATGCATGACTTGGAATGTCCTCGATCTTTTGTTGATCATATCCTGAGACAAGTTCATACCGTAGTAAGAGATAAATCATTATCGAGCGTGGATGAGGCAATAGGAACCAAAGATGGAGCATTGTACCTATAAGCAAATAGCATATATAAAGAATAATGGATCCTCGATAATGGTTCATGCTCATATGGTCAAGGTATACGCTATAGTCAACAAGCTGTAGTGATCTATGACTGTATTTTGCATATGATCACGTAACTTAGTGAACTTCCCACGTAGACACCATTAGTACATGCCCCAGAACTTCATCCGAATAATTCACAGAAGACATGCAAACAATGTCGTAGGAACCATCTCGGCTACTCTAATCACTTGCGGATATCCCGGAGTAGTGTAGGAACCTGATATATATAAATGAATGAATAACCTGCAAATCCAATCAAGTATTTTGATAGCTTAAACAGAATTTTCTTGTCAAAGAAAATGTCATCTTGTCTTTGTTTTGGTAAGGAAGGATGCATCCTTGTTAAGACAGTTTGTGTGTTGATGGTTGATTGTTGATTTTGATGTGATAAGAGGTCATTATTTGAGTTTTTCACAAGGTTTGCTTGGTTATCTTCTTGGATTCGTATGTACAATGTGTTGCCATGTTTTTTATTGATTTTTGATGTTTTCTAATGTTTTTGGATTTTGTAAGTGTTTTTTAATGTTTTCAGTATTTTGATGAATGTTTTGAATGTTTTTGGTATTTTGATGATTGTTTTGAATGTTTTTGAATTTTGTGAGACAGTTTTGAATGAAGAACTCAATCAATCATAAGTAATGCATAATCCACTTCTATCAAATAGGTTAAGGGCATTGCCCCCAGTTTAGAGATGACTATGAAAAAGTGGGATACAAGACGCATGAAGGACTATCCTTGATTGCGGATCAATAACAAGCCACAGTTTTGGACTGAGGGATGAGTGGATGTAATGAATGTGATCACAACAAGCCTGAAAGAAATTGAGCCATAGCATTTACGAGTGGCGCCTGTTTGCCAGGTTTTCACCATCGCACTTACCCAAGGTGCCACCAGAGTGGTTGTTCACCGTTTGGATGTATGATTTTTCTTTACTATTTTGATGTTTTTGTATTTTCTTCAGGACATTTTTCTGAATGTTTTTGGTATTTTTCCGGTATGTATGGGAGCTTGATGCTTTGTATAGATTATGTATACAAACTTTTTAAGGTGTATGCTGTTGATCGGATCTGCTAGTGGTTCTCCTTCTGAAGTAGCCAACTGATATGCCCCGGACCCAAATACAACAATGATAACATATGGACCCAACCAATTTGATTTAAACTTCCCCTGATGTTCTCGGTTTGGTTGGTTATGAGGATTCTCTCAAAGAACAAGATCACCTACCTCGAATGTGTGAGGTCTAACTCGATGATTATAGCTTTTGCTCATACGTTGTTGATAGGCCTTGAGGTGATTGTATGTAGCTTGTCATTTCTCATCAAGTAGCTCTAAGTCTTGAAGACGTGATACCCTGTAGGCTTCATCATCTATTAGATTATGCAAGGAAACCCGTAGTGATGGTATCTCAACCTCAATAGGTAAGATATCTTCTACACCATAGACCAATGAGTAGGGAGTTGCCCCTGTAGCAGTTCGAATACTAGTTCGATATACCCATAGTGTTGGATTCAATTGAACATGCCAATCACGGCTGGCATCATTGATTGTCTTCTTTAGGATTCTCAATATGTTTTTGTTTGATGCTTCATCCTGACCATTGCCTTGTGGGTAATAGGGAGTGGAAAAATGGTGTTGGATGTGAAATTTCTCACAGAGTTCACGAACATCCTAATTTTTGAAAGGAAGACCGTTATTTGTGATGATGGACATGGGCACACCATACTGGCAGATGATGTAATTGAGGATGAATGAGGCGATCTACTTGCTGGTGACTTGAGTAAGTGGAACAACTTCGATCCACTTTGTGAAGTATTCGGTGGTGGTAATAATGAATTTGTGGTCATTGGATGAAGATGGATGGATTTTACCCATAAGGTCAAGTCCCCATTGACAAAAGGGCCATGGTGTTGTGATTGGTTGCAATTCTTGTGTGGGTGAATGTATCAGGTCTCCATGAACTTGACATTTCTTGCATTTTCTGACAAAGTAGTAGGAGTCTTTTTCCATGGATGGCCAATAGTATCCAGCTCGTATGATCTTCTTGGCTAGTGACGAGCCACTTGAGTGAGTCCCACAAATTCCTTCATGTACCTCTTCCAAGGCCCTTGTTATCTCATCTTGTTCCAGACATCGTAGGAGAGTACCATCAAGACTGCATCGGTATAGGGTTTCAACAATGATGGTATATCGAATGGTTTGGCGAATGAAGGTTTTACGTTGGTTATTCGATTGATTAGGAGGAAGTGTGTGATCGTGGAGGTAGGTGTAAAACTCACTGTACCATGGGGATTCAGAACCGACAAGGCGACATATCATCTTGGATTTGGGGATATCATAAGCAAGAATCCAAAGCTATTTGACCAAGAACTCATAGCATGTTGAATTTTTTGGAAGATCTAGGAGAGATGCAATAGTAGCCATAATGTTAGCAGCTCGATTCTGATCTCTTGGTATCTTCTCAAAGGTGATAGTTGTAAATGATGCCTTTAGACTGTCCACCATTTTCTTGTACGACATGAGTTTGTCATCCTTGGTCTGATATTCATCTGTTGCTTGCCAAATGACTAGATGGGAGTCACCATATACTTGTAGTTCTTGTAACTTCCATTGTATGGCTAGCTTGAGTCCTGTGATCAAGGCCTCATATTCAGCTATGTTGTTTGTGCATGGAAATGTGAGCCTGTAAGACATTGGGATGTTGTCACCTTGAGGTGTGATAAACAGAATGCCTGCCCCCGAGCCATGCCTAGTGTATGAACTATCAAGTATAGTTTCCATGGTTGTGCTGCTGTGATCATGAATATCTCTTCATCTGGAAAATTTGAAATGAGAGGATGATCGCTTATGAGGGGAGCATTGGCCAATTGATCTGCAATAACTTGACCGTTAATAGCCTTACGCTCCACATACTCGATGTCAAATTCACTTAGAATTGTCACCCCTTTGGCCAAGCGGTCTGTCAATGCTGCTTTGTTGAGTAAGTACTTTAGTGGATCAATCTTTGCAATGAGCTGTACTTTATGTGTTAATAGATAGTGCCTCAGTTTAGTGGCTGCCAAGATTACTGCTAGGCAAGCTCACTCAATAGGGGTGTAATTGAGTTCATAGCCAACTAGTGTGCGAGAGATGTAGTAAACAACACACTCTTTCCCTTCTGCATTATGTTGTGCCAATAGTACACCCAATGTTGTACTTGTTGCTGAAATATAGAGCAATAGAGGCTTACTGGGATCTGGTGGGATCAATAATAGCGTATTCATGAGATAATATTTAAGCATCTGGAATTCTTACTGGCATCTAGCATCCCACTGAAAGCGGATATTTTTGTGTAGCAGGTGTGTAAATGGGTGACATTTATCTGCCAGTTGTGCAATGAATCTATGGATAGATTGAAGCTGCCCTTGTAGTGTCCTTAGCTGACTGATGTTCTTTGGAGGTGGCATGTCCATGATTGCTTTGACCTTTGCTAGATCGACCTCAATGCCTTTGCTTGAGACAATGTATCCTAGAAGTTTCCTTGAGGTTACTCCAAAGACACATTTCTTTGGGTTGAGTTGCACATGATATTGTTCCAATCTATCAAAGATCTTCTCTAATATTTCTAGATGACCTTCTTTTGTGAGTGATTTTGCCAATAAGTCATCAACATAATCTTCCATTATGGTATGCATCATATCATGGAAGATAGTGGTCATTGCTCATTGATAGGTCGCTTCTGCATTCTGTAGACCAAAAGGCATTACATTCCAGTAGTATGTTCCCCATGGACATGTGAAGGCTATCTTATGTTGATCCTCAAGTGCGATCTTTATTTGATTGTATCCTAAAAAACCATCCATGAGTGAAAGCATGGCATGTCCTACTGTTAGGTCTACTATGATGTCGATATTTGGTAGGGGGAAGTCATCTTTAGGACATGCCTTGTTCATATCTCTGAAGTCAGTACAAATACAGATGCCCCCATTTGGTTTGCCAACAGGCACAATATTGGAGATCCAATCTACATAATCAATTGGTCTAATAAAACCAACATCTAGGATTTTCTAAAGTTCTGCTTTGACTAGTACTACAATTTGAGGATGCATCTTGCAAAGCTTCTACTTGATAGGATTAGCTCCCTCTGCTACGGTGAGTGATGCATGACTAAATCTAGATCAAGACGAGGCATGTCTACATATGACCATGCAAAGTTAATCTGGCGCTTCAGGAAGAATTCAACAAACTTAAGTTGTTCCTCTGGAGTCAAAAGAGATGCCAGATGTATGTGGTAAGGAGTTTCAGGAGTCCCCACATTATATTCTTTGGTTTCTTTGATGAGAATCGTTGATCATTCCTGCTGTGTACTAGAGGGGAGAATGTCAAACCTTTCATCCTCAGGCACCTCAGAGAGGTTTTCACCATTGGATATGCTCTTTCTTTTTACTTTTGTGGGATCAAACAGTGCCACAGTGTGGTTTTCACTAGAAAATCCATGTTTTATTGTTATATTTTTGCAGCTGAAAGGTTTGGCATCCCCCTCGAAGTATGCTGTGCTATTAAGTTCTTTGGCAAATCCAGCTTTGTGATCCCTGCTTGGTATGTTATCCCATAGTTCCAAAAAGTCAATGATCACCTCATCATTTTGGAAATGGTCAAGACATGGGGGATTAGGTTGGTTCCATTCAATGAGTTCAGGATGGATAATGGGCATTACCTCATCGATTAGGTTAAGTTCATGAGATGTGTCAGTGAGGGTTAAGATGTTGTGTTGAAGGTCATTGATGGTACTCTCCCTGTCAGAATCAGGCGTAGGATGTGACGTAGGGTCTGGGGAACAAGTTTCGAGCTTAGGAACCCAAGAGGTCTTTATCTGTGCTTCTCCATAAATAGGGATTTCTTTGTGAGGTGGAGGGGGTGATGTGTCTTCCTCATCTGAAGTATTAAGTTGTTCCGAATCAAATTCCCACTCATGTGAGTCAGTTTCTAAGTCACCCTCTAGTAGCCAATTACTATACCATACTGGGATATCTTTTGAGTTAAAAACTGTAGGTGTAATTGGCTGATGTACCTTGGAAGATGGAATGATTGGTCCTGTAGGAAGGATTATTGGAACCAGTGAATCTGATATGGGGAGTATCAGTGTTGTTGAATCTGCTGCTTCTGATGGAATTGTTAGTGTTGTCGATACTGCTGGGGGTTTTGATATTGATAATGGTGCTATTGATGCACTTACTATTGTTGATGGGGTTGTTGGTTTTATTGGTGGGATGATTGGTGTTTTGGATGGTATTGCTGGGATTTTTAGCCTCAATGGGGCAATTGTTATGGTTTTGGGTGCTTCTTTTATAATTAAAGGCGACCTCTTTGTAGTAGGTTGATATAGAGGTTTGGTGGGTTTCCCTTTAAATCTGAGCTTAGGAAGGATCTCCTTTTGAAAGCCTAAGCCTGTGTTATCTTTGGGTTTTAATTCTGGCTACAGCGGCTCATTTCGCCCTTGCTTACAATGCCCTAAAGAAATTTGACCATCATATCCCATTCTTTGCATAATGAGAAGGCCTTTTCCATATTGATCTGTGGGAATCTTAGCTTGTAGAATGTCAGTGGTGATAGGATCTTTATAAATCCATTCTGCTAGGTATTCATCTCTGGTTTCTTCTTCTTGACTCTTTCCAAGGATGAACGATGTCAAAGTACATGCTGACTTGATCAGTGGTGCTTGAAGTATCTGTTGAGGTTTTCCATGTGTTTTAGGAGAAGTGGGCATTTGTCCAACACAAAAGAGTTGGCTTAGATTGTACTCTCCAGGAGCTTCTTTGGCTATTTTCATCTTGAGCTTCTCTTGCTTGGGTATAGTGGTGTTTGAATTGGAAAGAGAGGCTGGACTTACATATGACATGGAGGATATGGCTTCTCTATTGTTGGTAACGGTAATCTCTGGTTGATGACTTATGATATGACAATATGCAAAGGGGTTTGTATCGCCCAGGATTGTGATTTCTACACCATTATGTGGGAACTTGATACATTGATGGTAGGTGGATGGAATGGCTTGCATGGTGTGTATCCAAGGTCTCCCCAACAACAAATTGTATGGCAAAGGAAGGTCCAAATCCTGACATATGATGTGTTTCACCATGGGGCCCACTCGGATTGGTAGTACAACAACTCCTTTGGATGAACGCTCTACATCATCATAAGCTTTGATTGTGATCTTCTTGTAGGGATCCACTGATTCAGTTGCATATCCAAATGCAGTGACTAATTGTAGAGTATAGATATTCAGGCCTGCTCCATTATCAATCAAGACTCGCTTGATCTTGTGTTGGTTGATAAACCCTTCAATGTGGAGTGAGGCATTATGAGGTTGCTGGAAGGATGTGTTGTCACTTTTAGAAAAAGTGAGACAAGGTGATGACCTTAGATTTCTGACCATGGCTTGGAACTGATCTGTATTTAGGTTTGCAGGGACTGACGCCTCTTGGAGAGCTTGATCCAAGATTGTTTTATGAGATGGAGATAGGCACAATATCTCTAAGATATATATTAGTGCAGGCATTTTATCTAATTGGTCCACAAGGTTATACTTCTTTGGGATAGATGTGGTACCTTGTGGAGCTACTTTTATGGTAATCTTGCCACGACATGTAACAACATTGCAGTTGGAACTGGGATTTTTGATGGTAATAGTTGCAATTTGTTCACTGGCATCATACAGATGATTCACAGTGTAATTATACGTGGCTCGCGTATAATCAGTGGTATCTGTGTTTCTCCCTGAAGTGGAAGGACCTCTTTGATCTTATGATGGAAGTGGATTTTTGAACATTAGATGATCATTGTTTGTTGTCTTTGGGTCGTGTCCTTCGATTTTGATATCACCTTGTTTAATAAGATCTTGAATAAGATCTTTCAATCTATGACAATTGCTTGTCTTATGCCCTTTCCCTTGATGGAAATCACAATGTTCAGTATCCCTCCACCATGAAGGTTTGACTTCAGGTTCATAATTTGATGTTTTGGGTAAGGTAACCAGTTTTTGAGAAACCAATTGATGTAACACTGTTTTGATGGGTTCCCCTAAGGGAGTGTATGTTCGCTTTGGTTTAAAATTTTGTTGACGTTGTCTGGGTTCTTCTTGAGATGTGTTGCGGCCTTGATTTGGAGGAGAAATTGTGTTATTCTTGGGTGGGGGGTTCTGTCCTGCAAATCGGACCATAGGTTGTGCACTTTTGATAGTTCATGCATCCACAACCCCGTCATTGATGATGTTTTTATTTTTGTTCCAAAAGTTAGGCTTGTCACTATTGAAGCGTGGAGAAGGGCTATCCTTTGGCTCATTGTAGATTTTGATAAGTCCTTTCTTGATGAGAGCTCGCTCACATTTTAAGCGTTTGGTGATCATGTCATTGAAAGAATCTGTCTTTTACGTCTAGGTGAAATTCCATTTCTTCGTTTAAGTTGGAAATAAATATTTCCACTAGTTCTTGTTCAGGCAACTGATGAGAACATCTACTAGACATTTGATGCCATCATTGCAGAAAGACTGAAAATAGTTCACCTAGTTTTTGTTTAGTGTTACATAGATTAGCCATGGCGATATCAAGTTCAATGTTGTGTGAGAAATGTGCCAGAAACTTCTGGATGAGTTCTTCAAATGTCCTAATGCCACCTGGTAATCGAGAAAACCATGATGCGGTTGTTCCTCCCAAGCTTTGGGGAAAAAGGTGCATTAGGTATGTATCCTCGTATGGCACTTTGAGGCAAGCTGAATGGAATTCTCTAACATGATCACGAGGATCTCCTTTTCCTCTATACTTTTTGAACTTGGGTGTTTCAAACCCTCATGGAAAAGGTGGCATATGAAGATTCCTATCAAAGGGATTGGGACAAATGTCATTGAGTGAAAATTGATTAGTTTTCACACCACTATGAAGTTGTTGGGTGAGATTTTCAACTTGTTACTGCAACATTTCTATTTCATTTGGAGGAGGAGGACGTGGTGGATTATCTTGATGAAGGTTGTATCTGATGTGATCTCAACCTTTTTCTTCCTCATTGTGACTTTGTCAATCTGATGCTTGCCTTAGTTGTGCAATATCAAAGTCAAAGGGTAGTTTGGCTTCTTCTTGAGCAAGTCTTAAAAAGTGAGCATCAACATTGCTCCTGAGTATTTCATCAAACAGTCTATTAAAGAGAGGGTTGTGTTGTGCCCTTTCTATTGCCGCAGGAGTAGGATTACTTGGATTTTCGTCATTCACGTTTCCTCCTAGGGCTTCTTGGAATTCATTGATATTGTCTTCCTCTTCTTCTTCAATTTCTATTTGTCTTGTTCTATATCTGGTTTCAGCCATTTTGTTTACAAGTTTTTGTTGAAGTTGGGTGAAAATGACGATGAGTTGTTGATGAAATGAGAGATTAATGTTTGGTGGGGTGTTTTGTATATGAATCTCTAGCACTAAAGGTAGATGCTACCAAAAGTTCTTTATTGATTTGCTTGTTGTGTTTTATTGACAAAGTTTTATGTGATAAGGTTTAGAGAGATCTGAGATGTGTTATAGACCCAATTGCCTAGTAATGAGAGGATTCACTCATAGACTAGTTTTAACCTGCGTAGAAATGCCTCTTAGGATGAGTTTATCCTAGATGTAGAGACACTTTAAAAAGTGATATTTTTTGTGTTTGATTCAGGCAATATCGAAAATAGAATTTAGGACAAGAACCTTTTAATGTTTTGAGAGTTGAAATGGATTGATGATGTGAATGTGAGAATGGATGAGATGCTAGCTTCAATAAAAACTCTGTGTCACATAGGGGACAAATTCTTCTTCTTCTCTTTCGGGAGTCGGTGGTTCTTCCCAAACTATGTTATATGTGATGCAAATGTTTGGAAAGAAGTCAGGGTTGATCTTGCCTCCTTTGTTCTTGTGATAACTCAAAGCGCGATATTGCATAAAAGCTCGGTGGTTTAATGACTCTTGATCAAACTTGTTTGATTTCCCTTGAAGATAGAGATGCATGTGACGTAGAAAAGCTCTATTAGAGACAAATATTTGTCTATTAAGATATAAGAATTTCCTCCTTTTGATAAGATCCTTTGAGCTCAATGGTATTTTCTTCAAGTTGATGTGTTGATGAAGGTTCTTCTTTCTCAAGATGTGAAGAATGGTCATATAGTTTGATACTTTTTTTGTTTGATTTTGATCCTTTGTTGGTTTCTAAAAAATGTTTGTGTTGGATGAATACTTGTTTTGGAATTGATTTTTGATTTTTCTTTGCCAATAAAACAAAGCAAACACACAAACACACAAACACAAGAGTGTTGCCTCAAAAAGGCACAAAGAAGTATGGGTCTAGATCAACCCAATCCTTGGACTTTTTATGACCCTTTCCTTTAAATGTATTTTAGGTGTTTTCCAAACCCTGAAGTCGGCTCAATTTGCACTAGTCCTGACTCAAAACAAAAACACTTCAAACACTCTTTATCCCTAATGTCAAATGGCTAGTTGCGATAAGTTCAGCCCACATCTTGATATTTCTTCGACTTTGGTACTACATACCTTATGAATCCCACCATGGTAGGTAAGGATGTGATATACTAAGTCTTGCACGAGCATAACAAATAGATGATCCCTATGATGGGGGAGTCACCACTTTTATCGGGCTACAAGTAACCTTTCAAAAAGCTATGTTTCTACTCAAGGAAACATGTATGGTGAGTGTCTTGGGAGCAAAACCTTCCATGCTCTTGCACTGAATTTATCACAAATATCCTCAATCAATAGAACGGGTGGGCTACTACTTAAAGGTGTTTAGTAATTTTTGATGTTTTTGGACGTAAGTTCATTTTGCAGTGACTCACTTAAGAGCCTTGTAACTTGTGGTGGGGCCCATTTGTCCTTTCGGCAAGTTACACTGTAGGAACAACTATACCCAAGGCTATAGCTTTCGCTCTCACCTGATTTCTATAGTGGCTCGAAGGATTTACCGCTCGAGGTCATTCCCAAGAGTGATCGATCTCTTGGCAGACCTCTCTTAAAAAGATAAAACTTGAGTGTTACTAACACTTTTCTCTTGCACCTAGGACCACGAAATCCAAGGGAGAGGATAGTGTGTGTTAGAAGTAGGACCACTCGACAAACTCTTTTTGCACAAGTGTGCCAAACACAAAATGCACTTGTTCTTTTTAACTTGTCATTGCAATGATGTTTTATCTAATTGGAGATGTTGCTCTAACAGTCATGGTGTTCTTTTTATCCTTCAATGGCAAAATGTGTTGTAATCTAGGAATTGGAAATCCTGGTCAACTGAATTAAGAGCGCATTTTTCTTGAACTAAATCGATTTGAGAACAACTTTGACAAATTGGGGATTCTTTTTAACTTGCACAAAATGAAGTGTTGATTGTGAATTTTAGTTTGATGCAAGAAATAAAATTTGCCTTGTTGATTTTAAGAACCAAAAGAATTTGTTCCTAACTCTGCAAAATATAATTTTGTGTGTTTGTTTTTGTGATTCTTTTTAACTTTGAACAAGTGTGATTCTTTTTAGAGCTCTAAATGAAAGATGTGGTTCTTTTTAAAACTCCAAATTAAAGTGTAGTTGATTTTAACCCAAAAGGAAAATGAATTTATTTTATCCTAACTTGAAAGACAAAGTTAGCAATATGAACAAATTTATTTCCTAAGCTAAAATTGCTAAAAAAAATCCTATTGTAGGGGTTAGTTAAAACCTGCACAAAAGATAATTAGTTCGAAAAATCCGCATGTTTTGGTGGGCTTCTACAAGCCTAAAAATTTTGGTTTTCGGATACAAGGAATTTTCTTACAACTCTCTGTTACAATAGCTCTACTTTGTGTGAAAATAGAAGTGCTATTTAACACGAAAGAGCAACAGTATAGACAATAGTGCTAAAGTATCAATTTACGACGACGCTAAACTGAGAAAAAAAAGCACAAGAGCATGACCTATGTGTCAATTAAAACATTTAAAAGTTATTTGTCTTCAAAATGGTTGCTCTTTGATTCACGTCGGGTTCACCAAATGATGCTCTACAAAAAGGATTAGAAAATCTATTCGATGACAACACACACAAGAGCACAAGAAACAAACGTTAGTGTTAGCAACAAAAGATTATCCTAAACAGACATATCAAGAGAGATATTAAGCATAAAATAGAAAGCATACAAATATAGAATAGATAAAATATACTCCTCCAAATGCTAATCAAGATGCTCATAGTTGCTCCTCCCTTGTTCCTCTCCTCTCCAAGTTCCACATGAGTGTAGCTATCAGCTTTTAGCACTAGCCATGGATGCCATATAGAGATTCAAGATGGTTGAAAATGATAAACAAATCTTATGCAAGTGTAGATAGTGATGCTATGAAAAAGCTCTATGCTAATACCAGTATAACAACAATACTCTAATGCTTCCTTCTTTGCTTGAAGAGAGGGTTCTATTTATAGAAGAAATGAGGAAATGAAGGGTTAAGATTGAGCAATCTTAACAAGGGTTAGGATTGAAAGATATTCAATCCATGTGAGACTTTCAACCCAATCCCATGTTGACAAGTGTCACCATGAGGAGGCTTGAGAGGAGAGATAAGGAGCATTAAATGCTTGAGGGGACATGATGGTTACCCTAGAGGGTTGGGTTAGGGTTAGGTTAATGGATATTCCTTTTATCCAAGGGATAAATGAATGTGCAAGGGTTAAATGGTTACCTTAGTCGAAAAAATAAATTCTTTGAAGAGACCCATGAGTCAAAATGATGGTTAAGTTAGAGGAAAGTCTCTAACCAAAGGTAAAAGGTGAGTTAACCATAAATGGCTATGTAAGAGCTTTTAATGGTTTGGAAGACTTTAGAGGTTAACCATTTGAAGACATAAAGCCTTTAATGGTTATTAAAGACTTTGGAGGTTTTTGAGAAGTGACTTCCTTTTATTTAGGAATGTGACAATGATTAGGATAAGATTAGGCTAATTAGAAGGAGTTAGAAGAATCTAGAAGGGATTTAGGCATGCAAGTGGATTTTGTAGGAGAATGCAAGTGGGAGGAATTTTGGGATTTTCAATTGAAATAAAATTATTTATTTCAATTAAATGGTGTAATTTGCATTTGGATAGATATTTAAATAAATATTAATTTATTTAAATGTGAATATGAATTTTGGATTGTATTTAAATAAATCTTAATTTATTTACATGACAAAAAGGAAGATAAAGCATTAAATGCTTGAAGACTTTGAGGGAAACCATTAAAGGCTTAAGAAGACTCTAGAAGGAAGCCATTGAGTTTGAAGATTTTAAGGGAAAACATTAAAGGCTTGAGAAGACTCTAGAAGGACGCCATTAAGTTTGAAGACTTTAAGGGAAATAATTAAAGGTTTCAAGTGGCTGAGGATAAATAGGATTTTAAATAAAATTTATTTATTTAAAATAGTTGTGCAACTTGCATTTGTAGGAAAATACAAGTGGGTGGAAGATAAAGGTGATTTAAATAAATGTTAATTTATTTAAATGTGAGAGATGGGATTTTGGGGGATTTAAATAAATATTAATTTATTAAATGTGAGAGAAGATTTAATTAAACAAATGTGATTTATTTATTTAATTAATAGTCTGAATTTGGTTAAGTGAATTAAATCAAATAAATTAAATAATTTATTTAATTAATAGGAGAAGAGGGTTAAGATGAATTAATTAAATATTAATTTAATTAATTATTGATTGATGGTCAAATAATCAAATAAATACTAAATATTTATATAATTAAGTGGATAGATTTATGTGACTACAGTTGTAAATTGGTGAGGTCCATTTGTAAAATTGGTTAGATAGTTCAGATAACCAGAAGACAACCGAGAGAGCGAGGGCGGTGGGGGGTTTGAATCAATTGTCACAGATTACCAAAAGCATTAGCAATTTAAACTTTAATATGGAAAGCCAAAACAATAATACCAGAATAACAGTTAATCCGATTAATTATAAACAATAATCACAAAATAAATACCATCCACATGACACCAAGATTTGTACGTAGAAAACTCGGTAAAGGAAAAACCATGGTGAGAAGCCTACCCACAGTCTGATAATACTTCTACAGTAAGTATGTGAATTACAATAAAGGGGCCTACACTTGCAGGAAGGCTAACAACCTAGAGCACACTACTCATCACAAAAAGAGTCTCACTGACTACATACAAATCCAGACTATAATCTGGAGAAGTATTGAACTGCAAAATATAGCATCTCCTATGCCTGAGTACAGTTCCAATTAAGCTTAATACCGGAGGATTAAATCCTCTTACACAAACCCAATTCGATCTCTAGTTATCGACCAACTCCTCTGCCTGAATGATATTACATTATTTGCGCATTACATTCCTTGACCATGATGATCTACAATGAGATCTTATATCTATTTATACAAAACCTCGACCATAAACAATCAAGTCGACCACTGGACAATAAACCGATTGCATAATTACAAACCATGTTGCCCTGACCAAACAAGTAATAATAACACATAAGACATCCCATAAATACAACAATAGGTCCTATCCACACATTACATTAATGTCGATCCATAACCTAGATCAACTGGGACCAAGTATAGGTCCACACACTTCAACAATGAGCTCCATCCACCAAGTCTCAAACATGATTACCAACAACATCCTAAAACTCCATCAGAAGTTGCACCAACACCACTTACACAATTCATCAAAGATTTCCATGAAACGTTCTGCCCGTGAAAACCTCGTCAGAACTAGAAACCAATCTTCTAAGTAAGCAGGATAGCATACAATCACTAGACCAAAACCAACTAACCAAATATGAGTATGAGTATCATGAACAAGCCAATTCCATCACTAGATTATACCGGAGTCTACTGGATCATGTCGGATCCAAGTCAACCAGAAATCACTCATTCTACTAGGACCAGAAGGGTGCTGGTAAAGCATCCAAACAACTAGTGTTGACATCAATGACAAAACATCAATGCAACACATAATCAATTCCACCAAATGGCCAACAATCTCCCCCTTTGACATTGATGGAAACACTAGATGTGAAAAACATCTAAATACCAAGAAATGCCAAACAAGTCTCCCCTTGTGGAAGACAATCAACAATCACTTGCCTATAGCTCTTAATATCAATCAATATCATTCCCCCTTTGACTAATATCTTTAACTTTTTCACATCAATATCACTCCCCCTTTGACATCAATGCCAGAAATCTGACAGAAATATCAAAGCAAAAAATATCTCCAGCCCAGACAACATTTGTATATGCACATAAAGTAAAGTTATCACTCTTAGGGTACCATAAGCCATATTCTGATGTACCTTGAAAGTATCTAAATATCCTTTTCACCGCCATCTCATGATTTTCTCTAGGATCACTCTGAAATCTTGAAACAATACAAACAACATTCGCAATGTCAGGCCTAGTCTAAGTCAAATAAAGTAGACCCCCAATCATAGATTTGTATCTTGTAGGATTTACTGGTGCAGAAACATCTTTTCTTGTCAATTTCTCACTTTTAACCATAGGTGTACTTACTAGTTTAGAATCTCCCATACCAAATTTCTTCAATAATTCCTTAGCATATTTAGTTTGACAGATAAAAATACCTTTGCCAGTCTGAGTAATCTGCAAACCTAAGAAAAATTTCATCTAACCAATCATAGACATCTCAAATTCTTTCTCCATATTCTTAGAAAATTCTATGCATAATTTATTTTCACCTCCAAAAATAATGTCGTTAACAAATGCTTCAACAATCAATATATCATCATCAATGATTTCATAATATAAATTATCGTCAGCACCACCCTTAGTAAAACCAAGCTTCAAAAGATATTTATCCAACCTTGCATACCAAGCTCTAGGTGCTTGTTTCAATCCATATAAAGTTTTCATTAACCTGCAAACCATATCAGTATCATCTGATAGTGCAAAACCATCAGGTTGCTCAATATAAACTTCCTCATCAAGATCCCCATTCAAAAATGCACATTTAACATCCATTTGATAAACCTTGTTGTTTTTATTAGCAGCATAGGCAAGAAACAATCTTATAGCTTCAATCCTAGCTACTGGTGGAAAATTTTCTCCATAATCAATTCCTTCCTTTTGAGAATATCCTTTACAAACCAATCTAGCCTTATTCCTTATAACTTGACCATCATCATTCAATTTATTCCTAAAATCCCATTTAGTTCTAGAAACATTTTTATTTTTAGGCCGGGGAACCAAAGTCCATGTGTTATTTTTCTCAATCTCATCTAATTCTTCTTCTATAGCTTTTAACCAAAATTCATCTTTACAAGCCTCAATTACTAATACCAGTTCAACTTGTGAAATTGAACATACCTCACTAGTTTCAAGTCTTCTTCTTGTCATCACTCCATTGCTCTTATCCCCAATTATTTGATATTTGGAATGATTCAATCTCACATACCTAGGAGTCTTCTGACTCTCTGTTCCTCTTCCCTGTTCTTTAGTCACTGTATAATTATTTGATGTTGCCGGAGTAACTGGTTCAACTCTCTGTTTTGATAAAGGTGCTATCGGTTCAGATATATAATCATTTCCATTACCAATTCCTTTTCATAAACTCTGATATAAATTTTTCTTGTTGGCATTTTGCATATAGATTGCATTAATGATATGTTGTCATTTATGTCAATTGAACCAGTAATGGTATTCATGTTATTGCTGATATTATTGTTTTTGATATTGGCTAGTAACCGGTAAGAAGAGATTTGTGGAAGATGTTGTAAACTAGTATGTAAAGTTTGTGAGTTGAACCGGTGACCCGGTGTAAAGGGTTAAACCTTTCTATCCAATATAACCGGTAAACCCTATCAGTTGTTAAACCCTAACTGATCAAGTTTGTTGGTTTATTATCTGATGAACGATAATGATGGAGACACGTGTGATCATTTTATGAGGATAAGTTCAAATTATTTTGGTGCATTTGTTATTGTCTAGGGAAGGAGCAAAGTGGATTGCATCTAATACACAACACATGATGAGTTACAAGGTCTGATGAAGTGATGATCATGGAGCGGTTGAAATTTTCTTGAAGAATGTGAAGAGATTGTCATGATTTCTAATGGTCAAGATTGTATCGACTTGTTTGTAATCTCTATGATGAGAATTAGGTTTTTGTTTTTCTATCGACCTAATTGGTTTGTATTTAAGGTCGATGAAGTTGTTTGTAAAGGTTGTTGGCAAGATTGATAGAAACCTGTTGAGTGTGTTGTTGCCTAACCAATGAATGGATCTGATCAAGAAAATGTAGTGCTATTAAAACAGATCAAGAAAACCTGTTGTTTTCTAACAATTACAACAGAAGTGAAATCCCTTAACCAAGTAAGATCTAACAAGCTTGGTTACTCTTTAAATCCTCTAACAAGGTGCTCCATTAGCTTGGATTCTTAAATCATCCAGTGAGGTTACTCCTAATCAGGTATTGTGCTTTTCATCAAGGCATATTTGTAAATCCCTTAACTAGGTGATTCCTAACCAGAATTAGTTCTTAACAGGACTTATTGTAAAGCTTTGACAGGCTTGGCTCCTAATAGGGCGAACTTCAGAAGAGTTTAGATAGCTATCCTTGTGAGTCTCATCTCACCGTGGTTTTTACCTATTTGGGTTTTCCACATATAAACATTTGTGTCAAGTGGTGAATGTTTTTGTGGTTATGATCTTATTTGTTGATTTGATTAATTTCTGATAAGGCATGATAATTAAAGCATTGAGAGATGAATAAGTTGAGTTAAGATTAAGCATTGTTGTTGTTTAAAAGATTGAAGTTGTTTACTGTTAAGTTGTCATAACAGTCAAACTGGTTGATGTCAAGTATTCTTATGAATATTGATCTTGACTGAGATATGTTTACTTTTTCTGACTGAGTTTGAGTTTGGGAACTTTGTATCAGTTTTTCAATATAGTAATTCACCCCCCCTCTCAGTATTCTACTGGATACTTATTCTTTCATCATACCATCAATTGGTATCACAACATCTAAGGTCCTCTTAATCTAAAAGCATAACAACTTGAGGAAAAGATCTTGTAGATCATGATGAAAAAATAAGGTCTGAAGTTCAAAAAAGATAACTATAGAATATGGAGTGATGGAATGAATATTTTCATTAAGAGTCTTGCTAGTCAGTATTGGGATCATATAGAAAATAAGTATATTACACCTACTGGAACCCTGAGTGATGATCAAAAGAAAGAACAACAGGAAAATCACCAAGCATTAGAGGCTATTATCATTTCCCTATCTGATGTTGAATATGTAGATGTTCATGGTCTTGAAACTGCATCTGAAGTATGGAAAAAACTTGAAGAGATTTGTAGCGGTGATGAACATGCTAGATTGCCAAAGAGGAGAGTTTAAGAGGAAAGTTTGACAACATGAGAATGTCTAAAGGTGAGAATATCTACTAGTATGGTCAAAGGATTAAAGAGATAGTTGGTGAGATAAAGAGTGCAAGAGGGAAAGTGGAAGATGCCAAAGTAATCAGTAAGGTACTGAGAACCCTGCTACCAGTCTATGTTATCCGAGTTGCAGCTATTAAGGAGCTGAAATCCATTGGCAAGACAAAGGTAACTCTTGACTCTATTATTGGAAAACTTATCGCCTTTGAATTAAATGGCTATGATTGTAGTGTACAAAAATCTAAATCTGCATTCAAAGCTTCTATCTCTAACCCATCTATGAGAAGAAGTAGAGATATTGACCATGGTTATGAATCTAGATCCAACAGAGATGTTGATGATGAAGACAACCTAGTGGAACTTGAAGCATTGTTGGAAAAATGATTGCTTAGAGGCACTGGTAAATATAGAGGTAACCTACCTCTAAAATGTTTTGCATGCAACAAGATTGGTCATATAGAAGCTAATTGCCCTAATGGTGAAAATGAATACAAGAGAGATAAATTTAAGAAGTATAAGGGTAAAGGCAAGAGATATTGTCTTGTAGCTATTGATAGTGGTATTACTGATGAAGAATCTGATGATGATGCTAGTGAAGATATTGTGTTTGTAGCTATTCAGGAAGAAATATCAGATCAAAAGGCACTAGTATCTAGGATGGATAACTCTGATGATTGGATCATTGATAGTGGTTGTTCACATCACATGACTAGTGATTGGAGCACATTTCTTTCCCTGAAGGAATTTGATGGCAGTGTTGTCAGATTTGGCAATGACTCACCCTGTATGGTTAAAGGTAAGGGAGTTATTTCTCTTAATGGGAAGAGCAGTGATGATGATGTCTATTGGGTTGAAGGCCTAAAGAACAATCTTTTAAGTGTGGCACAACTTAATGACAAAGGATACCCACTAGAGTTTAGAAATGGCATTTACAAAATCTTTGATAACAAAGGTGAATTGATTGCAATTGGGAACATACCAGAGGTAATCTATTTCATCTTAATCCTAAAGTTAGCAACTGTTTGATTGCAAAAATAAATGATAGCTGGCTTTGGCATAGGAGATTTTGTCATATAAATTTTGACAATATTGTTAAAGTAAGCAAGTCTAAGATAGTAAGAGGTCTACATCAGCTAGACAAACTGGTTAATGCTCTTTGTAAAGAATGTCTGCTAGGAAAGATGAATTCTTCAACTTTCAAGAGCAAGTCCTTTTCAGGAAAGCACTTGTTAGATTTGGTTCATACAGATCTATGTGGACCAATAAGAACAAGAAACATTAAAGGTGACAGATATTTCATGATCTTCATTGATGACTGTTCAAAGATGATGTGGGTCACATTCTTGAAGGATAAGAATGAAGCTTTTGGTAAATTCAAGGCATTCAAAGCCTTAGCTGAGAAAGAGAGTGGAAAAAAGATAAAATGTCTGAGAACATATCAAGGCAGCGAATTCACTTCCGTGGAGTTCACTAAGTATTGTGATGATAATGGTATCAAGTGGCAACTTTCTGCACCAAGGACACCACAACAGAATGGTATAGTAGAGAGAAACAACCGGTCAATGGTTGAAGCTGCTAGGACTATGTTGATACAAGGAGGTGTAGCTAAAAGATTTTGGAAAGAAGCTGTAAGTACAACTGTCTACATAATGAACCGAAGTTCTGGTGAAAAGAGGTAAGGATAAGACCCCATATGAATACTGGTATGTGAGATCACCTGATGTTAGCTATTTTAATATATTTGGAATAAAATGTTTTATTAGAAGAGGTGATTACATAAGAAAGTTTGAAGTGATGAAGGTATATTTCTTGGCTATTCCACCAAGAGTAAGGCCTATAAATGCTTCAACAACCGGACATAGAAAATTGTTGAGAGTGTTGATGTTCATGTAGATGAATGTCTTGAAGTTTCAGAAGGAACCAGTTCTGAGAAGAAGGATGAAGATCCTTGCATTTTGCTTTTGGAACCTGAAACTGTTAAATCAGAAACCGGTAAAGCAAATCCTGATGTACTTGTTCAATCGGAACAAATAAATCTAGAGGAATAGGATAATGAATAAGTTGAACTCGAAGAGAATGATCATGTTATTCCTAGGTATGTGAGACCGAATCACAGTCCTGAATAGAAAATTGGGGATAAGGATGTCGGTGTACTAACTAGAAGGAGAATAAGAGAGAACTCTTGCATGATCTCCACCTTTGAACCTAGAAGTGCTAAGGAGGCATTTGGTGATGATCATTGGGTGAAAGCTATGGAGGAGGAGTTGGATCAAATTGATAAGAACAACACTTGGACCCTGGTACCTCGACCGGTAAACAAGAATGTTATAGGTACTAAATGGGTGTTTAGAAACAAGTTAAATGAAGATGGTGTTGTAGTTCGCAACAAGGCAAGATTAGTATGCAAAGGTTATGTGCAAGAAGAAGGAGAAGATTATGGAGAAATGTTTGCACCAGTAGCAAGACTAGAAGGTGTCAGAACATTACTTGCATTTGTAGCTCATGAGAAGTTCAAGGTATACCAGATGGATGTCAAGTCTGCATTTCTAAATGGGATATTGGAAGAAAAGGTCTATATAGAGCAGCCTGATGGTTATGCATTGACAAATAAGGAAGACATGGTATGCAAATTGCATAAAGCTTTGTGTGGATTAAAGTAGGCATCTAGAGCATGGTATGAATGGCTTCATACCCATCTGATGAAGATAGGTTTTTGTAGAATCAGTGATGACAACAAAATTTATCTCAAGTTTGAAGGAGATGAAATATTGGTTAGTGAAGTATTTGTTGATGACATTATATTTGGAGGTAATGATGACATGAGTAATTGTTTTGCAGATGAAATGAAGAATGAACTTGTTATGTCATTAGTAGGGGAAATAAAAAATTCATAGGCTTACAGATACAACAGATGAAGAATGGTATTTTCATTACTCAATCGAAGTATGTGAAAGAGGTTTTGAAGACTTTCAGTATGAGTGACTGCAAACCAGTTGGAACCCCAATGGTTACAGGTTATAAATTGTCCAAAGAAGATGCATCTAAGTCTGTAGATGAAAAGGAATATAGATCAATGATTGGAAAATTATACTATGTTGTTCATAGTCGATCAGATATTGCCCATGCAGTTGGTACTGTTGCTAGATTTTAGAAGAATCCAAAGGAAGTACATCTGATGGCAACCAAGAGAATTCTTAGATATCTGAAAGGTACTATTGACTATGGGTTATGGTATCCATATGGTGGAAATTTTGACTTGAAGGCATACATAGATGCTGATTGGGAAAGAAATATTGATGACAGTAAGAGTACTACCGGTGCAACATTCTTTCTAGGAGGAAGGCTAGTTTCATGGAGTAGTAAAAAGCAGAGTTGTACTTCACAATCTATTGCTGAAGTTGAGTGTGTAGCAACTTATATGAATTGCACACAAGCTATGTGGATGAGGCACATTTTGGAAGGTTTGAAGATGCAAATCTCAGAACCAATAAAGATTTTATGTGATAATACAAGTACAATAAACATTTCCAATTGTCTTGTTTTTCACGCAAGGACTAAGCACATTGAATTGAAGTATCACTTCCTGAGGGAAATAGTTCAAAGTAAAGATGTTATCTTGGAGCATGTTTCTACCAAGGAGCAGCTCACATATATCTTTACCAAACCTCTGCCTAAGACCACTTTCAAGTATCTTAGAATTCAATTGGGGGTTGTCCCTCTTCATGAAGTTAGTTGAGCATGATGCTGATTACATCAGTCCTTGAACCACTTGCAAAATTTTATATGGATTAATGAAGAAGTGGATTTTTTCCACAGGGGGAGCATCAAGTTGCAGAAGTTGATGCATAGTGAGAGAAAAATTACATGTTTTTACTTTCACTTTGGCATTACTGCCAAAGGAGGAGAAGAATTATGTAATTAAGGAGAAGAATTATGTGTCTGATTTGGTGAACCAGTGGCAGGTTGAAGATAGACAGAGCAAGGTGAATACTTGGTAATGTAAACTAGGATTCCTATTCACCAATCTTAGCAACAATTAGAGGCATTGATATTTGTATTGCCATCAATGCCAAAGGGGGAGATTGTTGGCATTTTGAGTTTGTTGGCATTTTGCATATAGATTGCATTAATGATATGTTGTTATTGATGTCAATTGAACCGATAATGGTATTCATGTTATTGTTGATATTGTTGTTTTTTATATTGGCTAGTAACCGGTAAGAAGAGATTTTTGGAAGATGTTGTAAACCGGTATGTAAAGTTTGTGAGTTGAACCGGTGTAAAGGGTTAAACCTTTCTATGCAATGTAATTGGTAAACCCTATCAGTTGTTAAACCCTAACCGATCAAGTTTGTTGGTTTATTATCTGATGAGCAGTAATGATGGAGACACATGTGATCATTGTATGAGGATAAGTTCAAATTATTTTGGTGTGTTTGTTATTGTCTAGGGAAGGAGAAAAGTGGATTGCATCTAATGCACAACTCTTGATGAGTTACAAAGTCTAATGAAGCGGTGATCATGGAGTGGTTGAAATTTTCTTGAAGAATGTGAAGAGATTGTCATGATTTCTAATGGTCAAGATTGTATCGACTTGTTTGTAATATCGATGATGAGAATTAGGTTTTGTTGTGTTACTGACCTAATTGATTTGTATTTAAGGTCGATGAAGTTGTTTGTAAAGGTTGTTGGCAAGATTGATAGAAACCTATTGAGTGTGTTGTTGCCTAACTAGTGAATGGATCTGCACTTTGAGTGAAGGAAGATTGAATCTTAGAAGGATATGATCAAGCAAATGCAGTGCTATTAAAAGAAGAAAACTTGTTGTTTTCTAACAATTACAGCAGAAGTGAAATCCCTTAACTGGGTAAGCTCTAACAAGCTTGGTTACTCTTTAAATCCTCTAGCAAGGTGGTCCATTAGCTTGGATTCTTCAATCTCTAGAGAGGTTACTCCTAACATGGTATTGTGCTTTTCATCAAGGCATATTTGTAAATCCCTTAACTAGGTGATCCCTAACCGAAATTAGTTCTTAATAGGACTTATTGTAAAGCTTTAATAGGCTTGGCTCCTAACAGGGTGAACTTCAGAAGAGTTTAGATATCTATCCTTGTGAGTCTCATCTCACCATGTTTTTTACCTATTTGGGTTTTCCACGTATAAACATTTGTGTCAAGTGGTGAATGTTTTTGTGGTTATGATCTTATTTGTTGATTTGATTAATTTCTGATAAGGCATGATAACTGAAGCATTGAGAGATGAATATTTTGAGTTAATATTAAGCATTGTTGATGTTTACAAGATTGAAGTT
The DNA here is from genome assembly GCF_030272615.1 of Cryptomeria japonica. Taxonomy (NCBI): domain Eukaryota; kingdom Viridiplantae; phylum Streptophyta; class Pinopsida; order Cupressales; family Cupressaceae; genus Cryptomeria; species Cryptomeria japonica. Next base: position 972,803,318 of record NC_081407.1, read on the forward strand.
GTTTACTGTTAAGTTGTCATAACAATCAAACTGGTTGATGTCAAGTATTCTTATGGATATTGATCTTGACTGAGATATGTTTACTTTGTGTGACTGAGTTTGATTTTGGGAACTTTGTATCAGTTTTTCAATATACTAATTCACCCCCCCTCTCAGTATTCTACCGGATACTTATTCTTTCATCATACATCATTTCTCAACTCATGTACTTTGACATTATCACTCTCTATAATTCTCTACAATCTCTTGTTATAACATCTATATGCCTTGCTTTCATTAGAATAACCAAGAAATTTGCTTCATCACATCTAGGATCAAATTTACTAATAGTATCATCTCTCATGATATAACATTTACTACCAAAAATTCTGAAATACTTAACTATATGTGTATTGCCAAACCATAATTCATAAGGTGTCTTACTAGTTTCTCCATTGATATGTACTCTATTGAATGTGTAAACTATTGTACTCACTACTTCTCTCTAATAGATATGAGGTAGGTTAGCTTCCATCATCATTGTTCTAGCAACATCCAAGATAGTTTTGTTTTTCCTTTCCACAACTCCATTCTGTTGAGGTGTCTGGGGAGAAGAAAATTATCTTTTGATACCATGCTTGTCACAAAAGTTATTAAACTCACCAGATGTAAATTCTCTACCATGATCTGATCTCAAACATTTAATCTTCAATCCTGTCTCAGTTTCCACTTTAGCCTTAAAGATTTTAAACTTTTCAAATGCTTCAAATTTTTTCTCTCAAAAAGGTAACCCACATCATTCTAGAATAATCATCAATGATTAGCATGAAATATCTATCAACATGAAAAATTTTAACTCTAGTAGGGCCACACACATCAGTATTAATAAGATCAAGAACATCATTTGATTTATCTTGTATACTCCTAAAAGAGGTTCTGACCTATTTACCCATTTGACATTCTTTACATACTGGATTATAGGGCTTCATAATCTTCAGTATATCCCTAACAGCCTTAGTTGAACTGATCTTCACAATGCAATCAAAATTCACATGACACAACCTTTTATGCCATAGTCAACTCTCATCAATCTGTGTAATCCAACATGTCTTCTCACCAGAGTTCAAATGAAATATGTTACCTTTCATCTATGTACCAGTTGCAATCTCCAAGCTAGATCTATTAATGATTTTGCATTTTCTATTCTTGAACTGTAATTGAAATCCCTTATCTACCAATTGTCCTACACTCAAAAGATTATGCTTCAAACCTTCAACATAATAAACATTGCCAGTATCGTTCGTACCATCCAATGATATAGTTCCTTTTTCCCTTGATCATACATGCCTTGTTATATCCAAATATAACTAGTACACCATCAAATTCTTGCAAAGACAGAAACTTACCTTTATCTCCAATCATATGATGTGAACAACCACTATCAATTACCCATTCATCCTTGTCCTCAATTTTAGCAACAAGTGCCTTCTCTTCCTGTGCCAGATCATCTTCCTTGATAGCTAGGAATACCCATTTCTTCCTATTGCCAGATCCACTAGCAGAGTCTTCTACTGGTTCATCATCTGAATCAGTAATGCCTTCCTCATCTGCTATGTAACATGATTTATCTCTGTTTTTCTTGAATCTATACTTGTTCTGATATCTAGGGTTAGGCTTAAATGATCTTTTAACTCTTTCTTCAAATCTTGAATTCCTTTCAGGACATCTAGATGCAAAATGACCAATCTTATTGCATGCAAAACATTTAAAAGGTTCTTTTCCTTCATACTTACTTCCTACCGGTCCTTTCGGTACTCTTCTAGCAAATAGTGCTTCAAGTTGCTCAAACTCATCATCTTCTCTCTTCACATATTCTAATTATTTTGCATATAAAGATTTCCAGTCTTTCTTACCGATTGCAAATGTAGATGCATGAAAAGCAAGTTTAGTCTTCACAGCTCCAAAAGGTCCAAATTCCTCAATCTCAAAAGAAGATAGTTTCCCAACCAAAGTATCTATGTTGACAGATGTATTAGCTGTTGTTCTCAACTCATTGATAGTAGTAGCCTTCATTTTGTAAGCTAATGGTAGGGCTCTCAGAACTTTAAAACAATTTCATCTTCACTCAGAGTTCCACCACAACATTTAATTCCCATAACAATCTCATTAACCCTTTCCATGAATGCAGTAATCTTTCATCTTGTTCCATTTTTAGGTTTTAATATCTCACTCGATAACCATCAAGTTTAGCAATCTTCACTGTAGGGTCACCTTCATTAAGAGTCTGTAACTTATCCCATATAGCCTTTCCAGATGATTTGTCTGTTAATCCCATTATTTTCTTATCAGAAAGTGCACACAAGAGGGCTTCTATTTCTCTACCATCATTCTCAAGCTCCTTGTCCAAGTTAGCCGAAGGAGGATTGTCAGATCCTTATTAAAGGGTGTGACACCATTCTATGTGATCTCCCAAATATCCTTGCCAAGACATCTTAGATGAGTCTCCATTCAAATATTCTATACTGTGTATTTTGTTCCTTCAAGCCTTGGTATATCCATTCGAAAGATAGCTCTAGAAGAATTGGATGAACTTGAACTGTTAGTCACCATAGGATCTTCCTCAAGTGATTAAGCTTTCTACAGAGAGGACCAAAGCTCTGAGACCAATTGTTAGATAGTTTAGATAATCGAAAGACAACTGAGAGGGGAGGGGGGTGAATTAGTTGTCACAGATTACCATAAGCATTAGCAATTTAAACTTTAATACTAGAACCCAAAACAATAATACTGGAATAGCAGTTAATCCAATTAAGCATAAACAATAATCATAGAATAAATACCATCCACATGACACCAAGATTTGTACATGGAAAACCCACTAAAGGGAAAAACCATGGTGGAAAGCCTACCCACAGTCAGATAATACTTTTGCAATAAGTATGTGAATTAAAATAAAGGGGTCTGCACTTGCAAGAATGCTAACAGGCTAGAGAACACTTCTCATCACAAAAGGAGTCTCATTGACTACATACAAATCTAGACTACAATCTGGAGAAGTGTTGAATTGCAAAAGATAGCATCTCCTATGCCTGAGTATAGTTCTGGTTAAGCTCAATGCTGGAGGACTAAATCCTCTTACACATACCCAATTCGATCTCCAATGATCGACCAACTCCTTTGCCTGAATGATATTACATTATTTGCACATTACATTCCTTGACCATGACCTCTTACATTTACCATGATGATCTACAATGAGATCTTACATCTATTTATACAAACCCTCGACCATAAACAATCAAGCCAACCACTAGACAATAAACCGATTACATAATTACAAACCATGTCGGCCTTAGAACAAACAAGTAATAACAACACATAAGACATCCTAGAAAATACAACAATATGTCCTATCCAAATGTTACATTACTGTCGGTCTATAACCTAGATCAACCGGGACCAAGTATAGGTCCACACACTTCAGCAATGATATCCACCTGCCAAGTCTCGAACATGATTACCAACAACACCCTGAAACTCCATCAGAAGATGCACCAACACAACTTATGCAATTCATCAAAAAAATTCCGCCAAAAGGTCTGTCGGTGAAACCCTCGCTGGAACCAGAAACCAATCTTCTAAGCAAGCAGGATAGCATCCAATCACTAGACCAAAACCAACTGACCAAATATGAGTATGAGTATCATGAACAAGCCAATTCCATCACCAGATTATATCAGAGTCTACCGGATCATGCTAGATCAAAGTCAACCAGAAATCACTCATCTTATCAGGACCATAAGGGTGCCGGTAAAGCATTCAAATAGCTAGTGTTGACATCAATGACAAAACATCAATGCAACACATAATCCATTCTACCAAATGACCAACAAAATTTATCCTTAGATTGTGGAAAATCCCAAGTTTTTTTTATCTATTATAAGTTTCCACTCTAAACCCATTCTTCATATTCAAGAAAACCAACATCTTTGTTGATTATGACTTATGATTGAATTATATTATTTATATATATTTAGTTACTTATTACATCCCATTTCCTTCTCTTTTCAACAAGAACTCATCCACATTCCTAGATGGTTTCAAATGAGAAACAATGTCTTTTTTTTAATCCACACAGATTACGAAATAAGGTAAACTACAGTCAATGGAAACACAAATACTTACATTGTGAATACATTTAGTCAATAAATTAAAGTAGCATGAAAATAGGAATTAAATTAACATAGATAAGCATGCATAAAAAGAAAACCAATAGATTAAAACTATAAAACACTTATAATAGCAGATGTGCATCAAGAAAAAACATTTGAAGAAAAAATTCCACTAGCAAAGATATATTAAGGATGTATTAATTAGGAACAATCTATTACATCAATATAGTCCATCCATCCATCCAATTCATTCCTCTAATAGTATTTTAATAACATAATAATATTTCCCCTGTAAAGACTCATAAACTCTCCATTTAATGCATCCAATTTATATAGTGAAGCAAGAAGAAAAAACCATGGGTAGTTTAATAAATTTATAAGATTTTTTGATATAAATTTATAGATTAAATTTATAAGATTTTTCGATAAATTTATAAGATTTTTTGATATAAATTTATAGATTAAAATAATTCTTAAATAAATTGATAGATGACTATGTTTGCAACAATGCAGCAAACTGAGGGGGGGGTGAATCATTTTGCCCACAAAACTTTATTCAACTCAAACACAATTTCAAATTTGATAATTAACAATGAAAACACAAATCAACACCACATCAATAAGACACATAACACCAAGATTTTTGATGTGGAAAACCCGGTTAAGGGAAAAACCACAGTGGGAACCTACCCACAATGAGATGATACCTTGATAGAAGTATATGCAATATTACAATAGAAATGTGCATGCATTCAAACACACTGCTCAAAACACATAACAAGAAGGGATACAACCCTTGGGAAGACTCACTACCTTACAAAAATGTTTGGATTGCATCCAGAAGATCATGAACTGATAGAATAACATCTCCTCATGCTTGGTTACAGTTTTAGTTAAGCACACAATCTGATATGCTCTGCCACACTTCGTCACACTTCCAAAGGATCAAAACATTATTCACACACATTTGGATACACTCACAAATACATATCTCATATGAATATTACATATATTTATACATATCATCAACCTATATTTCAAGGTCGATTCAACACACATCACAAACTACAAGAATATAACCATACACACTAAAATATAACATGCTGACCAAAACAATGTCGGCTAAGATATAATATGGACCTAAATCAACACCTTGAACAAGAAACACCACCAAGAATTATGCCTCAAACATCTGCAACACACTATAATCATCCGGTCAGCCAAGAACATCGCATAACAAAAAAATATCGAGGAAATCATCAGCAACTCACACACAAATCAATGATGTCCATCAACACGGATAGGACACAATCTAGAAACATCTACAAGCATCATGAATTACCACAACAACAACTACACCATCACCACTTACTAGAATATCCATCATTATTATACCGAACCTCAAGAACACTCACTAGACTGATTGTCAAACTGAAAGATTCACTTGCAGACCTCCAAATCATGAACCATTTGAATTGAGGAAACATATGAACTTCCCAAACACTGCCAAATTAGCAAACCAAGATATTGCAATGCAAAGCAATGCAGAGCAAAATATAGAACATTGATCAACATCAAACAATTGAGAAACCAACTGCAATACTGGATCTCATAACTCAATCAAATAACCATGCAGACCTCTGAAACTTTAGTTGAATCAGCTAGAGATACTTATCTCAAAACCCTTTAATCCACAACAACTCATTTGCAATACACTGGCCTAAGCAGCTCATTTAATATGACTGCAACACTGGAACACACAGAGGAATATGTTGACATCAATGACAACACATCATTCCAGGAAACTTCTCAACAATATCCAACTGACTAGTTTGGTTGTCCCCATTCAAGGGAATCAAGTAGAAACTCAATAGAAAATCACTAGCCATACACTACTTTGGTCATAGAATTATTTCAATGTATCTCATGAGTACATGTAATTGCATAAAATATTTTATTTTAAGTATAATAATTTGGGGTATTCTAATTTTAAATAGTAAGTTCAAGCTCATTTAACAAACACACACATCCTTCATGGTCTCAATTTTTAAAAGTGTTCCTAAGAGCACAAGAAAATTATACAAAAATTAAAAAAATCCCATCTTTAATCATTAATTGATATGATTTTTTATATTTATAAAGTTTTTGTTTACCTTAACTTTATTTCTCTATTTGCACATTTTTGAAATATTAAATCAAACTTTTCAATAACTCTATTATGGTTGATGTGATAAAAAATATTAAAGAAGAGAGTGAGAGAAGGGTTCGAATGATGCTAGGAATTATTTCTCTCTGACAACACTAAGAGTAGAAAAAACTAGTTATAGACATTCTTTTTACCAAACTAAAGAATCACAACTAGGAAAATATAAGGTGCAACCATACATGATGTAAGACAAACATTGAAACACATAATTTGCAACCACCCCTATACCAGAAATAGATTGAAAAAATATCTACCATATTCGATATACATGGCATATATCTCATATCTAGGTTGCACATAAAGGTGTTTATGTCGACCACATAAACAATTCTATATTAGCGAAATATCAATAATATGAAAAATAATCCGAGTTAATAAAATAAATAAGAGTTTCAATAGTAAAAAGAGAAAATTCAAGCCCTTGACTAGAAAATCAAGAATAAAAATGAAAGAAAATAGAATTTTTTTTTTTTCAAAGTTATAATAAAGTTTTTAATTAATTTGAACAATTCTTAAAAATGTGCTGAGACATTTAGGTCACCTTATAATTAATGGGTATATCATTAATATATTGATTCTAATTGGGTGGAAACAACTAAATAGATAGTGTGTTAGACTACAAAATCAAATCTATTATCTCTAATTTCAAGCTAGGGATAACATGAAAGCACCCTTTTCAATTTTTATCTAGGTAAAAAACTATAGCTAAGGTGGGGTCCTCAAATCTAGTAGTTCCAATTGCCTTTATCATCATTAGCACCTTTTTCATAACCCTATCTTGGCCTCTTTTGTGGGTGGTGATAGCACCTCAAAATTTTGAGCTAAATTACCCTTTCTCTACCGGTTTGATGTTTGTCCTAGATCCTGGGTAAAAGCACAAACCTGTGTCACACTTTTATAAAGGAACCAACCAACACAACTAAAACTGTTTAACTTCGACTCCATAAAAGTGACATTTCTAGATTGAATTTTGAAATGATGTAATTGATCAAATGTAGAAATATTAATGAAATTTAGGTTTGTTATTTTTTAATTTTTTTTGAAAAAAATTGATATTTTTTTTTATAAATTCAAAGATAGATTTTTCATTGCTGAAAAATGCAGAAAATTAGGGGTTCTAGTTGGCATCACCAAAAAAATGAAAACAAACTTTTTTTATTTTCTTTTTTCCAAATAAAGAAGATATATATGCAGTGTTAAAATTTTTTTAACTTTGATTTATATTTTTCTCGTTATAATATTTTGAAGTCCAACATAGCTAGATTTGATGGTTTTCATTTGGCATCACCTTTTGACTACTAAAATTATTATTAACCAAAAAAAAAAAGTTCTTTTCGAGAAGAATCTCTCACCTAGTGAAAAATATTTTTTTTAATATCAAAATAATAATTTTTAAATTTCTAATTTTTCAACTTTAAAAATCTACTCGCAATGTTTAATTAATAAAAAATATTAAAATTAATCAAAATACTAAAAAAATTATATGTCTAGATTCATGACTTCGAGATCTACAAAAGGGTATTTTTTTATTTTTGAAAAAAAAAAATTTGCTTGAAGAAAAATTGAGCAAAAGTGAAAAGTTTCAAAAATACAGAGCTTTTAACCTTTTTTGTACCACATCACACGACACATAGGCTAGTCTGGCCGGACTAACCTTAGTTATAACAATAATTTTTTTTTGAATTTTTATGAAAGGAAGCATTTGAACTAAGGGAGTTCTACCAAACTAAGTCCGGTTGGACTTTCGATGCCATTTCGGTGCCACATAGGCACCTCATGGTGCCACATGGCCCATGGGTAGTCTGGTCGAGCTATCCTTGGTTGGCCCAAAGTGTGACACAACTCCATGTTTTTGCCCTCCTAATTGCCCTTAAACCCTAAACCCTTTGGTGGCCAAGTTTACTTTGTTCCTTAAACCTTGTGTTATATTTTTGAGTTGACTGATAGTAAAGGGTTTTTGGTTTTAAGTTACAATCTTGTGTCATGTCAATCTCGTCAGTCATCGAACCCTTCTACCTAGTAACTTGTCTATCTGATTGATAATTTTTTTTGTCTTGGAGCACATATATATTATGTCCCTTGGAAGCCAGATCAATGGTTTCTGAATCCCTATGGACCTTAGGCATGTCAGATCCATCTAGCCCTTGGGAGAATGTAGACTTTTCGATTAGAAATGGGCTCATTAGAAGCTAGAGATATGTTAGTGTATGCTAGATCTTTCTTATTGGAGTACGGCCTCAAGGAGATAAAGATGTTAAACCCAATCATGCCCATAACATCCTGCTATTGTGACACATGTCCAGGTGGAGCCCAATGTGGAGCAAAGCTTTGTGATTTTTTATAAAGAAGATGAATCTTTTAATCACAACTGTCCATTTTCACGTGACAAGTGTAGATTTATGGTGTTGAATAGACTGAAATATTGAGAGGGGGAGGTGAATCAGTATTCCCAAATTTGAAACATTCTCTAATAATCTGAAACTTATCTTAATCTTGGATATCCTTAGCAAAAGAGAAAACATGCAATAGAAGTAAAATGCGTGCAAAATACACAACCATAAGAGAGACACTAGATTTTATACATGTGGAAAACCCAAATGGGAAAAACCACAGAGAGGGTTAACTCTCAAGATAATATAACTAGTTATATGGATTTATAGAAAAGGGCTCACTACTTGGAGGGCTAATTGCCCAGTGTACAATGACTCATTGTTGGAATTGATCACTAACAAATAGAAAGGAAATGAACTAAGAATTTTGCATCTACCTATGCATGGGATTAGTTCAAATTAAGCTCAACCAACACATCAATTATTTGTAGTATATCTGGTTAAGAAAATCTGCAAAACATTCCACAATTTTCCTGCTCTATTTGTTGTGCAAGATCAACTTCTTTGTTTTGTCACTTTGCTCTTTACTGACTTCATCAAAATGTCTCATACAACTCCTTGCATATTTCTAATACTTCTCATTATTCTCATTCACACACACACACACATCAAGCATAATATGATCATACATATATATTTTAGTATAACAATAAGAATATTCATCAAGTCAGCCTCAATAACGTTTTTCCAATGATATCTTCAATGGTCAATTCACACGCTACAATCGTCGGAGCACAATATAATCTCTCAAGGTTGGCCTGACCTAGAATAAGCATATCCTTGAATAACACACTTTAGGAGCACAATGATCACAATCTAGCACAACATTACAAGGTTAAAGATGTGAACAACTAATCATCAAAATATTATCATTAGAAATCAAAAAACCGAAGCACATACAACTGCTTGATACTACATAATTGAATACAATTTTGGAGCACAAAATCTGGAGCACAACTTCCAAAGCACCAAAAGAACAAATACAACAATCTTAATTGATGACACCAATCAGATCAAAATTGCACTACCATATCTGCATCAAGACATGAATGTGGAGTATAGAATTTCTAAAATAAGTCAACTACATGAGCAACTGGAGCATGAAACCAACTGCCACAACCAACACCAAAATTCTCAAATAAAGATAAACCTATTCTCATACTGACAATACATATTTTTGGAGCATTAAACACATCAACAACGACTAGGATTTGTCATTTGCAACACACATACCTATCTTCCACTATTTTGCAACACATCATAGATACACATCTTCCACTGTTCTATAACACATTCAAACCAATTTGGATTACCAGGTTTGACATAAATGACAACTAAGCCAAGCATTTCTAATAGATGGTGCATATTCAAAGTTGGCAAATGGTTACTAATATGAAATCTTCTTGCACACAAATGGAGATCAATGGAAAAATGACTGTAGTAACTGATTTAATAACCATTGTGAGCTATTACAAACATCTACAGGGTCATTTCTCTCCACCAAACTACTTGTATTTGATGAAAATTTCTAAGTTAAGCTCTGAGAAAAGTTGTAGAGATAATTACGGTTTCATAGGCAACATGGAGTTGAGCACAATTCAATTGCTAAGTTAATCAATTTTTTAGTTCTCATATGTGATTTTGGTCAAGATTGCATGTCCAATTCAAGTGTGAACAATGGAATAAATCTAGATAGTTTGAGAAAGTTTTGTAGAACCCCAGTTGCAGAGTGTGAAACACTAATCTATCAAAATGGATAGAAAGCCTCCAAGGAATATTGATGAGGATTTGATAAAAAAATTTCAAGGTAAGATAGCTCCACATCTAGTGTGTGGGCTAGGAGGTCTAAAGGATAGACTGCTTGATAGTCTACATAGGGTCAAGGATTCCAAAGTTCCAGAACCAAGATGGTATTTAATCCAACACTTATATAAGAAGAGAGGTTTGAAGATTCCTACGAGAAATGGTTGGGAGCTTGGTCTTGGCAATCTCATTGTACCAAATGTGTTTGTTTATGTTGAATTCATGAAGGTTTTGGTGCAAATTTATGATGTTGTATGAAAGGCAATAATCACTATAGGTGGGCATGACTAGTGCAGGAGCACCTAGGCCTTGAAAGGCCTCATGGAAGTTTTAGTGTTGGTTTTTGTTTTCAAGGTTGTGTTAATGATGTATAAGGTCCAAGAGATCATTTTTCAGTCATTATAAATCATATTGGAAGGCATTAAGTCATTTTTGTTCAATGTAGACCTATAAGGTCCTAAGAAGGTCAAATGTGGTCAAAGAATAGAAAATAATCAAGGAAGGTTGAAAATGATGTAATAAGGATTATTTAGCCTATTCTAGTGTGTCTAAGGTGATAAAAAGTAATTTTTACAAAGTTGTCAAAAAAAAAGTTGTTATGTTGACAAAAGTTGTCATTTCAAAAATTGCAAAAAAGGTTGTGATGGTTTTAATTTTAGTTATAACCGTCAAAAGAGGTTGTAAGAGGCTTATAAAACTAGGGATGGTGGAATCATGAGGGGTTGGTGTGTATTGAAAGAAGAAAATCAATAAAAGTTTGAGGTTTCCTGCAATTTTCTGAGTATTCTCAACGTGACAGTCTGATAACAATTGTTTTTATTCTTGGAAAATTATTCACTAGAATTTGATAGAACTTGAGAATGATAGAGGGGTGAATCTCTAGTAGTTTGTTTTTGGTTTCATTTCTTTTCATTAAGTTTTGGAAGAGATAAACCAATTTTTGTAAAAATTGTTAAAAACCCTAGGTAGGGTAAACCGTGACTTTGAAAATGTAATAAACCTCCATTCAATATTGATCAAAGGCTAGTATTTTTTGGAATGGAGGAAAATAGAATTTATTTTCATTTTTTTTGGTTTCAGGGTCTCAAGTTAAGGTTGGCACGTGCAAAATGATGTCAAAATGTTGATTTGACAATGCTACAGTCTGGTAAAACTCTAATTCTTGTGTGTTGCATAGATTTGTACTCTTTTTTATGGAAGGTTTATGGTTAAATATCAAATGGATGGAAGTAATATTGAATCTAATTTTATTTTATTCAAGTATAATTTAATTTCATGGAAAAATGAGCAAGTTATGATCATTTTTGTGAAAGCAGCCTATTCAGAAAATGGTTTTTCAGATACACAATTAGAAATTGTGTTGGTGCAGATATGCATGGTTGAGTAAGGACCTAAAACTTAGTGTGTGGATATATTGTGATGTTTTGAACAAACTTCCTTCTTACCAGAAAAATTCATCTTATGATTTGAGGAGTTAAATGAGCCAATTTCTAAAAACTGTCATGTTTATGTGAGTTCCTGTCACTGCTGCTACAGAAAGGTTGTAGAAAACTATTATATGATTTGTTTATATTTTTGGTGACCATTTGTGGTCTTTTAATGTCACATTTATCATTCTAAAGTGTCTCAAGGTGTTTAATTATAGAGTTTGGATTTTGTGAGAGTATGGTTAAGGTTTGTTGTTGAGCACTGATTCCTGATGACTCTTATGCGTTTGAGATGTTGGAATATCAATAGGTCTATGTTAGAAACCTTGTGGCGAGTTTGTTGATTGAAATTGAGCCCATTGTTGTGAAATATTCTTTATTGGCATGGACATGTTTTCATGTTGTTGAGAGTTGAACCCAAGCCTCTACATCAATGACATGATCAACTTTAACAAGTTTCATATTTTAGATTGTTTTAGTTTGAATAGAGAAAAATTGTCAATGATTGAATTAAAAGAAATGGAGGAGAATTATAAGGTCCATGATAATTTGTATAGGGCCAAGTCAATTCCTAAGTTTACATGGAAGGGTGTTGATAGGAAGCTCATATTGATTTCAAAATTTGAGAAAGAGCCTTTCTTTGTTGATACATTTGAACGTTACTTTGTGAAGACATACCACTATCTCTATCAGGTGCTAGGTGAGGATGCAAAGGACAAAATGCCTATTGATATGGTGTGTATGGCAGTTGAGATTCAGGATATGATGAATAACATGGAGTTTTATTTTTCTTAGAACCTAGAGGACAAGGTAAATGAAAGTTTTATGAAAACCTAGGGCAACAAGGAAATTTTGATTTTAAGTGATACTCGCTAATTTGCCACATGATTCTATGGAGTGGGGAGAAAATTTGGGGTCCTCACTTGCCACTGAAGACACAAGATAGAGAAGGAAGAGACTTACCAATCCAATGTTGGACCTATATCTAGGATATGCGTTGTAATCACTTAGATTTTGTCATATTTGAGCAATATTTTGTTTATAAGGTATTAAGGTATTTTGCACTGCCAGAAGATAGAATCCTAAAGGAGGTCATGGATTTAATCACACCTATAGAGAGAAGGAAGGACCTTAGGTTTTCACATAATTGGGGAGTTTTGGTTTCTCCATTATAAGACTACTACAATTAGGATGTATGGAACTCCAGTGCAACCTCATGTGTTGCCCAAATGTGTACCTTAGAGAATTGCATATTTAGAGGTTGAATGAAAACTTAGTGAGATGGATAATATAGATTTTAGAAAGCCACAAAAGGCCTCATTATTTCCTACATAGTGTAGGTTTGTATATTTTATTGTTGGAAATAAATATAGCTTGGAACAATTGTACTTTTCACTAAAGCCATACAAAATGAGCCATGAGAAGGTGAGGTACTATGATCCAAAAGGATTTAATAAATCCTTAGGACTTACCTACAAACATGAGTACTTGGTTGAAGAAGATATCATCATAAAATTGTACAATAATTGAGCAAGTATACGAGAAGAGGAAGAAATGGAACATGGTTTAAAGAGTCTAGGAGCCATTAGAAAGGAAATGGGGATAGATTTACCTGGATTTTCCAGTGATAAACCTGATTTCCTAATGAAGATTGAAAAGCTACTACTCAGTGCTTAGGCTTTGTTGGACAAAGAAATTGTCAAGAAAGGGAAGCAACCTGTTGTTGAACTAAAGAACTCCCTACCAAGAAAGTGAGAATTTAAGAGTAGCCTATGAAGGAGAAGAGGTAAAATATTGTTGATGTTGAAGAATTTTAGAGTTCTCTAGAAGTAGCACAAGAGGATTGAAATTCATACCATTGGTTGACTATCCATCCACACCTCCATCTCCAATAGGGAAAACAATAAGGAAAATTATACCATTAATGCCCCTAAACAGAGCCCTTGAGAATATGAAGATTGAAGATGATCCCACTAGGGATGTTAGGGATCTTGTTTGTAATTAATTCATTAGTGATGATGAATTTGTGAAGACAAAAGAATTTCAAGATTTTATGATCACAAGGAGGAGAGAAGAGTACCAAAGGAGGTGTGAAGAAATAAATAAGAGGTCACTTTCTGAGTGGAATAATATAAGTGAGGAAGTGATAAAGGAGTTTGATTTTAGTGTTGAAAACATCACTCTTGAAAAGGGCAAGTAGATGGTGAAAGATGTAGGAGTCTTATTGCTACCTGGATGGGACATTGCCATTGCTTTGGCATTTCATGCTATAAGGAAGGAGAAAAAGACAATATCATTCAAAGAACAATGAATCAACAAGGACCCAAATTTTTATTAATATTATTAAGAGGTAAAAGCATGATAGGAATAAGCCACTAGAGTTAAAAGAAACTTTTGACAATGTTAAGATCCTTGAGGAAGTTGTTTCATCTTCCATATATATAAGAGCATAGTTGGAGAAAAAATTGAAGATAATAGAACAAATGGAGTGCAAAGTGTTTCCCAACATCAAATATGATCAGGGAAGTCCAAATTCATTGGACCACTAGAAGTCAAAAGTTAGGTCATTGTTGTCAAAAGTAGTGTTAGTTGTATATGATGACAATAAATTAAGAGTAGAAAAGTTGATTCAGTTGCTAGATGAAGTATTTCCTTTTGAGGTCATCTATGATAATTATCGAAAGGATTCAAGAGAAGTTCTTGATTCAAAATATCATATATATCTTGATAAGTTGAAACTGATTCTAAATTACTCCTAGCCAAATGATGCAACATTCGCCAAGTGAGATGAGAAATATGGAGAAAATTTATTTTAATCCACAAATCAACATACTATTTTGAGTAGTTTCCAACATTCTCTTTCAAAGAGTAGAATAATAAATTTGCTAAATGAATGCAAATTACTCCCTCATCCTGACTTCCTTTTCTATTTTGACATTCCACTACTTTTTGACATCCTATTTCCAAGGATGGTGGTTATTTATGATTTTAAAGTATATGAATGACATATGTACAATGTGATTTTAGCTTGTTCTCTCCCTTGCTTCTATACAAGGAAATTTGGATCCATTGTACTTCTTCTTCTTAGCTTTTGAAATTTTAATCTCTAGTATAGTTCGCAGTATTGTTGTAATAGGTGTTGTAGACACTAAAAAATGGTCAACACATGTGTCTCCTTTTTTTTAACATATCATGTGCATAGTGTCTCATAGGTTTAACTAATTAATCAAACCCCCTTTTAATAACAATTCTTCTAAGTCCTAAATAAATAAATTTAATAATTTATATATTTGTCCATTTTGTCCATTAATTAAATAAATTCATTTTATTTAATTAACTAATTCATAAATATGAGCAATAAATTAATAAATCATTATTATTAATTTATCATATTTATCTTCCTCTAAAATAAAGATAATTAATAAATTTTATTTATTAATTCAACTTTATTTTCTTTTTGCAAAGAGATAATTAATAAATCTTATTTATTAATTATCTCTATTTACCCTCTCAGGTGAGGATCTTTCCTTCTTTTTTTAATTTTTTTTTTTATTCTTCCATTTTATCCTCTTATATGAAGATATTTAATAATTTTTAATTATTAAATCTTATCATAATATCCTCCTAATTTTCAAATTTGGAAACTAGTATCTTTTCTTGATTTTCAAAAATCAATCTTTTTGGCAATATCTCATTAATCTTAATTTTTTAATTAAAAAATGAGGTATGCATCTTCAAAAATCTACTTTTTGTGAGAGGATATTTAATTTATTTTCAATTCTTCTATTTATCTTTTTGAATGAGGATATTTAATTATTTTTAATTATTAAAATCTTCTTGATATTTTCAACTTGCTAATTTTGTATTTATGAGAAGATAATTAAAGATTTTATTATTTATTCTCATAATATCTTCCCATTTGCTTTCTTTTATCTTCATCCTTCCCCGAATGTCAGCTCTGTTGTGCACTTAATTAGGTTTGTCCATATAACCAAAAATATTTTAAATCTTAGCCATCCAATCAATCCCAATTTTTCTATAAATTGAGCTCTCATTGCTCATTTTCAACAACCACATTTCGAGTACATCCTTATGCTATCAAAATCACTTTACTATCATTTTGTCATTATCTTTCTTTCAATACACTTGTGTTTGTAGGTGAGAGCCACATCCATTTGAAGGAGAAAGAAGAACAATAAAATCGCATGAAGGAGACATCTGCATTGGTTTGCTTTGATTTGATTGTTTTGTCTTCATGCTTTCATTGATTGATTCAAGAGTTTTTATCATAGCTAATTAGGTTAATGAACAACAAATCTTCACATAGCCTTATTAGGAGGTTTGGATGAACCCTACAATTCTCACATAATCTTAAATAGGATTTGTATCAAAGAACAACAACAAATTTCACATTTCATGCATGCAAAGGGTTTAAAATGAACAACAACTTGCATTTAATCATGGTTTAAATTGATCAAATCCTTTTCAAATTAAGGTGGAATTAACCTCATCTAGTCTTAACTATGATGCAAATGGATCAATGAACTCATATCATGCAAATTTTGAAGCAAGACTATTTGCCTTAGTGTAGAGAAAATTTCATTTTTCTAAAGGTTAAAGAATAATTGTTTGTCATGTCTTCCTTTATTTTGTGTGTGTGTTTTTACCTTTAGAGGGTCTGCATCCCAATTTTCCTGGCACTTCGCATAGGTATTGGTGAGAGGGAACAACCCAAGTGGTAACGGGCTAAGGCCAAGCTCTTACAAACCACTATAAATAAATGTGTTTGTGATGAAAGTTGCAAGTGACAGGTGCCGATGTGTCATACCGACGTAAGTCTCCCTCAGTTCATGTGTGGCATGTGAAATCTTGTAGAGGGAAACCTCTACAGGCTGGGAGGCCTCCTTAACGGAGTGAAACACCACATGCATGGCCACCCAAACTGATGCCTTGACTAAAAACCTTTGTTCTTAGACACCAAAAACCTTCTAGTTTTTGGTACAAGAGGTTGGACCTCTGATGGTGTCTCACATTCTTACGAATCTTAGTAGAGATACAAAGTTTTCCATGGGGAGTTTTCATGGGAACTGAGGCTTTTCTGCCTCAGAGAAGTGAGTGTCGTGGAGTGGAGAAAATGAGGTCAAGCATCTAAGTATCTACTTTGAGTAAGCGTAGTTGGGAAACCAAGTGAGATCCAACAACTATTGTCCTTGCCAGCCTTAAGATTTGTTGTCGAAGGTGCATGATTGTCTTGTGTCAAATTCAAACTAACATTTTGTTAGAGTATTTGGGTCTTTACTTGATTAATTAAACAATATTTTTTTAATTATTTAAGTTTTCTTTATCTCTTTTACACTTAAGCTAACTTTAGGTGCATAATAATTAATTCTTTTATTAATTATTGTGTGCAAACCTAGGTTTTCCTTTTTAGGATTTCTTGACCTATTAAAGGTTGAGTTCTTTCATTGTATTGTAAGGATTATCACATTACACATTTTTGTGAATATTGAGCTCTCATCTTTTTGAGCATATTTTCTGTGTATTTGTTTTATCTGTGATTTGCTTCCTTGCTTCTCCTTGTAATAGGTTTTTTAGCTTGCAAGGATCATTTGGGCTCCTGTGGTGTTGTATTTTCTCAACTCCAATATGGTATCAAAGCTTCAGATCTACAACTATCTGTTCTTGTTTTGAGAATTTTTGCATTGGAAGTAGATCTCGGGTTTCAGGAAGTTTGTTTTATGTACTTAGGGATAGGCCTTTTTTATGAGCACTTTGGGCCTAAATGGACATCACCATTGTGCTCAGAAGGCCCAAAAAACCCTATAGTCATATAAAACTTGACCATTTTTGGCTCCTGAGTCTCTAGGAGTATTTTTTTCTCCAGTACTAGGCCATACGACCCTGGCATGCAGTTTGAGAAAAAAAAATTCAAAAAAAATATTTTTTGCCTTTTGATGACATGCAGGCCAAAATTTTATTTTTTGAAAAAAAAATCACAAAAAATAAAAAATCAAATTATAAAGGCGAAGGTTTTTTTTTTTCTGAAAAATCCAAAAAAATAAAATAAAATTTTTGGGCTCCCACGGTACGCAGGGTACCGTGGGGCCCCTTCCTTGTCGCACGTGGTTTTGTCTATTTCTCTAGTTCATAGAGATTTCATTGTATTTGGGTACCTGATCAAGCCTTGTTGTCGGGACCCATCTTTCTTGCTTTCAGTAGTTGTTCTAGGTTTTAGCTTCTCCCTAAGTCTAGCTTAAGGGGGGGTGTTAGAGTATTCGGGTCTTTACTTGATTAATTAAACAATATTTGTTTAATTATTTAAGTTCCCTTTATCTCTTTTACACTTAAGCTAACTTTAGGTGCATAATAACTAATTCTTTTATTAATTATTATGTACAAACCTAGGTTTTCCTTTTTAGGGTTTCTTGACCTATTAAAGGTTGAGTTCTTTCATTGCATTGTAAGGATTATCACATTACACATTTTTGTGAATATTGAGCTCTCATCTTTTTGAGCATATTTTTTGTGTATTTGTTTTATTTGTGATTTGCTTCCTTGCTTCTCCTTGTAACAGGTTTTTCTGCTTGCAGAGATCATTTGGGCTCCTATGGTGTTGTATTTTCTCAACTCCAATATGGTATCAGAGCTTCAGATCTGCAGCTATCTGTTCTTGTTTTGAGAATTTTTGCATTGGAAGGAAATCTGAGGTTTCAGGAAGTTTGTTTTATGTACTTAGGGATAGGCCTTTTTTTCTGAGCACTTTGGGCCTAAATGGACCTCATCATTGTGCTCAGAAGGCCCAAAAACCCCTATAGTCATATAAAACTTGACCTTTTTTGGCTCCTGAGTCTCTGGGAGTATTTTTTTCTCCAGTACTAGGCCGTATGACCCTGGCATGCAGTTTGAGAAAAAAAATTCAAAAAAAATATTTTTGCCTTTTTACGACATGCAGGCTGAAATTTTATTTTTTGAAAAAAAAATCACAAAAAATAAAAAATCAAATAAAAAAGGCGAAGGGTTTTTTTTTGAAAAATCCAAAAAAAAAATAAAAATTTTGGGCTCCCACGGTAGGCAAGGTACCGTGGGGCCCCTACCTTGTTGCACGTGGTTTTGTCTATTTCTCTAGTTCATAGAGATTTCATTGTATTTGGGTACCTGATCAAGCCTTGTTGCCAGGACCCATCTTTCTTGCTTTCAGTAGTTATTCTAGGTTTTAGCTTCTCCCTAAGTCTAGCTTAAGGGGGGGTGTTAGAGTATTCGGGTCTTTACTTGATTAATTAAACAATATTTGTTTAATTATTTAAGTTCCCTTTATCTCTTTTACACTTAGCTAACTTTAGGTACATAATAATTAATTCTTTTATTAATTATTATGTGCAAACCTAGGTTTTCCTTTTTAGGGTTTCTTGACCTATTAAAGGTTGAGTTCTTTCATTGTATTGTAAGGATTATCACATTACACATTTTTGTGAATATTGAGCTCTCATCTTTTTGAGCATATTTTCTGTGTATTTGTTTTATCTATGATTTACTTCCTTTCTTCTTCTTGTAACAGGTTTTTTAGCTTGCAGAGATCATTTGGGCTCCTGTGGTGTTGTATTTTCTCAACTCCAATACATCTTGTCTTCCGTGCTTGTTAAAATTTGAATAAAAAACAATTCTCACAAGTGGTCATAAACAACCCCCAAAGTTCAAACAAATTCCAACAAGTTAAACACAAGTTTCATACCCAACCAAGTTCAAACCAAGAGTCAAAATTTTGTCCAAGTATTCATCCAACATTTGAACATGACTTGTCAAAACATTGGATACCCTTGTTTCAAAATTCATGTCACTTAGGGTTAGGTTTTCTTAGTTCAAACTTAGGTCTTAGGACATATTGCCATTACCCTTCATTTTAGTCCATTTCATTGGAAGCATCCTCATTTCATTTCCCTAATTCTTCATTACATTGTCATACCCAAGCTAGGTTTTCACTTAGGTGACAGTTTTGCATTATCATTGTTATACTAAAATTAGGTCTTTGCCTAGGTTGCATTTTGCATTTCCAAAGTCATTGGCCCTCAAATATCCATATCACATTGGAATTATCATTACATAGTCCAAACCCTAGTCTTGTCTTAGCTTGATCTTGTCATATCATTTCATATCTCCAAGTCATAGCACATATTGAGGTCATTTTCATATCATATCTTGGGTTCATACCCTAGGTCTTTGTCATTATAATTATCCACTTGTATTTAGTCTCAAAATTAGGTTTTGCCAAACTTGAAAAATCAAAACTTTAGATTAAACCCTAAGTCATTGTTAGGAAGTCTTGACCTTGTCCAAAATATGTCCTTTTATCAACATCATTTTTCAAACCTAGCTTAGTATCCAAGTGTATAGGTGAGACATTGTCACTTTGTCATTTGTCCTTTTGTCCTCTTAAAGTCTAGACTTCATTTCAATTTCCCAAGGTTGCATCTTTAGGTTTGCATAATCATCTTTTAAGGTTGCACTTATTTGCATCTCATTGCCATTTTAAAAATTCTAAAAGACCAAAAAAAATAAGCTGCATTGTCAATCATCTAGGTTGGATTTAGTTGCATACCCTTGTCATTCCAAAAATTCCAAAAATTCCAAAAACATCAGTTGTATTTTCATCCTCCTAACTTGTATTTGTCATCCTTTTAGCTTGCATTAGTTGCACACATCATCCAAAAAATTTAAAAATCTCAAAAATATTGCATAGGGACATATCTATTGAAGCAAGGTTCCAACCTCCTATGATGCAACAAATTTTGACTAATCAATCGATGATTGGTCCAATGAATAACACAATGTAATCAAGTCTTGATCCAAGGCAATCACAATTCTATCCAACCCAACAACAAGGCAATATTGATCAAACATTTTATGATGAAACAAGTATCCAAATACAAAAACTACAAGAGAAACTAACTCGAGAGAAAGAGATCTTGGAACAAAAAGTGAAAACCCATGAGAAGAATAGATCACAAATGTCCAAAATGTTTCAAAAATTTCCAGGTCCAAATCCAAATATTGAGCCAATTGATGTAAAATATCTTATCGAATGATCAAGCATACCATCTCTCTTCGCACAAATAGACATGATGAAACAAAATTTCAAGAAACAAACACAAATTTCAACCAAATCCCAAGTCAGAATTCATTTGATCAAATTCTATTCAATCAAATCTCAAATCAACAACCAATCATCCAACAACAACCAATAATCCAACAACATATCAAACCAACATAGCCAAATATCCAACAACAACTAATTATCCAACAACAACCAATGGTCCAACATATCCAACCAACACAATCAATAGTGCAATTTCAATGATATGCTCAACCAACCATACAATGTCAACAATTGGTTCAACCAACTCTCAAGTATCGACAACAAACTCAGTATCAACAACTACAACTAGAAATTCAAAAACAAAAGTTTCCACATACACCAAGCCAAATTTCAAACATGTCCAACCAACACCAAATTCAAAATCAAAATGTAAAATCAAACCAAAACTAAATCCAATTCAAACAAATTCAACATCAAAACCCAACCATGTCAAAATCTGTCAAGGATTAAAATGCATCTCCAAGGAAAGGTGACTCTATTACAAAGCTCTTAAAGAGAGTCCTAAGTGTTTTTTCTGAGAAAGATCAAAATCATGCACCTATGTCTAGAAATGGCTCATCCCCCCATAAGTGTAATAACCCACCATAATTAACTCAACAAAATTGACCATTCTTTTTTTTTGTTTAATTTATTCATTGTGTTTGATTCAATCGCATACTTTGGGCATCCATCCATTTGGATTAGGCATTCATCCATCCGGGATGAGTATCTAACCATACAGGTTAGGCATTTGTCCATATGAGACATAAGATTTCATCTATCCAATACGGGATAGGCATCTACCCATGCGGGGTAGGCATCTATCCAATTCGGGATAGGAGGTGCTCTGGCCAGAGACTTAGACTCATCGGGACCATTCAGGTCCTGAGCCACTCACTAAGTACTACACTCTTCTAACAGAAGTGCACCAAGGTCACCATCCTTAGGAGTAATTAAATAACATAATACAAGCTTGAATTCCACCTCAGAATTTGGCTTAAAGCCTCGGGAAGTCAAGCGAATCAATATGGGATTCCTTCCAAGTATGTGTTGAATTTCGTTTTCCAATTTAATTATCTTATCTTTTAAAATAGGATTCTTACTCAATCTTTCTTTTACCAAGCCTAGACCCCACCCACGAATGCCTGAGTACAAGGGACAACTCCATCCCAAGACTACCTACATACCTGCTTCAGCACAGGATCAAGGCATAAAGTATGTAGTTCTATTTTCTACTCTATGGTTTGATGTAAACTGATTAGTGGGTACGCAACCCTTTCTAGGGTCAATGTCCCAGACAGTTTCTTTGTGGTTGCTACCCATGATGGTAGCACTTAAGCAAAGGCTCAAGATGGCCTATTGCTTGTGGCCAAAAACAACTAGATCCTAATTCTTATCATGAGCGTCACCCTTGACCAATTGCCAATCGACAATAATTCTTCGAGGTTAAATCAGTTTTATAAAAGCATTTCACTATCATCCCTATAGGGGTTTACTATAGTTTAACTCAACAGATGAAAGATTGTTTTAGAGTTATCTTATTAAATTATCGATCCAAGGGGGATTACCCGCCCCTTGGATTTTAACTTCCAAGTGTCCCTTATTACTCCCCAACGATTTATAGGGATGATGCCATAGACGTCGTTGATGTAGCTTTATTAGGCATTAAGTGCAATAGTTCAACACGATGGCATTACCCGTAAGCGTGACCCAGAGGCACTGTATATACCGAACACTACTTGGTTTAGGTTTCCCAACTTCCTTTATTAAATTTTTTTTTCTAACTTATGATAAACATCATGCTTGGAAAATAATTATGAATTGAACGCGTATATTTAGACATTGCAAAGCTCAATAAATTGAAATAACTACTTGATGAAATAGAAACCATTACTAGAATTATTTATTATTCAAAACTTGAATATAACTTGCATACTAACAATTAAACGTATAATTTGCATGAAGAAGGGAACACCAATATTTGGAATTAATTTAAAGACATTTGCATGAAGCGAAGGAAGAGTAAATTACTTACGAGAATATCACTTATAAACCCACTAACCCAAACATTGAATTTAACTTCAAATCATTTAATACAAATTAATTGCTAAGTGGATCAAAAGAATCTAATTAAAATTTGGTATAATTTAATTACTATTTATAAATTGCTAAATTAATTATAAATTTTTAAAAAAAGTTTATCTAAGTTAAAAATTTTAATAAACAAAAATTATATATAAAAAAAAGAATTAAATTAACTAAGATTTTTATACAAAGAAAATCTAACAATATCATTACCAAAGTTTGGTTGGCATTAATAAAAAGGGGGCCAAGTGGGAGTGGGACCCCACGGGTCCCCTCCACTACCTTGCGGCCACTGCCATAGCAGTGATCGCAAGCTAGTGGAGGGTACCATTATAGTACCACTCCCCCTATGGAGCATTAACTCGCCTGCGAGCCCGATACCCCATACGGAGTGCTGGACACCGTGCACCCAAACAATAAGGGAAATTTACTTCGCATAAAAATTGTAAATAATATCTATCTATCTATCTATCTATATATGTATGTATATATATATATGTATATATGTATGTATATAATATATATATACATATATATGTATATATATATATATATATATGTATGTATATATATATATATATACATACATATATATATATATATATACATATATATGTATATATATATTATATACATACATATATACATATATATATATATTATATACATACATATATACATATATATATATACATATATATATATATACATATATATATATACATATATATATATATATGTATATATATATATCTATATATATATATATAGTTTCTAGTTTAAATTTATTTAAGCACAAAGAGTAGAAATTAAACAATAAGGATAAAATATTAATGTAAACAATAAGGATTAATTTACAAGAGTGAATAACACAGAGAGTTATTCACAAAGGGATTTATTCCTTAGTTTTCAACTATTATTTCCAAAGAGAAGTGGATAACCAGACACAAAAAAATATTAATGGAACCAAATGAGAATATCACACAGTGAAATCTATCCCTCCATTTCAACTAATTTTCATAGAGAAATATATAACCAGATAATGGAATCAAATGAGAATATCACAGCAAAAACTATTCCTCCTTTTCAACTAATTTTCATAGAAAATATATAACCAGATAATGGAATCAAAGGATTACTCACAGTGAAAACTATTCCTCCTTTTCAACTAATTTTCACAGAGAACATATAACCAGATAATGGAATCAAATGAGAATATCACAGAGGATTATTCACAGCGAAAACTATTCCTCCTTTTCAACTAATTTTCACAGAGAAAATATATAACCAGATAATAGAAAATATATATGGAATCAAATGAGAATAACACAGAGAATTATTCACAGCGAGATCTATTAGAAGGATGAGATTCAGATTTCTATTCGAAAAACCAGAGAGATGAATTAGAGGGAGGAAATAAATATTGATCTAATCTAGTTCTCAGCAAGAAATTGAAACAAATTGATCTAATTCTCATCAAAGAAATTGAAACAAGATTGATCTAATCTAATTCGCAGCAAGAATAAGATGCATGATTCAAAATAAAATAAAACTAAATTAAAAGAACCTGGATACTTGCAATTGATGTAGAATCCCCTATGAATCCTTCAATTAACCTCCCTTGATCCTTCAAGCTTGAAAAAAAAATCCTCCAAAGCAATCTTAGCTATTTTCCAAAATGAAATATGACTACCAAAACAATTATTTGAGAGAAGGATTTCTTTATGGAATAACCAACTCCTATTTTTGAAAACTTGCATATCATTTATAAGAAAAATCCCTCTATTCCACTATCTAGAAATTTTAATTAAAAAAAGAGATCTTTCCCAATTTTGGGCTTCATGCAAATTGATTAGACTTAGTGGAGGAGTTACATGCAAGGTGGTGGAGAATCCTCTAGAAGCTTCTTATTCTTCCTACAACATGTGCCATAATTGGATGTGAGAAATAAATAAATAAATAAAATAATGTATATTTTCCATGTGTGTGTGTGTGTTATTATTTTATCCTTTTATAATATTCATTCAATCATTTAAATATCTTATCCAAAAATATAATAGAGTTGTATTTTAAATCCAAAAGTGATAAAGGAGGGTTGTGACAATAAGAAAATTGACTCTCTAGTGGCATCTATTCCTACACCTTTTGAAGCTTTCCAAGACTCTTCCATATCCGTTGGCATTTGATAAATATTGCATTAATGATATATTATGTTGTCATTGATGTCAATTGAACTGATGATGGTATTTATGATAATGCTAATATTGTTGTTATTGATATTGTCTTGTAGCCGATAGGAAGAGATTTGAGGATGTTGTAAACCGGTATGATAGTTTGTGAGTTAAACGGATAAACCAGTGTATAAGGTTAAAACCCTTTCTATGCATTGTAACCAGTAAACCCTTCCAGTTGTTTTTGTTAAACCTAATCAATCAAGATTTGTTGGTTTAAGATCTAATGTTGAGTGGTAATAATAGTGACACGTGTGATCATTGTATGAGGATAAGTTCATATTGTTTTGGCACATTTGTTTGATTGTCTAGGGAATAAGCAAAGTGGATTGCATCTAATGCATAGCGCGTGATGAGTTACAAAGTCCAATGAAGCGGTGATCATGGAGCGGTTGAAATTTTCTTGAAGAATGTGTATTGATTGCTATGTAAATCCAATGGTCACACATGAACTGATTTGTTTGTAATCTCTACGAGAGAATTAGGTTTTTGTTGTGTTACCGACCTAATTGATTTGTATTTAAGGTCAATGAAGTTGTTTGTAAAAGTGTTGGGAAAGTGTTGGCTGAAATCAGTTGAGTGTGTGGTTGCCTAACTGGAGAATGGATCTACAGTTTGTGTAAAGGCAGATTGAAGCTTAAAAGGATTTGATCAAGCAAATGTGGTGCTATTCAGATAGATCAACAAAACCTATTGTTTTCTAACAATTACAATAGAAGTGAAATCCCCTAACCAGGTAAGCTCTAACAAGCTTGGTTATTGTTTAAATCCTCTAACAAGGTGGTCCATTAGCTTGGATTCTCAAACCCTCTACTGAGGTTACTCCTAATAGGGTGTTTTGCTTTTCATCAAGGCATTTTGTAAATCCCTTAACTGGGTGATTCCTAATAGGATCAGTTCTTAACAAGACATTGTAAAAGCTTTAACATGCTTGGCTCCTAACAGGGCAAACTTCAGAAGAGTTCAAATAGTTATCTTGTGAGTCTCATCTCATCATGGTTTTTACCTATTTGGGTTTTCCATGTATAAATATTTGTGTCAAGTGATGAATGTTTTTGTGGTTATGATCTTAGTTGTTGATATGATTAACTACTCAACTATTCTGATAAGGCATGATAACTAGAAGCATTGAGAGATGAAGTATGTTGATGTTTACAAGTTGAATGATGTTTACTGTTAAGTTGATATAATAGTTAACCAGTTGATGTTGAGTATTCTTATAAGTATTGATCTTGACAAGTGAAACTTTACTTTGTGAGTTTGATTTTGAGTTTGAGAAGTTTGTATCAGTTTTTTAGTTATTGATTCACCCCCCCTCTCAGTAATCTATCGGATACTTATTCTTTCATCATACGATCAATTGGTATTAGAGTGTCTTAGGTCCTCTTTAACCTAAAGTCTAATAGCTTGAGGAAAAGTGTAGATCATGATGAAGAAGGAAGGTCCGAAGTTCAACAAAGATAACTACATGATA
Source organism: Cryptomeria japonica (assembly GCF_030272615.1). Taxonomy (NCBI): domain Eukaryota; kingdom Viridiplantae; phylum Streptophyta; class Pinopsida; order Cupressales; family Cupressaceae; genus Cryptomeria; species Cryptomeria japonica. The sequence goes on from NC_081407.1 coordinate 972,830,215, forward strand.
TGGAGCGATAGAATGAAGATTTACATCAAGAGCCTTGGAAGTCAGTATTGCGATCATGTAGAAATTCAGTATGTTGCACCTACTAGAACTTTGACTGATGATCAGAAGAAAGAACAACAAGAAAATCGTCAAGCATTGGAGGCTATTATAAGTTCCTTGTCTAATGCTAAATATGTAGATGTTCATGGTCTTGAAACTGCATATAAAGTATGGAAAAAAAATTGAAGAGATTTATAGCGGTGATGAACATGTTAATATTGCTAAGGAAGAAAGCCTAAGAGCAAAGTTTGATGACATGAGAATGTCTGAAGGTGAGAATATCCAGCAGTACAATCAAAGGATAAAAGAGATAGTTGGTGAAATAAAGAGTGTAGGAGGGAAAGTGGAAGATGCCACAATGATTAGTAAGGTACTGAGAACCCTGTTACCGGTCTATGCTATCTGAGTTGCAGCTATTCAAGAGCTGAAGTCCATTGACCAAAATAAGGTAACTCTTGACTCTATCATTGGCAAACTTACTTCTTTTGAATTAAATGGCTATGATGGTAGCGTACAGAAATCAGAATCTGCATTCAGAGCTTCTGTCTCAAACCCATATGTGAGAAAAAGTAGAGATACTAGCCATAGCTATGAATCTAGATCCAACAAAGATGCTGATGATGAAGACATCTTAGTGGAACTTGAAGCATTGTTGGAAAAACAACTACCTAGATGCACTGGAAAATACAAAGGTAAGCTACCTTTAAAATGATTTTCATGCAACAAGATTGGTCATATAGCAGCTAATTGTCCTGATAATGAAAATGAATACAAGAGAGACAAATTCAAGAAGTATAAGGGCATAGTCAAGAGATATTGTCTTACAGTGGTTGACAGTGGTATTACTAATGAAGAATCTGATGATGATGGTAGTGAAGACATTATGTTTGTAGCTATTAAGGAAGAGATATCAGATCAGAAGGCACTAGTGTCCAAGATGGATAACTCTGATGATTGGATCATTGATAGTGGTTGTTCACATCACATGACCGGTGATTGGAGAAAATTTCTTTCCTTGAAGGAATTTGATGGGTGTGTTGTCAGATTTGGCAATGACTCACCTTGTATGGTCAAAGGCAAGGGAGTTATTTCTCTTAATGGGAAGAGCAGTGCTGATGATGTTTATTGGGTTGAAGGTCTAAAGCACAATCTTATGAGTGTGGCACAACTTAATGACAAAGGATTCCCACTGGTGTTTAGAAATGGTATGTGCAAAATCTTTGACAACAAAGGTGAACCGATTGCAACCGGGAAACAAACCAGAGGTAACATATTTCATCTCAATCCTAAATTTAGCAATTGTTTGATTGCAAAGATAGATGATAGATGGCTTTGGCATAGGATATTTTGTCATATAAACTTTGATAACATTGTTAAAGTGAGCAAGTCTAAGATAGTAAGAGGTCTACCTTAGCTAGAAAAATTGGTTAGTGCTCTTTGCAGAGAATGCCAGTTAGGAAAGATGAATTCTTCAACTTTCAAGAGCAAATCCTTCTCAGCAGAGCACTTGTTAGATTTTTTTCATATAGATCTAAGTGGACCAATAAGAACAAGAAGAATTCAAGGTGAGAGATATTTCATGATCTTCACTGATGATTGTTCAAGGATGATGTGGGTCACATTCTTGAAGGATAAGAATGAAGCTTAAGGTAAGCTCAAGGCATTCAGGGCCTTAGCTGAGAAAGAGAGTGGCAAAAAGATAAAATGTTTGAGAAGAGATCAAGGTGGTGAATTTACTTCTATGGAATTCACTAAGTACTGTGATGAGAATGGTATCAAGTGGCATCTTTCTGCACCTAGGACACCACAACAAAATGGTATCACAAAGAGGAACAACCAATCAGTGGTTGAAGCTGCTAGGATAATGTTGATACAAGGAGGTGTAGTGAAAACATTTTGGAAAGAAGCTGTAAGTACCACTGTCTACACAATGAACCGAGTTTTGATGAAAAGAGGTAAGGAATAGACCCCTTATGAATGTTGGTATGGAAGATCACCCGATGTTAGCTATTTTAAGATATTTGGTAGTAAATGTTTTATTAAAAGAGGTGATTATATAAGAAAGTTTGAAGCTAAGAGTGATGAAGGCATATTTCTTGGCTATTCCACCAAGATTAGGGCCTACAAAAGCTTCAACAACCGAACATAGAGAATTGTTGAGAGTGCTGATGTTCGAGTAGATGAATGTCCTAAAATTTCAGAAGGAACCAGTTCAGAGAAAAAGGATGAAGATCCTTGAATTTTGCTTTTGGAACCTGAAACTATTAAATTAGAAACTGGTAAAGAAAATTCTAATGCACTTGTTCAACCGAAACAAATAAATTTAGAAGAAGATGATAATGAAGAAGATGAACCTGAAGAGAATGATCATGTTATTCCTAGATATGTGAGACTGAATCACAGTTCTGAGCAGATTATTGGGGATAAGGATGCTGGAGTACTAAGTAGAAGAGGAATAAGAGAGAACTCTTGCATAGTTTACACCATTGAACCAAGAAATGCTAAGGAGGTGTTTGGTGATGATCATTGGGTTAAAGCTATGGAGGAGGAATTAGATCAAATTGAGAAGAACAACACTTGTACCTTGGTACCCCAATTGGTAAATAAGAATGTTATAGGTACTAAATGGGTTTTCAGAAACAAGTTAAATGAATATGGTGTTTTAGTTCGCAACAAGGCAAGATTAGTTTGCAAGGGTTATGCACAAGAAGAAGGAGAAGATTATGGAGAAACTTTTACACCAGTAGCAAGACTGGAAGGTGTCAAAACATTAATTGCATTTGTAGCATATAAGAAGTTCAAGGTATGCCAGATGGATGTTAAGTCTGCATTTTTGAATGAGATATTAGAAGAAGAGGTATACATAGAGTAGCCTAATGGTTATACTTTGACAGATGAGGAAGACATGGTATGCAGATTGCATAAAGCTTTGTATGGATTAAAGTAGGCACCCAGAGCATGGTATGAAAGGCTTCATACACATCTGATGAAGATAGGCTTTGCAAGAACCATCGATGATAGAAATATTTATCTCAAGTCTGAAGGAGATGAAATACTGGTCAGTGAAGTATTTGTTGATGATATTATTTTTAGAGGTAATGATGTCATGAGCAACAATTTTGCAGATGAAATGAAGAATGAGTTTGAAATGTCTTTAATACGGGAAATAAAAAATTTCATAGGCTTACAGATACAACAAATAAAGAATGGTATTTTCATTACTCAATCTACGTATGTGAAAGAGATTTTGAAGACTTTTGGCATGAGTGACAACATGAATCTAATTCTATTGATGAAAAGGAATACAGGTCAATGAATAGAAAATTAAACTATGTTGCTCACAACAAACTGAATATTGCCCATGTGGTTGGTATAGTTGCTAGATTTCAGAAGAACCCAAAGGAAGCACACCTAATAGCAACTAAGAGAATTTTTAGATATCTAAAAGGTACAGTTGACTATGGATTATGGTATCCATATGGAGGAAATTTTGATTTGAAAGTGTATACAAATGCTGATTGGGTAGGAAATGTTGATGACCAAAAAAGTACTATCAATGGAGCATTCTTTCTAGGAGGAAGGCTAGTTTCATGGAGTAGTAAAAAGCAGAGTTGTACTTTACAATCTACTATTGAAGCTGAGTATTTTGTAGCTTATATGAATTGCACACAGGCTATTTGGATGAGGCACATTTTGGAAGGTTTTAAGATGAAGATCTCAGAACCTATAAAGATTTTATGTGATAATACAAGTGCCATACATATTTCTGAGAATCTTGTTTTGCACGCTCACACCAAGCACATTGAATTGAAGTATCACTTTTTGAGAGAAAAAGTTCAAAGTAAAGATGTTATCTTAAATCATGTTTCTACCAAGGAACAACTTGCAGATATCTTTACCAAACCTCTTCCTAAGACTACATTTGAGTGTCTTAGATACCAACTAGGGGTTGTACCCCTTCATGAAGCTAGTTGAGAATGATGTTGATTGCATCAGTCCCTGAATCACTTGTAGAATTTTACATGGATTGATGTAGAATTGGATGTATTCCATAGGGGGAGCATCAAGTTGCAGTATGTTGTTGATGCACAGTGAAAATTTGCAATTACACATTTTACTTTAAATTTGGCATTACTGTCAAAGGGGGAGAAGAATTATGTGATTACGAGAAGAATTTTATGATTGGCAAAGGGGAAACTAGTGACAAGATGAAGACAGACAGAGCATGGTGAATACTTGGTAATGTAAACCAAAATTCCTATTCACCAATCCACAACATCAATCTGAGGCGTTGATATTTGTATTGCCATCAATGCCAAAGAGGGAGATTGTTGGGATTTACATAAAGATTGCATTAATGATAAGTTATGTTGTCATTGATGTCAATTGAACCGGTGATGGTATTTATGATATTGTTGATATTGTTGTTATTGATATTGTCTTGTAACTAGTAGGAAGAGCTTTGAGGAAGATTTTTTAAACTGGTATGATAGTTTGTGGGTTAAACCGGTAAACTGATGTATAAGGTTAAAACCCTTTCTATGCATTGTAACCAGTAAATCCTACCAGTTGTTTTTGTTAAAACCTAACCGATCAAGATTTGTTGGCTTAAGATCTAATGTTGAATGGTAATGATAGTGACATGTGTGATCATTGTATGAGGATAAGTTCAGATTGTTTTGGCGCGTTTGTTTGATTGTCTAGTGAATGAGCAAAGTGGATTGCATCTAATGCATAGCGCATGATGAGTTACAAAGTCCAATGAAGTGGTGATCATGGAGCGGTTGGAATTTTATTGAAGAATATATATTGATTGCTATGTAAATCCAACGATCACACTTGAACCAATTTGTTGTAATCTCTATGAGAGAATTAGGTTTTTGTTGTGTTACTGACCTAATTGATTTGTATTTAAGGTCGATGAAGTTGTTTGTAAAAGTGTTGGCTGAAATCAATTGAGTGTGTGGTTGCCTAATCGGAGAATGGATCTGTAGTTTGTGTAAAAGAAAATTGAAGCTTAAAAGGAACCGATCAAGCAAATGTAGTGCTATTCAAACATATCAACAAAACCTGAACTGTTTTCTAACAATTATAGCAGAAGTGAAATCCCCTAATCGAATAAGCTCTAACAAGCTTGGTTACTATTTAAATCCTCTAACAAGCTGGTCCATTAGCTTGGATTCTCAAACCCTCTACCGAGGTTACTCCTAACAGGGTATTTTTCTTTTCATCAAGGCATTTTGTAAATCCCTTAACTGGGTGATTCCTAACAGGATCAGTTCTTAACAAGACTTATTGTAAAATCTTTAACAGGCTTGGCTCCTAATAGGGCGAACTTCAGAAGATTTTAGATAGATATCTCGTGAGTCTCATCTCACCATGGTTTTTACCTATTTGGTTTTTCCATGTATAAATATTTGTGTCAAGTGATGAATGTTTTTGTGGTTATGATCTTAGTTGTTGCTTTGATTAACTACTTAACTATTCTGATAAGGCATGATAACTAGAGGCATTGAGAGATGAAGTATGTTGATATTTACAAGTTGAATGATGTTTAATGTTAAGTTGATATAACAGTAAATTGGTTGATGTTGAGTATTCTTATAAGTATTGATCTTGACAAGTGAAAGTTTACTTTGTGAGTTTGATTTTGAGTTCGGGAAGTTTGTATCAGTTTTTCAATTTACTGAATCACCCCCCCTCTCAGTAATCTATGTGATATTTATTATTTCATCATACCATCAACCATATCATCCTCATCAAATGAAACACCCAAGGATGAAATCCCCCCAGGGCTATCCACAATAGATCCCTGAGCTAATGCAATTCAAAATGCAAGTCCTTGTCATGCTTTAGAAATGCTAGAACCAATGCCACCATGTTATTCATTTCCTATCAAACCTATTTTAGAGAGTCCCATTCAAATTCCATCTCCCTCATGTCAAAGCATTGATCCCTTGCCAAAATCCCCCTTGCATATCCAAAGTCCAACCCCATGTCAAGAGGATAATTTGGAGCACTAAGAAATGTTTCTTGAAATAGATCAAGATCAATATCCCAAAACCTTATCATCCCATCCAATTGTTAACCAGGATCCCATCTTCCTAGACACTTATGATGATCCCCCTATCCCCATCCAAGAAAATGACACCTTTTCAAATCATGTTGACATTCCACTCACTGAGAAAGATCAAGATATCCCTTTTGTCATTCTTAATAAACCCATTGAAATCCAAGAGCAAAGAACCTTTAAAGAGAAATCCAATGATCTTCCTCCTTGTAAAGATCAAATTATCTCTTTAAATCCTCCACAAGATCCCTTTGTTCCTCCATCACCATATCCTAATTCTCCATTTACACTCCAAGATATCATTTCTTTTGATGATCCCATTATCCCTTCCACTCCATCTCATGAAGAGCCTTCCATTGATCCCAATACCCCACATGATCTTGACCCCCCTCATGATCCTAACATGTTGGCACAAGATGTACAATGGGTTCCTCCACTTTGGTCCAGTTTGACCCACTTCATGATCTCATTATTTCCATCATATCATATCCACCTCATAATGGATTCATGTCTTCTTCCCAAAGCAAAGAGTATTCTACAGGTCACAAAGACAAAGGGGTAGACCTTCATAAGTAGGAACCCCTCCATGTTAAATAAAATCTTAATGATCATGGCTTCAATGACATTCCTCAAGATGTTGGTATCCCTAAACCTAAATCCAAACATGCACCTAACCCTTCATCCCTTCCATCCATTTTAAGTCCTTATATCCCTTCATCCCTTATGCAAGGTCAACAAAGGAACACATCTTCAAGCACCTTCCATCCATCAAAAAGAACTCCATTTAATTCCTATTCATTCATACATTCCTTTCCCTCTCCAAGCAATTTGGATGCCAAATATAAAAGTTATAAGTCCAACAATCCACGTACAGTCAAGGATCGACATGTAAAAACAAAAAAAAATATGATCCAAAAAGAAAAAGAAAAATCCAAGAGGCCACAAAGGCCCATTGAGAAAAAGAAACAAAATTCAAAAGCTATATGGGTTCCTAAATCACTTGTGCAAGCAATGTGTTCCAAGTAACTAGAAAAGAATGAAAAATAAAAAACCATGTGGATTCCTAAGCGGCTCATAGAAGCACAAAAGGAAGCATCAAAGATGGCATCCAAAATTACTATTTTTCCATCAAAAAAATTTCAAACCTATTCCTCCATCACCTCCTTCATCCATTTTGGGTCCTTATGTCCCAAAATCCCTAGCCTTTCCTCCATCAAAAACTCAAATTTTAAAACCCACTTTTCCTCCATCAGTCCATCACCCCTCAAGGTGTGTGCCAATGTTGATCTTGCTAGCATGTCCATCCCCTCAAGCACAATTATTCTAATATCCTATCCATTATCCAATGTATATTTTCCATCCTTTCATCCCTCTGATCCCATATTTTGCATAAATCTTGGCCTTAGTCCCATCTCATTTCTGTGTCATGATCCTACCAACGTCTTTGAGCATACTTTTAATAGTCATGGTCCATTTTATAAGGCTACTCTTCGAAAAAAAAGAATCTTGATTCCTCCTTACATCCCCTATCAAGTGCCCATTTTCTGCTAAAAGTCATTAAAGGAAAGCAAAAAGAGAAAATTTGAAAAAGTAAAAAAAAGTAAAGAAAAATATTTCATCCTCTAGTGAAAACCTAGCAAACAAGCGCCTTGGGAAAGTACCATGATGAAAACCTAGCAAATAGGCATCATGCGTAATCCATGGACTTCTTGCATACCATACTTGGGGGCAGGTTTCATCCTTCCTATCCTATCCTATCATACCCATGTCATACCCTCCATTATCCTATCTCCCCTCATGTCGATATTCCCTTTTCCACCTTTGATCTTGACAAGGTTGAGGATCTTCGTGAATGTCATGCATCTTGTTCACAACTTTTAGTCTATCACAACTTTTGGTCTTTATCCATTGGCTTATTGCAACCTTATGTGCATATTTCATCCATATTACTGGTCTTATTGCAACCTTTTATCACTAGCCCTTAGCATATCACAGCCTTTAGTTCATATTCCCTATCCATTTTTTCTCTTGCTTGTCCTATCCATATCCTATAACCATCCATACATTCTTTTCCATCCCTTGATCTTGATTCAACATAAGGATGTAAAATGCAAAACATATTTTTATAACCTCTTGACATGTCCATCAGGCCATGCCATTAATTTACATTGCCATATCCAGTCCCTTATCCCATCGTGTGATAGCCCTTGGACATTGAATCCATTCTATCTCCATAATAAATGACTTTATCTTTCATCTATCCACCAACATTTCAGCAAGCTTATTTGTCCATTTGTCATATTCCTTGCCTTGCTAGACATTGGGGGCAAATATTTGTTATGCTCATTTGACAGAGTTGTCATAGCGAACAAATCGAATGCTACGACATGTACATAGCTATAAATTCCTGAAAAACAACTAAAAAATAAAGTCCTAAAATAATCATAAAATAAATTGCAAAATGTCCTGAAATAATCCAAAAACATTCATAAAATGTCCTGAAAAAAGTACAAAAAATTAAAAATTAAAAAACCCTAAAAATTGGAAAACATCAAAATCTAATCACAATATTTTCATTTCATCAATAAACTATTCCTTTTGTACATAGATAGATATTTGAGTGGACAATGAATAGATAACACAATAAAACATTATGCTTAACAAATCACGCATTAACATATGAACTATTCAATCAAGCAAGCATTCAAACTGGTCAACTTATCTTATCAATCAATCAACATCATTAGTCCTTTGTCAACATTTATCATGTGTCTTATACAGGGTGTAGTATACTCAAAACTAGACTGTGTCATGTCTTAGACAAGCAACTATATTCCCTGAAACCAGACAGCCTGATCATCCTTTCAATACAACATTATCACCTTTTGGCAATGAAGATCGGGATGTTTGTTTGACTTGTTTGAATTTGAGTCTTATCTTTCATTGATTTATCTTTGATCATGCTCCTATGTTGCTTGATGACGTCACTGAGTGATTTAGAGTGACTGAGATGGCTCATGGTCTTTCTTGTTTTTCATTTTTTGTTTGTGGAGTGTTTCATAAGATTCTAGGGCAAGTATGTTTTGGGTGTTTGTATTGACACATCCACCAATATGGTTGTGTCACATACCTCGACCTTTGACACACATAATTTCTTAGGATGGTTGAACCATTCCTTGTCTACAATATGTTTGTCTTATGCAACGTGATTGCATTATCGCCCTGACATTCATTGTCATGGTGCACCACATTCATTTTGCCATATCAAATAAAGGTTCTCACCTACTATTTGCATTTGTGAAAGCAAGATTTCATCACACTAATCATTCTTCATTTCTCACTTGCATTTCTTCTGGCTAACATTTCTTCTATCCCATCAATCCTTCTATATATTTATCAAATTAATCATTATCATGCTATCTATTCTATTTGATCAATCGAGAATGTTTTTCATTTGATATCAATCACCCCTTGTCTACAATCAGTTAACATTCTTCACTTTTGACTTCTTCTATTCTTCTCTTCTTTTGAGAGATCATTCATTTCTTTCATACATAAACAATCTCTCGAGGGGGCATCCTACCTCCATCCCTCGTCTACTAGGGTATGATTTTTTTTTCAATTTTCTTTGAAACAATTCTCAAAATCGCATTGTCTCAAAGAGGGGCAAAATCCTACCTCCATCCCTCGTCTACTGGGGCATGATTTTTTTTTCAATTTTCTTTGAAATAATGCTCAAAATTGCATTGTTTCAAAGATGGGCAAAATGTAGACACTAAAAAATGGTCAACACATGTGTCTCCTTTTTTTTAACATATCATGTGCATAGTGCCTCTTAGGTTTAATTAAATAATCAAACCCCCTTTTAATAACAATTCTTCTAAGTCCTAAATAAATAAATTTAATAATTTATTTATTTGTCCCCTTTGTCCATTAATTAAATAAATTCATTTTATTTAATTAACTAATTCATAAATATGAGCAATAAATTAATAATTCATTTTTATTAATTTATCATATTTATCTTCCTCTAAAATAAAGATAATTAATAATTTTTTTTATTAATTCAACTTTATTTTCTTTTTGTGAGGAGATAATTAACAAATCTTATTTATTAATTATCTCTATTTACCCTCTCAGGTGACGATGTTTCCTTCTTTTTAAAATTTTTTTTATTCTTCCATTTCATCCTCCTATATGGAGATATTTAATAATTTTTAATTATTAAATTTTCTTATAATATCATCCTAATTTTAAAATTTGGAAACTAGTATCTTTTCTTGATTTTCAAAAATCAATATTTTTGACAATATCTCATTAATCTTAATTTTTTAATTAAAAAATAAGGCATGCATCTTAAAAAATTTGCTTTTTGTGAGAGGATATTTTATTTATTTTCAATTATTCTATTTATCTTTTTGAATGAGGATATTTAATAATGTTTAATTATTAAAATCTTTCTGATATTTTTAACTTGCTAATTTTGTATTTATGAGAAGATAATTAAAGATTTTATTATTTATTCTCATAATATCTTCCCATTTGCTTTCTTCTATCATCATTCTCTCCCGAATGACAGCTCTATTGTGCACTTAATTAGGTTTGTCCATCTAACCAATAATCTTTTAAATCTTAGCCATCCAATCAATTCCAATTTTTCTATAAATTGAGCTCTCATTGCTCATTTTCAACAATCACATTTCAAGTATTCTTATGCTATCAAAATCACTTTACTATGATTTTGTCATTATCTTGCTTTCAATACACTTGTGTTTGTAGGTGAGAGCCACATCCATTTGAAGGAGAAAGAAGGACAATGGAATCACATGAAGGAGAGAGCCACATCCATTGGTTTGCTTTAATTTGATTGTTTTGTCTTCATGCTTTCATTAATTGAATTATGAGTTTTTATCATAGCTAATTAGTTTTTTTTTTTGTCTAATTTATGCTTTTGATGCTCATTTCCAAATTCCTAGTTACATTTTCTAAAATCCTACCTCCATCCCTCGTCTATTGGGGCATGATTTGTTTTTTAATTTTCTTTGAAACAATGCTCAAAATCGCATTGTTTCAGAGAAGGGAAAAATGTAGACACTAAAAAATGGTCAACACATGTGTCTCCTTTTTTTTAACATATCATGCACATAGTGCCTCTTAGGTTTAATTAATTAATCAAATCCCCTTTTAATAACAATTCTTTTAAGTCCTAAATAAATAAATTTAATAATTTATTTATTTGTCCCCTTTGTCCATTAATTAAATAAATTCATTTTATTTAATTATCTAATTCATAAATATGAGCAATAAATTAACAAATCATTTTTATTAATTTATCATATTTATCTTCCTCTCAAATAAAGAATTAATAAATATTATTTATTAATTCAACTTTATTTTCTTTTTCTGAGGAGATAATTAATAAATCCTATTTATTAATTATCTCTATTTACCCTCTCAGGTGAGGATGTTTCCTGCTTTTTAAAAAAAAAATATATTCTTCCATTTTATCCTCTTATATGGTGATATTTAATAATTTTTAATTATTAAATCATCTCATAATATCTTCCTAATTTTCAAATTTGGAAACTAGTATCTTTTCTTGATTTTCAAAAATCAATCTTTTTGGCGTATCTCATTAATCTTAATTTTTAAATTAAAAAAAGAGGTATGCATCTTGAAAAATCTACCTTTTGTGAGAGGATATTTTATTTATTTTCAATTCTTCTATTTATCTTTTTGAATGAGGATATTTAATAATTTTTAATTATCAAAATCTTATATTTTCAACTTGCTAATTTGGTATTTATGAGAAGATAATTAAAGATTTTATTATTTATTCTCATAATATCTTCCCATTTTCTTTATTCTATCTTCATCCTTCCCCAAAATGACAACTCTGTTGTGCACTTATTGAGGTGCGTCCATCTAACCAGTTTTTTTTTAAATCTTAGCTATTCAATCAATCCCAATTTTTCTATAAATTGAGCTTTCATTGCTCATTTTCAGCAACCACATTTCGAGTATCCTTATGCTATCCAAATCACTTTACTATCATTTTGTCATTATCTTGCTTTCAATACACTTGTGTTTGTAGGTGAGAGCCACATCCATTTGAAGGAGAAAGAAGAACAATGGAATCACATGAAGGAGACATCTGAATTGGTTTTCTTTAATTTGATTGTTTTGTCTTCATGCTTTCATTGATTGAATTGGGAGTTTTTATCATAGCTAATTAGGTTTGTGGTTGTCTAATTATGTGTTTTGATGCTCATTTCCAAATTCCTAGTTAGATTTTCTAAAATCCTACCTCCATCCCTGTCTATTGGGGCATGATTTTTTTTTTAATTTTCTTTTAAACAATTCTCAAAATCGCATTGTCTAAGATAGGAGGAAAATATAGACAATAAAAAATGGTAACACATGTGTCTTCATTTTTGTAACATATCATGCGCATAGTGCCTCTTAGATTTAATTAATTAATCAAACCCCCTTTTAATAACAATTCTTCTAAGTCCTAAATAAATAAATTTAATAATTTATTTATTTTTCCCCTTTGTCCATTAATTAAATAAATTCATTTTATTTAATTAACTAATTCATAAATATGATCAATAAATTAATAATTCATTTTTATTAATTTATCATATTTATCTTCCTCTAAAATAAAGATAATTAATAAATTTTTTTATTAATTCAACTTTATTTTCTTTTTGTGAGGAGATAATTAACAAATCTTATTTATTAATTATCTCTATTTACCCTCTCAGGTGATGATGTTTCCTTCTTTTTAATTTTTTTTATTCTTCCATTTTATCCTCTTATATGGAGATATTTAATAATTTTTAATTACTAAATCTTCTCATAATATCCTCCTAATTTTTAAATTTGGAAACTAGTATCTTTTTTCTTGATTTTCAAAAATCAATATTTTTAGCAATATCTCATTAATCATATTTTTAAATTCAAAAATGAGGTATGCATCTTCAAAAGTATGTTTTTTGTGAGAGGATATTTTATTTATTTTAAATTCTTCTATTTATCTTTTTGAATGAGGATATTTAATGATTATTAATTATTAAAATCTTCGTAATATTTTCAGCTTGCTAATTTGGTATTTATGAGAAGACAATTAAATATTTTATTATTTATTCTCATGATATCTTCCCATTTTCTTTCTTTTATCTTCATCCTTCCCCGAATGGCAGCTCTGCTATGCACTTTATTAGGTCCATCCATCTAACCAAAAATCTTTTAAATCTTAACCATCCAATCAATTCCAATTTTTCTATAAATTGAGCTCTCATTGCTGATTTTCAACAACCACATTTCAAGTATCCTTATGATATCAAAATCACTTTACTATCATTTTGTCATTATCTTTCTTTCAATACACTTGTGTTTGTAGGTGAGAGCCACATCCATTTGAAGGAGAAAGAAGGACAATGGAATCACATGAAGGAGAGAGCCACATCCATTGGTTTGCTTTAATTTGATTGTTTTGTCTTCATGCTTTCATTAATTGAATTATGAGTTTTTATCATAGCTAATTAGTTTTTTTTTTGTCTAATTTATGCTTTTGATGCTCATTTTCAAATTCCTAGTTACATTTTCTAAAATCCTACCTCCATCCCCCGTCTATTGGGGCATGATTTGTTTTTTAATTTTCTTTGAAACAATGCTCAAAATCGCATTGTTTCAGAGAAGGGAAAAATATAGACACTAAAAAATGGTCAACACATGTGTCTCCTTTTTTTTAACATATCATGTGCATAGTGCCTCTTAGGTTTAATTAATTAATCAAATCCCCTTTTAATAACAATTCTTTTAAGTCCTAAATAAATAAATTTAATAATTTATTTATTTGTCCCCTTTGTTCATTAATTAAATAAATTCATTTTATTTAATAAACTAATTCATAAATATGAGCAATAAATTAATAAATCTTTTTTATTAATTTATCATATTTATCTTTCTATAAAATAAAGATAATTAATTAATTCAACTTTATTTGCTTTTTGTGAGGAGATAATTAATATATCTTATTTATTAATGATCTCTATTTACCCTCTCAGGTGAGGATGTTTCCTTCTTTTTTTCATTTTTTTTATTCTACCATTTTATCCTCTTATATGGAGATTTTTAATAATTTTTAATTATTAAATGTTCTCATAATATCCTCCTAATTTTCAAATTTGGAAACTAGTATCTTTTCTTGATTTTAAAAAATCAATCTTTTTGGCAATATCTCATTAATCTTAATTGTTAAATTCAAAAATGAGGTATGCATCTTCAAAAATCAGCTTTTTGTGAGAGGATATTTTATTTATTTTCAATTCTTCTATTTATCTTTTTGAATGAGGATATTTAATAATTTTTAATTATTTAAATCTTCCTGATATTTTCAACTTGCTAATTTGGTATTTATGAGAAGATAATTAAAGATTTTATTATTTATTCTCATAACATCTTCTCATTTGCTTTCTTCTATCTTCATCCTTCCCCAAATGACAACTTTGTTGTGCACTTAATTAGGTCCTTTCATCTAACCAAAAAAAATTTAAATCTTAGTCATCCAATCAATCCCAATTTTTCTATAAATTGAGCTCTCATTGTTCATTTTCAACAACCACATTTCGAGTATCCTTATGCTATCGAAATCACTTTACTATCATTTTGTCATTATCTGCAGGAGCATCCCCAGTTCACAACAATCTTGCATCAACCAAAAATATTTTCTTTTTTGTTTTGTTTTCTATTTGGAGTTCTAGGTTTCCTTTCTATATGTCCCAACTTTGGCTCACCGGATCCTGTGGAGTTGGATTCTACTTGAAGAATTGATCATCTTTCTTTAATTTTAACTGCATCTCATTTGGATCACTTTTTGGCAAGATATCGCTACCGGCTTTCATGACAGTTTCTTGTTACCGGTTGCCTGAGACCTATTATGATGATCTACCAAAACCCATTTTGAAGCTTGCAGAGCCTTGGATGTTGATCAAGATGTTTCTTGGCATGTGTCCGACCTTCTACATTTCACCCTTTGGATTATTTGGAGGAATCTCTTGGCGGAGGCCGACCTTGTTCATTTTTGCACGTTAGGTCTTGTTCTTCGGGTTTGATCCCTTTTGGGCCGATTGGATCCTTTGGATCGATATATATATATATATATATATATATATATATATATATATATTTGTAATCATGGTTTAAGATGTAATGAATCAAAGAATTAAGAAGTATTAGATGGCTAGATTGTGCCTATAAGATAGATCTTTTCGATTCAAGGTCCCAATGTGACCTATTCTACTAGGCTTGTGTGTTGATATGTTGTAACCTCGTTGTTACCGGTTGGATGCAATTAACTTTCATGCAATAAAACTATCTGTTTTGCATTGTCACCATCATATCTGTGTGTTTCTATTGTGTTTACTCTTGCTGACCAGTTGGGACTGATCTCCTTGAGGTCCCTCCTTGTCGGTGACTACTTAAAGTGGTATCAGAGCGAAGTTTCATTCTGGAGCTTGTGTGTCCTGGAATTTTGTTGTAGGGTGGTGAATTGCGGATCCGACCTAAAATTGCAAAGGACTAACATGGATCAATGGCGCAAAGAGGAACTAGGAATGGTGGAGCGCGTGGGAAAGAAAACCCTATTGTAATTGAGATGTTGCGAGGAATAGCAACCCGGTTAGAAGCCATGGAGATAGCCCAGAGAAGAGGTCGACATAATGAGGATGTGAGTGAAGATGAAGGAGAAGAAGCCTGGATAGAACAAGTGAACCTACCGGCAGTTGATCCAGAGGAGGAAAGGTTTTTAAGTGTTTTGAGTAGGGTAAACATTAAACCTAATTTTACCCCACTGTAATATGATGGGAAGTTAGATTCAGATGAATTGTCGGATTGGATCTCGGAGATGGAGAAGTATTTTGATTTTGAAAACACTACAGAAGAGAGGAAGGTGAAATATGCATGTACACAGTTGAAAGGTCATGCATCTCTTTGGTGGGAATACTTGCAAGTTGATAGGAAAAGAAGAGGTAAAGAAAACATTAAGACATAGGATATGATGGTTGCTAAGTTAAAATCAAAGTTTGTCTCGGCGAATTATCAAGTAGATTTGTTCCGGAAGTTGCAGAATTTTAGACAGAAGGATTATAGTGTGAAGGAGTACACCGAAGTATTTTACAAGATGGACATCAAATCTGAACATGTTGATGATGAAGTTGAATGAATTGCAAGATATTTGAAAGGATTGCAGATGTCTATACAAGATGAACTCAATATGATCAAATTGGAGAGTGTTGACAAGGTTTACCAGTATGCAATAAAGGTTGAAGAGAAATTGAATAAAAGGCATGAGTAGAGACAGAGAGGTAGAGGTGGAAGGTTTATTGGGGGAATATTTCAAGGAGGGAGAGGATATAATGGAGGAAGAGGAACCGATACAGATCAGAACAAGGACAAGGAAGTGAGAAAGGAAGGTAATTCATATTGAAAGGATGATAGAAATTTCTACCAGAGGAGAGAACTGGATGGTTATTGAAATGAGAACTTTGGGAGACAAGATAAAAGGACATTCAAAGGAACCTGCTTTAAATGTGCAGGAGAAAGACACTGTGCATTTGAATATAAGAAGATAGAGGCTACCAGAAGAGCAGCAGTGGTGGAAAAGAACCCCACCGGATTAGACAATAAACCAAAAGATGGAGAATTGTTGATGATGAGGATAGCTTTGTGTTATACCAGAGGAGATGAAGAACCCTTGCAAAGGAAGAACCTGTTCAAGACCAGATGTAAGGTATTTGGTAAGTGTTGTAAAGCTGTTATTGATAGTGGTAGTTCAGATAATCTTGTTTCAGAAGAGATGGTGAATAAGTTGAAATTGGAGAGATTGAAACACCCTAAGCCTTATCAGATAGCATGGATTTAGGATTAACATAAGTTGTTAGTAAGTGAACAATGTTTACTATAATTGAAAATTGGGAATTATCATGATGAAGTTTTGTGTGATATTATGCCTATGGATATTTGTCATCTTTTGTTGGGAAGACCTTTCCAGTTTGATAGACATGCAATACATGATGGGAGGAAGAATACATAAACTATTGTGGCCAATGGGATGAAGCAAACCTTGTTGCCTTTGGAGGAACCTTTGAAGAATGGAGTCTGTACAAATACTCGAATTTGTCTAGTAGATGGAAGGAATTTCATGGATGGACTGAGACATGAGAATGTGAGTTTTGCCTTAATTCTTAAGAAGACTGAGAGATTGGAACCAGAAGGAGAACACCCGAAAGAGATAAGAGATTTGCTGACAGAGTATGAGGAAATTATTTTAGATAATGTACTTGATGGATTTCCACCTATTAGAAGTACTAATCATTGCATGGACTTGGTTCCCAGAGCTAGTTTGCCTAACAAAGCTGCACTGATTGACACTAGTAGAGAATGAAGAACTGAATAGAAAAGTGCAGTAGCTATTGGAGAAAGGTTTGATCAGGGAAAGTCTAAGCCCTTGTGCAGTACCAATAGTATTAGCACCTAAGAAGAATGGCGAATGGAGGATGTGTACCGATTCAAGAGCAATAAACAAGATCACAGTGAAATACCAGTTTCCTTTGCCTAGGATGGATGACATAATGGACTGCTTGAGTGGAGAAAAATACTTTACAAAGATAGATTTGAAGAGTGGATATCATCAGACCAGGATCAAAGAAGGTGATGAGTGGAAGACAAAATTTAAGACAAATGAAGGATTATATGAATGATTAGTGATGCCTTTTGGATTGACTAATGCATTGAGTACTTTCATGAGGCTGATGAATGAGGTATTGAAGAAATTCTTGGGTAAGTTTGTTATTGTGTATATGGATGACATTCTAATTTTCAGTAAGACAAAAGAGGAGCATTTGTTGCAGTTAAGACAAGTTTTGCAGAGGTTGAGAGAAAAGAAGTTGTTGATCAATATCAAGAAGTGCACTTTCATGAACGACAAGTTAGTCTATTTAGGATTTGTGATATCTGAGGATGGTTTGAAGATGGACCCTGATAAAGTGAAAGCCATTGTTGAGTGACCTACACTAGAAAGCATTGGAGAGGTAAGATCATTTTATGGATTGGGTAGTTTTTATCAGAAGTTTATCTAAAATTTCAGTTCAGCTTGTAACCCTATGACTAAGACCACGAAGGGAGATCAGAAGGAATTCAAGTGGACCACCAGAGAAAACAAAAGTTTTGAATTGTTGAAACAAAAAGTGATTGAGTAGCCTGTGTTGTCTTTACTAGATTTCAATAAGGTATGTCAAGTGGATTGTGATGTAAGTGGAACAACAATAGAAGCAGTTTTGAGTCAAGAAGGGAGAGAAATAACACATTTCAGTGAGAAATTGAATGATGTTTGGAAGAGATATTCAGTGTATGATCAAGAATTTTATGCGATAGTTCAAGCCTTGAAGAAATGGAGACATTACTTGTTGCCTAAGGAGTTTGTGTTGTATACAAATCATCAAGCTTTGCAGTATTTGAACAGTCAGAGTAAGTTGAATCAGAGACATATGAGATGGGTAGAGTTCTTGTAGAGTTACACCTTTCTGTTGAAGCATAGAAGTGGGAAATCTAACAAAGTTGTTGATGCATTGAGTAGGAGAAGGAATTTGCTGACAAAAATGGGAGTGACAGTATTAGGTTTTGAAGATTTGAAGATCTTGTATGATGAAGACTGAGATTTTGCAGAACCTTGGAAAGCATGTATAGAACTGATTATGGTTGATAGGAGCAAATGGTTGGATTATTTCATTCAGGATGGGATGTTATTCAAGGGAGTTCAATTATGCATACCTAAGAGTTCCATGAGAGAGAACTTGATAAAAGAGAAGCATAGTGGAGGTTTAGCTAGACATTTTGGCATTGATAAAACAGTTGCATTGGTGAGTGAGCAGTACTTTTGGCCCCAGATTCATAAGGATGTTAAGAGATATGTGCAAAGTTGTAGAGTTTGTCAAGTTGCCAAAGGTAGTAGTCAGAATGTAGGATTGTATAAACCTTTGACAGTACCAGTAAGACCTTGGGAGGATATAAGCATGGATTTTGTACTTGGATTACCCAAGACACTGAGAGGGAATGATTCTATATTTGTGGTAGTGGATAGATTTTCAAAGATGGCTATTTAATACCTTGTAAGAAGACATCAGATGCATTGCATGTAGCAGACCTATTTTTCAAGGAAGTGGTAAGATTGGATGGATTACCTAAGAGCATAGTTTCAGATAGAGACACTAAGTTTGCTGGCTATTTTTGGAGAACACTTTGGAAGAAGATGAAGACAGATTTGAAGTTCAGTTCTACTTTTCATCCACAGACTGATGGGGAAACAAAAGTAGTTAACTGGAGTTTGGGAAACCTATTGAGATGTTTAGTGGGAGAAAAAATTGGAAGTTGCAATTTGATCCTTACACAAGCAGAGTTTGCCTATAAAAATTCAGTGAATAGAAGTATCAGAAAAACACCTTTTGAGATTTTTACCCGAGTGCATCCTAGAGGAATAGAATAATTGAGAGACATTAGCAGTGAAGACCAAAAGAGTTCAAAAGAAGAATAATTTGCAAATCACATGGCACCATTGCATATTCAAATTAGACAACATTTGGAAGACATGAATAGAAAATATAAGGAGAAGGCAGATGAGTAGAGGAGACATAAGGAATTTGAAGTTAGTGATGAAGTGATGGTATATTTGAGAAAATAAAGTTTCCCCATTGAAACTTATAATAAGTTGCAGATGAAGAAGTTTGGACCTTGTAAGATCTTGAGGAAGTTGAGTTCTGGAAATGCATATGAAATAGAGCTATCAGATAATCTAAGTATTTTGCCTATATTCAACATTGCAGATCTTCATGAGTACCATGACCTAGAATTCAGTGAGGAATGTGTTGCAGGCCTTGAGAGACAATTACCCCAGAAGGAACCAAATCAGATTGAAGAGATTTTGGACAGTAGGATTGGGTGTAGTACCCAGAGTAGTCAACACAAAGAATATCTTGTGAAGTGGAATAGCAGACTGGTTGAAGATTCATCTTGGATTTCTCAGGTAGAGGTAGAACACCTTGGTTTCCCTCTGACCCCAGTAAAGTGAGAGGCTCACTATTTTATTAACCCTAGATGTCAGATGCAGGAGCATCCCCGGTTACAACAATCTTGCATCAACCAAAAACATTTTCTTTTCTGTTTTGTTTTTTGTTTGTAGCTCCAATTTTCCTTTCTGTATGTCCCAGTTTTGGCTCACTGGGTCTTGTGGAGTTGGATTCTACTCAAACACTTGATCATATTTCTTTCTTTCAAACCGCATCTCATTTGGATCACTTTCTAGCAAGATATCGCTACCGACTTTCATGATAGTTTCTTGTTACCAGTTCCTTTGTTACCAGTTGCCTAAGACCTATTCTGGTGATCTACCAGAACCGGCCACTTCAAAGCTTGTGGAGCCTTGGATATTGATCTCGATGTTTCTTGGCATGTGGCTGACCTTCTACGTTTCACGCTTTGGATTTTTTGGAGGAATCTCTTGGCGGAGGCCGACCTTGTTCATTTTTGCACATTAGGTCTTGTTCTTTGGGTTTTGATCCCTTTTGGGCCGACTGGATCCTTTGGATCGATATATACATTTGTAATGATGCTTTAAGATGTAATGAATCAGAGAATTAAGAAGTATCAGATAGCTAGACTATGCCTAGAAGATAGATCTTTTCAATTCAAGGTCCCAGTGTGACCTATTCTACCAAGCTTGTAGGGTTACCGGTTGGATGTAATTAGCTATCATGCAATAAAACTATTTGTTCTACATTTCCTCCATCATATCTGTGTTTTTCATTGTGTTTACTCTTGCTGACCAGTTGGGACTGATCTCCTTGAGGTCCCTCCTCGCCGATGACTGCTTCAATTCTCATAATATCTTCCCATTTGATTTCTTCTATCATCATCCTTCCCTGAATGGAAGCTCTGATGTGCACTTAATTAGGTATGTCCATCTTACCTAAAATATTTAAATCTTAGCCATCCAATCAATCCTAATTTTTCTATAAATTGAGCTCTGATTGCTCATTTTCAACAACCACATTTCGAGTATCCTTATGCTATAAAAATCAATTTACTATCATTTTGTCATTATCTTGCTTCCAATACACTTGTGTTTGTAGGTGAGAGCCACATCCATTTGAAGGAGAAAGAAGAACAATGGAATCACATGAAGGAGACATTTGTATTGGTTTTTGCTTTAATTTGATTGTTTTGTCTTCATGCTTTCATTGATTGAATTAGGAGTTTTTATCATAGATAATTAGGTTTGTGGTTGCCTAATCATGTGCTTTTGTTGCTCATTTCCAAATTCCTAGTTACAAGTGTTGATAGTGAAAGATAGATAGATCATCCTGCTACTATAAAGCATATTTTTATATCATATAATAAAAAATGGAGTTCAAGACTATATGGTATAACTGTATCCTTATGTGATATTTGATCCATTTGGAATATTTGAGTAAGGTTTAATTGTTCCAACTGTAGTGTGTATCTTGATTTCAGCTCTATTTCAAGAAAATAGTTAGAGATGCTCTTATCAAGATACAAGGGATTAAATATGATGTTAGGATCTTAAAGTAGAGTTGCATTTCAAATAGCATTTGGTGGTTTGGTGTAAATAATTGAGTTAGTTAGCCCAAGATTAAAAGTTTTATGTGTGAAGGTTGTAGATGATGTTGTTATGGTTTGATTTTATTTCCCTATAAGGCACTGATCTCATTTGAATGGTAATTTTTGTTGAAAAGAACTCAATTTATCCCTATAACAAATTTATAGCTTTATTGAAGATCTTCAAGCTTCTTCTTCATGGATTTAGTAATGGTTAATTCTTTGCAACCCACACACATAGGTATTAATTATAAATATCATTATAGACACAAACCTCACATGTTACCAAAATATTGTATAATCTCCAATGAACTTTTTGCTCTAATTCCAATTGATATATAAATTATTTATACACGTTCTTATAGAAATTACTAAACCAATAATTTGTGTTGTCATATTTAATAAAAATAAATTAAAACTATTAATAAATAAAATATTCTATTTTTCTAACTAAATATAAGGTGCACTTCCACATTTAACATAATATTTGAGCTAGCAAAACCTTAATATGGATGAAAACCACA
This sequence comes from Cryptomeria japonica, assembly GCF_030272615.1. Lineage (NCBI taxonomy): Eukaryota > Viridiplantae > Streptophyta > Pinopsida > Cupressales > Cupressaceae > Cryptomeria > Cryptomeria japonica. Next base: position 972,852,523 of record NC_081407.1, read on the forward strand.
TAGTAGAGGTAATTTCTCTTCTAATTAAATATTTTAGTCACAAAATGGATGATAAAACACATACTTGTTCTCCCTTTCTTAGGGAAACTAAAACAAATAATTTTCTTCTCTGACTTGCTTGGACCCAAGCTCACGTTCTATATCTATGTATTTCTAGTTTGCCAAGTAAGAAATGTATAAACATGTGTGTTCTTTTATTTTCCTTTTGAAAATAAAAGAGACATGATGTGTTGTTTCTCCTCCCATTTGTGATTTCTTCTTTTCTCAATGGAAAAGAAAAAAAAACACATCCATCTCCCCTAGGAAACTAATAAAATAGATAAATAAAGTGTGGCCTCCTTGTTTACGAATATTTATTTTATTTTATACAATTTGTTAGCACATATTTTTACAAAATATCCTGTGCTATTTCTTTGATGTTTTATATGTACATTTTCATCATAAGAGCATTTATTGCTGGATTTTATGTGCAGGAAGTATGTTGCAGTACCAGGAAAACCCTACTGTGATGTGTTTTTCAGAATTGGACAAGTACCGCTAGGGCATGCTAAGGGTTGGCACTGAATAGGGACTACATGAGGAATTTGCATCATAAAAGTATTGGGATCTTTATAAGGCATTCTCTGGGCCTATGTGATGGCCTTTGTCATTTATTAGGATGTATGAAGTTTCCTTGGAGGGTTGCAAGTGCAAATGATATAAGAAGAGGAGCTTTATTATTAAAATTATCAAATTTAAGCTATCGGTGTATGTTACCCCGACTAGACCAACTGGCATAGACCCTGAAAGAACCTATCAGCATAACATTCACTCATTGGGGGCATGCAAAAAATGTTATGTTGATAATCGATGACATTTTTGGCACATATTACACTGATGAAGGATAACACAAAGTAGAGGTTAGTGATGTCATCAGGTCATCGAAGAATGTCATCCCATGCTACTCTAATACCCAATGGGCTAAGTGGAAAAGGCGGTGTCATCGACATGACTCACTCCAATGAGGTTGTAGCAAAAAATGAAAAATACTAAGTCATCAAGATAACTTAAACCATCGGTGAAAGGTATTTTTAGTTACGTCAATACTCGATGGAAAAGACAAGTCAAGTGAAGAGAAGGAGACCTGATCGGGATAAGTTACACCAATCGAAGACCAAGTCATCAAGATATCATTGCCTCATCGAGGGAAGACACTTTTTGTTACACCGACACCTGATGAAAGAACAAAGATAGGTGGGGTCAAGGAGATCTTATTGAGGAAATGTATGCCGATAGACTGGAACAATAAAAGACACATAAGTCTGAAGGTGATGTTATCGGGTCATCGGTGAAACATAAAGTAAGTTATGCCGATACTCGATGGGTAGGATGCCACAAAGAAAAAGAAGGAGGTTATATCGGAATAACATACGTCGATAAGATATAAAGATAAAGATAAAGCCTAGATAGAAGGCAGAGCCATCGGGGAAAGTATAACCATCAACAAAACATAAAGTGAACTATCTCGATACCTGATGAAGTGATCGATAAGTCTTATGCCGATGAAAAGGACGGGTAGAGCCAAGCAATTAAATTATTGGGAGGAGTTATGATGACTAGGCATTGCAAGATCTAATCTTGACGAATCCACTTGCCATTATTAATACAGGCAATGGATAGCTTTGTGCTTACATGAGGCAAGCAGCAACACCATTTCAATCAAGTAAAAAGTCTATATAGAAGTTGGTATAAGGAGTTGGCACAAGTGAACCAAAGAAAAATAGGGAGATTGGAAGTGAAATTGAGCCACATAAATTTGAATTCTAGCAAAGCTTGAGGTAGTCAGATATGGAGGGCTCTAGTTCAAAAGGCAAGAGAAAGGTTGTTAAGGTTTCTAAAAGTGCTTCAAAGAAGTCTAAAGGTGGAGAGGGTGCACAAAGGTGAAGATTAAACCAGGATATGATTGATCAAATGAGCTCACCAGGAGCCAAATCCCAGAGATCAAAGGTTAACCTACCCATTTGTGACCAGTTAGAGGATGATTTCAAGGAAATTGGTGATGTCTGGACCATGAATAGAGGTCACGAATTGTTCTTGTATCATTATTCAAGGAGAAATAAGCCAACCCCAATTTCAAACCCATGGACGAATGGATTGGGTAAGCTCGTAGTCCCTAACATCTTTGTGAATGTCCAATTGATGAAAAATGTTGGCTAGGGCTTACAATGCTGCAAAAAGATGTATTCAATTACCAAATGGCAACACATTCATCCATATCTTAGTAGCCACCACCCAGGATGTTTTTGGTCTAGGTTTTGAATTTGATGTTCCTTTGTCTTTTGAGAAACTAGAGGAAGAGTATACAAAGATGGACACCGTGTACAATGGGTGGAATTTGGCCATTCATAAGGCTGAAAAGGAAAAATTGACAGAAGAAGACGAGCCCCTATTTAGTATCAATATCTTTAGGCAGTATCTGCAGTATACCTATATGGCATGCGGTCAAGTGGGAGGAGTTGAAGTCCTGGATATAGCTCAGATAGGACCTTTGGTCCTTGCTACCAACACATAGATGCATGAGTTGAGACAATTCAGCTATGCTACTTATATTGTTGAGAAGATACATGAGGGCTTCTTAAGCCTTCATAATAACCCTGACAAATCTTTTAAGTTTTATTCTTTGTTAATGCACGTTGTCTTATTTTATGGACGATTCAGGGGAATGTGGCCTGAGGATCTAAAGCTGAATATTCATGGTAAAGATGGAGAGGAGCAACTTGTATAGTTATGGTGGTCACTATGGGATTCATGTTTCATGAGATTTCACAATATCAAATTTGAAGAATTCTTTGTGCAGCCTTTATTCAGAGATTTTGGAGTCTCTTTTGATGGGTCATTTTTGGAGGAAATCAAAAGATTCCTTAGACCCCATGAACATGGGGATACTAGAGTAAACCACAATTGAGGTGACTGGTATGTATGCCAGGACTTCACCTATGTTAGATTTTTCAAATTTGAAGGAGCTCCTTATGTGTTGCCGAAGCCTACACCTGACAGAATCGCCTACCTAGAGATTGTAAGGCAGATGAGTGTCTCAAATGCACAACATTTTGGAGGTGCTCACAAGCAAGTTTTCTTGCTCGGGACCTTACATTTTGGTGATTTCACAATTGTCTCCACAAAGGCATATGAGATCATTGACAAGACGTTGATAGAAGATTACAACCTCTATGAGCACACAGGTTGGAAGAACTATGATCTTGAGGGCTATATCCACCAGAGAAGGAAAAGGAAAAATATAGGTGATTATTTTTCATGAGTATGTTGAAACCTGGGATATCTTCAGGAACAAGGAGTCTGAGGAGGCTATGTAGATAGTCCAAGATTTAAACCATAAACTGGATGAGAAGAAACAACGACTACAGGAGATGGGAAAGGAAGAAGAAGCAGAGAGAGAGTCAAGAGAAAATGAGGCTATTTCAATATTTAGGAGGCCTAAAAGGGAAGAAGAGCCTGAAGCACACGACCTAACTATTGCAAGAATAAACACATACGTAGATGTCAGGCTAGAGGAGCATACCTCTTCTGTATCTGATGACGAGTTCATCAAGTTGAGGGAATTTAAGTCCTTCCTATATCACTTCAAAGGAAAGAGGCTAAGAGAGACCATGCTGGATGTAACACCAGAGAATGAGGCAGAGATGCTTCAAAAATTGAAGGCAGACATAAATACAAAGTTGGAAGGCATGAACCCTCAAAGGGGAAGGCAACTCCTGATAGAAGAAGGAATAATTCTTTTTCCAGGCTAGGACCTTAGTGCATCCTTCATTTTTGACAATTTATTGCATTCAGATAAGAAGGATTTCAAATTGGATATCCAAGGCATGGATGATATTTTTATTGGATCAAGGTATGATCTAGATGATGAGGCCATGCTTCTACAGGCTCTTTATCCCCCAAATAAAAGGCCAAAAATAATAGATGTGGACAAAGCTTTTGGACACATGATGAAGTTAAAGGTCGGTGAGGTTGATCCATGGTCACAACAGATATGGGAGTTGACATTTTGAAGCTAAATAAAGCACAAATGAAGATGTTGGTGAAAGAGACAGGAAAGTATAAAGCACTATATGAGGAACTCTTGAGAAGTAGGGGACAACCTGTACCCCAGATAGTGGATGAGTCCAAATTGAAAAAGAAGTGCGAAGAACTGCACAGGGAAAACAAAAAATTGAAGGAAAGGATGAAGAGTATAAGGACAAACACAACATGTGTCTTATTGACTAAATGATTTGAAAATTTGCAGAAGATATTGGAAGAATTATGGACCGTCTACCAGAAAAATATGGATAACATAGTGTCGCACCAGAGGATCCTTGATAGGTTAAACATGCTCCTACAGGATCACACACTGAGTAACAAAAGAATCAATAAGGTCAACAAACTAATTGACACTCATCAAGGATTCACAACAGATTTAAATATTGAGTATGAGGAGTCTAAAGGGATCATTAATCATGGATTTCCAAGCATGGTAGATGATACAGGGGTCATGAAGGACAAACAACTATGGATTACCGAGTGCAGATCTCTACTAAGTTCGGTGCTTAGTGTTGCCCATGCGGATGCATTGGACATGAATGAAACAAGGGAACAGGTGGAAAGTGTTGTTACAACAGAGATCGCGGTCAGAGATATTATCTTCAATGCCTGCACATATAAGGACAAGGCATATCTATGACATATCCAGAAATGTGGTCAGTGGCTGGACGAAAAGAATTAGTCTATGTTATTGTAATTGAGTGAATTAGTTTTCTGTTAGTTTTAGTTTATGTTAATGAAAGGGTGTGTCCTTTCATTCATATCTTTTAGTCATGTATATATAATGAGTCAATTTGTATTCTCGAATGTAGAGCAAGAAAAATTATTACTTTAAGATTGTCTGTTGGAACCAATAATGTTGTGTAAGGCTAGTCTATAGAAATTGAAATCCATTTCATGCAAGCAAGTGTACCATGAAGTATCCGTGAGTCTGCAGTTTTTGTACACCAATCATTCTGAGAAATTAATATACAAGATTCATTGTTTTCATCTTCAGATCATTTCATGTTATGTGATGTTGGTGATTTAAAAGCTCTTGGATAAATCTGAATAAGGTTTGTTACAATGTTTTATCACTTGTTGGTATAGAGATAGAAGAATTATTTTTGGTGTTCTTATAGCACACATTGAAGACATTGCAGTGATAGTTTGTTTCTTCACACTGTCTCCAAAGATTACAAGTATCTGTCCATCAAGTGGCATGTAAATTGTCAGATAAGGCACTGGTCTTTTATTGGTTTCCTGTGAGTAGATTAAGTGTGCACAAAGTCCTCACTAGAGAAATCCATTACTAGTTTTACTTGCCTCGTTTTCTCATAATTACTCTAAGTTCCAACATCATTATGTTATAGCTTTTATTCATATTCAATTATATTCAAATTTTCAGATTAAAACAAGTTAAATGCATATCATAAAGTATAGTTGCAAGAAATTGTTTGCCATTCTTGTAAACAACTAGATTCAATAATTTAAATTCACTATAAAGAAATCTCTTTATGCTTTGGAGATTGGGGTGTACCCACCTAGGTCTAGTGGAGCCTTAAGTGCAGAGGAATTTGGTCTTTGACCATTCCTGTTCGTTGGCCAAGGCTGATTGAATTAATTAGGGATTTGGCAAGTCCCTTTGATTTTCAATTTGTGGCTTTGGGAACAAAAAAAATCCTAGATGATAATGTACCAACATCAATTATTCTAAGATAATAACATAACCATGTTTTATTCCTATATATTTTTCATACACCTTTTCTTTAAAACTAATTATATGGCCAGACATATCTAAATTCATATTTCTTTGATCTATTCATGATTAATACAAACTAGTTGTTTATTTTAAATGCATTTGCATTAGAAGTGATTACATGTTAATTTTTTTATATTTCTATAGTGTGTTAGCTTTCATCTCAACTCTTTTATCTAGGCTTTTAGATCACTACAATACCCTTTATAAAGCATCACAATAATATTTATAGTTGAACCATTCCACTATGATAGCCATTTCTTATTTTTTACATTACCTAACTTAGGTTAGATGCTACACTAGTTTTATTTCTATTATTTTTTTAGCTTATGATTTGCATACACTCACATGTAGGTGATTTCTCATCCCTCCTCAACCATTTCCATATGCTCCTCAACCATTTCCATAAACTTGCATATCTATTTTTTTAGTATTTTGCTATACCTATAATCTCCTAGCTTGAATGTAATCCTAGATCATTATATCCTTAGTTTTATTTATATTTTTTTTAATCAAAATTACTTAAATTGTAGTTTTTATAGACCTTGTATCACTCACCATTAGTTTGACATTAATTTTCCATACATTTAAATCTCCATTTGTGTCATCACTCATCATATTATCTTCTTTGTGAGATTTTGAAAATCTAGCCTTAGTATTTTCCTCATAACCCTTAAAAAATCATCAGATTCCCTCTAAACCATTTTTCTTTATTCTTAATTTTGATATGGCTTCCCATCCATATCACCTTTTTAAATTTTTTTGACAATTTTAGTTGTCAATTTTTTATATTGTATCCTAGTTATCGATTCACTTTATATTTGTTGTTTGTACTTAGAATATAGATGAAACTTCTTATCTTTAAAATTTTCTATTAGTATTTCCATGCCATTTTGCTTCAATTTTGAAAACCTATAATGAGGATTAACAAGGTAGCTTCACCTTTAACTATTTTCTTTATTGGTGTTCGAATTTAAATTTTATGTTTGCAAGTGGATTTGAAGCATATTGTGTAAAAATAGAGACAATACCAATTTAGGGAGGTGAATTTAGAATTTAGATAAGATTCTGCTTACAAATTTTTAGACCAAATAAAGGTATTGGACTCATTGGAGATGGGCACACCACTTCTTTGTGTAAAAATATTGCCTCATAATTTAGTGAATGTTTTAATATAACCTCTAAGTGGTCCACTAATGCCAATTTGAGAGTGTCCCTAATGTGAATCTAGCTTTCTCTTTTAAAATTTATATTTTTTCTCAAATTTTAGTGTATTTGAGTTGGTGTGTCAATATACCCCATGTTCTACTCATTTTCATGATACGTGTCTATAAAGAGTTTGGATCAAAAGCTTGTGTAGAAAGACCCTAGAATCTTGGGGGCCCAATTACCTCAAGAACTTCTCATTTCAACCCTATAAATATCCTCCAAGTTGGAAGCACCTCCTTCTTGCAATAAAGTACTAAGTTACAAAATAATGAAAGTTGGTTAGGAACCTCTATTAATTAATCTAATCTTGATCCTAGTTGTTCCTAGTCCATACAAGCACATTTATTTTAGTACATTCTTTATTTTGAGCTCCCCAAAATATCCATTTCGCTTCCTATTTTCTATCATTTTGCAGACACCTAAAAGTAATTATTTTTAATTACTTTTAATTCCTCACATAATTAATTAATTATGTTAATTCAAATTCTCCTCAATATTAATTAAATATAATTAATATTGTCACTATAGTATGTGACTGATTTACTTAATAAATCAATTCCTTTCTTTATTCTTCTAAAAGATTAAATCCTCACAAATCTTCCTCTTGGCTAATTAATTTCAATTAATTAGTTAACCTACATGATTCTTACAAATCATCTTCTTAATTCATCATTAACCTAATAAAGTTTTCTAGAAATTCCTTAAACTCATTTAACCTTATTCTTCTAAGTTTTTACCCCCTCCACTCATTCTCTCTCCTAGTCAAATCCTCCATCAAATCCTAATCCCACCTAACATTTCCTCTAATCCCCCCCTAATGAGTTGCTAATGGCTAATCATCATGATTAGCCACCAAGTCAACTCCTTGTCCCTTCCATCCAACCACTAGCTTTTAATGCTCTTTTCCTAGGTGAATGTGAGATTTTCAAAATCTCACAGTCCTCTAGGCATCTCCTCTCCCAAGGAGCTTTTAATTCCTTCTTATTCCTCCAATCCCCATGATTATCCCTTTTTGGAGAATTTTAAATTCCTCCTCCCCATTCTTCAAGGAATGTCACATCCCTTGCTCCTCTCAAGGCACATTGGGAAGTCTTCCCAATGTACTTTTCTCTTCTCAAGGTACCTTGGGAAGTCTTCCCAATGTACCTTGAGGAGTGTAGAGACAAGAAATGCCTTTAAGGCATATCTCTTGGTCTCCACACCCTCTCTTGGGCCTTGTGGGAGCTCACAAGCAATTCTAGCCCTTCATCTTGAATCCATCTTAGCCATCCATTTTTCCTCTCCTCTTCCTATAAATTGAGGATGTCATCCCTTCACTTTTCATCTCTAAATTCAGTAATCTTATGCTGCCCTTTTGAGCCTAGGAAAATCATTTTAGCATCCTTATCATGTCAAAATCATCCTACATCCACACTTAATCATCTCATCTCCATCACCCTCCAAGATCCATCTCATTTGTGCACAACATTAGAGAGCCATCCACACCAAGTAAGAAAAGAGGAGCACATCAAGTGGAGCATCATCCAAGGGCGCTTTCACTTCATCAAGCTCAATCTGAAGGAGAAGGTATTGGTTTGTGAGGTATATGCATTTCATCCCTGTTTTGAGCATTTCAAATTATGTCTTTTGATTTCATGTGATTATATGTTTGATTTGCATATTTGTCATCTAATCCACCTCACAGGTCTTTTCCCCTCTTCACATTTATTTTCCTACAACATAACCAAGTAACAAACCCAACACCTGTTATCAGGTGTTTATGCTAAAAAATACTTAATTTGACATGATTATTATTTTACATTCTTTCAACTAGTAATTTTCATAATTGCGTATTATTGTGAGGGTAAGTTGTAACCCCACAACAGAGTGATTGGGCATGTGCCAAATTATAAATGACTCATAAGGGAAATGGATCATAGAATAAGAGATGGTAGGGATTAAAGAGTATATTGTGATAATGAATAAGGTGATACTATGTGAGTTGTGTAGACAAATATTGATGCCATGGAGACTACATAAAGGTGAGGAATAGTTGTGGTTAAATTTGGTAATGAAGACTAGAGACTAGATCATGGGCCACATGATGGAGATTTTACAAGTTCCCATGATGAAAAAGTGTGAAATAGAAATTTTAGATGAGATTAAAGAAAACATGAAGAAAACTCAGATTTGATCTCCCAAGTTACTCTAAAATTTTAATTCTTGAAGATCTATCATATTGGATCGATAAGTTAGAAAAGAATATGTTGAGTTTGAGTTTGTTGAAGACTCTAAATGTGTCAAGTATGTTATCACCAAGTTGAAAGGTTATATTATCATATGGTGAGAGCATATGTGAAAAGATTGTATTAAGAGAAATAAGTTGATTTCTAAATGGAATTGGATTCTTGTAAAGTTAAAGGGAAAGTTTTCCCCTTTCAAACTATATATTGGAATTGTTTAAGAATTTTTAGAATTGCATTGAAGAGAAATGTTTGTGAAAGACTATGAGGAGGAATTTGACCACCACATCATTTGTGTAAATCATGTTGAACATGACATAAATAATTTATCTAAGTCTGTGAACAATTTGTGTTTTGCAATCTAAGATGAGATATGTTTGTCAAATTCTTGATTGGAGGCTTAACCAAAACACACAATCTTGATCTTAAATAAAGCACAATTTTAACATAGATACCAAGACAAAATTGTCGCTAAAATTTTGTATTCTCTAAGATAGTTATTACAATTATTTGATTCTTCATTCTTAATTGGCATTAACTAATCAAAAGAACTTTACAATCTAATATGTTCCATTTTGAATTTAATTTAAATAACTTCTACCAAACAATATAATTTAATGTATATGCATAAAATTATTGACAAAATTATTACAGTTAAAAAATTACAGTCCCAAATTGAAACTCCAAACTTAAATGCATTTAATCTAAGTACTTTAAATAATTGCAAATTAATTAGACTAGATTACCCTCAATAAATGGTTTTTCCATGACAAACATATATCATTGAAAATGGTCCCGTGTGATTAATCATGAAACTTTTTCCTTGAAAAAGAAAATATGTTTCTTTAATACCTTGAATATTTTGATTAGATAAACACGAAAAAGAGAAACAGAAAAATAACGTTAATTTGAATTCGGGGTTCATTAAAATAGACAGTTCCTCCAAACTTACTTTACGAGAATAAAGAATTGAAGTACGTGTTCATCAAAATATACCAAATTTTCTTTACAAGAATAAAAAATATCCAGAGGTAGAAAGAATCATATGCTTTACTTGCATTTACAGTAATTCTTAGAAAATATTAGCAGCCTTGTAAGCTGGCAAAAAATCTTAGAACCCTAAAACTACAGACATCTATTTTCGACGAGACATAATTTTATGAGCTGCAAAAATAGCAAGAGATGCCACGCCAATGGAGACCAAAATAGTAGTTCGTTTAGAAAAGATTCGGCTGTAATCGAATCCACTTTTTAACCCTTCTCCTCCTCCTTCTCCCCCACCTTCTGAACAATATTTTCCTTGTCTGCTACTTTTTTCCTCCTCCATTCCTGTCATAGATCTTTGTGCCTCAATTTTTTCATCGCCATCTTTTTGTGAGGGAAAATCCGGGTCCGGTGAACAATAGCATTCATTTACAGGCTGCACTTCTTCTTCTTGCTGATCTATCTCTCTCAGGCTTGAAGTTGTGTGTGATGGATTTGGATCATCTGAAACTCCCTGTGAATTCTTGGGCATCACAACATATAAAACATGGTCATGGAATTTTGCACCAATAGCATTGATATTCACGTTGTGGGGAATCCTGAAACTCCTGGAAAACCCACGACTTACTGATCTCTCAAATATATGTAATGACCGTCTTGTCATTACCAATTCTCTCAAAATTTTATCTCCACTTATTTTTATCGTTTCACCATTGTTGACCTGCACCCTTATGTCTTCCTTCCTGAATCCTGCACATATAATTAGTTTCAACCCATTACTACCATATATCGCAAAAACCATATGATCTTTTTAAATATAAGATTTTGAAAGCTTTCTGAGGAGATTGGAGCTCATGAACTTGTGCCTACCATTCGCTAACCAAACCAAACCCAACATAAGATTTAATATAAGTTTAAATCAAATTCATGATTGCTGCACATAAAAACAGAAAGGTGTAAATATAGAATTGATGAGAATTTGTTACCTGGTACATAAGCAACAATGATGTGGGAGTCCCCCGTTTGGACCATTTCGAAGGGAGGATTAAAGCCTTGGGTTGATACTGAAAGATGTTCAGACCCATCTGAAGAACGGCTAACCGACTCCATTTCAGCTCTGTCGAATTGCCTGATCTTAATGAATTGAATGAGACAAGGAAATATGATCTTTAATGAATTGAATGAGAGAAGGAAATATGATCTTTAATGAATTGATTGTGAGAAGTTATTGATAGTGCAGTGCTTTTAAAGCATGGAGAAATAACAGTTTCGTATGCACGGAATGGTGTAAAATGCCCCGGCCGAAAGGTTGAACGTTTGCTTTCAGCTCAAGAATCAAACATGATGAAAACTTTTGCCCTCAGAAATGAGAATGAATCTTGATTGCCGTACTTACAAGTTTCACATCAACGTGACTTGACCCACACTTTGCTCAACGTGTTTGCATCTTCTTTGCAGAAAAATAAATAATTTTTTTTGAGCCGGAACAAATGCATAATAAAAATGTTTCGAATAATTATTCTCTGGTAAGGAGAGCATATGTTATGTCGAAAAACTTGTCGAGGCAATCGTGAGCATGGGAAGATCATTTAGATGTCTATTTATGCTTATGATATGATTCCAGATTTAATTGCCCCCTCTCCACAAAACCAAGAATTGTTCTTTTCGATTCATTATTGTATGTCATCTCCTTTCAATGCTTAAAATAAATAGTCGATAAGTTGTTTGTCAATATGAAAGTTAAAAAGAAGTTTGATTTCTAAATTTAATAACAATTCATTTCCTTAAATCATTTTTATTTCAATTTTTTGGTTGAAATTTCAATTAGTATATATGAATACTCATGTCTATACATATATTCATTTTTATTTCAATATTTGGGTTGAAATTTCAATTCGTATATATGAATACTCATGTCTATACATATGCAGAATAGTTTTTATGTTATGGGTTAGTGACAACGTGACAACTTTTTCCCTTTCAATTTTGAACTATTTATCATCCTCACATGTAAATGAAGTGATAGAAGATTGACAAAATGGATTTCTTTGTAGTTTAGTTTAGATTCAAATTTCATTCTATTATTTTCAGAATATTTTTGGATCTATCATCTCATTAGTAAAATACAAATTCTATAAAATTAAATAAAATCTTATAATTAAAAATTCAATTTACTTTGATAATATTATACAAATCCATTAACATTAAATAAAATATTATAATTTAATGAACAAGTTACCTTGCCAAAAAAAAATGGAAACTCAATATTTTCTATAACTTCAAAATTTGAGAATATATTTGTAGATGATCCCTCATAACATTGTTTGGATCATTTTTACCCCTTACTCTAGAAAGCATTTTAGCATCAATCTTATATGGAATTCCTTCAAGGTGGTTAAATTTTTTATCAAATGGGATGGGGATTGTTTCTTTCAATGACTACAAACTTTAATGATTTCTTACTATTAATAATTACAATTTATATTTGATAGAAAGTCCTAGAATTAAAATTGTTAATTTTTTTAAAGGAAAAAATTACGCCATCAAATATTAAATAGTTTCATCTTAAGGCTAATCCCTACATCTTTCATTACAATTAAATTTCTAAATTGATAATATTGATTTTCTTCTATTATTCACATTCAATAGTTGGTTCTCTAGAGATGTTAAAATTCTCATGAAAATGTATCAATCACCTATATCTTGATGGAAAGACTAGTAATAAAAATTTGATACCACATATAGGGGCTTCTCTACATAGTGCTTGGCTATTTCTAGTGACCAATTTTTTAAGCTCAAATATTAGTAGGGATTGAATTATCCTCCCCACCTTACTTTCTATGATTAAAAATATTTTAAGAAAACTGCAATTAACCTACAATTGTGTAATTTTATGGTGTTTGGTCTACCAAAGTTTCAATTTGAGAGAAATACTTAAGAAAAATGATTTTTTTCATTCCTAAAAGTTTTAATTGAAACAAATTGGAGTCTTTCAAACAAATTTTTGACCCTAAGTGATGTAGGAGAATTTATGCTCACAAGTGATCCTACATCACCCAAAAAAATATTTAATTTATTCTACCCTTTTGCTTATTTTTATCTACTATAGGTTGTCCTCAACACTCAATGAGCACATGTAGAGAAATTAAAAAAATGCACAAATTTGATCACTTTTATGGCACCAAAGTATTGCAAAATATATTGATTTTATTGTGTATTTTAAATAAAGTGACTTTAAATGTTGCAAAAGGGAAAACCAACACTCAAACAAAGAATTGATTATTTTTATGTAAATGTGAACTCCAAGAAAATTTTAGCACCCCATTATTGGTGTGCATTCATTCTTGGAACCTAGTTTTAGCAAATATTTATAAGAGTTCCAAGAATCAGAGGAATTACATTTGCATAAGGCTAGTTTGTAGGCCAAAGGTTATGAGGTAGTTTTTAGCACCCAATTTTATTGAGTAAATAGGAAAAAACCAATGTACTAGTTGAGAGGAATAAGAGTATAAAGGTGATTTCTAATTTGGAGGTATCCAAGGAATATTTGTGAGGAGAAAATACAACACCCAAGTTGGGAAAACAAATAGAGAGATTTGTACTATAATTTTTCTATTGTTTATTTCTAATTTGAAATGTATTTATTTGTTTTTTGGAAGGACTTAATTATTCATAGATTTATGTATTTAAATATTTATAATGAGAATAAGAATTCAATGAAGCAAAGTTTCCTACAAGAATTTATTGTTTGAAGGGGTTGTAAAATTAGAGAAATATATAAAAATAAGGTGTTTGAAGTACCTAAAAGTTATTATTTGAGGGTGTATGATAAAAACCCCATTCTTGTATTGCATCATTTGGTATCAAAGATGGTGGTTTTCTTGGATGTGTGTTGAGAAAAAAATTTGAGATGATAAAATATCAGAAAAAGAGAGTTTAGTAGAATGTGTGTAGATTTATTTTATATTCCTAGGAAAATTGATATTCTAGAATGCGTGAAGTTAATTTTTTTTTGGAGAAGAGTATGAAAATTAGAGTATACTAAGGAAGCTCATTGGATAAAGTTGAAGTTGAAAATAAGTTAAAGAATTTATTAGAGAAGATGTATAGCCTTGGAAGCTAAAGATGTCTCAAAAAAATCCTGTGCGATTTGTTGTAGAAGAGGATTATCTAATTGAAAAGAGCTAGTAGCTTTAGATGATCAATTGTAGGTATGTGAGAAGAGGTTTTTAACTATAGAGGGTAAAGAAAGAGGCACCGAAACATGGAAAATGGTATATTTGATTTCAAGAATTTTGATTGAAATTTATGATATTTTGTTTCAAGTTCAAAACTTGTGATTGTAGAGGGACTTGTATGCCCATGACAGAATTAGTAGAATGTTCTAGGAGTGAAGAAAATATCCTTAAGAAAGAGTAAAAGAAAGGTCATGAAGAGACTAGCTAGTGAGAATTGTATGCTTAGAATAGCAATTAAAAAGGTATATAGAAGTTGTTTATGAATAGTCAGTAATTTGAAATTAACCAATACAAAAATATGATTTTTTAAATAGATAGATTTGGTGAAGAGGATAGTGAAAAGAGAAATGAAGAAAAGTGATGTTGCAACACTATGATGGAATAGGCATGGGAAGAAAAGCATGTGGTAGAAGCTCACAAAATTATAGGTAAAAGAAAATAAATAAATAAATAAGACGAGAAAAGAATCTAAAAAGAAAGATAAAATGGTCAATGTAAACCATAGATTAATTATTTTTAAAGAATGTGAAGGGAGATGGTGTAAAGAAGGTGAAGTATATCATAGGTTGAGATAGAAAAGGAAGAAAGAAAGATAGTTAGGATGAATATTTTATTGTATCTAATGATGTTTATTTACAAAAAAGGAGAATAAGTATAAGATAAAGAAGACGAGGATACAAGGACAACGTGTCTAGTGCAAGAGTATATGGGATCATAGGCAATCCTGCATTGCCCAAAAAAATATTTAATTTAATATATATATTTTTTTTATCTATTGTAAGTAATGTCCTTGACAACCAATGGGAACATTAAAAGAACTAAAAAAAATTAAATGCATAAATTTGGCCACTTTTGTGACACCAATGTACTATAAAATGTTGATTTCAATGTGTCTTTCAAAAATAAAATGACTTTAAATGTTGTAAAATGGAAAATCAATAGATAGACAAGGAATTGGTTATTTTTATGCAAATTTAGACTCTAGGAAACTTTTAGCACCCCATTCCTAGTGTACATTAATTATTGGTTGCAATAAAGCTTTAGAGGAGTTACAAGAATCCATTTGTATAGTTGCATTTTCGTAAAAACCATTTGCTTGTTGGAGGTTATAAGGTGGTTTTTAGAACCCAATTTGAGTGTGGAAATAGGAAAAAACCAACACCCAAGCTGAGAAGAGTAAGGGCAACTAAAGGTGGTTGCAAATTTGAAGGTTTTTAGAAAAAAATGGTGAGGATAAATCAAACACCTAGGTTGGGAAAACAAGCACAAAGAGGTGATATTGACCTATTTTTTTTTAATTATTTGAAATGTATTTATTTTTTTGTGCAAAAACTTCATTATTATTAGGTTTATGTATTCAATCTTTATAATGAGAATTATAATGCATTGAAATAGATTTTTTTGTTTGTAGGGGTTGTAAAATCATAGAGGTATTTTAAAATAAAGTGTTTAAAATACTGACAAGTTGTTGTTTGAGGGTGTATAAGCTGTTATATGGCTATATAGAAAGATGGATTCTCATCCCTATTCAACATCACCAAGTTGCTTACAAGTAGATTCATAACCCTTTCCTCCATTTAATGTAGGTTTTTCCTCTACTATAGGATTTTTTATTCAAGGATGTTGTCTTGTAGTTGAGTTTCGTTGCTAGAATTACGAGCTTCTATTTCATTTTAGCTCTTGAAGAATATAAGTAATGATATTTTCAATATTAAACATACTAGATGCTTTTTTTTCTTAATGAGAAATTTCTTATGCTTTCTTACATGTATTTTTAGATATAGGTGTGTGCTCCTAGGCCCTTTAAGGGATCTAACTTACTTATGTCCTTGTGTTGATTTGATAGGGATATTGGGGAAAGCTTGGAGTAAGTGAAACCTTAGGTGTCAAATAGGCATATGTGTGTGTTGCAACTTTGGAGGTTAACTCGTAGAAGTATTATTATCATGTGATTGTGATTCATAAGTGTGATTTATGTATTACTAAGAGATTCTATTTTGTTCATGTCAATCCCTATGCATTGCATCTTCTCTCTTACATGTATTCATTTCCTTATTTCATCTTTTATAAGAAAATTAACCATTTTATTACTTGAGGGGTGAAATTATGGACATTTGAGGGAAAAAAATTTGAATTCAAGGACTTGAGCATGCATGGTCTTGTCTAGAAAAAGAGAATGCAACTCACTAACTAACTAGCATTCGAAAAGGAGAAAGGTTATAAATAAATGTGGAAAATGTACCAAAATATAATAAAAGTTTTATTCAAATATGGGCATGGGTTTTGAGGGTAAATTAGTGCTCCAAACATTTGAAAATAATCAAGAGTCATTCTCACATATTAGAATACTAAAACAAATGTGAAACAAAAGAAAAAATGCTAAATATCATCCTTTTTATTTTTAAAAAATTGTAGTTATAATCTTTTAACTTTGCAATCATGTGAAAAGAGTGTTTAGTTAATAGCTTTAATTGATATTTTCTTAATTGAAAATTAGCATCCTAATTATATTGTATTAAGACACATGCTAGTAAAATATACTGTACTAAACATTATCCAATACAATAGTTAAATTTTACATTTCATCCATACTAAAAAATTAATAATTATATATCTCAATTTTATCAATTAAAATTAAATTTTTACTATTAAACTAGATGATATTTTATAATAACTATTAAATATATTAATATTTAAATTCCTAATCCTTAAATCTATTAAATCTCTACATTTCATCAAATGCCAATTTGTATTGTGCAGTAAAAGCATTTATATTTTTAATTTATAGACCTTGAATTTTAAAGAAGAGAATTTTATATATATGCACACACACGAGATACGTAAACTTACAAGAGAGGAGACTATTGGACTAAATAGGAAAAAACGAATGAGAATTTTTTCATACATTACATCGAATGCTACCTATTTTAATAATAAATTGTATGTACAAAAGAATAAATTGCCTTGCGGCTTGTCGAAGGTGGACGATGCTTTTTCCCCTTTCTTCATTTGGGGTTATGATGTGTGCACAGTCCACCTGATTGTTGACAGAATATGCTCGGCCATTTTTAATCAATTTCTTTGCCACTTTGGAAAGCTGAAGCTTATCGGCGCATCAATTTGAAAGCTGCAATGGCAGCAACAGAGGACACCAACAGAGCTACCACTATCTTTCTCCTTGACCAAAATGTCTCACCATAATTCCAATCAGAAATAATGCCACTGTAATCATCAATTCCATTAGAAGAAATCACTGTTTCTGGCTCTGGCTTGGCATCATCAGAATCTTTCTCTGCTTCTGAATTTAGTGGGCATGCTATTTCAAGCTGAGCAATCACTTCTTCTGCTAGAACATTCAAGGCATCCTTCTGTTCATCTTTCTCTTTATGGTCTGTCAGAATGCCCATGTCTTCTACAACATTTTCTGCAACTTCCTCACCTGCCTCACCTTTTGAATCCAAACATGATGGCTTTTCATGATGATGAAGATCAGATGCTGTTTCAGGCTGATGTTGCTGCACTGGCTCTTCTGTATTGTCACAAGACTTTGAAACAGCAGTACCCACCTCATCAATCCCCTCCTGCTGCAAATGGTTATCATCAAGATTGGATTTTCCTTTTACTGTGCTAATCTCAGGGGGCTTCTGATCATGCCCATCTTTTTCTTCATTGCTTTGAGTGCCCACAAAATCACCTTTTGAATCCAAAAATGATGGCTTCTCATGATGGTGAAGATCAGGGGCTGTTGCAGGCTGATGTTGCTGCACTGTCTCTTCAGTCTTGTCATTAGGAGTTGAAGCAGCAGCAGCAGCCACCTCTTTAATCCTCTCCTGCTGCAAATGGGTATCATTAAGATTTGATTTTTCTTCCACTCTGCTAATCTCAGGGGGCTTCTGACCATGCCCATCTTTATCTTCACTGCTTTGAGTCCCCACATAACCTTCAACCTTTTCAGCACCATGGCTGCCACCAGCATTTTCTTTGGCTTCTTCTTGCGCTGCTTCCTCCAAGGCCTGATCATCCTGTGCATCAGAGCGATTGATATTGTAGGGAGTGAATCTACTGGTCCACCTGAACTTGGGCATGAGGACATGAAGTACTCCTTGATGAAAAGTACCAGTCATGGCTCCCACATTAACATTTTGGGGAATTCTGAAAGGCTTTCTGAAACTTCGGCCCCCACTTTCCATCAGGTGCCATGTCCATTCCACCTTCCCCATTCCTTGCAAATATCTATGTCCACGTATTATCAGAGTACGTGTATTATCCATCTCCAGCCTGATATCTTCTTTCCTGAAACCTTCATGAACAAAGCATTACAGAAAAGTTAAGACCCATTATAAACAGAACTCTTCCTTTAGAAACAGAGCAGAATAAAATGTTGAACATGCTGCAAACAGAAATATTATCTTATAATAGAAAAGCTAAACCCATTAAACAGAATTTAAACAGAAATCATGAAAGAAAGAAAGATTTTAGATTTTTTTATAATTCAGAATGCCAAACGATCTGTATATAAATCTACAGATGATTTAATAATATGAGACTACGCAGACAGAATACAACATTAATAAACAAAGCGCAACAGAAATAGACAGAATTCTTCATTTATACACAGACAGAATAGAAATCTGTGTACCCATTGTAAGTAGATTTCTTTTGATGCAGTTCACAATGACAAAATCAAATTTCTATAAAAATATAACACGGATTTGTACCTGAAAGATTAACATTGATAAAGTATGCTGAGCGAGTCTCTCTCAATTGCACACGAGGAGTGAGTCCTTCAAGCAACTGTCCACAGCTCTCCTGTGCAGCAGTTAAGTTGTGTGTAACACTAGATGACAAATTCAACTCCATTGTTTCAAGAAAAGCTTTGATTTTTATGGCGACTGTCTAACAAAACTGGTTTCCTTACTGAAAATTTTGAAGAACAATAATATTATGAGATTTGTTTACCAATTGCTATGTTGTATTCACCTTGCATGACGCACATTTTTATATTGCAGAGATTAGGTGCTTGTGTTGAGTTGAAGATAATACTTTCCGTCCATCTGTGAAAGCAAGCAAAGGAAGCTTTGTGCAATTGAATGGATATTCGAATGCTCTCGTTGACAAACAAATTTCTACATACGGCAAAAAAGTATTTGTAACCAGTTTTTCCTTCTCTTTGGTTTTGCGCGGACGGTTAATGTGAATACTTGGGATGGAAGTGATGCGGGTTTAAGCCCATCTGGTAAGAAATATGTTGCAAGGCATCTGAAGATTCTGTGAATTTGAAAAATTTGATTATATTAATAGAAAAGAACCCTAAAAGCTATTAGAAAGGAAATCCCCAAGGTAATCAGAGTTTATCGCCATTCAGTGCAGAGGTTTTGTATTATTATTAACTATACATTCCCATGTCCTCCATTGCATGTGTAGAAAAACAACTTGTTTTTATAAAGAGATTTAAAGATAACTTTGTCATTGACGTAAATCTTCGAGTTTTAAAAGAGCTGACAATAATATATGTAGCCATAGATTTGGATGATTAACATAGAGGAAAAAGGCCTACAGCGTAAGAGTTTATTTCATTTGTGATGTATTATTGATTAGTTGTATTGCAATTAAAAAAAATAGAATTTGGTATTAGGTCAATGATTAATATTATATAACAGATTGTTGTGAATTCTAATGTTTTCAAGATTTAGGATTAAGTTATATCTATTGTTTAGTCCTTGGACACTTTATTCTTCAAGTAATTTTTTTTACTAATGAATTTCTCCTTCGAGATCTATGGAAGCTAGTGGTGTTAAAAAGCATCTTTAAGTGTTGAAAAGTTTTTTTATGCTTTTCTATAGTTAGAGTCCAAAGAATCTTGACTTTACTGATAAAAGTAATATCGTGTGGCAAATGTATTGATTTAAAATACCCAAAAAATAGAGAATGTTGGTGTTGCTATATAATAAAAGCTAAGCAAACTAAGTTTACTTTAAGACTAAGATTATGGGTGATGCTATAGATGGAGGTGCAAGATGTACTTTCTTGATTATCAAATTGAGCTAGGATGGTGTCATTAAATACATTCTTAAATCTCATTTATCTATCAACCCAGGGATGCAAAGCTTGAAATGCGACAACACTATTTGTGCACTAAGAGTTTCTCATATTGTTCTATCCTAATCCTAATGATAGAAGATGCTGAAACAAATTATAGGAAGCAAATGGTGCAGGAGCACCTGAGCACCTCAATGCTCAAATCCTAGCAGGTATAGCATTTTGTTGCAAATTAAGAATGTGTGTTTATTTTATGCTTCTAGTAGGTTTAATAGGTTTTTTTTGTGGTGTAATAAGGTTTGGAACTCATTGTTGTTTAAGAGTTTCCAAGATTTTTGTTTTTTTGCTCAGTGGGCCAAAAAACTATCAAATTTGGGTCCAAATGACCATTTTTTGAATTTTTGATGTGGTAAAGCCTTGAAAGGCATTGGAGCATGTTTATTTAGTGTTTCTAATGATGTTGAGTCATTGGTTTGAGTGCCAAGTCACCAAGAGTCAAAATGCAACTTTTTGAGCAACAAAAGTTGTCAAAAGTTGTCAAAAAGTTGTCAACAAGTGCAAAAAAGTGGTTTTTGGTGGTTTTGATTAGTTCCAGCCTGTACCTGTCCGTACAAAGGGTTCAATAAGTTGGCACATGTATAAAAACCATGTTCCCATCATTGTATGTGCAGTTCATGTTGGAAAAGTAAGAAAAATACTTGTTTTGCTCTTGTTTTTTGTGAGTTTTAACTAGTTTCCTGCACTTTTGAGAGTACAGTCCGTACCATGGCTTCATGAGTCCGTACTACTCCTATTTTTGATTGGTGTGATCTCCTTTGATGTTTGAGTAGTTATTTGGAGCAGGTTTTGTTTGAAGTGCTCTTAAGAAAGGCATTGTTTTGTGGTTCCAATGGAAGATCATTCATGGTCCAACTAGTTTCTTCAAAGTTTATTCATCCATGGCTTTGATGAAATCTGTGGGACCCTTTGTACATACTATATCATACATCTATTTTCATTTTCTAGCAATGCACAAGTGTTTGTAAGCCCATGGCAAGTATGTGAAATGTACAACTTGGCTTGGGTATTCTTAAAGTTGTTTGAATGGTACTTTGCTGTTCATACCACTGTACTTTGAAATGTTGAAGAAGAATTAAGTTGGCAAGAGTCATCATTGTGTTTTACCATCCTTTTCTCTCTCATGACTTGGTTGGATGCAAGAAGCAAAGGTGTAATCAGACTGCAAAACAGTGAGTCACTGTTTCATTGTTAAAACCTCATTGCCAACCTCCCTAATGGATAGTATGGAATGATGGATTCCTCTTTTATGCATCATGGGAATGTATTTACAAGTGTTTTCAATGTTGAGAAGACAAGGTACACAATTTGATTGTAAAGGACCTAAATAAGGATCCTAGAAAGGTGTATTTCTTTGTCACAGTCTTATAATGCTGTCATGCTTTGTGACATTTTTCTTTAAGTGCTCAAACTTAAAAGGTTTTTGAAGAGGTTAGATGCATTGTGTTACCTTGCCATTAACACCTTATTGCAGGCCAGGGAAAGAATGAAGAAATACATCAAATCAAAGAAAGGGAGTTGTAACAGTTTTAATACTGTCAAAGTGCAGTGATGGCGGGTGTATGAGCAACAGTCAGAAGGAATCCTTTCCTATTTGTTTTGTAGGGTGTTACAGCTTCTATCAAGTCATTGTTGCATCTGTTTTTGATGAACTTTCATTGTATTTGGTTTATCAATGTTGAAAAAGCATGCAAAACCTTAAAAACATTACTGTCTCAGTCCTCTAGACTGTTATTTCTGTGTAATGCAGCAGTATGGCATTTGTTTGACATAATGACAGTATTAGAAGATAAGTTTTGAATCCTTGGGAGTGTTTGACATATATCATAGCAAGGTTCGAAACATTTAAATTGGGTCTAATATCATGGAGAAGGTCTTTAAATTGCAAACCCTCATTAAAACCCTCACTAAAACCCTCAAAAACCCTTGAAAAGTGCCTATTTTGTGGGACAGTCCTCAAACAGTCCGTACAGTACTTGCCATAGCAAAAATCCTTGAGCTTTCATCATAAAATGACCGCATCTCCAAGGGTTTTCCATGAAGTTTAACAGATTGAGCAGGGTGAACAATTTTCACTAAAAACTAGGGCTAATTCTAGTAGCCTTTTTTGGAGCAAATTTGACAATTTCATGAAATCGGTAAGGAAGGAGAAGTAAATGATTGCTTCAAATTGTCAAAATTGATGAGTTAAGACTTGAGACACCCTACTACAAACTCCACAGCATTGCATTAATTCATTTGATCAAGATGACCTTTTGAACCTAGAAGTTGCCTTGAGTAAACCATCGTTCTTTGCATCCAACTTGGATATTTTCACTCTTGAAAGGTGAGGGACAGTCATCAGACTTTGCAGACCTATCTAGATGCTCAGTCAACACATTAATATGATTGAAATCCTTAAAGGTGCAAACAAGGTTAGGTAAACCATGGTTCTCCAACAGTTGCCCATTCCTGGAAGAGAGGAGATTCAGCCAGTTGGACAACCAAACTTGTTCATTTTTGGAGACACACAAGAGGACCTCATTTCAGATTTGAATGCCTGAGCATGGAAGGTAAGGAGGAGTGATGTACAATATAATAGGATGCAAGTAGTGTTGAATAGAGAGGAGGAGATAGGAGAAAGGTTTACAAGAATCCCATTTGTGCCTAGGGATTGACTCTGGAAACACATTGAGAACAAAAGCCCATCAACCTCAAAAGAAGACCAACTTCTATTTTACCTCCTCATCATAGTGGTATCAGAGCCAATTCAGATTTGGGTTGAGAGATTAGCACATGTCAGGTAGTGAGTCAGTGGGAGACAACACCAACAACATGGTGACCAATGCAGAGTTAGCAAAGAGGATGGAAGATCAGGTTGAAGAAAATAGACTCCTTAGGGAAAGATTACAACAACTTGAAAAAAAGTTGAACCAAGTAGAAGTCAAGACTGAAGAAGTCAGTGAGAGAGTAGAAAATGCTGAAGATAAGAAGGAAACCTTAGAGGAAGAAGTCCCAGAACCAAATCCAATCTTGGATAGAGAACAAGAAACCTTTTTACAAGCTTTGAAAGCTTTGACTGGAAAGGCCCTAGATTGAGTGTCCCTTTTCAGTGGCAAGATGGAACCAGAAGCACTAATGGAGTGGATAGAGGGTCTAGAGAATCACTTTGAATGTGATGGAATTACGGAAGCACAGAAAGTGAAGGTAGCCAAATCCAGAATGAGAGGGGCAGCCTTAACTTGGTGGAAGTTCATCCAAGAGGAAAGGGTGAAAGAGGGAAAGAAACCCATAGCCACCTAGAAGACAATGGTAAGTAAAATCAAAGACACCTACATTCCTAAAGATTATGAAATCTAGTTACATAAGAAGAGACAAAACTTGAGACAGAAAGACCTAGATGTCAGTAGTTACACTGAAGAATTCCAAAAACTATGCCTTAGATCTAAGGTACAAGAAGATGAAAATGTCAGAGTAGCTAGGTATCTAAATGGGTTAAGATGGAATATAAAGGAAGAGTTAAGCCTATGGTGTCCCAACACGTTACAGAAGTGTTATCAACTAGCACTGAAGGTAGAAGAGAGAAACAAGAAGAAACAAGAACAGAATGGTAGAGGCAGAGGCAGAGGAAACAGAGGTAGTCATAGAGGCAGTTTTGGGGGAAGATACATAGATCATAGGTCAAAGGGAGAGTCTAAGATTATTGAGCAAAGTGGGGATTCTCAGAGCAAACCCAACTATAGGGGTATGGAATCAGGCAACCCAGGAAGGGGTAGATCTAATGGACCTGGAAGAGGTTCATACTTCTCCACCATGAAGTGTTATAACTGTCAGAAACTAGGCCATCCAGCATATAGATTCCCAGAGAAGCCAAGTTCATCTCAAGGAGGTGATAAGAGAGTCCATTTTGTACAAGAGGAAACCACACCAAATCAAAGGTGTCTACCATCAGAAGAAGGGGAAAACCTCATGATCAGGAGGATCCTCATGAAAGAGCCATCTCAGAAAGATATGTCTCAAAGGAAAGCTCTTTTCAGGATCAAATGTAAGATCCAAGGAAAGGTGTGCAAAGTTATCATTGACTCAGGATCAACTGACAACATCATATCAGAAGAAGCTGCTACAAAACTTCACCTACCTAGAATACAGCACAATGAGCCCTACAAGGTCACATGGTTGGAAAAAGGGCAACATGTGTTGGTGAGTGAGCAAACATGGGTAAAGTTTAACATAGGTGAGTACCAAGATAAGATTTTGTGTGATATACTACCTATGGATTTCTTGTCATATGCTTTGAGGAAGACCTTGGCAATTTGATAGGACAACACAATATGATGGTGAAAAGAACTCATACTCATTTTTCAAGAATGATATCAACTATAAAATTCAGTCCATTAATGAAGGAAGTGAGGGCAGCAAACTACAAGTTCCCAACACTTTGTTAGTTGGTGAAAAGGAGTTCATTCATACCCTAAAAGAAGTTGATGGCATAGGTTTTGCATTGGTAACTAAACTAGTTGATGAAAAGAAAGAAAAGAGGGTAGAAATCCAATATGAGGTGCAACAACTTCTAGATCAGTTTAAGTCAATTGTTAATGATGGTCAACCAACCTCTCTACCTCCTCAGAGAGCCATTAGCCACCAGATAGACTTCATCCCAGATGCATCCTTACCTAACAAAGCTGCTTACAAAATGATACCTGAACAAAATCAAGAAGTGGCAACACAAATCCAAGAGCTCCTAGACCAAGGATTGATTAGAAAAAGTATTAGTCCATGTGCAGTACCCACAGTGTTAGCACCTAAGAAAGGTGGGGCTTGGAGACTTTGTAAAGATTCAAGACCAATAAACACGATCACAATCAGGTATAGATTCCCTATCGCTAGGATAGAAGATATTATGGATTGCTTAGGGGGAGCAAAATATTTCAGTAAGATTGACCTAAAAAGTGGTTATCATCAAATCCGCATCAAAGAGGGGGATGAATGGAAAACATATTTCAAGACAAATGAGGGGTTGTATGAATGGCTAGTCATGCCATTTGGTTTAACAAATGCACCCAGTACATTTATGAGATTGATGAATGAGGTATTACATGACTTCATAGGCAGGTTTGTAGTTGTGTACCTTGATGACATCTTAATTTTCAGTAAAACCAAGGAAGAACACCTCCAACATTTGCAGATTGTCTTACAAAGATTGAATGATGAACAACTTACTATCAATCTAGAGAAATGTGATTTCCTTAAGCAAGAGCTGGTCTATTTGGGTTTTGTTGTTTCAAGGGGTGATTTGAAGATGGATCCGAGTAAGGTAGAAGCCATAGTTAATTGGCCAACCCCTAAGAATGCTAGTGATGTCAGGAGTTTTCATGGACTTGCTCAATTTTATAGGAAATTTATCAGAGGTTTCAGTGAAATATGTGCACCTATGTTGGAAACCATTAAGGGTGGTGTGAAGTTGAAATTTCAATGGACAGAAGCAGCCAACAAGGGATTTGAATTGTTGAAAGTCAGAGTTGCTACTCAACCAATGTTGATTCTACCTAGTTTTGACAAATTGTTTACCTTAGAGTGTGATGCAAGTAACATTGCTATTGGTGTTGTTTTGAGTCAGGATAATAGGCCTGTTGCATTTTTCAGTGAAAAGCTTAATGATGGTAAGAAGAAATATTCTTCATATGATCTTGAAATGTATGCTTTGGTTCAGGCACTTAGGAAATGGAGGCATTATCTTCTTCCTAAAGAATTTGTGGTTTACACTGACAACCAGGCACTTAGTTTTCTCAATTCATAGGATAAGCTTAGTCACAGACATGTCAAATGGGTAGAGTCTTTGCGAGCATATACCTTTACTTTGAAGCATAAGAAAGGACAGTGCAATAAAGTAGTTGATGCATTTAGTAGGAGGTTACTTATTGTTCAAGAAATTCAGATTAGATGTATTGGTATAGAATGTTTTAAGGATTTATATCCACATGATTCTGATTTTGCTGATATTTACAAGGTTTGTCAAGATTTTCAGAATACTTTTCATAGTGAATATGCTGACTATACTTTGCAGAATGGATTATTATTCAGGGGTGGACAGCTGTGTGTGCCAAAAGGTTAAATGAGGGAGAATCTGATACAGGAAAAGCACAATGGTTGCTTGAGTGGTCACTTTGGTGTTAGTAAGACTTTGGAATTGGTTCAAAGGCACTATTTTTGGCCTAAGATGGAGGCAGATGTCAGGAAATATGTTGAGCAATGCATGGTATGTCAGAAAGCCAAGGGTACTAGCACTAATGCTGGTTTGTATCAGCCTCTTCCCATACCTTCTAGGCCTTGGGATTGCATCAGTATGGATTTTGTAGTAGGTTTGCCCTGAACTAAAACAGGGTGTGATAGTATTTTTGTGGTTGTTGACAGATTCAGTAAAATGGCACGTTTCATACCTTGCAAAACTACTAATGATGCTAGTCACATTGCTTTTCTTTTCTTTGAGGAAGTTGTAAGAATTCATGGTTTGCCATCTAGTATTGTATCTGATAGAGATGCTAAGTTTTTGGGTCATTTTTGGAAAACTTTATGGAAGAAATTGGGTACTAACTTGTCTTTTGGCTCAGCTTATCATCCACAGATAGATGGCCAAATAGAAGTGGTGAATAGAACATTGGGTAACCTACTCAGATGTCTTACCAAAGAATATGGGCAAAGTTGGGATCAACTCATCCATCAGGCAGAGTTTGCATACAATGACAGTGTAAACAGATCCACTGGTAAGAGCCCATTTTAGATTGTTTATGGAATGCATCCTAGAGGTGTTTTCGAGTTAAATGATGTAATTAATTTGTAGCAAGTGAGTGGTACAGCAGTGGATATGGTACAGTCTATGAAAGAAATTCATGAGCAGGTACAGAAGTCTTTACAGGAAATTACTCAAAAAGTTAAGGAGAGAGTTGATGCTTCAAAAAGAGATGTTCAATTTTCAGTGGGTGATTATGTGATGGTCCATCTCAACAAGTCACGGTTATAGAAAGGAGTACCTACTAAGTTGCAAATGAGAAGAGTAGGACCATGCAAAATCTTGGCTAAATATGGCCATAATGCTTACAAAGTTGATTTGCCTACTGAAGTTTCTATGTCTCCTATTTTCAATGTTGCAGATTTGGTGCCATTCAAAGGGGAGCTACCATCACACTCACAAAGAGTTTCAGATCTTTCTCATTCCCTTTCTGATCTTTCTCTCCCCTCTTCTTCTACTCCCATTCCTCAGCAGGTACTAGATTCAAGAATCATCAAAAAGACAAGACACCATACCTACATGGAGCATCTTATCAAGTGGAAGGATAAACCAATTTATGAAGCCACTTGGATACCTAAAAATGACTTTCTCAAAGCTGGAATTCCTCTTTCTTTACTGCCCAAAGGAGTCACATGACTTCTTTGTCCTTAGGGGAGTATGGTGCAGGAGCACCTGAGCACCTGAATGCTCAAATCCTAGCAGGTATAGCATTTTGTTGCAAATTAAGAATGTGTGTTTATTTTATGCTTCTATTAGGTTTATTTAGGTTTTTTTTGTGGTGTAATAAGGTTTGGAACTCATTGTTGTTTAAGAGTTTCCAAGATTTTTGTTTTTTCGCTCAGTGGGCCAAAAAACTATCAATTTTGGGTCCAAATGAGCATTTTTTGAATTTTTGATGTTGTAAATCCGTGAAAGGAATTGGAGCATGTTTATTTAGTGTTTCTAATGATGTTGAGTCATTGTTTTGAGTGCCAAGTCGCCGGGAGTCAAAATGCAACTTTTTGAGCAACAAAAGTTGTCAAAAAGTTGTCAAAAAGTGAAAAAAAGTGATTTTTGGTGGTTTTGGTTAGTTCCAGCATATACCTGTCCATACAAAGGCTTCAATAAGTTGGTACATGTATAAAAACCATGTTCCCATCATTGTATGTGCAGTTCATGTTGGAAAAGTAAGAAAAATACTTGTTTTGCTCTTGTTTTTTGTGAGTTTTAACTAGTTTCCTGCACTTTTGAGAGTACAGTCCGTACCATGGCTTCATGAGTCCGTACTACTCCTGTTTTTGATTGGTGTGATCTCCTTTGATGTTTTATTAGTGATTTGGAATAGGTTTTGTTTGAAGTGCTCTTAAGAAAGGCGTTGTTTTGTGTTTCCAATGGAAGATCATTCATGGTCCAACTAGTTTCTTCAAAGTTTATTCATCCATGGCTTTGAGGAAATCTGTTGGACCCTTTGTACATATTGTATCATACATCTTTTTTCATTTTCTAGCAATGCACAAGTGTTTGTAAGCCCATGGCAAGTATGTGAAGTGTACAACTTGGCTTGGGTATTCTTAAAGTTGTTTGAATGGTACTTTGTTGTTCATAGCACTGTACTTTGAAATGTTGAAGAAGAATTAAGTTGGCAAGAGTCATCATTGTGTTTTACCATCCTTGTCTCTCTCATGACTTGGTTGGATGCAAGAAGCAAAGGTGTAATCAGACTGCAAAACAGTGAGTCACTATTTCATTGTTAAAACCTCATTGCCAACTTCCCTAATGGATAGTATGGAATGATGGATTCCTCTTTTATGCATCATGGGAATGTATTTACAAGTGTTTTCAATGTTGAGAAGACAAGGTACACAATTTGATTGTAAAGGACCTAAATAAGGATCCTAGAAAGGTGTATTTCTTTGTCACAATCTTATAATGTTGTCATGCTTTGTGACATTTTTCTTTAAGTGCTCAAGCTTACAAGGTTTTTGAAGAGGTTATATGCATTGTGTTACCTTGCCATTAACACCTTATTGCAGGCCAGGGACAGAATGAAGAAATACATCAAAACAAAGAAAGGGAGTTGTAACAGTTTTAATACTGTCAAAGTGTAGTGATGGCGGGTGTATGAGCAACAGTCATAAGGAATCCTTTCCTATTTGTTTTGCAAGGTGTTACAACTTCTATCAAGTCATTTTTGCATCTATTTTTGATGAACTTTCATTGTATTTTGGTTTATCAATGTTGAAAAAGCATGCAAAACCTTAAAAACATTGATGTCTCAGTCCTCTAGACTGTTATTTCTGTGTAATGTAGCAGTATGGCATTTGTTTGACATAATGACAGTATTAGGAGATAAGTTTTGAATCCTTGGGAGTGTTTGGCATATGTCATAGCAAGGTTTGAAACATTTAAATTGGGTCTAATATCATGGAGAAGGTCTTTAAATTGCAAACCCTCAGTAAAACCCTCAAAAACCCTTGAAAAGTGCCTATTTTGTGGGACAGTCCTCAAACAGTCTGTACAGTACTTGCCATAGCAAAAATCCTTGAGATTTCATCATCAAATGACCACATCTCTAAGGGTTTTCCATGAAGTTTAACAGATTGAGCAGGGTGAACAATTTTCTCTAAAAACTAGGGCTAATTCTAGTAGCCTTTTTTGGAGCAAATTTGACAATTTCATGAAATCGGTAAGGAAGGAGAAGTAAATGATTGCTTCAAATCATCAAAATTGATGAGTTAAGACCTGAGACACCCTACTACAAACTCCATAGCATTGCATTAAGTCATTTGATCAAGATGACCTTTTGAACCTAGAAGTTGCCTTGAGTAAACCAACGTTCTTTGCATCCAACTTGGATATTTTCACTCTTGAAAGGTGAGGGATATTTATCAGACTTTGCAGACCTATCTAGATGCTCAGTCAACACATTAATATGATTGAAATCCTTAAAGGTGCAAACAAGTTTGGGTAAACCATGGTTCTCCAACAGTTGCCCATTCCTGGAAGAGAGGAGATTCAGCTAGTTGGATAACCAAACTTGTTCATTTTTGGTGACACACAAGAGGACCTCATTTCAGATTTGAATGCCTTACCATGGAAGGTAAGGAGGAGTGATGTAAAATATAATAGGGTGCAAGAAGTGTTGAATAGAGAGGAGGAGATAGGAGAAAGGTTTAGAAGAATCGCATTTGTGCCTAGGGATTGATTTGGGAAACACATTGAGAACCAAAGCCCATCAACCTCAAAAGAAGACCAACTTCTATTTTACCTCCTCATCAGCAAATAAGCCTAATAACCATTAACTACCTCCTATTAAAGTAAATTTTCTATAGAACCTTGTTCCAAAATAACAAAACTCTTAACTGTAAAAAGAAATTGTTATGTTA
This sequence comes from Cryptomeria japonica, assembly GCF_030272615.1. Lineage (NCBI taxonomy): Eukaryota > Viridiplantae > Streptophyta > Pinopsida > Cupressales > Cupressaceae > Cryptomeria > Cryptomeria japonica. The sequence continues at coordinate 972,883,221 of NC_081407.1, forward strand.
TATCTTGGCTATAGGAATAGTCACATAATAGAGTTTTCGTAGCTGTAGGAATAGTCAGGTACTTAAACCTATATTATGAATAGAATTGAAAACAACTAAAAATTGAATGAATGGAATCCTCACCAAGTGGCTCCTTTGGATGATTCTTCCCAACGATTAACTTGAGGCTCAAATATTATGCATTCAAAATTTCACCATTCACTCATATTAATAACAAAGATAACATAAGCATGTTTTTTATTTCAGACAATACTCAGTTCAACAAAATAGAAAATTGTATATCTTTCTAACCAAACCTTTTGAGGATAGGCTTGGTGAATTTATAGAAAAGAAGAGCTATGATTAACTATAGTATCCAAAAATGTACTCCCTGCAATTTTATCTGCATTTGGGCCCTCACCTTGGTGTTTGTGCTCTGAGGCCTGAATAGGATCTAATTCTACTCATATTATGTAAATTCATCACCACTTTCACTTCACACCTCATCTTGCCTTCAACTTGTGGTCTCTATTTAGGCAGAACCAAGGTGTGGAATCCTGGTCCCCCCAATTAGGACCCAAATTTGTGCCCCTTAACGTTCATGTGATTCAAGTGAGAATTCTGGCTCAGTGTTGACTCATGTTGAAAAATTAAATTATTTTTTGAAAAGCAAGTATAAAAGGAGGTCTAACCCTCTCATTTGGATATATAATTCAAATCCATAATGTTGATCAATCAATTCAAGCAATCAAGCATTCAAATTCAAGTGAGCAAGCAATCAGTCTTCTTTCAAGCATTGGAGTAGAGATAAAGCCAAGATTTAAGCATTGGAGTTGACATTCATGTTCTATGTTACTGAAGACTTCATGAAACCTTAATTCCATGTGCAGACAAACAAAAATTCACAAGGAGGTATAGTATTTGTATTTTTAGTCATTATTCAACATCTCCCTCAAAAGGAGAATATTTCCATTATTGCAATTCAATCATATTTCATTTCTATTTCATGGTTAATTTCAAAACTAGGGTTTGACCTAAGGCAAACCCCTATTCCCAACCTTTTTCCCTTCTCTATTGAGCATAGGAGCTAGTACGAAATTGCAATCTTCACAATTGGCTTTATTTATAGTGACAAATCAATCTCCCATTGGAGTGTGAAAAGTGTGAAGGACCAGAGCAACCACCATTCTGGTCTTGACAAATCAAGAGCTCCTTTCGGGAAAAGATTTGAATACATTTATATTTCTCAGATCCAGGTTCGTGGTTTGATCTGACAACTCTAGTTTACTGTTCATGTGTTTTTACATCAATTTGAGCATATTTACCCTAGTTTTAGCATTTTTACAATTCAAGTCAAAAGAGGGCAATTCAATCAAATCCAATAAATCCAATAGAATTATATGCCCTTATCCTTGTTGGTTTGTGGCTAGATCCATTAGATTTACCTCCCTCGTTTAATGTAATGGTCCCTAAGTCTAAATATTAGCGATTTTTATACATTTAATGGTGGAAACCCTAATATTTTCACATCTACATTTTGGTTAAACCGACTCCTTACACCTACAATTTTGATTTATGTTCTCATATTTGAGTGTTTATGCAATTTCAAATTCAAATTTACATTTGCAAGTTTAATTTTTTATTGAATTTTAAAAAATTTAGAGGTTGAATCAACAAAAACCCTAATTTTTTATTCTAAAATTGAGCTTGTGGGTTGTTTAATTTGGATTTATCATTTTAGATATGATTATTCATTTAATTTAAAATTCAAATTTTCCCTCCTGGATCTCATTTTCAAATTGAATTACATAAATTTAGTGGTTGAATTTACAAAAAATGTAATTTATAATTCTAAAATTTACCATGTGGGTGTAGTGTCATAAAATTGCGACCCTGGCACTTTTAACCACATTTGAGGTCCTCACCTTGGCAACAACATATTCCTTCCCAACTAAGACTTCTCTCTCCATTTTCACCATGAACTTCTCCTTGTTTAAGCCCTGAGATGGCCTCAGGACCCTGTCCGAACCCTAAGATAGGGCAGGATAGGGGCAAGGCACCCTAGGATAGGGGCATGGCGTGGGGGATAGGGGTGCCACGCCCTTGTCCCCCCCTCTTAGGGTGGCCCCAAGATAGGTCCCCCAGGTCATGTCTTCATTTCGGGATTCTGAACTTCCCCGATGTCAGCCTTTGGCGAGATGAATTAATTCTCTAAGGCATGTATAAAAGGGATTTGGTCTTCTCATTTATAGGGGGAGGAAATACAAAGAATATACGATAGGCAAAATTCAAGCAAAAGGTCTTCATCAAGCATTACATTTACAATATTCATTTGCAAGCATATGTGTGTGTTAGGGTTTTGTCATGCTACATGTCGTTTTGTCATGTTACATGCCATTTCATGCAACACTTATGATTTCATTCAAGAAGCAAAGAAATCATCATCAACAAATTGCAGATCTGAAAAGGCATACATTCCCATTGTTTACATTCAAGCATTTGCAATTACTTTCCTTCAAGGTTGATTCCTCAACTGAGGTTTGAATGAGGCAAACCCCTATCCACAACCCTTCTTTCCTTCTTTTATATGTGTAGGTTGTAGGTGCATGGGTGTATTTTTAGATTTGGACTCCATTTATAGAGGCGGAAAAACCCTTTTCATTTCACGGATTTTTCGGAAGAGCGTGTGCACTTTCAACACGGTCCTGACGAATTTTCTCCAAATTTGCAGGGCAGATTTGTATCAGTCTAAATATCTCATATTTGAAGTTACAACATGATCCAACACCGGTAGCTCCTCATTTCACTCATTTTATCTCTCTTTCCTACATAGTCAACAAGTCAACAAGTCAACTTTCTCATTTACAAAAGAGGGCAAATCACACTTCAACGCTTGTAATCCACTTGGAATTCACATCCTTGTTTCCCTTGGATTTGGATCTAGCAGATTCAAGCCCCTCTTTTGAATGTAAAGTTCCTCCAAGAAAAAATCATCTTAGTGACTTCCTTTCTCTCTCTTAGGTGGGGAGTCACTAGGGTCCAATTTTCCACTTTATAGTGGGTTGCATAAATTTTCAATTTAATTTTCAGATTTAATCTTTGTGAATATTATGCTATGATCTAGATGCTTTTATCTTTCAAATTCACAAATTAAATGGCTTAATTAATTGGTTAATGAATCATTTTCATAAAAAAATGTATTGATTAATCATGATTTTCAAATTCAAATTCAAATTTATCTCCTTTGTGCATGAGTATTACTACCATTAGTCCCACCTATAATATTATAGTGAGAAGAAGTTGTAGAATTAAGGTTTAATTACTAAGGATATGTAACCTAATTTGGATAACTTATTTCATGAGAATGTGGGTGGTTCTTCTATTCCAACAATTGATGTTATTTATCCCCATTCTTTACATAATTCTCATGATGAGGGTGAATTGCTAACTAGGGTTTTTGTTGACTATGTAAAGTGGAAAATTGGATCCTAGTGGTTCCCCACCTAGGAGAGAGAAAGGAAACCACTAGGATTATTTTCACTTGGGGGATACTTTACATTCAAAAGAGGGGTTGAATTCTCTAGATCCAAATCCTAGAGTGAATAAGGATCTGAATACTAAGTGAATTGCAAGGGTGCAATGCAATTTACCCTCTTTTGTAAGTGGAAGAGTTGACTTATTGACTATGAAGACAAAATGGGTGAAATAAGGAGCTACCGATTCGAGATCGCGCTTTAACTTCGGATCTAAGATATTTAGACTAATACGGATCTACCTTGCAAATTTGGAGAAAATTCGCCAGGATTGGGTTGAATTTGCACCCGGTCCTTCAAAAAATTTGCACGCCAAAAAGGGTTTTTTCGTCTCTGAAAATGAAGCCCAAACCTACAATTATAGCTATGCACCTGCAACCTATACATAGAAAAGAAGGGAAGAAGGGTTGTGGATAAGGGTTTTCCTTAGTCAAACCTCGGTTGAGGAATCAACCTTTAAAGAAAGTAATTGCAAATGCTTAAATGTAAATGATGAAAATGTATACCTTGTAGATCTGCAATTCGTCAATGATGGTTGCTTTGCTTCTTGAATGTAATCACAAGTATTGCATGAAATGGTATGTAACATGACAAAACCCTAACACACACACATGCTTGTAAATGAATGTTGGAATGTTTCTCCAATGGATGAATGAAGAAAACACATGAGGGAGAAGACCCGATGGATGCTTGAAGACCCGAAAACTTGAATGCTTGATGACAATAATGGAGACCTTTTGCTTGTTTACCCAATTTTTGCTTATCCTTCTATATAAAAATGAGAGGACTAAATCCTGTTTATACTAGCCTAGGAGAATTAATTTTCATCTCACTGAAGGCCGACATAGAGAAATTTGAATCCTGAAGAGCAAACTAGGTTCAAGGGCTAGATGGACCCATCTTAGGGCCACCCTAAGAGGGAGGACAGGGGAGCCACGCCCCTATCCAAGGGGGACAAAGGCTCCACACTCCTGTCCTGCCCTATTTTAGGGCCTGGACAGGGTCATGTGGTGATATCAGGGCTGAAACACGAGGAGAAACAGAATGATGATGTAGAGAGGGGTCTCAATTGAATAGTGAGATGCAGTCGCAAAGGTGAGGACCTAAAATGCGGTCAAAATTGCAAGGATCACAATTTTATGACGCTACAAACCAATTGGAGAAGATTGACAATGAATTTGAAAATCTTCAACAATGGATGAGTCAACAATACTAAAAAAGTGAGGCTATCCCATTGATTGAAGGATTAAAAAGAATGGTTCAAAGTGATAAAGTTGGCATTGATATGTTGTGTGGCATTGCTCATATTGTTGACACTAATATCATGCCTTTGAAAAGTTGTGTTGAAGTCCCTGGTTACACTTAACCTCCTAGTGAAGTTAATCATTCTATTCCTATGACTACTTCTATGACTAGTGTTCCTACTTTCACATCCAACATCATGGCTACTTCCACACAAAATGTTATCCCTACACATGTTAGTCAAGGGGGTAACATTTATAATCAAAACTCTTTCATCCCTCCTTCTATGAGTCTTCCATTTGTCATCCAATCATCTCCCATTCCTACCTATCATAGTGTCCCACCTCCTTATTCTCAACCTCCTCCTTTATTTAACAATGTTACTCCTCCATCCCAATCCAACATGTCTAATTTCAACCCATCCACCAAAGCAACCATTAATAGCCTAGCTAAAACCGTGTCATCCTTACAACAACAAATAGATTGAACCATGAGCCAATCAAAGTTTAATATGTCCACATTTGATGTAGTGAGCGCATTATCTAATGATATTATTCATGTTATCCCCCTGAAACATGTGGAAGTCCCTCACTTAGAGCTTTATAATAGAAAAGGTGATCCCTTGACTCATGCAAAAATATTTCAAACTTTGTGTAGTAATTTTGCTTATGGTCAAAGACTTTCGGCTAAATTGTTTACTAGAACATTTAGGGATAAAGCTCGTGAACTTGTTTCTCAACCCATTTCCTCCCCAAAGACTCCAAATGTTGATACAATCCAGCCTTTGCCTAACCCTAGGGAGGAAGTTTAACCTAAATCTCCAAGACATAAAATGCTTAAGAAAAATGATGTTTCATGTTCTATTCCAACTAAAGATCCTATTTTTATTAATCTTGATGAAGAGATGGATGAAAATGATGTTCATGCTAATAATGTTGATTCTAATGATTCCAATGATGAATATGAATATATTGATGTTGACAATGATTTACTAAACAATTTTCACAAGCATTAATCCTAGCTCCTAGAAACAAACAAAGTGATCCATCATTTAGAGTATGGTCCTTTTTTGGAACTTGTGGTAGCTCCATATACCATGCTTGAAGTCGCTCCTCTTGCATATTGTCCACCTTTCTCAAAATAATGTTGAGCGAGATTGGGAGGCAGATGACTTGCTTGATTAGCTTCATTTGTGCCTAGATTCTCTCTCTCTCCTCTCTTGCTTGTTTGTAACTTTCTATTTGTTTCTCAATTCTTCTATTTGTTGTCCCTAGTGTTGTCTACGTGAGGACGATGCAAAGTGTTGAGATCTCTTTTGGTCTCTCCTATGTTGACTCAAAAGGAAGATGTATGCTTCTTCCATAGTGGTTTTACTTTGTTTGGGGGATGAGGACAATTCAATGCAAATGTATACATGATATACATTTTTTATCATAAGAATATATTGAACCAAGAGTTAAGTAGAACCCTTATGTGCTTTGTGTTTTGTGATTATTATCCTTTGATTTGTTCTCTCTTGGGATCATATCATTATGATAACGTTCTTGTCTTTTGGATGAATGTATATTGCCTTAAAGTAATTCCTCCCGACGGGGCATGCACAATTGCTTTAACATGGGGGCATACACTCCACGCAATATTTCTCTCTTTTGCATATCTCGATACTCAAGTTACTTAGCAAACTTAGTATTAAATTGCTTTGTAATTTGGTATTTTTATTTTCATGACTCATAGTAAGTGAAACTTACTAGACTAAGTAGTCATGGTTCTCTTTTCTCTCTCTTCCTTATGATGTCGCTTTTATCTTGATCCTAAAGTAGTAAGATACCTAAAGTGTGTTGGGGGCTTGGTGTGTCTTGCCTCCTTAGCATCTTGATAAAAGCCTTTCAATGTGAACCATTGTACTTTACCGAGAGTATGCTTAGTCTCATAATCCCACTAAAGTGGGGGCTAAGTGTAGCATCCTAAATTGTACTCCCTTACAATTTTGTCTGCATTTGGGCCCTCACCTTGGCATTCATGCTCTAAGGCCTAAGTAGGACTCGATTCTACTCATACTATACAAATTTATCACCATTTTCACTTCACACCTCATCTTGCCTTCAATTTTTGGTCTTTGATCACCATGCCTTGGTCCCCTCAAGAATAGAGCGTTGGGCGCTCTGGTCCTCCCAATTAGGACCCAAATTTGGGCCCCTTAACAGTCATGTGATTTGAGCAAGAATTATGGCTTGGTGTCGGCTCATGTCAAAAAATTAAATTGTTTTTCAACAAAAAAGTATAAAAGGAGGTCTACCCCTCACATTTGGATATACAATTCAAATCCAACAATAATATTGATCAATCAATTCAAGCAATCAAGCATTCAAGTTCAAGTGAGCAAGCAATTGGTCTTCTTTCAAGCATTGGAGCAGAGATAAAGTCAAGATTCAAAAATTGGAGTTGACATTCATGTCCTATGTTATTGAAGACTTCATGAAACCCTAATTCTATGTGGAGACAAACAAAACTTCACAAGGAGGTACAACATTTGTGTTTTTAGTCATTATTCAACATCTCCCTCAAAAGGAGAATATTTCCATTTCTGCAATTCAATCATATTTCATAGTTAATTCCAAAACTAGGTTTGACCTAAGGCAAACCCCTATTCCCAACATTTTTCCCTTCTCTACTATGCTCAGGAGTAGGTACAGAGCTGCGATCTTCAGAATTGGCTTTATTTACAGTGACGAATCAATCCCCCATTGGAGTTTGAAAAGTGTAGAGGACCAGAGAAACCACCATCTTAGTCCCAAAAAATCAGGAGCTCTTTCTAGGAATATATCCGAACATATTTACATTTCTCAGATCTAGGTTTGTGGCTTGATCCGACGATTGTAGCTTACTGTTCATGTGTTTTTACATCAATTCTAGCATATTTACCCTAATTTCAACATTTTTACAATTCAACTCAAAAGAGGGCAATTCAATCCAATCTAGTAAATCCAATAGAATCCTCGACCCTTATCCTTGTTGGTTTGTGGCTAGATCCAATAGATTTGCCTCCCTCTTTTAATGCAATGGTACCTAAGTCTAAATATTAGTAGTTTTCATAAATTTAAAGGTGGAAACCCTAATATTTTCACCACTATATTAACTAACTACAACAACCGCTCCACTCCTTAAAATTAGGAGGATGGATTTTATTGAAAGCATGAAAACTAGGAACAAAAAGGTTGAATCAAAGTAGGACTCTACTTATGGTGATTAATCCTCAATATATTCAACTTATATATCTATTCTACCAGAGGACATGGTGAGTAAATGAAAAGATAATTGTTCTCCAACTGAATCAAAGACTCCTTGATTGCCATAACAGTTGGTTAGCTATTTGTAACTGATTTGACTTCTTCCAAGTTTTTTGTCTTTGACCTTTTCAAAGCTCTGCTGCAACTTGGCAACTGCATTTATTGCTTCTTCAACAACCTAAGACACCTTCATAATAGATGCATTCGAGAGGTTAATATGCAAATATCCTTGTGCATTCAAAATCACTTAAAACATAGCATTTATCATCATTCATAATAAAAAACACATGCATGCCTCATTCATGTCATTCGTTCAAAAAGGATTTAAGACATCACAACTTTGCTTAAGGTTATGATTTAAAATAGATATAAGTCACATAATGCCATGTCTTTTAAAAACATAAAGGAGTCTTAAACAACATAAAAATTTTAAATAAAATATCAAAATTGGAGCTCATCACCTACCAAAATTTTAAAGCCAAGAGAACAACTAACTTATATGTACAAAATACTTTGGGATCCTTTTTTACTACTACCCATAAGGATCCTTCAACTTCTATCAATAATGGAAGTAGATCTTCCTACACCATAGGTAACAAGTTAACCACTTCCTAGAATGGGAATCCTCCCTATTCCTAATATTCCTAGAATGCACTTTGCAATTCCACCTCTACAATCCTATTAAGGACAAAGTGGAAAATTCCCAACACTATGTAGCACCTCTCCTATCTCTCAACCTTTAGTGTTTCTTTTGTTCCTCTTTCTAGTCCTAGAGAAAAGGATGTTCAAAGGAATTGATGTTGAGTGATACCCAAAATCCTTCTACACAAGTTTCGAGTAATAATTGTGTGAGAGAACACTGATGAAGATATCATGCAAAGGCTCATGAGCTTGTAGCAAGAAGTGAGTCTTACCCTAAGTAGTTGAATGTTGATTTTATCTAACCTTCTTAGCCTTCCTTACCATATACCACATCTAGAGAGGAGCCCTACCTCACCCAACATTGTCAAAAGAAGTGAGTCTTCTCAGAAAATCTATATATAGAACTTCAACTTTGATCAATTAATTGATACTCTTATGCTTAAAATTTAAAAGTGATTTTAGAACAAGAATTGTCGCATGTTTTAAATCTAGTTTCTAAAGTAAAATTTTTGATTAGTGACATTTAAGTGGGATAACAATGAGAGAACACTTAGGTGCTCCTATCATGCCTATTAGTTTTGTGATATATTTGTAAGAACCCTTTGTTGGAAAGTTCTTTGCAATCCTTGATTAGATGAGATATATATTTAATTAATTTTAAATAAATTTTATAGTTATCAAATTATACACTCACGAGAAATACAATATTGATTTTGATCCCTTGATTTAAAAAAATTGTGAAAATTAATTTTAATTGTGCATATAATGAAGCATAAGAGACAATAATATCGAAAATATTAAATTTGAATAAATTAATTTGAAGATGTACTAAAATAAAATGCAATATTTTTTTTGGCATATGAACAAGTTCATAAAATTAAATAAAGATTAAAAACTCAATTTATTTGTGTTATAGTCAAGAAATATGGTTGAAAGATAAGAATTAGCAAGTAGCATTGTATTTTTTTAATTGAATCTTGTGATGAAATTCATAGTGTTGACTATGGCGGAACTCAACATTTGTAGGTATTCAAAACATAAATTTTGCAAGTCATTTTGTAGGTCTATCCTTAGGCTTGGAAATTTGAGCCATTTCAAAGCCTAAGGAGTAGTAATTTCAAATTTAAATATAAGCAACATGATCATATTAGAACTATTGCAATATATCTTTCATGACATCATATATTGCCACATAATGCATTATTGCCTCAAAATAATTTTTTTAAAGGACTAAAGCCAAATTTGGCTTGTGTGTCACTAAGGAATAATGTGTTTGTTTAGTTTCACAATCAATCTTTTTTATTCAAGTTTGTTACCTATTAAAATAAGATTTGTTTTTAGTAGCACAATCAAAAGTTTTATAATTCAAGTGTTTTAACTACTCTATATCTAGGTCTTAGGAATCCATTAACAAGGCTATGCAACTTTATAGTTTGTCATTGAATTGCTAATTTGACTATATACTAGTTGGCTTCACTTCTACTAACTTGTGAAAGTGACATCTGCATGTGCAAACCTAAATTGGATGCATGAATCTAAATAGGACAAGTTGTAAATTTGATCTAGGATAATTTTTTAGACAAGAACATGTTCACCTTGATTTATGGTACTAGATTCATGTATAGACAAGTAAGGGTTTTAAACACATTTAAAGAATCTAGATCAAATTGTACGAGTTAAGTCCTCCTTAGTCAAACTCCTAATTGATCAACTTTATAGATTTTGAGTGAAATATTTCAAGACAATAGATTGCAAGTGTGTATAAGCCTAGGATAATATATACACATGTAATGATTTGATAGTTTACTTCAATATGATTCTCTCAATAATGCTCTATGATGGGTCCTTTCATTATTCCTAGATGATCTCCAAATTAGAGAATGAATGTTCTTAGATACAAGAATGAAGCTCACAAATCGACATAAACATGGCAATAGTAGGATTTATTTTTGTTGGATTTTGCCAAGATCAAGAGGTCAATGAAATGTACAAGATAGAGATACAATATAGGACAAGAATAAACTGTATTCTCATCAATAGAAAATGATCAATAATTGTTCAATAGTTGTTACATACAATGTAGAAGAGCCTGCTTATATAGGCAAGGCTAGGGATATGTATGAGCACACAAACATGACATGTGGCTCAATAAGAAACAAGGGTAGGTAGGAAATAGGTGTGGGTAGGTAGGAGAAATAATATAATATTCCACATGAGGTGGATCACCCACCGAAGGTGGAATTATCACTCCACAATAAGTGGATATGATAGTGTAATAACAAGATCAACACCATAAAAGGTGGAATTTCTCCTACACACACTATCCCAATGTGGCACAAACACCCAAGTGTCTCATATCCAAACTACTATGAAATGCATTATCCTAAGTAAACTTAAGTAAGTGTAATAATATCCATGATGAATAATTATTTACACCAACACCCCCCCTTAAGTGCAACTTAGGGGAATGCACTTAAGTCTACAATGCAACTAAGCAATGCAAGATGGGTCCCGGCTACAAGGCCATGTTAGGTACCCATGAACAAATGCAAATGCATGCAAACCAATGCAATGAAATCTCTCACAAAGTGGGGAAAGAGAGAAAAACCCAATGGGAAAAAACCCTCCCCCAAAAGAGAGATGAAAGCTATACAAGAGAACTCTCATAGAAGAATGTGAGGAACAAAACCCCATGTGAGGAAAAAGTCCCCCCCATATGAGAGAAGAAGAGAAGTCAAACTGTGATCCTCCCTCAATGAAGAATCTGCACCAATGATAGAAGCTCGATGTATGAAGAAACTGCTCCATGAACGTCGAACAACATTCCTCCCCTTAGGAAGAAACAAAACCAAAGGTGTATCCATGAAGTCTCCCCAATCATGAAGGGAAGATGTATGAAGAAAACTCATGATGAAAGGAATCTCTGAAAACTGCTCAAGTGTCCCCATGTCGATGCTGAAAGATACCCCCTCCAAAGGTGGTGAACTGCTCCACACTGCTGAAAAAGGCACTCCAAGATCTAGTGGAGATGGATGTAGAACAATGTCCAAAGACTCATGTGTCTCCTCAAAGAATAAAGAGACCTCCTCCAATTGCTGTACATAAGTATCCACAATCATGTCAACCTCGAAAGAATGATCATGTAGAGAATGAACAAGAGGGTCAGAGTGTGCCCTTGCAACAATCGAAGAAGGATCATCTTCATCAAAGAGAAGATGAATGTCGTCAATGATGTCTCCCAAATCTGCAATGTAGGATTCCATAAACAAACCTGCAATATCTGTCATGTAATCATCCCATGAATCTGAAGCTGGAAGACAATGAATATCCTGCTGCACTGAATCACATGAAGGCAAAACTGTCGCACTATCTGCATCATCAGGTGCAATAGGTGATGTGATATCAATATGAGGAGATGAAATACAAGACTCAAGAATGGGGTCACATGTGAGAATCCCCATGTTCAAGTGTCCAAAGTTCTCCTCAAAATTTGAACCATCACAATAAGTGTGATCATCATGTGTAGAATCATCAAATGTGAAATCATCATCATCAACAAAATCTGAAAAGGAGTATAACCGAGATGCATGATCAACCACCCCAGTTGCAATGATAGCTCTAGTATCCATGTCTCTAATAAAAACTGAGTCAGGTGTGAACTCCACAACTCTCTTAGTTGCGCCATGTGTGATTTGATAGATAGAAAGGAGATTGTTTGTCAAGTGGGGTACACACAACACATCATTAAAGGAGTTATCCCCAATGTCAATAGATCCTTTCCCAATCACATCCATGTATGTATGATTGCCCATCAAAATCTGAGGCATGGTGCAAGGCTCAAATGTAGAGAACATAGACTGCGAAGATGCCATATGATGAGATGCCCCTGAATCTAGAAGCCATCTCTCTGAATCATGACTGATAGTAGCACATAGAGCTTTTCCTTTTCTTGTTCCAAAAGAGTGAGTCTTTCCACTTGTAGAAGCCATGAATGCTTGCCCTTTTCCTTTTGAATGTGAGGAAGTGGAAGTTGATGAATCATCCTTCTTGTAGACTTTAGGCAAATCAATGTTATGCTTTTTGATGATATGTGTGAGTTCATCAATCTTCTTAGAATGGCAACGATGCTCCTCATGACCAATCTTTTTACAATAAGCACAAGTAGGTCTCTCTCTCTTTGGTGAATTATCTCTCTTGGAAGAGAATGAATCTCCTTGTTGTGGAGAAGATGGTGCTTTTTCTTTAGGCTTTGATTGCCATTTCTTCTTGTTTGAGTTGTCCTTTCCTTGATTTCCTTTGTTCCCTTGATTTGCCACTAATGCTTGAGACTTAGAAGAAGTCTTAAGAATGCCCATGCTTATTAACTTAGTTTGTTCCATCATCAACATTTCATTGAAAGCATCAAATGTAGGCATTGTGTAGCTTGAACCCATTGTCATCCTATGGGTTCGGAAACTAGAAACAAATGCTGCATATTCTTGTGGAAGCTTCCCTATCAAGTGGAATATCAATTGAGTATCCTTCTTATCAATGCCACAATCTTTGAGTTGTGCCCTCAACTCATTTGCCTTAGTGACATAATCTTGTATAGTATCAAAGTTCTTGGGATCTAACATGGTGAGATCACTATCAATTTGATATCCCCTAATCTCATCAATTTGACCATACAAGTCTTGAAACTTTTGCCAAGCATCCTTGATTAGAGTACATTTCTCAATATGAAAAATGAGATCCTTTGATACATACTTTCTTAAGGTACCAATTGCCATGATATTTTTAGTGAGCCAATCTAAGTGACCAACTAGATCAACCTTATGATCAGCTGGAGCAACAATAGTTCCATCAATGTAATGAGTGAGTCCTTTTTCCATAAGTTTACTCCATGCATCAGTTTTCCAAGTAGCATAATTATGTGGAGTTAAGAGAGGAAACTTAGAAGAACCCATAGCAGCAAAAAGGAAAGAACACAAGAGCACAAAAGCACAAGAGACACCCCCCAAATTCAATCAATCAAAGTACCCCCCCTAAAGTGATGATTTTGGCACTTTATACTTAGTGCGATTACAATGAGCCACTTGCAAGACAAGGCAAAGTGGACTTATGATGCAAATTTTACAACTTCTCAAATGAGATACAAGAGACTTCAATCAATAGTGCAATGAATCTAACTGAGATTCAAGCAAATATACAAGTACCAAGAGAGCCAAAAATGGCCAAGATCTGAAAGTACAATTTCTACTTACAATGACATCAATCTAATAGCATCATGTGAAAGTAGACGAAAAAATACGCACTTTCAAAAAAAATGGCACCTTAAAAGGAGGTCGGATGACCCCAAACGAAGCCTCTGAAGTTGCAAAAACTGGGATTACTCAGGGACAGTCACCAAAAACTGCATTTTCTGAAAAATCCGTGCATCAAAATCAAAAAATTTCTTCACCACTGCGGAGAGCACGAAATTCTAGCCCATTTCAAAAAAAATTGCACCCAAAAAGGAGCAAAAATGAGCAAGTTATGGCCATTTGAAGTTGAACTGCAAAATCAAAAATGCAAATGAGAGGGGGTCCAAAAATTTTCAAACCTTGCTGATGTGGCGCTGACGTCAGCAAGTCACGCGATTAAATTTGACGGCCGTATGACCGTCGCAAAAACTTCACCCTCTGCTGACTAGGCGTCCGTATTGTACGGACAGATTACGTGGCTGGGTGACTGTATATTCCATATTGTACGAAAATGCCGACTGTACAAGTTGATGTGGTTGCTGATATGGCATCCGTACGGAATCTGACGTGACAGGTTTGTACCGCGGGCCAGTGGCCGCCTGCCACGTGGCAGGTGCGGTCCTCCGGTCTGTGTCCGCGTGGCGGGGGAGCTGGCCGAGCCGACGGCGGAGTGCGATGCCGGGAGCGGAGGAGTTTGACGCCGGAGAGGAGGCGCTGCCGGAGCCAGAGCCGCTGGTGGAGGTCCGGGAGGACGCAGGCGGCGCCGGAGCAGAGAGAGCAGCACGCAGGAGCTGCTTGGCGGAGAACCTGCAGGCAGCTGCCGGGAAGCGGGGGGGGGCGCCGGGAGCTGGGCGGCGCAGGTGGAAGCAGCGCTGGCGGAGGCCGAGAGGATGCGGCGGAGCGTTGTCTGCGGGAATCGACGGTGTGCACGGCGGGCGCAAGCAGCGAGGACCTGCGGACGGCGGGACGAGCAGGTACGTGTGGACAGGTACGGAGCTGTCTGCGCACAGACCTGTTGTACAAGTCACGGGGGGGGTCTGCGGACCCCCCAAAAAACAACTTTTTGATTTTTTTTTGCTTTTTCAAATTTTTTTTGCTTTTCGACTTTGCAAAAAAAAATTTTGATTTTTTTTTTTTTATTTTTACAATTTTTGAAAAAAAATTCTGAAAAAGGAAAAATAAATTTTTCCGAAAAAATATAAATTTTTTTCGAAATCCATACGATATAAGCAAAAATGGAGAAAAAAAATTTCTCACCAAAATAGGCCAACTTTATAACCAAAATTCATGGAAACGGCCTTCCGGACGCAATGGAGAGGTAGGATCTGGTCTAGGACGCCTCCAAAAGATGCTGCTCCTCAGATCTGCCTCTTGACGTTGCAATAATGTCTCTTCAAGACGAATCAATGAAGCCCCAATAGCTCTGATACCATGTTGGATTTTGCCAAGATCAAGAGGTCAATGAAATGTACAAGATAGAGACACAATATAGGACAAGAATAAACTGTATTCTCATCAATAGAAAATGATCAATAATTGTTCAATAGTTGTTACATACAATATAGAAGACCCTGCTTATATAGGCAAGGCTAGGGATATGTATGAGCACACAAACATGACATGTGGCTCAATAAGAAACAAGGGTAGGTAGGAAATAGGTGTGGGTAGGTAGGAGAAATAATATAATATTCCACATGAGGTGGATCACCCACCGAAGATGGAATTATCACTCCACAATAAGTGGATATGATAGTGTAATAACAAGATCAACACCATAAAAGGTGGAATTTCTCCTACACACACTATCCCAATGTGGCACAAACACCCAAGTGTCTCATATCCAAACTACTATGAAATGCATTATCCTAAGTAAACTTAAGTAAGTGTAATAATATCTATGATGAATAATTATTTACACCAACAATTTTGAATTTGAAATTTAAAATTTAAGGGTTTAGATTTGTGATTGTGGAATGACATATATAATCTAGAGTTACAATTGAGAATCTAGAAATTAAGGCTAGATCTATGAAAATAGTGACATATGATGAGATTAGAAAATAACAATATTATGAATTAAATTAATGCAAAAACATACCACTAACACACTAATTATAGCATTGAGGACACTCTAATCAATAATAGACTTGAAACATAAGAATAAAGCGCTCCTTAAAGTGGTTTATGTTTTAGAAGGCAACATACATGCACTCCAATTTCTCTAAAATCCATGCTAGGTTCTCTAAAATGCACTCCAATCTCTTTGAAATGAATATACACCTTTATAAATTTAAATCACTTTAATAAAAACCATGAATATACATTTTCCACTATTACACATAAAATAATATATTTGTATAATTGTATTTTTATTTATATTTATTGAAAAAATTCTACAATAATCTCACATATCTTTACAACCCCTTAAGTATAGGAGCATGAGCCTAATGTAGGCAAATAGACTCCAGATTTCAAAAAAACAAATTACATAGAAATACATTACGCTTTCAAATAGCAGGAAAGAATAATAAAAAGAAAAACAAAATAATCCATGGGGGATGAACTGGTAATTGTGAATGTGCTCTGTTTCGTTAAGGTATTATCTGCGTCTGAACTTCCGAGCAGCTATCTCTGCAATCGATGAGAACAGATAAGACAGACCGCCCTTTCGCTGTGACTGAGACTGACAATCCTCCTCTACTATTTCGCATTCCGCCTTTCGCAGAACTGACTGTGACTGAGAATCCTCCTCTACTTTTGCGCTTTCCACCTTTCCACTGTCAGCAGCAGCACCAGAATCCATCGTTATCTCCGTCTTTGCATTTTCATGATCACATTCTTTGTCCCCTTCTTCACCTGATCTTGTTCCTTTCTTCTCATCGACATCTGTAGATACGGTGCTCGTCTCACAACCAGAAGAATTCAGTACTTCCTCAGCTGCAATGTCTTTTCGGGCTTCCACTTTCAAATCTGAACCAGGCGACTCGCACTTCTGATCCTCGCATGCAGAAACACCCAAATCCTCCACCTTCTCCTCTATCAATTCCTCTATCAGTACTCTCTGGGGCTGCTCTGATGAACGATCTTGCGATTCCACTGTGGAAGTTTCTTCATTTTCTTCGATGATTTCCATCTCCAAACGAATTTCCAGCAATTTTTCTTCTTCTTCTTCTTCTTCATCAGCAGCACCCTCGCAGATGATCTCCTCGCATAAAAACTCCCCTGTTTCCCCTGTTCTCCCTGCAGCTTGAGGGCTATGGGTAGGAGCTTCCAGCATTGGCGGCGCCATGGGTGGATAAAGTTGGAGCTGAAGATTACAATTAGAGCGGTAATTGAGCTGGTAAGGACTGAATCTGTTCCATCTGAATTTGGGCATCACAACATGCAGAGCACCCTGATGAAAATTGGCAGTCACGGCTGCCACGTGAACATCATTGGGTATTCTGAATGGCCTCCTTCTTGAGCTCCCACGCTGAATGAGGTGCCATGTCCACCCAACCATACCCATGTCTTGAACATATCTTTGACCACGTATGAGCAGAGCCCGCGTGTTGTCCATTTGGAGCCATATATCCTCTTTCCTCAGCCCTGCAATTCACCCCCATTAACACCACAGTATATTTCAGGTCTTCAATATAGGAAAGAAAAACAAAAATACAAAATTAGAGTTAGTGATTGATTAATTGGAGGGAAAAATGGGGCTGGGTTTGGTTTGATTGAGGAGAATTTCATGTAATAGGTATCTCACCAGATCACTATCAATTATATTAAAAAATTTATCGAACAAATCTTAAAAAAATAATAGGAGAGTAAAAGGAAAATCTAGGTACCTGGAAGATTAACATCGAGGAAGTAAGATGATCGAGTCTCTCTAAATTGAACGCCAGGATCGAATCCTGAGACGGAATTCCGGTCAGGCTGTCCATAGCTGCTGCAATTTCTATTGCTTGGAATGCTCAGTGCCAAACTCATTTTTATCTCAACTTGCAGTAGGTAGGTTCTTGAACAAATTTGAAATCTATATTGATACAAAATAACTCGAAACTTGTTAATGGCGTCCATGTTTATGGAATTCATGGGCTTATAAATTATGAGGCAGAAGATTCGTTTCCTCTATCAATTAAACTACTTTGCCCAAATGAGATTGAAATCGCCCAACACATCCAAGTCGCCATACACGCAAAGGCTTTTTCTCTGGACGGTGAAGAGTAAAATACCAGATGTAAGGTATAAGTAAACAGTCAGACGCACAGACCATTTTTTCTTTTTATTATGTTCTTTGTTTGTACTGTGGAGCCAAAAACAATTCGGGACAAAGATTCGAACATCTTCTTATTAGCTAATTTTATCTACTTCACGCGTAAACTGAATTTGGAAAAGTTGAAAGCCACCTTTCTTCGAAGATTAATCATCCTCAAACAAGTCTTCCATTGTAAGAATCTTGATTAACAAATTTGAGTGGTTTTCACTTTTCAGAGAAGAAAGCGAGTCAATGGATGTGCAGGAAAGCAAATCGATCTTAAAACAAAGACAATCAGATTTCACACCGTGATATAGACAAATGAAAGCTCATCTCTCAAACAAATGAGAATGAAGCCTCGTGTCAAAAAATGGTGGAATGGCTTTACATTTTATGCCCTGCAATAGTTGGGAGGCTATTATTGCTCTATCTATTAGAGCTTGTGCAATAATTGCTCTATCCTTGTGGGAGGGCCTCCCACTTCGAAAGGTAGATTCCCACTCCCCAAAGCAGCTTAGGTAGGGGTCAAATTAGCAAGTGCTTAAATTTAGCACCTTTTAACACTTCCTAATAGGACGGGGAGGACTTAGTAGTTCTATTGTTTTAATTTTGCACATGGATCTTCATTCATAAAGTTGTATTTATAGATTGGATGCTGGAGTACAAACTTTTAGGTTGAAATTTCTCTTGGTTAAGAATCAAGCTATGAGCTCATCAATTAATCTTATGAACACTTGCTGAAGGTTTT
Organism: Cryptomeria japonica; assembly: GCF_030272615.1. Taxonomy (NCBI): domain Eukaryota; kingdom Viridiplantae; phylum Streptophyta; class Pinopsida; order Cupressales; family Cupressaceae; genus Cryptomeria; species Cryptomeria japonica. The sequence continues at coordinate 972,902,114 of NC_081407.1, forward strand.
ATAAATAGGGTAGCAAGCTAAGTGGACATAAACTTGGGAAAACTTCATAGTTAAGTGCACTTGAGCTGGAGTTGTCCTGCGATGGGTAACCTCTTGAGAAGGTCCAATGCTTCACCTCTATGAGCATCACCTAGATACAATGAATGCTAAGTGTACCATTCACTCTCATGAAAGACATGGGTTCTTATGAACCACTACTCATGAAACATGTGCCAGTGAGTTTGATTCCAAACTTATACAATTGAATGTTGATATTAATATCATAATTTGACTACCTAAGTGCTCAAGAAAATATCTATGTGAAAACATATATTATCGATCACCTTATATGTCACTATTGATTTATTTTTTATGTATCCTTGAAAATGAATGTTTTCTTGTCTATTTAATAAATATGAACATAACAAATATTATTGATTAAATTCACGAATAATAAGTAAAATATATAGACATAATATCATAATGATACAATAACTAACACTTGAAATTTGTTTTAGGATGTATACAAACATACTCAAATAGCTGACTAATTACATATTTTTGATGTAATATAAAACATCGTTCTTTGTCCTCTTAAAGATACACATGTTGCACCAAAGACGAAGAATGACATTGTCCAATGTGTTTGCCATTTGATAGAATTTTAACTAGTGCTTGCACCTAGATGAGGTGCAATGGATAACGCCGATAGTAATTTTTATGATTATAAATGTGAGATAAAATTATACAAATTCAAAGCATGTAATCATTTTTTGTCAAAGCTGTGATAAACTAATTCCAAGAGTCTTTGTGTTTCCTTCTACGTTAGGTGTTGATCCCTTGGGAATAATGGAGAGCTGATCTTCATAAGCCTTTCCTGCAAAATAGAAATCCATAAAGAGTTAAAATTGAGACAATTTATGTATTAAGACTTTGAGCATCAATGATTGGCTTTGGATATTTAACTAGTTAAACTACCATATCGACATCTTTGGGTGAGTAAATAAAAAAAAACCTTCTTGCTTTAAAATCATTTATTAAACATGTGTCAAAGATATACATAGTGATGTGAAAGGAGTTAAAATGCTGATAAAAAATAATGGTTTGTTCCCTAAAATTTATAGAGTCATAGTTCAACATAGTTTAATTAGTTCTACTTTCTATTTTTTTTTCTTCTATTAAGTGAAATAGATTAGAAGTATTATTTATTAGAATTATAAGAATTAAAATTTTGAATACTTTTTTTTGTATTTTTAAATGTAATTTTATATGATTAAATATGTACTATAGATCAATACCAATGAGATCAATAATCACCACTTAGATTCTTACTAAGTAGCAATGACTTTGAAGATAACCTTATATACTATATAATATTTAAGAAAGTAACCAGCTAAATATATGAATTAAAATATTTTAATATTAAAAAATATGTTTGAAACATCATTCAGAATTTTAAAATAGGTGATTTTGTATTGATCAATGTTACATTGTGAAATTGAAAATTTTAAAAATGCTTCAACACGATTTGTGATCCCAACTCTCAACTTAGAAAATAAAATTAAGAATTATATATTAGATATATATTTTTAATGAAAAGTGCTCATATTATCATTTATAGAATAGCATTAAATACATTAAATAATAAATAAATAGACAAAATCATATACCCACATCAACTTAGATATTAATTAATATATTAAGAGAATGAACATTCTTAAAATGTATTATTTGACACTATTCCATTTTTTTCACTTAAATTTGTAGCAATGTTATGTTTAAATATAAATATTTATTATTATTATTATTATTATTATTATTATTATTATTATTAAATAATGCTTGATAAACTTTTTAACGTGATTGGTGCTGCTGACATGACATGCCCTCCGACTCCACGTGAAAAGTTTTTTACCCAGAGCTATGAACCGATGAGGCCACAACTGGGGGACCTCATCCCCACACTTCACTTGTTCAAACCCACGAGCACAACAACCCAGTGAAGACACAAGGCCTATGAGAACAATGACCTAGCAAGGGTTGAACCTTGGTGGTCACTTCACCAACAAAGTGTTTTAACTGTGAAACTACATGTCTGAAGACAATATAAATATTTATTATTGAAAGAGGATACACAATTTATTTATAATTACAAGGTACCACAATTTCATTGCTTGAGCCTCAAATTTATCTATTATTAAAACCTCTAGATAGAATTGGATCCATCAAATAACACAGAATTAAGAATGCAATTAAATATGTTTCTATAAGATTATCAATCCCCCTTTTAAATTTTCAAATAATTGTAAATTTTTAAATGAATAATCATTGTATTTTTGTTAATTTATTAATAAAACAAAAATAATTTTAAAAAGACTGTAAATATATTAAAAAATATAAAATAAAACAATGAGCATGATATTTTTTGTTCATGATGTTTTTTTATTTTTCTGATAAGTATTTTTTGTTCAGGGTGTTAAAAATGGTAAATAATACACTTAGTAATTACTTTTTAAGTATTTAAACATTTTAAACATTTAAATATTGCATTAAATTTTTCAAGATAGAGATGATAATGCTTCCTTAATGGGAAATTTGGATTATCAAGTGTTAAGTCCACCATAGCAACTGTCAAAAAAATGATAAATTTATTTATGTTTAATAGTTGTAAATGAAAATATCATCACCCATGTTTGGCACCTCTAGAGCGGAAGACGTACATAAATTTTAAAAAAGTTTTGTTTGTTATTATTATTATCTTTTGATTTTAATACATTCCTAATGTAGGAGCACAAGAGTAGTTCAAACTGACATTTGGATTTGTTCTCGGTGAGACATCGATCCTAGTATTGGTATGTTCTTACCAATTGGTCTTGCAGTGTATGGAACGAAGATGAATCAGGTTGCGGGTGGTTCTTGTAACTTGTGGATCATTAAGCGATGTTGTTTTGGGCCTTGTCTGATGTTCCCAAAGGACCACGTGAAGTTTTATGCATTTGAAGATGTTCTTGGTGATATGGGCCGACATGTTATTGTTTACACGTTTCATCATGAACCGGTTGGCCTTTGGACGACTTGATTGAGTTGTTATCACTTGCAGATGGTATAAAGGGAAAGTTTTAAGATTCATTTTAGAGGACAGAGGTCGAAGGAAGAAGACATCGAGTGAAGATATAGTTTCCAGAGAAATTATGGTCTAGGGGGACTGAAGTTTGGAAGGACTAAGATCCAGATCAATGCAGAACAATGTAGACTGTTACCAAATGCCTATTTGTCGAGCATAAGATATGTGAATCTTAGATTTGTGTTGTAAGGATTGTTTTGTAATCTTGGGTTGTGGTCCAACATGTGTAGTCGCTGAAGGCATATGAAATTATTTAAATGGTTGTGATGATGGATTTATCTGTTATTGGTTATATCTTGTGTTGCTTCTACCGGTTAGGGTTGCTTACCGGTTATATCTTGTGATCTATTACCGATTGTTGACATCTTGCATGGTGTTTTGTGTTATAGGCTACAAGGCGGGGATGTTCTTTATTGGATCTCCCTACCTTGGTCGTGTCAAGTGGTATCAAAGCTGGTTTGTAAACCTGTTGATGGAGGAAGACTTTCTATGTACCGGTTGGTTGAGGCAGCTTGTGGACTTGTTCAGATCGCTGAACGTGAGGAAGTACAAGGCTTGCAAGTAGACCACCAAACCTAGAGCTTGAGCTTGAGACAGTTAGTGGGTGGAGACTTGAACAGATCGCCGAACCAAGGCAGGCTACAGAGTGGACTAGTAGATCACTGAGGAGAGGCAACTGAAATTTGTAGTCAGATCGTCGAACCCCTGAGGTAGAACTTGCAAGTACCTACTGACAAATTGTCGAACCAGATCAAGTGATTGGACTCACTTTTCAATTAACCCCGAGTTTGATGCAGGAGCATGGGAGTAGTTCAAACTAACATTTGGATTTGATCTCGGTGAGACATCAATCTCGGTATTGGCTTGGTATTGGTATGTTCTTATTGGTTGGTCTTGCAGTGTATGGAGCGAAGATGAATCGGGTTGCGGGTGATTCCCATAACTTGCAGATCATTGAGCGATATTGTTTTGGGCCTTGTCCGATGTTCCCGGAGGACCACGTGAAGTTTTATTCATTTGAAGATGTTCTTGGTGATTTGGGCCAAAATGTTATTGTTTACATGTTTCATCATGAACCGGTTGGCCTTTGGCCAACTTGATTGAGTTGTTATCGCTTGCGGATGCTATAAAGGGAAAGTTTTGAGATTCATTTTAGAGGACAGAGATCGAAGGAAGAAGAGATCGAGCGAAGATGTAGTTTCTAGAGAGATTATGGTGGGGGGGGGACTGAAGTCCGGATCAGTACAAACTATTACCTGAGGCCTATTTGTCAAGCAGAAGATCTGCAGATCTTAGATTTGTGTTGTATGGATTGTTTCGTAATCTTGGGCCGTGATCCAACATGTGTAGCCGCTGAAGGCATATGTAATTCTTTAAAAGGTTGTAATGATGGATCCATCTGTTACCGGTTATATCTTGTGTTTCTTCTATCGGTTAGGGTTGCTTACCAGCTATTTATTGTGATATGTTACCGGTTGTTGGTATCTTGCATGGTGTTTTGTGTTATAGGCTGCAAGGCATGGATGTCCTTCATTGGATCTTCCTACCTTGGCTATGTCAATTCCGTCATAGATGTTGTGTTATGCTTATTTTCAATAATGAAATCTCAATATATATCATAAAATTTTGTAGACAATAATTGGTCACTTCCTTGTTTGCTGTTTATTTGCTGATGATAGATTTTAGAGATAATAATCTTGAATCTGTGATATTATTAAATTTTAATTAATAATTATTTTTAAGAAATGCATTTGGAATCTGGATAGGTTAGCTAGCATAAATTCAAAAAGGAAAAGAATTAATTTTCTACACACCGTTAAATTTTTTCAAGTCAAACACTTTCCCATGGCAGATTTCTGAAAACTTGGTGTGAGACGAATTTCTCGGCGGGGAGCTCTCCCACAGGGAATAGCCTATTTGCTAAATATATTTAAATGCCTTTCTTTCTTGATATTTCAGTTATAAATGACATAATCCAAGTCTTCTATTCCTGTAGAATATTATCAATAATTGATTGGAATATTTAAGGGCACTTTAGTTGGACATAAAATTTATTTAATAACATATAAAGTGTTTGGAAATCATTTAATAATCACTAGGCTATTGTGCTACATTCCAAAATTTAGATATGATAGTGGAATGCTAATGTTAATGACCAATGATTAGTTAAACATCAATCAATAGAGGTTACTTCAAATTAAAATTAGTCTTTGAAGTATGATTAAAATATGTGTTAGAATATAAGATTTTGGGATCTAACATTGTGTTTGTGTTTGCATATTCTTAATGATGAATTAGTGAGTGTGATTCGAAACATTGATCAAAAAATACAAACATGGTGTTATTCTAAGAGCTTGCACTCTAATTCTATGGACTATGGAGAATTTCCTTCTAAGAATATGTGCAACAATTAAAAAGTAACTTACAATTGTCTCATCATTGATAGAGATTCATAACATCTAGTTGTCATAATCTTCATATTCAAATTTAATTAAAGTGGTGTTTTTTTAAAATTTGTGTCATTTTTAGCAATATATTATAAATATATGAGGTCAATTTTGAGTCTTGTAATAACCCTACAAATTATCATGTTAAACAATTTTTTCTTTTCATATTTACACTCAAACATAATCATATGTCTAACATGATAAAGTGCTTTATTGACTTACACCTAATTTGCAATTACATTATGAGAGATTAAATCAATTGGAACATTTACAATATTATTGCACCTAACTATTAGTCAATTAAAGTCATGCAACACTACAAGAGCCTAGATCACACTTTACTAGTTTATTAACACCCACAATAAAATTAGAAAATATGTACGAATAGAATTTGTAGCAAATTAAATGTAGTTTGTAGGCTACCTTTTTCTTGAAAAAATTGAAATAGGTGAAAATTTGAAATTTCTAATAGTAAATAATTAGTTATGAATTTTTATTACAAATTTAAAACCAATTTTTTGACCACCCTCACTTGGTCAAATGCCAACTTATAGTTTGTGAAGCATAGATTGTGATGCATCTTTTAGGTTTGCAAAATGTGAAACCATTTAAAAATTATGGATGTTTTTCAATTAGCTTATCAATTAGGACTTTTGACATAGTTTATGTGGAAAATCAACAATACTTGTCTATTAAATTGAAAGTAAAGCATATCTTATATTGGTATAATGTTGACAATTTCTTCAAAAACCCTAAATTTTATTTCATCAAATTTGAATAAAAAAAGTCGTCGACACAAAGGGTGGAGTCTTGAAAAGAGGATGGAACCTCTTAACACATTGGATTAGTTGACCTTTTAGGTTTGACCTTCATTCCAAATCTTTCTCAAGGGAAATAATGAGTAAAAAAATTGTGTAAGAAAAAATGGATAAAAGATATTCATTTTATAGATTTAAAAAATGGATATCTATTTCTTAGAGTTATATTTTATTAATGTTACACTTTTCAAAACAAATATCCATTTTATTTTCCAAAAATGGATATCTATTTTGAAAAGCCTATAAAAACACATTTTACTGAAATGGGCATAAAATCTATGTTTCTTATCAAAATTTTGATTTGTTATAGGTGTTAGAAAGATGATTTAAAGCTCTACATAATGGACTACATAGAATTTCTATATTATGCATTAAAAATAATCATATTTTTAAAAACTCATCCTTTATTTTTGAAAAGTCAAATTCTCACAACTTTTGCATACAAAGTCCCTTTCTTGTGATTTTTTCCATAGCAATCATTTCAAAATACTTAAAACATTAAAGGAAGAATCAATTATAAAAAGTTAGGCTTTGTACTATAGAGAGTAATAAATTTGTATAAATCATTATATCTCTCCATTCCTTTCTCTACCTATCTCTCTATCTCTCTCTCTTGTTGGAGTTGAGAAAATACAACACCACAAGAGCCCAAATGATCTCTACAAGCTGAAAAACTTGTTACAAGGAGAAGCAAGGAAGCAATCACAGAAGAAAGAAATACACAGAAAATATGCTCAAAAAGAGAGAGCTCAATATTCACAAAAAATGTGTAATGTAAAAAACCTTCTTCTTACAAAGAAAACAATGAACTCAACCTTTAATAGGTCAAGAAACCCTAAAAGGGAAAACCTAGGTTTGCACATAATAATTAATAAAAGAATTAATTATTATGCACCTAAAGTTAGCTTAAGTGTAAAAGAGATAAAGGGAACTTAAATAATTAAACAAATATTGTTTAATTAATCAAGTAAATACCCGAATACTCTAACACCCCCCCTTAAGCTAGACTTAGAGAGAAGCTAAAACCTAGAACAGCTACTGAAAGCAAGAAAGATGGGTCCCGGCAACAAGGCCTGATCAGGTACCCAAATACAATGAAATATCTATGAACTAGAGAAATAGAGAAAACCACGTGGGAACAAAACTCTACACCAAAAAGAGATGGAAAAGAACACCATTGAAGCATGAAGATCTTGCAAACTCTATCGAAGAATAACTGCTGATCTGAAGAACCTCCACTAAAATAGAACATGACCAGTTAGAGAAGACTGTAATATGTATGAGTTCCCTCAAATGACACTACTCGAATTAGAAGGCAAACAAGGCAAACAACTGAAATCGAAGATACAGATGGCATGAAAACACCAAAGCTTGAAGAGCTGATCAATCGAACAACGAAAGCATTAGAATGAATAGGACAAACCTTCCCATAATGCTAAAGAGGGAGAGGGACAGGTACACTGAAAAATAACGGCCAACAAGAACTGCATGAGAAAGAACCAGGAACATCAAAGGTGCTGAGGAAAGTACATGGTGTCGTGGAAGGAACACTCACTTGACACACAACATGAGGCAAATGTCGTGGAAGGAACACTCACTTGAAAAAGGTGGATGGAAATCAAGGAAAAGATCAACCCCCTCATGGCACTTAATCAATAGTGTATGTACAACAAGGCACAAGATGTGCAAGATCCCAAGTAAACAATGCATGATGGCACTTTATCTTAGTGCGATTGCATAATTACAATGCTACAATGATAAGAAGACTAGAAATAGAAACGAGAACCAAAATAGAGACATCCTACCCAGAGAGGAGATCCCAAGACCTGAAACAACCAAGATATCCACCAAAGTGCTGAAAAGAAAAACACTGAATAAAATATGCAAGGAGAAGAATCTGGAAATAAAACTCATATGGCTGGAAAGTACACAACACACTCTTTCCAAAAATATAAACTTTTCGAAAAACGAAGGTCGGATGCTCATTCTATGGCTCCCGGAGTGCAAAAACAAGACCCCACTTTGACTGGAAAAAATCATAGTCAAACAACAAAATTGGAAAATATTACCAACATGACGAGGTCCATCTCGGAACCAACTTTCTGATGCCTATTTGTTTTCGAAAAAATGACTCCGTATACCCAAGATATGACCAAAAAACCAAACCCCCCTTCAAAACAAGAGGAAGGGGTAGTCTGGTAAATACCCGAATACTCTAACATCTCTCCCCTAATTTCTTGACCTATCTATCCAACTATTCCTTCTCCCATCCATATCTCTTTGTCCCTTTGTATATATCTCTCTAGACCTATCTCTCTACCTCTCCCTCAATCCCTCTTTTCTCTCTCTCTCTCCCTCTCAAGATCTAGACTTATCTTTCTACCTCTTCATCATTTTCTCCTATATCTCATTATCTCTTTCCCATGAGATATAGACCTCTCTCTCTCTCTCTCTCTCTCTCTCTGCTTCTCCTCTCTTTATTTTACTACCTCCCTCTTGCTCTATTTATCTATAACTTTATCCCTCTTTATCTCTATCTCCATACCTCTCTCTCACTCATGTACAAAGAGTCACTACTTATCCCTCCCTACATCTTTTTCTCCATCTCTAGATATTTCTCCCTCTTTCTATCACCATAGTTGGTAGGTTAATGATTGTATAATTCGACACCATACACTTATCCTCTCTCTATTTCTCGCCCCACTCTCCCTCTATTTATCTACATCTTTATCCCTCTTTATCTCTATCTATATGCCTCTCTCTCACTCATATAGAGAGTCCCTATTTCTCCCTCCCTATATCTATTTCTCCATCTCTAGTTATATCTCCCTCTTTCTATCACCATAGTTGGTAAGTTAAAGATTTTATAAGTCAACACCATAACTCTAAACAACTAGATCCATAATTTTAGGTGAGTGAATGTTTAAAATAAACAAGGAAAGTCTTTCAATGTCAAATGTAATGTAAATTGATTATATAATGGGCCTTTTCTATGAGAAATTATTATAAAGGTTCAATAATAAAAGAGAATCATAATGTTGCTCCATGCTTCCTTATGAGAAATGGTGAATTCATATGTGTTGAAATCCAAATACACTTTATTCAAGTCTAAAGTTAAAAATTAGATATTATATTTTCTTGTGAATAAATAATATCAAGGGTACAAAGTGTTGACATTGGATTCATAAAGAAAATTTTCTTTAAGTCTTTGTAAAGTCATGAAATTCAAAGAAGCTATTCATCTAAATGAATTATACATGAAAAAGATACCTTTATTTCCATCCTATTTAATGACTTGTTATGACAGCTTCCCAATAAAATATTTTACATTAATATAAATATTTAAAAAATTATTAATATAATTTTAAAAAATAATTCTTTATTTGTAATATAAATTACAAATATAGATACTAGTTTTCAAATTACATAACACTTTTTAAGTCCCTTAAAATCACCCACAAAGTAAAAATCTAAACTTGAGACAAAGTGATGAAAGAGACCATAAATGTTTTTCATCTTTGAGATAAATAAATAAAACAGAAAATATGTATTTATACAGAGGGTAATATACAATTCAGGCATGGACTATCCCATGCTTGAGGCATCCTTGGAGACATAGTCACAAGGCAAGACTGAGTATTTTATATACAAAGAATGGTTGTGATCTACGAATAACAAATCCACTGCTATTCTACCGTTTGGCTGTTCGCGGTGATTTTCTTTATACTTCTCCTTCTAGTTCTGCGATATTGTTGCATTGCTCCCTGCGAATTTGACACACAGCTCTTGGAAGAACAGATTGTGTCCTTGTTAATGATTGCACTCGTATTCGAACAACACGATGAAGAATGGTCCATTTTCACAGCAGCCGGAGATGAAGCAGCTTGTGATTTCACTTGGTGGGCATCACGATGAATGTGAATGACATGGTTAGGACTGAATCTGCCGTGCCTGAATTTGGGCATGACAAGATGCAAAATGTGTCGCTCAAATCTACCTCTTGTGGCGCCCACGTTGACATCCTCTGGAATTTTGAAAGGCTTTCCTCTCTTAGACATGAGGCGCCACCTCCACTTAAGCATTCCCACCTCTTTGTAATAACTTTCTCCACGTAATATCACACTCCGCTCCTTATCCATCTCCACCTCTATTTCATCTGTTCTCAAACCTGCATAACATAATGCATAAACAATATGCCTCTATTTAATTACTATGCTTCTCAAAAGAACAGAAAGATTAGAAGTATCAATGTATAATTAAAGTACCTAGAACAATGAGATTGAGAAAGTAGGAGCAGCGAGTCTCTCTCAATCTGACGTCGCCAAAAAATCCTTCGAGTCGAGGCCGGCCATGTCTACAACTTCTTCTACGTCCATTTCCCAATGCCAAATTCAATTCCATTGCAGCTTGTAATAGTTAGAGGGCAGTCCCAAACAAACACAATAAGAAGGAATTAAGAAATACTTGTAGAAATGATAATGCCTGTAAAATGAATGAAAGAGTTTTGTTACAGAGTGAAGCAGATGGAGCGCATAAATATAGCATTCGTTGGTGAGGAGAATTATTCTATGTGTGAGTTGATGTTTTTTCACTTTCCGCCAGACGCAGACTCTTGTTAGGCAAGTAAAAGGGAAAAGGGAGGCGCGCAAGAATGGAATATAGAAATACAGAGATGAGAGGAAGTAGTGTAGAAATTCTATTGCAGTCACTGATTATTAATCTCCTATCTCATAAAAATTATTTAACTACTGAAAATAAATTTACAGCTGAATATCGAAAAATAACACAACTGCAACTTCACTAAAAATACGAAAAGAAATAAGCAACACAAGGACACAATATTTTTTGGACAATCGTCCCTGGAAAAACCCCTAAGGGAAAACCAGTTCTACAGATGGAAAATATATTAATCTTCAGCAATATAAAAATTACAAAAGAATTCCTTGCCTCTTACTGGCAGAACTCCGACAAACTCCTAATATCTCCTGCTGATATCCTCCACTGCTATATCAACGCTATCACTGCGCCTCTTGCTAACACTGCAAGACTATTTGCTATCACTGCAAGTTCTTCTCAAGACTTCTTGTTTTCCAAATGACCCATGACCCCTTTTTATACTACTCTGTTGGAAAACCAACGGCCAAGATTAATTCAAACCAACGGCTGAGATTAAGACAACACAATAACCAATAACTAATTTTGGCTATGAGGTGTCACCTAAAAAGAGCCACTATTAAATAACAATTGTTTTTATCCTAACAATACTTGTTTGACAAAAACAACCATTTTCTAATTCTAGGTCATGATGAACAGCTGTCCAAAACTACCCATAACTAATGCTGTTATTTCTGGGTAAGGATGAACAGCTGTCCAAGCTGCCCATAATTAACACTCCTTCTTAGCGAGGAAGCTATTCTACACGACACCCATCTTATCTCTAAAGAAGATGAATTTTGTCTTCCCTAATGCCTTTGTTAGAATGTCTGCTACCTGCTCCTATGTAGGTATGTACTATAGCTGAACAATCCCCCTCTGTACAATCCCCCTCTGTACACAATCCCTGATGAAGTGATACCTGATGTCTATATGTTTCGATCCATCATGAAACACTGGATTCTCAGTCAACTTGATGCAACTTTGATTGTCGCAGTGTATCACCGTAGTCTCAACCTTCTGACCAAACAAGGCTACTAGCAACTTCTGAAGCCATATAGCTTCACACGTCACCATGCTGGCTGCTATGTATTCTACTTCTGATGAACTCAAGGCCACAGATTTTTGCTTCCTGCTGAACCAAGAAACAATTCTTGATCCCAAGCTGAAACAACATCCTGAAGTACTCCTTTTGTCCGTTGTACTGCCTGTCCAATCTGCATCAGTATAGCCTATCAACTTGATACCTTCACCTCGAACATATCTAATCCCGTACTCAACTGTACCATAAAGATAACACAACACATGTTTTGCCGCCGTCCAATGCACTCTCTTTGGCTCTACCATGAACTGACTAAGAGAGTTCACTACAAAGGCTATATCTGGCCTGGTGTTGACCAAATACATGAGCGAACCAATCAACCGCCTGTATAGGGTGGGATCAACATCCTTTTCCTTGGATGCATCTACCTTCCTCCAATTAGTGATCATGGGTGTAGACATGGCTTTGCAATCTTCCATCTCGAATCTCTTCAAGATTTCAATGCAATATTTCCCTTGACCAAGGAAAATCTCTTCATCAGTCTGCCACACCTCCATGCCTAGAAAGTAGTGCATAAGTCCTAAATTCTTCATCTCAAACTCTTCTGCAAGGTCCCTCTTGCAATCCTTTATGAGCCCTAGCGCACCAGTAAGAAACAAGTCATCCACATATAGAACAAGAATGAGAACCTCACCCCCAACCACCAAGTAGTAGAGGTTCGCATCAGCCTCACTCTTCACAAAGCCCATTTCCTGCAAGTATGTATCAATGCGCTCATACCACGCTCTGGGAGCCTGCTTGAGTCCGTATAAGGCTTTCTTTAATCTACACATGTGGGTCTCTTTGCTGTGTGCTACAAAGCCTTCTGGTTGTTCTATGTATACCTCCTCCTTCAATTCTCCATTTAGGAATGCTGTCTTGACATCCATTTGATGGATCTGCCATCCCATCTGTGCTGCAAATGAGATTACAGCTTGTATAGAAGTATACCTGGCCACAGGAGCAAATGTCTCCTCATAGTCTATTCCCTCCTTCTGAGAGAACCCCTTGGCCACAAACCTCGCCTTATATTTCTCGATGCTACCATCTGCACCATGCTTTATCTTGAAGATCCAGCGCGATCCAACTACTACTCTATCAGTTGGTCTAGGCACTACCTCCCATACATCATTCTGCATTATTGAGTTATATTCCTCAACCATAGCATCTCGCCATACCTGATGCTTTGCAGCTTCCTGATAGCTGGAAGGTTCACTATCTACCAACTGGCTGACTAATGCCACATAGTCATTGAACTTGGTTGGTTGTCTCCTCTATCTTGTACTCTTCCTAGGAGCTCCCACAGACTCCTGAGTATCCCTTTGTATGTCTTGAACCTCATGGTTCCTACTGCCAACTGTAGAGGATGAAATATCAACCTCTATATCATCTAGATGCATATCCTACTGCACCAGTTGCTCCATACTCTGTGAATCTTCACTACCTGAGTCTATGCTTGTACTAGTAACTGTACTTGAGCTTTGCTATCCTTGACTTGGACTTGGAGCTTTCGTTGGCTGCTCACTCCGATCATCTGCTGGCAAATCTCGGGATCTTCTAAACGCCTTGTCCTCCATGAACTTGACATCGCGTCTGACAATAATTCTTCTGGTCCCTGGAATGAACATCCTATATGCCTTTGAAGTTTCACTATACCCAACAAGGTACCCCTTCTCTACAGTCTGATCTAACTTGGTACGTGTGTCTCCAGGAATAAGGCAATATGCCAAACTCCCAAATATCCTGAAGTGACCAACATCTGGCTTCTTCCCCGTGAAAGCCTCCTTTGGTGTCATTTTCCCTAGTACCTTGTGTGGAACCCTATTCTGAATGTAGACTACTGTACTACACGCTTCTACCCATAAGTAGTGGGGCATGTCCTGGCCATGTAGCATAGCCCTTGCTGCCTCCGAAATAGAACGGTTCTTCCTCTTAGCAACTCCATTCTGCTGTGGATTGTAAGGAACAGTCCACTCTCTCTTGATTCCTTCTTTGGTACAGAAATCCTGGAAGTCATTTCCTTTGTACTCGCCTCCATTGTCTGACCGAAGAACCTTTATCTTCCTTCCTGTTGAGTTCTCCACAAGAGCCTTGAACTCTTGGAAGCGATTGAAAACCTCATCCTTGGTCTTCAAGAAGTATATCCAGGTCTTCTTGGAGAAATCATCAATAAAGGTAACATAGTACTCATATCCTCTGAGAGACTTTGTCGACATTGGTCCACATACATCTGAATGTACTAGATCAAGAACACTCGTAGATCTGGTGTCACTCCTTGGAAAAGATGCTTTCGCAAACTTTCCCAACACATATCCCTTACATACATCATCATGCTCTGTGCTCACCTCTGGAACACCTGTCACCGTCTCACGAAGCAATCTAAGTGCTCCATGATGAATATGGCCCATCCTCCTATGCCATAGCTCTCCAAGATCTCTAGGGTTACTGCTTTTCATGAGTGCCTTAGGAGTATCAAACTGCAACCTATAAAGGTGACCACTCCTAACTCCAATAGATACGGGTGATTTCCAATCTTTATGCTTAATCAAAACATGCATCCCTCTAAAGAGAACATTATACCCTTTATCCTGAAGGACAGATACAGAAACCAAATTCATACCTAAGCCTGGCACATGCAACACATCATGAAAAGGAATTACCTTTCAATTCTCCCTCTGAAGCTGAACAGTCCCTTTCCCAACTGAGTTGAGCTTGGACAAATTCCCCATAGAGATCTAGATTCTGGTGTTCTCCTCCTTGTAGCTAGAGAAGTACTCTCGAACTCCTGTCATATGAAATGATGCCCCACTGTCTATATACTAGACACTCTGTGAGGTTGAGCTAATCATACAGGCTATGAGTGCAAACTCATCCTCCAATCTACTAGAGAGCTCCTCTGCACTTGCTGAAGCTGTCACTTGGTTCTTTCCCTTCTTATCTTTCTTCCTTTGTGGGCAATCGTTGACATAGTGGCCAAACTCGTGACAACCAAAGCACTTGACCTTAGATAGGTCCTTCTTCTTCTTTTCAATTTGTGAATTTGCTCCTTTGCTAGATCCCTTCTTTGTTTTCCCCTTTCCTGCTAGGGCAACATTTTCTTGTTCTACCTCACTTTTCTGACTCTTGTTGTTGGCTCCATTGACAAGACTTAGTCTAAGCTCCTCTTGAGTGAAATCACTCCATAGTCGATCCCAGCTAGGTAAGGTGTCTCGTCCATTAATAACTTGAACAAAGACATCCCATTGCTTAGTAAACCCATTTAGGGCTATTCTTACTAGCTCGTCTTCATTTGGCTTATCTCCAACAGCTGCTAACTCGTCTTTGACAAGTCTAAGCCTAGTGAGGTAACTTGTAACATCTTCTCCCTTGTTCATCCGGGTATTCCTCAATTTTTCTCTGAGAATCAGCTTCTGGTACAGATTCAGAATGGCGTCCCACATCTTCTTCGCTGTATCTAACTCTGCGATATGTGGAACAACATGGTCCTTGACACCATCAAGGATTATCCTCCTCGCCTTGGCATCATCCTTCTTGTATGCTGCAAGTTGTACTGGATCTGTAGGTACAACTACAGTACTGGTAACATATTCCTTGATACCATTCTCTTCCAGCAATAAAGAAATTCTGGCTTTCCAGACACCAAAATTTGAGGCACCATCCAATCAATCCTGATCTCTCAAACCTGCTGAGGCCATCTCAAAGAAATAAAGGAAAACAATAACTCGAAAGAGGTCAAACTCAAATTTCTTTCCTTTGCTTAGGGTAAACCTTTTCTACCCTCAACAAAGCTCTGATACCATGTAGAAATTCTATTGCAGTCACTGATTATTAATCTCCTATCTCATAAAAATTATTTAACTGCTGAAAATAAATTTACAGCTGAATATCGAAAAATAACACAACTGCAACTTCACTAAAAATACGGAAAGAAATAAGCAACACAAGGACACAATATTTTTTGGACAATCGTCCCTGGAAAAACCCCTAAGGGAAAACTAGTTCTACAGATGGAAAATATATTAATCTTCAGCAATATAAAAATTACAAAAGAATTCCTTGCCTCTTATTGGCAGAACTCTGACAAACTCCTAATATCTCCTGCTGATATCCTCCACTGCTATATCAATGCTATCACTGTGCCTCTTGCTAACACTGCAAGACTATTTGCTATCACTGCAAGTTCTTCTCAAGACTTCTTGTTTTCCAAATGACCCATGACCCCTTTTTATACTACTCTATTGGAAAACCAACGGCCAAGATTAATTCAAACCAACAGCTGAGATTAAGACAACTCAATAACCAATAACTAATTTTGGCTATGAGGTGTCACCTAAAAAGAGCCACTATTAAATAACAATTGTTTTTATCCTAACAATACTTGTTTGACAAAAACAACCATTTTCTAATTCTAGGTCAGGATGAACAGCTGTCCAAAACTACCCATAACTAATGCTGTTATTTCTGGGTAAGGACGAATAGCTGTCCAAGCTACCCATAATTAACAAGTAGTAAGATGCAATAAAAGGAAAAGCTACCTAGCGTACAGCCCACGTAACTCCTCTACCACGCACATGGTCAACCTCTTACAATATATTCTGTTTCGACTTCTTGGGCTTCCTTCCAAACTCTTTTGAGCAAGCTTTTGCATTTCTTTATTGGACTTCTTTTAGTCATTTACTCGATTTTCATAAAATGACCTTTTGTGGATATGGTTCGCTATATAGGTTTTAGGTAAGAGAAAATTCATTCGTATATTTTCATTCCGTTGCTGCATATATATATAAACGGAGGATACACATTTGGCTCTTTTTTGGTGAGCTTTCTTAAATAGATTTGTAAAAAAACAAGAGATGCATAGCATCAAGTTCATGCCTAAAGTGTAAAGAAATAGAAGGGAAGAAGAGGAGGAATAGAAAGAGATAGAGGAATAGAGAGGTCGATGGAGAAATAAAAATAGAGATATAGATATATGAAAATAGACAAATAGAAAGGAAGAGTTAGAGAGAGATGAAGAGATAGATAAGTATATAGGGAGAGGGAGAGATAAAAGAAAAGATAGATAGATATAGAGGGAGGGGGAGAGGGAGAGGGAGAGGGAGAGGGGACGAATAAAAAAATATATATGATGATGATGAAATTATGATTATGTTAACTACTTAAGACTTGAGACTTGATAGAACAGAATGCAAGACAATAGATGTCAAAGTGACCTAGTGGAAGAACTAGGTTGTTGACGTAAGAGCCAATATGACATACAAAATATTAATTTTGAAATCTTTAGTGCTCTTTGTAATAGATAAGTTGTCTTAAAATGATGGATGGGTAGGATTAATTACTTTATTAAAACATTCTAGAGTGATGTCTATTTTTAAATGTCTTAGGTGTTGGTTCCCAAAAATGAACGGGTTTACACTGCCATAGAGCAGAGACCAAGTTGATTCCTCCAAACATCTATGGAGAGCCACCTGGACA
Source organism: Cryptomeria japonica (assembly GCF_030272615.1). Lineage (NCBI taxonomy): Eukaryota > Viridiplantae > Streptophyta > Pinopsida > Cupressales > Cupressaceae > Cryptomeria > Cryptomeria japonica. The sequence continues at coordinate 972,919,688 of NC_081407.1, forward strand.
CCTATCAATATCCATCACGCTTGGACCAACTTTAACAAAGACACAAGATCCTTCTACACTTTGGGCTATGCAGGACCTGGGAGGGTGATCCCTTCAGTGAATCTCCTGCTCTCTGCAATGATACTCGGGAATTTACTTAAAACAAAGCATATTATCTCATAAACGGACTCAATAGAAAGGGAGAATGCTCAAGGATGGCAATTCCTTCAGTGATCCTCAACCTTAAGCTGGAGTGTGAGAAAAGCGGGACAACTTTTCAGAAGAAACATAAAATTTAACAAATGATATTATGATATTTAAGAGATTTGTAGAGATTCATCAGTTAAAAGGAAAAAAAGGCTGATAAACAAAATCGGTTTCAAGCATTGATTAGTGCCTTACTCCATTGGGTACCTGAAAGATATAAAACATAAACCTGAAAATGTGACAAAATTTGATTTGATAACATAAAATTTGAGATGATACTGCCTTACAATATACCCCATTTGTAACCCTAACCCGGAACTACTTATCTAAAATCCTTGCACAAGCCTTATCATTTCGCAACTCCATTTAAGTGATTTAATTAAGCCCTTGGGCTGAAGCATAAATAGAAAGCTACATACATCATAACAATGAACTTAATGAAATAAACCCTTGATTCATTTCATTTAAAAAATGATAGAATCATGCAATGGAGAGAAAAGAGACAAAATTTTGTTTTTCTTTAAACAAAATGTTATCTCTGTCACAAGATAAAATTTACATATAACTCCTTCAAGAATCTATACAAAATTTGACACTAAAACATTTCTTTATTTTCTCTATAAAAGACTTTATAGCTTGTTTGCTTCACTTAGACTAGCTACTGGAAACATACTAGGAAAAACCCAAGGAACGGGAAAAATGAACCTACAAGACTTTCCCAAAAAATTTGAACCCTTCTTCTGGCCATGATTTCCCTTTTTATAGAATAAAGGGAGCAACAAGCTTTCGGCCAGAAGATACATGTCAACAATAGATTTATTCTTAACAATTTACCCTAAAAGGTCGTATGCAATCTGTTACAAAAATGTTTACATATCCATCTGTTGGCACCTGTGAATCATCATTCTTAATTGAAAATTGGTAGGGACAAAACCATTTTAGCCATGTTGTTATCGCCCCAACACCTTCGGATGGAGTGTGAGATGTTGCGCTTTTGTCCTATTGAGCATTTCCCTTCTAGGAAAGGAAACGGGGTACCGACAAGAAGAAAAGTCTCCTATAAACTAGAGGAGGAGCTTCAACCTTCATGCCCAAGATTAGAGGTAGTGGGAGGGGGAGCTAGGGGGAAACATAATATGCTGGGGAGGGGTCACAACTTCCATGCAACTACATGGATGGATTGTTGCCACTCCCTACCCAGACATGTTCCTTTTTCATTCCTCTGCGGGCTCTCTCTTAGAACCCCTTGACATCTAGTGATAGAGTAGACACAGAGGCTATGCCATGCGTGGCCTTTCTTCATAAGAAAGGGCTTTCACACCCCTTATAGAAATCCTCCCCACTTCCACATCCCCTCTGGCAATCGACATACTCACACATGAGAGAAAAAAATCCATCCAGTATCACAGAGTATACTGCAACTCCTTTTACAAGCTTGCTCAAACATCATTCCCCTTGCAGAAGGAAAAACTACATTCAGAAAATAAAAAAGCTTCATAATCTCCTACCAATTTAATCACCACCTTGTTGTATTTATAGTTGAACAATAATTCATCAAGTAGTGTCTATTTGTGAAACATTATCATTCTGGTACTCTTAATTCAATGTACTAGCTATGGACACTAGAATTCATGCATATCACATCCACTGCATTCTTCTAACAAGGTTCATCTAATGTGAGTGATTTTATCCTGATTTTATTCTTCCATGGGTGTACATTCTTCTTCTTTAGGATCTCTATCAACAAGAAAATCTTTGAATTCATCAGAGAACTCGTGATCCATCACACTTGAACTAGAAGCTTATCCTAATCCTTTCACATCTTTGAGATATCGTCCTTGCCTTGTCGAATCAATCCTTTGCTCAATAGAAAATTTTAAAATAATCCTCCTAGATTGGTTCGGCATCAAAATCTCCCAACTTGTCATTAATCATCCTAAGTCGACAAGTTTGTATCTTGTTCATCCCATCTCTTTTGCGCAGGCTACAACCAATGCCTTCAAATATCCCTCCTGATTTCATATTTGAAACTCAGCCACAGATCTTACCCAGCCTAGAAATCTAATGATCATTGTTTGTCGACGTGACATTTGACCCTCCATCTGTATCCGCGGACCCACCAAGTCACGACTAATCACCGCCATATCATCTTTTGGTCAAACTCTGTTAGTGGCTTCACCGTAGGTCTTCTAGGTCAGCCTAAGACACGGGGCATCATCTCACGATGCCGTGGTCTGTAACTTCCTTGCAACTTCCATCTCGGGGATACCGGGGCTATCAGATCTGTTCAAACTTTACTGCTTCACACAATGCCCATTAACTCCTCCAAAATTATTGATCAAGCAATTTTTACCTCAGGACAAAACATCTCCGTTCATTTTGAACATGTGCCAATTGATAGGATCGCTAGTAAACTGGATTTTACCGCCTGAGAACCGGTAACACAATTCTTCGACTGGTTATACTGCAAACCTTGTCGGTTTTCGTTGAAAACACGTGGCACAATCTCGCGATGCCACGATATTTATCACCCTTTCACTTTTGATTACGGGGAAGCGCGAACCGTTGGATCTGTTATCACTGTTTTAAAATTGGGTTCTTCTTTCCCCATAATTGGCTGTGGTACCTTGAAAATTTTCGAATAGGGTATAGTCCCAAGTGCTTCAGCTTTTATTCTAAACCTAGAGGGTTTAAGGGTTTTTTAAGTTTTAGACCTTATCTTTTTATTTTAAACCCTCTGGTTTCTATTTTGCCGTTACTTTATTTCACTTAGGTCATGGGTCCTGGGGTCGTAGGAAGTGTCCCCCCTTGTTATTAACCTAGGCGGTTACGTTGATTATTTGAAAAAAATTCGCCTTATATTATTTCGTTCTAAAGTGTCGGGCCCAGTAAACGTCGATCAACTTGAGAAAAGATCCGACGGTTGGCGCTATTTCACAAGGGTAAAATGCTTCCCCTTTAAGGCTGCGAAATAGCGAGAATGCATGTCAGCCGTCCATGTGTCATGATGGAGGAAGTAAAGGATGTGGCTGTCAAAGAAAGTGGGGCCCTGTGGTTTTCTTCTGGCGTATTAAAAGGTAGCACGTAGCACAAGTCACCATAGTCAGTGGGTCAGGATTAAAGGTTCAAAAGTGGGCCCCAAAGCTGAGTCGGGTCGCAGGTGGAGATGACCTGGCAGGGACAACTCTTAACAATTTATTGAGACCCCGTGACTCCTTCCAGCAAATGACAGAATGACAAGTCAGATCCGAAAGTGACAAGGCGTCAGGTGTCCATTACGTGTCCATGGGTCCACCTCTTCTGAAAACCTTTAAAAGGGTTTAAATGCTGATCAATTTGAAATATGATCTAACAGCCCGTGCTATTTCGCAAAGGTAAAGTGCTCACCCTTTAAGGCCGCGAAATAGCGAAAATGAACAAGGACCGTCCACGTGTCTTGATGACACGCGGTCTAAAAGGAAACTGTGGGTCCCTATCGTTCCTGCTTGACAAATGAGAAATTGACAAGTCAGCTCCGAAAGTGACAAGGCACCATATGTCCATGACGTGTCCGTGGGCCCACCATTTCTGAGAGCCTTTTCGAAGGGTTAAATACCGATCGACTACAGAGATGATCTCACGGTTGGTGCTATTTCGCAAGGGTAAAGTGCTCACCCTTTAAGGCCACGAAATAGCGAGAATGAGTGTCAGCCGTCCACGTGTCTTGATGATGACGTGGGAGATAGACCTGTTGAAACGAAAGTGGAGCCCCCATGGTTTTTCTTCTGGCAAGTGACAGAGTGACAAATCAGCGCAGCAGGTGACTAGGTGCCAGGTGTTAGTGACGACTCAGCGGGCCCACCATTCCTGAGAACCTTTTCAAAGGATTAATTAGTGATCAACTTAAAGGATGATCCAACGGCCCGCGCTATTTCGCAAGGGTAAAGTGCTCACCCTTTAAGCCCGCGAAAAAGCGAGAGTTAACGAGGGTCGTCCACGTGTCATGATGATGACATGGCCAAAAGGGAAAAATGTGGGCCCGTCATAGTATAAAGGGAGGCATTCGGCCAGTATCAAAATGGAATGCAAAGGGATTTTCTAAGACAATGGTCGGATGCCGCATGGTATTATGTAGCCAATAGAATAACGGGACCCGGACTAAAGACAAAGCCGTCAAAATGAAATTAACAGTGAGACACTTGCAGTAAGGTTGCGACCCATTGGAGCTAAAATATGAATTCTCGTATGAATTCGATTTTGAAGGGACGGCCGAAGCATGCGGAATCAATGTTATAGTTAAGGCCCAGAGTACAAACATTTGATTTCCTAACAACCAAGTAAGGATATCTTTTAAAAGATTTTTGCAGAAGAGCAGACGTAGAGTTATCCTTTTCTGAAACAGAGCAAGCGGTTCAGTTGCAGAGCAATTTCCTTCAAGCAAGCATCAGGTTCTCTCATGTTTTGAAGAAATTCTTGTGTGGCTTTTAGATAAAATCATTCTCGTATTGCAGGATTGTTTAAGAGTGTATTCATTTTCTTGTATTTTCCAATGGCTCCTAAAAGGGAATTTTCTGGCAAGGTTGATTATCTAGAAAGAAGTGTATGTGATGATTTTTTAGAACAGTTGACGTTGTCAACTTATCAGGCATCAAAGGCCAAAGAGTTAGTACCCAGGGCTCCCCGTCTGAAGATAGGAGAAGGATTATATGACAAAGGTAATTGGTTAAGAGACCCACGGGTTGGACTGTCTGGGTTAGGGCTGTTCAGAGTCGGATTTAGGATGAGGAATTCTCCTGCTCCTCAAACTAGCATTTGGGAACTAGATGTCGGGAAATTGGTAGTCCCAGGGGTGTTCATGGATACAGACTTGTTAACTCAAATGGCATTGAACTATGATTCAGTCACGAGATGCATCCGGGACGTTAATGGAAAAACCCTTGTGGAAATCAATGCAGAGGAATTGAGAACAGCGTTTGGGCTCAATGAGTTCACAAACTTCCTGGAACCCATAAATTTCACACAATTAGCCCAAGTGTACAGTGCACAGACGAGTCATCTTAGGAATGGGCCTCTTAAAGAACTTTTCCTAAAAATAGGAGGGTTAGCAGTTGTAGGGCCCAACACATAAGAGCCTTTTTCATTGAGTATGTTTACCTTAAGGGTTAAAGGCATGTATTGGGCACTTTGCCAAGTTCTAGGAGAGGATGCTGAAGCAAATATGCCAAATCATTACTTGTTAATGATTGTTCAGATTTTGAATCCTTCTCTTGCTATCACATTTGATTATGCTTCTTATATTGTCGATGCTATCCATGGAGGGTTGATAGGAATAAAAAATGGGAAGGTGGATAGGCCATTCGGATGGTACTCACTCTTGATACACCTTTTCCTCTTCAAAGGTGGTGATTATTTCGCCAGTGGAATGGATCTGGTAAAAGAGAAGGAAGGAGAGAAGATGCCAGTACAACTGTGGAGCACTGTGTTGTCATGGGACAGAGAGGATGCTAGTTTCCTAAAGTTCCATAAATATTTTGCATCCAAAATAAGGACTCTCCTTTGCTCTGATAACCCAAGAGTCCCCAAGGTTCTTCTGGAATTCCTAAGGCCAGAAGAATTCGCAGAGAACATCAAAATTGTTCATAACTGGGGTGACATGTACTTATATCTAGTCTCCACGGTTTTCAGAGTTTTTGGTTTCAAAGGCACCCCATTTTTGTTACCATACCAGGTCCCTCTCAAAGTGGGAATAGCTGAGATCCTTAGACAAATTGGTGGCCTACAAGAGGCAGAGCTAATAGGCAGAGGTAAAGGGACTATTTTCCCTACAGCTATAATAGCCCACCAATTTGTAATTACAAAGGGAGGCTGGAATTGTTTTGAGGATTTCCTCAAACCCTACCATTTATCCACTGCAGTGTCCAGATGTGCTGATCCAGAGGACTTCTACAATGGTGTGTTCAGGAAGAACGTAGCATGCAGAGGTAGGCCTCATCAATTCCACTTTCTTGAAGACCTCATCAGAGATGAATTTGATTTAGATGAACGGGAGTTGAGGAAAGAAAAATGGGTGGCTTACAAGAAAGCCTTGGATTTTGTGCATCAATTTGATGCTAGCTATGACCCATTGTCTAGCTTCTTCCCATTGGAAAATAAAATAAAATTTTTGATTGTTTGCTTCGAAGATGTGATGCAAACACTAAAGGAAAAGAGGGAAGCTGTAATTAAGAGCAACCCTGAAAAGGCTAGAATGATTTTGGGCAAGTCAGCTTCCACTAAAGCAATCCCTCCTGGTGACTACACCCTGCATAAGAAATCAGGTTACAGTGTGCTGGTGCCTACAACAGGGGAGCCCTCTTCATCCAAAGGAAAGAGGAAGGTGCAAGATGTCATTGACATCCAAGACAGCCCAAAGAAGCAAAGGGTGGGGAAGGAAGTGCAATCAGATACACCCTTGTATTCCCCATCCCAATCCCCTATCCACATAGGAGATGCACAAGCAGCAACTGAATACCTCTCATAGTTGGGCAGCTTGGGGGAAATTGCATACACTTATGATGAAGTGGAAGAAGGGATGCCAGAAGAGCCCACTGAAGCACAAATGGACATCACCTCAACTAAACTTAAGGGCCAGGAGTGGGATCCTGAGATAAAGAAGGCCAGTAGTGCCTTTTTAGCTGATGATAACTTTGTTACATCTGAAGCATTCATGCAATTTGTCTGGAAGCAGCATATAGATACATATAATGCTAGATGTGAAATAAGAAAGGCAGAGCAGCCTAACAAAGATCCAGCCTCAGTGGAAGAAGAAATAAAACAGGAGATGATGGAAGAATTCAAAACCATCACTCCTGAACAGGGAAGGGATCTAGTAGCACAAGCTGGGGTGCTCATTTTACCAGAATGGAATAATGATGATGCTCTGGTGCTAGATGCAGTAAGAAAAGAGACTAAACCCATGGAAGGGGTTACATTCAGTAAGGACAATGTTGCACTAGTTATGTGGTCCCTCAAAAGAAATGAGGACAAGAAAGGTAAAGACACTTCAGGGTCAAGTCACCTTGGTGGATTGATGGTCAAAAGAGTACAGAGTACAAGGGTAGTAGAGGCTGCTAGCACTGTACTAGAAACTGTAAAATTTAGTGTTGCAGTGGCTGAGAAGGAAGCCAAAGAAAATGAGGCCCTCCAGATTAAATTGAAAACAGTTTTGAAGGCCTATGACAGTGCCAAGGAGGAGGTAAGAGGCAAGGATAGCATCATTGCCAAATTGCAGAGCCAGCTGATGGGACAACACCAACAAGGTGAGTCTTCAACATTGATGATTGCCTCTTCTCCTGCAAGACCTCCACCTACTAGCCCCATTATTGAGCTCCCACCATCTCCTGCGCCTTCCAGCTCCCAAATGATTGAGATAACTCCCCAAGAATTGGAGAACCTAAAGCAAGCTCAGGCCTTTTATGCAAGGAAGTATGAGGAGAAAATAAAAGCCACAATCTCCAGTTTTGCAGATACTATAAATGCCTCACTGCTTCACAATAGTGTGGGAAAGGTCATGGAGATATGGAATGAATTAAGGAGAGATAAGGCCATTTTGACACCCATTTTTGACAGATGGAGGCCTAGGGAGCAAGATTTAGAGTTCATGTGTGTTTCCTGTGATGAAGCAAGAATGAATCCCATTATAAAATCTACCTCTGATGTTGCTAAAGTTTTAATACAATTGGCTGCAAATGTAGACAATGTGGATAGGAAGGTCAATTTATGTAAGAAGGAATACACTGATCAGGTTTTTGAGTTGCTCCTAGGAATTTTTGCCAATCCGGATCAGCTGAAAGATAAGCAAATATGGCTTAATGAGATAAAAGCCAAGTTGTCAGCAAGGGTCAAGGGAATCATCGATCTTGATGATACCTCTTTCTTTGTTATAACCATACAGGAAATAGAAAGAATTAAATCACATTATAGTTTTCTTAACTCAGAAGTCAACAAACTGAGAAATTCTTGGAAAAGGTTGACTAAAGTTAAAAATGACGTGATTAGTTTTTCATGGCCGACAGAAGAGACATACAATGAGTGGGGAGTTAAATATTCCACCCATGATCCGGAGCAGTTGGAGAGCGCCCCTGAAAAGCCAAAAGAGGTTGCAACTGAACAACCTGTTGAACAGACTGCAGAGGCTGAAAAGAGCGCATAACTGCTTTACGTAAAAATTGTAATCATATCAATTTTGGAAGTGATTGTAACAAACTCTCCTCGAGAAGTCCGAAGCTTTGTGCATCCATGTTGTTATAAATGGATACCAGGACTAGAGGGAAAGGGATCACAAAATTTTGTAAGAAAACGCTGCAGAAAATTATCTGAGCTTTTCAAAGTTTAATGGAGAAATAGAACTTTTGTAAAATCTCTTCAAATGAATATCAATATACAGGCCATCGGTTTTGAGTAAAACTCTGTGTTGTCTTCAAGTTTGTTCACAATTTGATTTACTGATTTCATTCTGAACAATCCAGGATTTTTCTGTTTGATTGAAATTGCAAAGCAATTTCAGTATGAGTGTTTTTTTAGCTTTTCTTTTTAGGAAGGAAATTAAATATGCAGGATCACCCACACCAGTGAATTCTTTGGAATGAACTTTGAATTTTGAGGACCATAGTTTAGTTTGAAGTGATTGAATTCTTGTAAGTGTTAGGCATATGCAAGGATTAGCGGAAACCAAGCTGATGGGAGGCATAAAGATATTCTGTTTCAGGAGTTTTATTCGAGTTTAAATGACTCTGTAGCCTTGGATAAAGCACTGGTATTAATCGAAGCTGTTTGTTGCATGCTTTGTTGATCAAAAATGCTGAAGTTCAGTATCGTTCCATTCTTTGTTTTCAGTTGATTTCAAGGTGAATAAATTCACTGGTTTTCTGGACTGGTTTGCTGTGGATTTATTGTTTAAATGGTGAAGTTACTTCATGAAAGTATATCCGCCTGGGCTCCAAGGATGCCTAAAGTGTAGAAGGTTTAATCAAACCTTGTCATATGTTGTCTCTGAGATTTCCTTATCTTTTGATGTCTCTTCTGCACCCAGTTTAAACCATAATACTCTAAGGACATTGAAGGGAATCAGATTTTGAGGACAACAAAAGTGGCGACTCTGCTGGGGACCAGTTATAACAAAGATAAAGATACAGATCTGCGCCGAGACTTGTGGAGAGTATTGTTGTGTTGTGAGTAAGACTGCTTGTTTTTGTTTTTCCCATTGTTTTGTGGGTGGCGACTTTGTTATTTTTCAACCAGTCCTTGTGAGACATAAATTTTCTAAAAGAAAGACAAGCAAGATGCAAGAAAATGAGAACACAAGATCATTCATGAAGAAACATCCTCGTGAAACCTTGCAAGAAGGTCTGCTAGAGCAGTCACGAAGAGGCCAGAAGAGATCTGTGATGCATGAGCCATCAAATGCTGTGTGGGTGCAAAAAAGTAACAATACTGGTAAGATGCCTGATGGACCTGTCTATGCAAAGTCAAATTCATCTTCTAGAGATTCAGAGCATGATATTTTAGGTTTCCATTCAGGATTGTTTAAAAATATTGATGATGCACCTATTTTAAGTCGAGACCTATCTCATGTTAGTGTTTCTGCAAAAGATAGAACCAATTCAAATGAAATTAGGCACTCTATTCCTAGGACAGTAGATGGGAACATTAGTCTGATTGACATAGATCAAATTAATGCATCAGACTCTGAAGAAAATTATCCTGATGAGGATAAAATGTCTCAAGAGATTGAAGAGTTAAACAAAAGAGTTCATCATTTAATATCCCTGAGAGCCCAAAAAGAGGCAAATAAGGAAAAGGAAGTTAAAGCCAAAATAATGGAGAGAGATAGGCTTCTTAGACAGATAGCTGATCTTGAAGTGCTTGCTAAGGAAAAGGAAAAAGGTGATGAGGAAGGCCCAGTGATTAGGGAGATCCTAATCCCTAAGATTAGACCAGCTTCTAAGTCAGTAGCCCAACCAAGTAAGGAAGTATCTAATGACTCCCAGCTTCCTAAAGTTAGTTTAGACAAAGGGAAACAGATATGGGTAGATGATGAAGTAGAGTCTAAAACTGCAGAAGGGATTTCTTATAGGATCCTAGCACATGAGAGAGAGATGGAAAGGATGAGAAAGAAAAAGGAAGACCTCCAAATGGAATTGGAAAAGGCTGAGTTAGAAGCAGCAAATCAGGAAGTTAAAAGAAAGATAAACTACTTAAAAGCTCCCCCTATTACATTCCCATTGGAAGATCTTAGCAAGCCTAATCCCCAACACATCTCTTTTCCTCAGGTCAATACTCAACCTGCAGTACATACTAACATTGCCTCAGCAAGTCAGATACCTTCAAATAAACAGTACACCCAAACATCTCAATCCCCAATCCCAAAAGCTAAAATGATCATGGGAAATAATTGTACTGTTTCCCCTTTTCAAAGAAGGCGAATTAATCTAGAACAATATAGGCAATTGTTTTTTGATGGGATCCCAGGGTATCCAAATCATGTTCCCACTGAGCTAAGAGACAAACTCCATAAGTTTGCTGGGAACAATGTAGTCAGTGCTGAGGAACATCTGAAATCTTTTGGGGATCTGATAAATGATTATGAGATAGCAGATGAAGATGTCATTATGAAACTGTTTGTTCAATCCCTGGTTGATGATGCAAGAGATTGGTACATAGGTCTTCCAGTAGCTAGTATAGGTTCATGCGAAGAGTTCAAAAATTGCTTTCAAGAACAGTACGGTGATAAGACTAATGTGAGTTTCATGCTGAATGAGTTCAATAACATTAGAAAATCTGAAAATGAAATAGTCACTGATTTCAATGCTAGATTCCAGAAAGCTATGCATAGATTGTATCAGGTAATGAGGCTAGATGACAATATGTGCCTTAATACATATTATAATGCATTTGATTCCAAGATGGCTTATATCTTGAGAGATAAAAATCCTCATAACCTGAGGGATGCTTTTAGAATTGCCATAAATGTAGAAAGTAATAGAAAGGCATCTGGAAAATTAGGAAGAAGGACAGATGGAAGATTATGGCATGAAACCAAACAACAACCTAACAAAGTTGCTAAAGAGGGGGATAAAATAGAAAAACTGGTTACTGCTATGAAAGATTTGACTGCTAAGGTCAACAAAAATGATAAGCCCCACTATAACTGGCAAGATAGACCTCCTAGATTACATGATATGCCATACAATACAAATTGGAAGGATGGTAAGCCCCAAGTTGAGAAGCCTAAAATCACCCAAAGTCAAGATACACCAGATCCCTTAAAAGGAAAAACTGTTAATAATATAGAAAATACTCCCTAGTGTATTGCTTGTGATGGACCACATTCTCCCCATCAGTGTGCAGTGGCTCAAGCTCTGGAAGAATCCATGAGACCAGAAGCAGAGCCTGACATTAATATGTTTGAAGCTATCATAGAAAGTGATGAGGAATCTGTGCAAAGTGAATACAGTGATGTGCTGGATAATGAAAGGTTAGTGCAAGGACAGTTAGCCTTAGGTTGGCATCCTACATTGAATGTGGTAACAATTGAAGATGAAGAAGTTTATCTTAGGAGGCCTAGTGAAGAAGAAGTTAAAAATCTCACTAAGGCTGCAATCGCCAAAGCAAAACATAACTACAATTTGAGAAGCACCAAGAGAGACACTAATCAAGGTGAACCAGGTTCTATGTTTGTAAAAGAAGTCACAAAGAAAGGGGCATCAAGCAATGTTACTGCTACTCTTAGAGCTGGTCAAGAAAAGGAGGAACAAGTTAAAGACTTACCTAGAAGCATAGAGGCCAAAAATGTTGGTGATGTACAAAAGGCAGAAATAGTGAAAAGGGCCAATCAACTCAAAGCAGAAAAGGTTAAGGCTAATACTGAAAGATGTAATAGTTATACATTTGATATGGCCCAAGCTTTAACCCAAATGAAAGTCACTGTCCCATTAATAGAATTACTAAAGATTAAAGAACACAAGGATGTAGCTTTGTCTCTATTCTCTAGTATATCTGATGGTGACTCAGTATTACCCGCTGATTCAGATAGAGTTGGAAAGGGTCAAGAGTTCCAAACCCCAGAGGTATATGTTGGAACCACTATCACTCAGGAGCCTTCTCAGGTGGATCCCTTCTATGTTACTTTGCTAGTCAATAACCGGTTAATTAAAAACTGCATGATAGATTCAGGAGCAGCTGCTAATGTAATGCCCTATGGTGTTATGAAAGAATTAGGATTGTCAGTAACTACTGTGTATGGGAAATGTTATGCCATGGATAACAGAGAAGTGCCTGTGATAGGTACAATGAAAGATGTAGAAGTAAAAATAGCTGCATTTCCTGAAGCTACTTATAAAATGGATGTTATTGTCACTGATACTAAACCCCACTATGGCATGTTGCTTCCTAGGCAGTGGGCAGTAGCAGTGGGGGGAAATGTTCAACTGGACTTGTCTTATGCTACTATTCCTATTGGTGGCAATCAGGTCAAACTATACAGGGAGCCACGAGCTCCTAAGGTAATTGAAAATGTGGACCCTAGTATGCTTAATTTTATGATTGATGTGGATTTAGATAACTTCAGACTTCAGCCAGTATCACCTCAGTTGAAGAACACTGACCCAATTGTAGTCGAGCTACAAGCGCAGCAATATGGGTTGTGGCAGATGTATTTTGATGGAGCTTGCTCCAAAGAAGGATCTGGAGCAAGGGTTCTTTTTGTATCCCCATCAGGTATAACTTTTAAATATTCATTCTTATTGGCATTCCAGTGCACAAATAATACTGCAGAGTATGAAGCCCTGTTATTAGGACTTGAGGTTGCAAAAAGGCATGGAATCCGACTGTTGAAAGTGATGGGCGATTCAGAGCTGGTTGTCTCTCAGGTAAGATCTAAATATGCATCCAAGAATGATAAATTGAAGCAATATAAGCATGCTGTTTGGGATGTTATTGAATATTTTGATGCCTTTTCTATCAATTGGATAGAGCGAACAAAAAATATTATGGCAGATTTCCTAGCTAATGTTGCTTTAAAAAATGATGATCAACACTAACTGGTATTTCCACTGTGGAAATAAAAGCTAGGCCCGCTATCCCTGATAATGTATATAATTGGCAAGTTTTTACTGATGATGAAGATATTCTTAGGTTCATCCAATGTGTTGATGATTATGATGGACAAAAAATTGATTGCAATGCATTGGTGGAAGTGGTGGATGACAGAGAGACAGTGTTTGGAAATGATATTGTCCAGTTGGAAACTAACGAGATACCTAAAGGGTTGGTGGAGTTAGAAAGTATGTTTAGTTATAATGATAGTCATTTACACTAGCAATCTACCACTAAGTTAGAAGAGTTGGAGGAGGTCAACCTGGGGATAGAATCATTCCCCAAGTTGGTATATATTGGAAAGAAGCTACCCCCTCATGTTAGGACTAACCTTATCAATTTACTGAAAAGGTATAAGCATGTTTTTGCTTGGTCTTATGAAGACCTAAAGGCGTATAGACAAGATCTTTTTCAGCATGAAGTTCCCTTACTTCCAGATGCTAAGCCTTTTAGACAGAAACAGAGACCTATTAACTCCTTGTTAGAAACTAAAATGCAACAAGAGTTGACTAAATTGAGAGAAGGGGGGATTATCAAACCAATAAGACATTCTTCATGGGTCTCTAATCTGGTCCCAGTAAGAAAAAAGAACGGAGACATCAGATTGTGTGTTGATTTTAGGAATCTTAATGTTGCTTCTTTAAAAGATAATTATTCATCCCCGAATATGGAAGCAATGCTACAAAGAGTGACAGGATGTGATCTTTTATCCATGATGGATGGTTTCTCAGGGCATAATCAAGTGTTGGTAAAGGAGTCTGAATAGTTTAAAACAGCTTTCACTACTCCATGGGGAACCTATGTATATGTGAGAATGCCATTTGGATTAAAAAATGCAGGAGCTACATTTCAGAGAGCTATGGATGTGGCTTTTAAGGAATTCATAAATATCATTATGGTGGTTTACCAAGATGATTTAACTTGTTTCTCAAAGAAAGCTGATGATCATTGTGGACATCTAGAGAAGGTGTTTGATAAAGCTTTGGAATTTGGTGTATCATTGAATCCCAAGAAATGTCATTTTGGGGTCACCGAAGGAAAGTTATTGGGCCACATAGTTTCTAAGGAAGGGATAAGAATAGACCTTGAAAGAATTGAAGCAATCAACAGAGTGTCTGAACCTAGAAATGTGAAAGGAATCTAGTCTTTTTTAGGCAAAGTGAATTTTGTCAGGAGGTTTATTGCAAACTTTGCGGAGATAGTGAAGCCTATTGTCAAGTTGCTCAAGAAGGACGCAAAGTTTCATTGGGATCAAGAAGATTCAAAAGATTTTGATGAGATTAAGAAGGCAATCCAGGAAGCACCAGTGTTGAAATCCCTGGATTATGGTAAGCCTTTTTCTCTGTTTTCCTTTGCCTCATATCATACGGTGGCTGCAGTATTACTACAAAAGGACAATGAAGGATATGAACATCCCATAGCTTTCTATAGCAAATCTTTGCAAGCGGAAGAACTAAAATATGAAACCATGGAGAAACAAGCTTATGCCTTGGTTAAAGCTGTTAAAGCTTTTAGGCCATATCTAGTGAATGCATATGTTATTGCCTATGTTCCACATGCTGTAGTTAAAGATATTTTGTCTCAGTCTGAGGTTACTGGGAAGAGATGTAGATGGATCAATAGAATTCAAGAGTTCAATTTGGAAATAAAGATCACTAAATTGGTGAGAGGGTTAGGTTTGGCTAAGCTCATGACTGAGTCAAATCTCATGAATGTAGAGGTACACAATGTTGAGGTTAAAGATACTTTGGTTACTAGTATTGAGAAACAACCATGGTACATAGAGATAATCCAAGTATTGAAAGGTAACATACTGCCAGAAGAAATGACACACAACCAGAAGAGAACTTTAAAGCTCAAGTCTCAAAATTATGTGCTCATCCAGGGTGATCTTTTCTGGAGAAAAAGAGATGGAGAATTGCTAATGTGTTTGGATGATTTCCAAGCTAAACAGGTGTTGATTGAAATGCATGATGGAGTATGTGGAGGTCACTATTCTGCTAAGACTACTGCTGGTAAGATAATACGAGCTGGGTATTATTGGCCTACCTTATTTAAAGATACCCACGCATATGTTCAAAGATGTGATCCATGTCAAAGATTTTCTTCTAAGCTCAAGTATGAAGGAGCCTTACCCCTAAATCCAGTCTCTATAGAAGCTCCTTTTGTCCAATGGGGCATTGATTTTATTGGAGAAATTGCTGAGAAGTCAGGAAGAGGTCATGGATGGATTATAGTGGCCACTGATTATTTTACCAAATGGATAGAAGCTATTCCTACAAGAAGAGCTACTAGTAAAATTGTCATTGATTTCCTGATGGATAATATTGTGACTAGATTTGGAACACCTGCAAAATTGGTAATGGATAATGCTATGTGTTTTAGATCAGAAGAATTTGTAGGTTTTTGCAATAGTCATGGTATACTCATGTCATACTCATCACCTTATCACCCTCAGGGGAATGGACAAGCAGAATCCAGCAACAAAAGCTTGTTAAATATCATCAAGAAAATCTTAGAAGAAAACAAGAGGTCTTGGGATAAAAAGTTGAAGTTAGCCTTGTGGGCAGATAGGATAACAGTTAAAAAATCCATTGGAATGTCATCTTTTGAGTTGGTTTATGGTACCCAAGCCAGACTACCAATAAATAACTTTCTTCCAGTGTATAAGTTTTTGCAGGAAGAGAACATGGAAATATCTCAACCAATGGAGAATAGAATGATCCAAATTGTAGAAATGGAGGAGCTTAGGACCTCCACCCATAAGAAAAATCAGAAGCTCCAGTTACAGTCAAAATATCTTTTTGATAAAAGGACATCATTAAGGAAGTTTCAAATTGATGACATGGTTCTTCAGTGGAATGCAAAAGGGCAGGATAAAGGAAAGCATAAGAAATTTGAATCACTCTGGATTGGCCCTTTTATAGTTTGTGACCTGAATGGTAAGGATTCATATTTTTTGAAGAATATGAATGATGAAATGCAGGAATTTCCAGTGCATGGACAATTCCTGAAGCATTTTTTCTCTTAATGTCCATGCACGGTAGGTCTTTTGTTTATATATTTTTTGTTTTCTTTCCCGCTTTCCTGGTTTTAGTCTGTGTTTTGGTCTGTTTCTCCAAAGTTTCTGAGTTTTCTTGTGTTGATCTCGCAATCAACCATCCCCAGTCAGAGCCGCTGTTATCACTGTTTTAAAATTGGGTTCTTCTTTCCCCATAATTGGCTGTGGTACCTTGAAAATTTTCGAATAGGGTGTAGTCCCAAGTGCTTCAGCTTTATTCTAAACCTAGAGGGTTTAAGGGTTTTTTGAGTTTTAGACCTTATCTTTTTATTTTAAACCCTCTGGTTTCTATTTTGCCGTTACTTTATTTCACTTAGGTCATGGGTCGTGGGGTCGTAGGAAGTGTCCCCCCTTGTTATTAACCAAGGCGGTTACGTTGATTATTTGAAAAATTTTCGCCTTGTATTATTTCGTTCTAAAGTGTCAGGCCCAGTAAACGTCGATCAACTTGAGAAAGGATCTGACGGTTGGCGCTATTTCGCAAGGGTAAAATGCTTCCCCTCTAAGGCTGCGAAATAGCGAGAATGAATGTCAGCCGTCCATGTGTTATGACGAAGGAAGTAAAGGATGTGGCTGTCAAAGAAAGTGGGGCCCCGTGGTTTTCTTCTGGCATATTAAAAGGTAGCACGTGGCACAAGTCACCACAGTCAGTGGGTCAGGATTAAAGGATCAAAAGTGGGCCCCAAAATTGAGTCGGGTCGTAGGTGGAGATGACCTGGCAGGGATAGCTCTTAACAATTTATTGAGACCCCGTGGCTCCTTCCAGCAAATGACAGAATGACAAGTCAGATCCGAAAGTGACAAGGCGCCAGGTGTCCATTACGTGTCCGCGGGTCCACCTCTTCTGAAAACCTTTAAAAGGGTTTAAATGTTGATCAATTTGAAATATGATCTAACGGCCCGCGCTATTTCGCAAGGGTAAAGTGCTCACCCTTTAAGGCCGCGAAATAGCGAAAATGAACAAGGACCGTCCACGTGTCTTGATGACATGCGGTCTAAAAGGAAACTGTGGGTCCCTATCGTTCCTGCTTGACAAATGAGAAATTGACAAGTCAGCTCCGAAAGTGACAAGGCGCCATATGTCCGTGACGTGTCCGTGGGCCCACCATTTCTGAGAGCCTTTTCGAAGGGTTAAATACTGATCGACTGCAAATATGATCTGACGGTCGACGCTATTTCGTAAGGGTAAAGTGTTCACCCTTTAAGGCCGCGAAATAGCGAGAATGAGTGTCAGCCGTCCACGTGTCTTGATGATGACATGGGAGATAGACCTGTTGAAACGAAAGTGGAGCCCCCATGGTTTTTTTTCTGGCAAGTGACAGAGTGACAAATCAGCGCAGCAGGTGACTAGGTGCCAGGTGTTAGTGACGACTCAGTGGGCCCACCATTTCTGAGAACCTTTTCAAAGGATTAATTAGTGATCAACTTAAAGGATGATCCAACGGCCCGTGCTATTTCGCAAGGGTAAAGTGCTCACCCTTTAAGCCCGCGAAATAGCAAGAGTTAACGAGGGTCGTCCACGTGTCATGATGATGACATGGCCAAAAGGAAAAAATGTGGGTCTGTCACAGTATAAAGGGAGGCATTCGGCCAGTATAGAAACAGAATGCGAAGGGATATTCTAAGCCAATGGTCGGATGCCACGTGGTATTATGTAGCCCATAGAATAATGGGACCCAGACTAAACACAAAGCCGTCAAAATGAAATTAACAGTGAGACACTTGCAGGAAGGTTGCGACCCGTTGGAGCTAAAATATGAATTCTCGTATGAATTCGATTTTGAAGGGACGACCGAACCATGTGGAATCAATGTTATAGTTAAGGCCTAGAGTATAAGCATTTGATTTCCTAACAACCAAGTAAGGATGATATCTTTTAAAAGATTTTTGCAGAAGAGCAGACGTAGAGTTATCCTTTTCTGAAACAGAGCAAGCGGTTCAGTTGCAGAGCAATTTCCTTCAAGCAAGCATCAGGTTCTCTCATGTTTTGAAGAAATTCTTGTGTGGATTTTAGATAAAATCATTCTCGTATTGCAGGATTGTTTAAGAGTGTATTCAATTTCTTGTATTTTCCAATGGCTCCTAAAAGGGAATTTTCTGGCAAGGTTGATTATCTAGAAAGAAGTGTATGTGATGATTTTTTAGAACAGTTGACGTTGTCAACTAACCAGGCATCAAAGGCCAAAGAGTTAGTACCCAGGGCTCCCCGTCTGAAGATAGGAGAAGGATTATATGACAAAGGTAACTGGTTAAGAGACCCACAGGTTGGACTGTCTGGGTTAGGGCTGTTCAGAGTCGGATTTGGGATGAGGAATTCTCCTGCTCCTCAAACTAGCATTTGGGAACTAGATGTCGGGAAATTGGTAGTCCCAGGGGTGTTCATGGATATAGACTTGTTAACTCAAATGGCATTGAACTATGATTCAGTCACGAGATGCATCCGGGATGTCAATGGAAAAACCCTTGTGGAAATCAATGCAGAGGAATTGAGAACAACGTTTGGGCTCAATGAGTTCACAAACTTCCTGGAACCCATAAATTTCACACAATTAGCCCAAGTGTACAGTGCACAGAGGAGTCATCTTAGGAATGGGCCTCTTAAAGAACTTTTCCTAAAAATAGGAGGGTTAGCAGTTGTAGGGCCCAACACACAAGAGCCTTTTTCATTGAGTATGTTTACCTTAAGGGCTAAAGGCATGTATTGGGCACTTTGCCAAGTTCTAGGAGAGGATGCTGAAGCAAATATGCCAAATCATTACTTGTTAATGATTGTTCAGATTTTGAATCCTTCTCTTGCTATCACATTTGATTATGCTTCTTATATTGCCAATGCTATCCATGGAGGGTTGATAGGAATAAAAAATGGGAAGGTGGATAGGCCATTCATATGGTACTCACTCTTGATGCACCTTTTCCTTTTCAAAGGTGGTGATTATTTCGCTAGTGGAATGGATCTGGTAAAAGAGAAGGAAGGAGAGAAGATGCCAGTACAACTGTGGAGCACTGTGTTGTCATGGGACAGAGAGGATGCTAGTTTCCTAAAGTTCGATAAATATTTTGCATCCAAAATAAGGACTCTCCTTTGCTCTGATAACCCAAGAGTCCCCAAGGTTCTTCTGGAATTCCTAAGGCCAAAAGAATTCGCAGAGAACATCAAAATTGTTCATAACTGGGGTGACATGTACTTATATCCAGTCTCCACGGTTTTCAGAGTTTTTGGTTTCAGAGGCACCCCATTTTTGTTACCATACCAGGTCCCTCTCAAAGTGGGAATAGCTAAGATCCTTAGACAAATTGGTGGCCTACAAGAGGTAGAGCTAACAGGCAGAGGTAAAGGGACTATTTTCCCTACAGCTATAATAGCCCACCAATTTGTAATTACAAAGGGAGGCTGGAATTGTTTTGAGGATTTCCTCAAACCCCACCATTTATCCACTGCAGTGTCCAGATGTGCTGATCCAGAGGACTTCTACAATGGTGTGTTCAGGAAGAAGGTAGCATGCAGAGGTAGGCCTCATCAATTCCACTTTCCTGAAGACCTCATCAGGAATGAATTTGATTTAGATGAACAGGAGTTGAGGAAAGAAAAATGGGTGGCTTACAAGAAAGCCATGGATTTTGTGCATCAATTTGATGCTAGCTATGACCCATTGTCTAGCTTCTTCCCATTGGAAGAAAAAATAAAATGGGAAGAAAAAATAAATTTTTTAATTGTTTGCTTCGAAGATGTGATGCAAACACTAAAGGAAAAGAGGGAAGCTATAATTAAGAGCAACCCTGAAAAGGCTAGAATGATTTTAGGCAAGTCAGCTTCCACTAAAGCAATCCCTCCTGGTAACTACACCCTTCATAAGAAATCAGGTTACAGTGTGCTGGTGCCTACAACAAGGGAGCCCTCTTCATCCAAAGGAAAGAGGAAGGTGCAAGATGTCATTGACATCCAAGACAGCCCAAAGAAGCAAAGGGTGGGGAAGGAAGTGCAATCAGATACACCCTTGTATTCCCCATCCCAATCCCCTATCCACATAGGAGATGAACAAGCAACAACTGAATACCTCTCACAGTTGGGCAGCTTGGGGGAAATTGCATACACTTATGATGAAGTGGAAGAAGGGATGCCAGAAGAGCCCACTGAAGCACAAATGGACATCACCTCAACTAAACTTAAGGGCCAGGAGTGGGATCCTGAGATAAAGAAGGCCAGTAGTGCCTTTTTAGCTGATGATAACTTTGTTACATCTGAAGCATTCATGCAATTTGTCTGGAAGCAGCATATAGATACATATAATGCTAGATGTGAAATAAGAAAGGCAGAGCAGCCTAACAAAGATCCAGCCTCAGTGGAAGAAGAAATAAAACAGGAGATGATGGAAGAATTCAAAACCATCACTCTTGAACAGGGAAGGGATCTAGTAGCACAAGCTGGGGTGCTCATTTTACCAGAATGGAATAATGATGATGCTCTGGTGCTAGATGCAGTAAGAAAAGAGACTAAACCCATGGAAGGGGTTACATTCAGTAAGGACAATGCTGCACTAGTTATGTGGTCCCTCAAAAGAAATGAGGACAAGAAAGGTAAAGACACTTCAGGGTCAAGTCACCTTTGTGGATTGATGGTCAAAAGAGTACAGAGTACAGGGGTAGTAGAGGCTGCTAGCACTGTGCTAGAAACTGTAAAATTTAGTGTTGCAGTGGCTGAGAAGGAAGCCAAAGAAAAGGAGGCCCTCCAGATTAAATTGGAAACAGTTTTGAAGGCCTATGACAGTGCCAAGGAGGAGGTAAGAGGCAAGGATAGCATCATTGCCAAATTGCAGAGCCAGCTGATGGGACAACACCAACAAGGTGAGTCTTCAACATTGATGATTGCCTCTTCTCCTACAAGACCTCCACCTACTAGCCCCATTATTGAGCTCCCACCATCTCCTGCGCCTTCCAGCTCCCAAATGATTGAGATAACTCCCCAAGAATTGGAGAACCTAAAGCAAGCTCAGGCCTTTTATGCAAGGAAGTATGAGGAGAAAATAAAAGCCACAATCTCCAGTTTTGTAGATATTATAATAGTGTGGGAAAGGTCATGGAGATATGGAATGAATTAAGGAGAGATAAGGCCATTTTGACACCCATTTTTGACAGATGGAGTCCTAGGGAGCAAGATTTAGAGTTCATGTGTGTTTCCTGTGATGAAGCAAGGACCAATCCCATTATAAAATCTACCTCTGATGTTGCTAAAGTTTTAATGCAATTGGCTGCAGATGTAGACAATGTGGATAGGAAGGTCAATTTATGTAAGAAGGAATACACTGATCAGGTTTTTGAGTTGCTCCCAGGAATTTTTGCCAATCCGGATCAGCTGAAAGATAAGCAAATATGGCTTAATGAGATAAAAGCCAAGTTGTCAGCAAGGGTCAAGGGAATCATCGATCTTGATGATACCTCTTTCTTTGTTATAACCATACAGGAAATAGAAAGAATTAAATCACATTATAGTTTTCTTAACTCAGAAGTCAACAAACTGAGAAATTCTTGGAAAAGGTTGACTAAAGTTAAAAATGACGTGATTAGTTTTTCATGGCCGACATAAGAGACATACAATCAGTGGGGAGTTAAATATCCCACCCATGATCCGGAGCAGTTGGAGAGCACCCCTGAAAAGCCAGAAGAGGTTGCAACTGAACAACCTGTTGAACAGACTGCAGAGGCTGAAAAGAGCGCATAACTGCTTTACGTAAAAATTTTAATCACATCAATTTTGGAAGTAATTGTAACAAACTCTCCTCGAGAAGTTCGAAGCTTTGTGCATCCATGTTGTTATAAATGGATACCAGGACTAGAGGGAAAGGGATCACAAAATTTTGTAAGAAAATGCTGCAGAAAATTATCTGAGCTTTTCAAAGTTTAATGGAGAAATAGAACTTATGTAAAATCTCTTCAAATGAATATCAATATACAGGCCATCGGTTTTGAGTAAAACTCTGTGTTGTCTTCAAGTTTGTTCACAATTTGATTTACTGATTTCATTCTGAACAATCCAGGATTTTTCTGTTTGATTGAAATTGCAAAGCAATTTCAATATGAGTGTTTTTTAGCTTTTCCTTTTAGGAAGGAAATTAAATATGCAGGATCACTCACACCAGTGAATTCTTTGGAATGAACTTTGAATTTTGAGGACCATAGTTTAGTTTGAAGTGATTGAATTCTTGTAAGTGTTAGGCATATGCAAGGATTAGCGGAAACCAAGCTGATGGGAGGCATAAAGATATTCTGTTTCAGGAGTTTTATTTGAGTTTAAATGACTCTGTAGCCTTGGATAAAGCACTGGTATTAATCGAAGTTGTTTGTTGCATGCTTTGTTGATCAAAAATGCTGAAGTTCAGTATCGTTCCATTCTTTGTTTTCAGTTGATTTCAAGGTGAATAAATTCACTGGTTTTCTGGACTAGTTTGCTGTGGATTTATTGTTTAAATGGTGAAGTTACTTCACGAAGGTATACCCGCCTGGGCTCCAAGGATGCCTGAAGTGTAGAAGGTTTAACCTTGTCATACGTTGTCTCTGAGATTTCCTTATCTTTTGATGTCTCTTCTGCACCCAGTTTAAACCATAATACTCTAAGGACATTGAAGGGAATCAGATTTTGAGGACAACAGGATCCATTCCTCCTTTAACAACCCACCGAAATACTTAGGAATTTCGGACTTAGGAGAATTATGGGCGCGGGCACAAATATTTAAAGGGGGACCGGTCACAAGAAAATTCTATGCGCCATAGAAAATCATAATTCACAAACTGGTTGACCACCACTTAATACTTAGGGAGTAAAATGGCCCCGCCCATGGTAAACAATTCTTGGCTTTAAGTGGGAAAAGGAAATCACAAGATATATCATTGGTAGGGTTTTCTTTACAAAACATAAGAAATTTTGATAAACCCTATACCCTATACCTTGGACCATTGATAGAGGATGCAACAAAACCTGAAAAATTATCAATTTTGAGCTCAAAATTGAAAATTTCATGCAATCAATTTTCAAAGCTATCATTAGGCTTACAATTTTAAAGTTATGATGCAAGAGTTAGTGAGTTATAGTTATTTAGAAAAGAATCAAATTGGACCTATTACTAAATTAAAATTTTGTAAAAGTGAACCAATCAATCACATATGACTTAAAATTGAGTTAAGACCAACTTTATTCTAGTAAAGACCTTGATATGCTAGAATATGAAAATTGTTTGAATGAAGGTAAAATTATTTTATTTTTGAATGTCAAAATAAAAATGTGAGGTAAAGAGAACCAAATCAATAGAAATTATAAACTAAGCCAAAACATCTAAACATATCTAAAATAATCACCTAAAATAAATTAAAAAATTCTTAAAGCCATTTTTTATACATGTATAAAAATAAAGTTAACAATCTTATATTTATTATTTAAATACATTTTAAATA
This sequence comes from Cryptomeria japonica, assembly GCF_030272615.1. Classification (NCBI taxonomy): domain Eukaryota; kingdom Viridiplantae; phylum Streptophyta; class Pinopsida; order Cupressales; family Cupressaceae; genus Cryptomeria; species Cryptomeria japonica. The sequence continues at coordinate 972,943,491 of NC_081407.1, forward strand.
TATAAATTATTTATATGTTTCTTCCATTAGTCGATATGTGAGTTTACAATTAGGAGGTTGGTTAGATTAGTCATTTTTTTTCTAACTCTAAAATTTTAATTAACTATAACTACCTAATCTTATATTTAAAAATTATTTAATTATAATATTTGAAATAATAATAAAATTTATAATAACATTCAATTAGAATAACAATAATAATATAATTGATTGAAAATTTTATAAATGTTTTATGATTATTTTAAATTTTCAAAGAAGAATAATATTTTGTTTATATTACAATCTTAAAATTAAATAATTGTATACTACAATAATTTATATAATTTAAATTTAATTTTTAATTTCAATTTGGTCCAAGGGGTTGAGCTTAGTTGGTTAAAGCATTAAGTTCTCAATGTGGAGACCCAAGTTCAACTCCCATGAGGGACACCTTTGTGTATAATTCTAAGTTGTGACTCTTGGTCTTCTATTGATTTTTTTAAGTGGATTTCTAAGTTGTGACCCTTGGTCTTCCAATTGTTGTTTCTAGTTTGGTGCTGGTATTTGTAATAAATTTGTAACATGGATGCTCGAATATCATTCTATGATACTTAATACAAAAAATTCAATTTGGAAAAATAAAACTTAATTGAATAAATTAAACATATTTTAATTAATTACAACTCTAATTTTAATTTAATAAAAAAATTTATATAATTATAATGATAATATAATCTACAAAATTATAATTTAAAAAATAAAATATAAAAATAAACCTACCTCTAAGTATAATATAAACCTATAACTCAAATATTAATAAAAAATTATATTAACTTATTATTAAATTTATAATTTTAAATAATTCTAATAATTTTAAATTTTAATAAATTTAAAATATAAAATTCATATGTGATATAGAGGCAGGACAATATTAATGACACACAACAACGTGATATTTAGATCTTGATAAACAAGTCATGATTAGTATGATTATGATCTCACTTCTCTGTGTTTAGTTGATAAAACAAACAATGTGGTTGTCTTTATGAAATTGTAGTTGTTAATTAAATATATATTTCCACCACAAAACGTTAAAATATCTTATCAGTGCGTATTAACTTATGAAATGAAGCTTATTCATGTGTTAGTTTCACGAGAATGGGAAACACGGGAAGCTTATAAAAAATATATTCAAATAAAACAAAAAGTTTCACTTTGTAATGGAAATTGCGCCACTTTTTTAGTGGGTAAACAAATTATAAAATTGTGTCAGTTTTGATAGGATAGATGTGACATATTTAATAATGATTAAGTCTTTTAAAATTTAATGTTGCTAACATGTATGAAAATATTTTATTTTATTTTTTTGGAGAAAATTTGAATTATTTGTCCACAGAAATTGATATGGACCAATCACATGATAAATAATTTTTTCTTTTAAATATTTTTTGTTAAAAATGTTATATATTAACTTTTGAAAATATAAAAAAAATTTATTTTAATCTGAAAGATTTTAAAAAATGATTGGTTGACAAGGACAATTAGTAATAACTATTTAAACAATTTAAAAACATTATGAATGCATAAGTATCTTGCCATGGCAGGAACTAATAAATTATATTTTAACAAAATGTAGGTTAATTACAAAGCGTAAACAATAGCTAGAGTAACGAGTTTCAAGGAAATAAGTGAAGAAGATCTTTGTAGGTGGTTGAGTATCTCATTAGAAGGATTTTTTTCTTGTTTTTTTAGTGAATTAAATTTATTGAATATTTAATAATAATATCAATGTGCTATCAATTATTGAAAATTCAATATTAGATATAGAGAATTGGTACTTATCAATATTGTTTTTAGATTGATAAACATAACAAAGGGCTCATACCCAAATACATTGACTAAAAATTACATCATCATTAAGCACTATTATAGGCTAGCATGGCTAACAAAATCCCAATGCCTTCTAATATGAACATGACTTCAAAACAAATTCCTTATACATTACTATGTTAGTACCTAGAAATATCTTATGACAACCATCAAATAGTGAAGTTGTATACCTTTAAATAATATTTGCTTCATCCACATCTTCAAGGTCTAAAGGTTCAATGGCAAAAGATCAATCCACACCTAGTTCCAAAAAGATATCAACAATAACCTTTACAAACCGAATTCCCCAACGTACATTGTGTTGTTTAGTGTTATCATCTGCATCCACTACTCACAGTACATGAAGGAGATCGTTGGGCCATTGTAGCATGGGTAGATGCTAGGCCATGTTCCACTTTTGGGTTGGAAGCCTAACTACATGATTGTTATATCTAGAGATTCTTATAAACCGCCATGCCACTATGGTTTCACCAACATCCTCATGATCATTTTCACTACCATATTGCTCTCCCCTGTATCAAGAAGGACAACAAAAAAGATGTAGGCCACATATGTATTGGCATGGTAGTGATGGGAGGAATCGGTATACATCTTGCATAGCATCATCTTTATATCTTGAATAACAATTGATGCTCGACCATTCTATAAATTGTCTAAAATAATTAGTCTGTGATCTTCCCCATGAAAGCCATTAGTTGATGTCTGATCTTCAAGGAAAAGGTGGTGTCCCCATGTTGTGTATTAAACATGGTGCTAATGTAGGGTGATAGGCTCATTTGTAGGATGGTCACACTAGTGACATAAATGTTGCTTGTGTCTTCACTTCACTCAACCTTCTCTAGTAATAAAATTAGAACAAATGGCTTTTAGACTCATTATCATTCTCCCCTTGAAAAATCACATGGAGATCATACCCCAAGTTTGGCATATCCAAGAGGAAATAATTGAAATTCATGCTTACCATCAAATTTTCCATTTAGTTCACCAAAATATTCCCCTAGAATCATATGATATATTGAATTTTTTTCATTGAATCGAGATATCCCAAATTGGGGGTATGAAATTATTCAATTTTCAATTGGTTACACCCTTATATCGAATATCACTAAGTGTGATGAGAGAGTCTCCCTCCAAATGTGTATTTTGAAGATTGAGTTTCCTACAAAGTTTGAGACCAAATAAAGTTGCCTAAAACTCGAAAATGTTATTGGTTCTATCTAGGAGCTTCCAAGCAACAACCATCCTAATGTCACCATTGTGATTTCTTATAATGTCTTTAGCTCCCAATTGACCAAGGTTTCCTCTTAATGTCCATCAAAGTCGATCTTAAACCATTCTTCTCTCGTATTGGCTTTCAAGGCTATCTTTTGATCATCCCGAGGGGCTCCATGAATGAGTGGATGAATAGGCTAGGAAAAATTTCACTTAGCTCTTCATCCCTAAATTGATGATATAAAAGCCTAAATTGAGCAACAAAAATAATCAAATGCATAGAAAAATTGATAAACTACGCAAGCATTGGCCCTAAATGTGCAGTTCTAGGCTCAAAATTTGTATGAACAGAGCCCAATTGTGTAGGTCTGGGTTCTAACTATGTAGGTCTAGTCTTGGACTACTTGAGAGATAAAAATTTTAGTTCTCGACACCTACACACAATCAAAAACTCAAACAAACATCAAATTAGATGTGTGTTCATGTCACTACACAGTTGATTTTTCCTTGATGTATCCTTGAAAATAAATACGCTTTTATCGATTTAATATAAACAAACATAACAAATATTATTATTTAAATTTACGAATAATAAATAAAAGTAAAAAATACAGACATGACATCATAATGACTATTAAAACACAATGGTCCATTAAATCATTTTCCTACATTACCTAAAAGTTAATATTGTTAATATTTTTAATATTAATTCTTTAAATTTGTTTTAGAAGGTATACAAACATATTCAAATAGCTAACTAATTACATATTTTAGATGTAATTAAAAAGATCGTTCTTTATCCTCTAAAAGATACACATGTTGTTCCAAAGATGAAGAATGGCATTGCCCAATTTGTTTGCCATTTGATAAAGTTTTAAAAGTTTTAAATCTCTTTAAATGCCTTTCTAGATTTTTCTTTCTTTCTTTCTTGATATTTCAATTATAAATGACATCATCAAAGTCTTTTTTTCCTGTAGAATATTACCAATAATTGATAGGAAGATTTAATGGCAATTTAGTTGGACTTAAAAATTATTTAATAATATGTAAAGTGTTATGAAATCATTTAATAACATGTAAAGTGTTATGAAATCATTTAATAATCACTAGGATATTGTGCTATATTCCAATTTAGATATGATAGTGGAATGCTAATGTTAATGACCAATGATTAGCTAAACATCAACCGCTAGAGGTGAACTTAGATTAAAATTAGACTTCTAAGTATGATAAAAAAATATGTGCAATAATTTAAAAAGTTACAAGTACCTTTGTCTCATGATTGATAGAGATTCATAACTTATAGATGTCATAATCTTCAGATTCAAATCTAAATTAAGGTAGTCTTTTTTCAAAAATTGTATATTTTTAGGAATATATTATAAATATATGAAGTCAATTTTGAGTCTTGTAATAGCCTTACAAATTATCATGTTGAACATTTTTTTCTTTTCATATTTATACTCAACTTAAGTAAATGTCTAACATAATAAAGTTTTTTATTGACTGATACACAATTTGCATTTACGTTATAAAGGATCCCAAGTCAATTGCAATATTTACAATATTATTGCACCTACCTTGTAGTCAATTAAAAGCATGCAACATTGCAAGAGCATATAGTACACTTTTACTACTCTATTAATACTCATAATATAATTTACAATACCTTCGTCATGTTGGGAATAGATGTGTTGTTCACCTTGCATAATTTTATAATGTAAAAAATAGTACTTTTATGTGGTGCACCTAGAGGATCTAGGGATGCATGCATCACATATGTTAGAAATTATTGAGGACACTTTATGTATTATATCTAACATTGGATAAATATTTTATGTGGACACTTTAGAAAAAATATTTAATATTGAGATAACGTGGTGCCAAAAATTAAATGACGGAAATGGTTGTGTTAACTCATGGTCTTAGTCACATCATGCATGTAATACCACTTGGTGGTTTTGTGCAAGCTTATTTATATACAATCAAGCACATGAGTAGTTGATAAGATTGGCTAGTTGGATAGTTTGAGCATCTCTTGTAATTTGCATATATGTAACAAGAGGAAACATGGATTGGAAGGTGTGATTAGATGATTTTCATGCACTTGCTCACGTGTAGGGCACATAGAGAGGTTGATGTTTTTGAGGTAGTCATGAAAACTATATATGTATTATAATATTTTCTCATGAGATAATACATTGAGTGTAGATGATTTTGGAGGCTAGATTTTTTAGTCTTGAGAATTTTCTTAAGGTATATATTGTGTTAACTTGATGGTATGTTTGTTTGATCTTTTACATTGTGGGTTTTGAAGACTTGTTTTCATTATTCTTACATGACTTTATATGAAAATAGTTCTATATGACTACAAATTTTCTTTCATTTGGTATTAGAGCCTAATTGTGAAGTTGTGGGAGCAGATCTCCTTGTTATTGTTAACCCCCAGAATGAGCATATTTTTATGTATAGCAAAATGGATGGGTTTACCAAAATATATTGATGATATGTTCAAGGTTGCAAGTGTGTTTATAGAATTGGTTTGTTATAGATTTAGAGTTTGATGGAGATTTTCTATCTGATTTTCCTATTTGGGTTTTTCTTTCATGAGGTTTTATGTGCAAAATTTATCTAGAGATCTTTTAGACATAAAAGGACATCACCATTAATTCTATAAGGTCCAAAAAATTATATTGTATATATGACACTATATATGTTTGTGAAAAAAATGGTTTCCATGGTAGACAATATTCTATACCATATAAAATATGTACAATCATATGGATCAATACTATACAACTAGGTTTTTGAAATCATTCTAAGCTATGTAAATGAGTGAAAAGGGGAGTAGTTAGAAATAGAGGCTATTTTAGTAGTTGTATTGTTAGAATTCGTGATTGTTGAATTCTCACAAGTTCGGATAATCATCTGCAAGTATACCTATTACATACAAAGGATAGATTGCACAACAAACGAGAATATTGAAGACAATAACAAGAACTAAATGATTGATTGAATATTGCTTGATTTACAATGAAGGATATGTCATCCTTATAAATAAATCTAATTCTAAAGATAGAAACCCTAAAAAGAAATTAATAATTAATAATGAATTAATTATTAATATACCTAAGAGATGCATGTGTATATGGAAAGACTAAATGAATTCAACCACAAAATCCTAGCCTAACAATAACAAAGATCCACCATAACATATGAAGATTACCTAAGACAATGCAAATAAAATGAAATCACAAAGATTATACCATCACATGTCCAATAGGGTTTGGATCTCCATTCTTCCTATCTCCATTGATCTTGCTTGATATATTTGCTCTCAGATTTTATGTGCACAAGAGATCAACAAAGAACGGAAATGTGGTTGCAAGTAGGATCACATATGAAAGTTTGAAAGCGAAGTGTAGTTGAGTGCGCAATTGAGTTAGTTAGGATGCATAGTGAGGGTTTGATAATGAAGGAAGCATCTCCTTATATAGAAGACACTATAAGAAATGGAGGGATAAGATTGAGAGGTGTAAAAGATAAATGGTCGGCGATGATTAGAGGGTAGGTAGAGGAAATAAGAAAATAATAAGAGGGTAGGTAGTGTATGAATTAAGAGATGAATGACATGTGTCATGGGTGAAAAAGGCTAATGAATTAATTAAATAAATAAAGATTTATTTAATTAATAGAAGAAGTGGGATCAATTAAATAAATAAGATATTTATTTAATTTAGGAAAAGGAGAATTTAAATAAATAAATAAATAAATAAATAAATGTATTTATTTAAATGAGAAATAAGGCTAGAAGAGGATAAATGAATTAATTAAATAAATAAAGATTTATTCAATTAATAGAAGAGTTAGGCTAAAATAATTAAATAAATAAAGATATTTATTTAATTAGGCAGGACAATTTTAGGTGTCTACATTTTGCCCCTCTTTGAGACAATGCAGCTTGTCGCATTGTTTCAAAGAAGATAATATGAACTAATACAAAGTTGCCCCAAGATGGGAATGATATGCCCCCTCAAGAGATTGGATGAAAATGTCTGAAAATATTGCAGACAGTCTCTCGATAAGAAAGAAAGGTTAGAATGGACTGACCGAATAGGATAGAGTGACAGAGTCACAGGATAATGAAGATTGACTCGGGTGAAGGCTAGGGCTAGGGTAGTCTATAAGATAGACCACGAGAGAACACATCCTCATTGTCATCCACACATCCAAGAAATCAGAGTGCAGAGAGAGAATTGAACAGCAACAGTCAGCAGCGATGGCATTGGTGCACAAATTCGATTGTGTTTACTGATTTCAGAGACAAGCAGATGCAGGAGAGTCGGTGAGTACCACAAAACCTCCTTGTACTTTGTCGCATTAATTGTTGTCATAAATGCATGCTAGGTAGTGCAATAAATGCACTTTAGGATAATGTCAAAAAATGTCAAAAACATGTAGACGCGTCTGCATTGGTGCTAGGCCCGTCTATGTTGGTTAGGCGCGTCTACGTTTGTGCCAGGAGCGTCTATGCTAGGAAAAGTGTTTGTGCCAGATGCGAGCGTGTCTATGTTGTGTAGGTACGTTTGTGAAATGTGGGCACATCTATGCAGGACAGGCGCGTCTGTGTGGAACAGAGGCACGTTTGTGTATTTCAGGCACGTCTATGTAGAGCAGGCGCGTTTGTGTAGTCTGTAAGCACGTTTATGTCTTCAAGGTCAAATTAGTAGTTCTATGATGAACATACGTCGTCGATTGGATAAGCTGCTGAGAGGATACACTCAAGCAAGTCCTTTAGGGAAGACTAGGATAGATCGAGGCACTTTGTGATGAACAGTGAGTACCAAGACATAATACTTTGTGATGAACAGGGAGTACCAATAGGAGCAACACTTTGTGATGAACAGGGAGTGCAAATATGAGTAGCACTTTATGATGAACAGGGAGTGCAAAACACGTAGTACTTTGTGATGAACAAGGAGTACCACTAGGATATAAGCAACACTTTGTGATGAACAGTGAGTGTCACTAGGATAGATAACAACACTTTGTGATGAACAGTGAGTGTCACTAGGATAGAAGCAACACTTTGTGATGAACAGTGAGTGTCACTTTGACTGACATGATTGCTTTGCTTGACTACAGGAGTACTTGCCTATGCTGGAGTCTTGGGAGAGATTCCCATTAGCTCAGAGGTTACGACCAGAGTTGACATTCGAGGACAGGGCTGCCATTGAGGTTATGGGTTTGAGATACATTCTGTGTGTGCCTGAGTTTTGTGTGAACATGGGTTTGTTGACTGTGCTGGTTGAGAGGTGGCATTCTGAGACATGCAGATTTCATTTGCCGATGGGTGAGATGACAGTCATCTTGGAGGATGTGTACAAGATACTGAGGATACCGATCGACGGGGAGTTAGTACCCTATGATCAAGACGGAGATAGGGATGCCTTGAGACCAGTGTTCCGAGATCTAGGACTGGAGATAAGGGTTGGACACGTGGCATGGGACACAATGATGGCGACAAGACTGGCACTACCAGTAGTGCTAGGAGGAGTGGTCAGTGGGTTCCTGTGTCCAGACAGGGCGACACGGGGGTTCGCTGTGGACTGGGGGAGCACCTTGGAGACACTAGTTACATAGCATACCAGATATGCCTGGGGACCGTGCATGCTGGCACACTTGTACTATGAGCTTCATTAGTTTGTTTATCATGGATCCGTAGGATTGGGCTGCAGAGTTACATTGTTGCAGGTTTGGGAATATGAGCATCTGCCAGTCACACGGCCGATACATTTCAGAGGTCGGGGTCATGGACGCAGTTTTGTTCATTTATATGATATGATTACCTCACAGCCACGGATTGGCAGGTTGGAGCACTGGTGTTGAGTGATTGATGAGATTGACACTGTGATATGGAGGTCATACCGCGAGTGCGAGTAGTGGGAGGATGACGCAATGGAGCTACCCTATACCTTTAGGAGCAGATATCTGATTGGGGGGACATCCTATGTACTGGAGAGGCAGTTAGTGGATAGAGTATGCAGGCAGTTTGGCAGGATCTAGCAGATGCCACGGGGTTCTGGTATGTATGCGCGGACAGTATGAGACCAGGCACACTTTGGGCCACTATTATCATATGATCAGGCCGTGATGCAGCTGGTAGAGATGGTGTCCATGCCATGGGATATGTGGCCTGAGATTGAGGATGCGGGTATGGATGTAGAGTACACTGCATATTGGGCTGAGCATCCATTTCCACGCCTGACAAACCCAGGTGAGCATATAGATGGAGATGGCAGAGGGGATGAGGATGAGGATGGAGATTGTGGGGGTAGAGGCCGATGGAGGAGGCGGGGTGCAGTTGGAGAGAGGAGAGTGGCTCCATAGAGAGAGGGTGGGGAGGAGAGACAGGCTTGGGTGGTGAGGGGTCACGGTGGATTGCCACTATAGGTGCCAATAGCACAGGGTCCTAGACAGGTGCAAGGATAGGGACAAAGGTATGTACATGTACAAGCATAGGCACAGGCACAGGCACAACCAACAGTACAAGGGGAGCCACAAGCATAGGGGGCCGAGGAGGAGGAGGATGAGCTATTTGAGCTGAGGGAGATCTGCTAGGGACAGGCATATGAGATCCAAGATCTGGAGAGGGAGACAGTTGAGGGACACAGAGCGGGAGTGGGATCGAGCTATCCAGCACTACACTAAGGCTGAGACAACACTGAGAGCTGGGAGGGAGGCGACAGAGGACATAGGGGCTGGATACACCTATGTTCTACGGGCAGGGGAGGAGATAGGTTATTGGCGAGACTTGTACTACGGGGTAGTGCCACCAAAGCAGCGAGCAAGGAGCTTCTACAGACCATCACGGACAGCGACAACTACTGGAGGGAGTTAGAGGAGACAGGTGTCCAGCGGTGGCGTTATGGGTCTGCCACCACCACTAGATAGAGGGGGTGGGAGAGATGATCCCGGGGTGAGTCCTTCTAGGGCTCAGTCTCTGTCGAGGCTAGGTGGCTCTGAGGGAGAGAGTTCATCATAGCCATAGAGGGCTCCCTATGTATCAGTTTTGTACCATTTTGTATGATGATGTAGACACCTTCGGGTGATTGTAGCCATATGATTTTGACATCATTATATCATGACACTTATGATTATATATATATATATATGAGATTCATCCTTGTGGCAGCTATATGCATGTGTACCTATGTAATGAGATATTTCATGATGCTTATGATATGGATGCAAATATGTACATGATGAAATGCAATATTTTTGTTCTTTTATGTTTTTAATATGTTATGCATGATGCCAATGTGAATGTATGAAATTTAGATGAATATGATAATGCAAATGATTATTTACATGATGAGAATGTAAAATGTGCTAACATGTGTTGTGTGAAGGATGTGATGCAATTGTGATATCTCTATGTATGTATGAAATGCTTATATGTGGTAATGCAGGTGCAACTACATGAGATGCAAATGTTTTTGGCATGTCATTATACTTAGACATGTGATACCAGGCTACACGGGCTCAAGAAGGATGATGGAAGTCAATCAAGAAAGGGGGATGAAAGACAGAAGATATGAAAGTGAAAAGAGCTTCTTGTGCGTTATCATCATTGAGCTTTATTATGGCAAGTAGGTTATGACAATCGAGGCATATGTTCGACCTAGAAAGTCATTGCACCTATTTGCATGGAGATAAGATAGTTGCAAACAAGGAATACCCCAGTTCACACTAGACTCTTAGTGTCCTCATATCCTTGGACAATTCATAGCATTACTAAGAGATAATTCGCAGACAACAAAAGAAAATAGGTGACGATACCCCATCCTCGCCTTTCTAGTCAAAGACATCTTGGAGATAGAATCTCTAGTCAAAGATATCCCGAAAAAACTAAAAGACATGTCACCAAAAAATAAAATCAAAGAAAACCAAGACTCGACACCAACATCCACTATAGTCCTCAAGTTTAGTGTCTCTTGTCACTTGTATAAGTCTTATTTGATTGTGGTCACAATGTTTACTTTCACAAAAAGGATAGATAGCACTGAACCATATGTTGTCTGAGTCTGTTGAAAGATTTGATTTGTTGAAGTCCATTGGTGTTGTTGTGTCTCATCTAAAACTGACTGAATCCATGAAAATGATACTTTATTGCGAAGAAGACGGAACTTTATTGCAGATTGGCGATGCAAATGCTGCTTTATTGCGGATTGTGCACAGATAGACTAAAGAAAAGTAGAAGAAATTGTACTCCTCAGAACAGGTGATGCTCTCAGTTCCACACCCATCACTAGACGTAGGATTTTCCTTAGCCACAGATAGGAGCTGATTTATTATGGATGGAAAGAGAAGGAAAAGGGGGTTATTATGAATGGGTAACCAATCTTAGGTAGATCAATAACAAGCCATGTGTTAGGGTTTCAAGCAGATCCGAAGCAAATATGAACTAACAATTATATGCATATTTAAATACAAAAGATAAAAGAATAAAATAGGACACAGATAACATAGAGATTTAACGTCGTTCACCCAGAATGGGTACCGTCCACCATACACAACCATCCAATCTTTCTTATTAGCCAGCAAAAAGTACATTAACATTACAATGCCTTAAGCATCCCAGCCACTTATAACATGCATTTTTAAGGCAACAAACAAAGTCAGTTTTCATCAACAAAAAAAAATGGCAAATTTTTTTTTTCTCGAGGGCTACCGCCCCCGAACCCCATAGCAAGCTTCACCCGCTTTGGGGCTGCTGCCCCCAAACCCCCACCCAGGGCCCTTCCTGGCCCCAGACCCCAGCAAGGATACATGCTGAGTGTATAGTACTTTGTTGATCAGTCGCCACATATCAACAATCTCCCACTTGGAGACTGATACTAAACGACACCACCATACATGCAACATCCGCTGGATAAAACACTGGGACTCAACTAGTATAAATTCCACAATTATCAATCAAGACGACCAACAGAAATTGATGAAGAAATCGGCTTCTCCTGTGGAACTACCTTTGTGAACATATCGGCAGTATTCTCACTTGTGTGAATCTTCTCAAGCCGTAACTGACCCTCCTCCAAAACAGTCCGGATGAAGTGGTACCTGAGCTGAATGTGCTTTGTCCTTGAATGAAAAGTAGAGTTATTCACAAGATGAATGGCACTCTGGCTATCAGTATACAATGGGCGATCCTTCTGTGTCTGACCCAATTCCTTCAGAAAACATTGTAACCAAATCATCTCCTTGCTGGCTTCAATAGCAGCAACATACTTAGCTTCAGTGGTTGAAAGTGCAACAACCTTTTGCAGCCTAGAAATCCAACTGACTGCAATTCCCCCTATAGTAAAAACATACCCTGTAGTGCTCCTCCATGAATCAATATCACCTGCCAGATCAGAGTCAACAAATCCACTCAGAGAAGCATTAGATCCTTTGAAACATAATGCCTTCGTAGTGGTTCCTTTCAAATACCAAAGGATCCATTTCACAACATTCCAATGTTCCATACTCGGATTACTCATAAACCTGCTCACAACTCCCATTGCATGTGCAATATCTGGCCTTGTGCATACCATTGCATACATCAGACTGCCAACAGCTGATGAATACGGGATGTTAGACATTTTCTTTACCTCTTCCTATGCCTTTGGGCACATCTACTTAGTCAATTTGAAATGACTAGCCAAAGGTGTACTAACTGCTTTTGCATCCTGCATGTTAAATCTTTTCAACACCTTCTTTATATACTCTCTTTTTGACAAATTCAAGGTTCTATTTTTTCTGTCCCATGTAATCCTCATACCCAGAATTTGCTTAGCTGCACCCAAATCCTTCATAGAAAATGACTTGGCTAATTTATGTTTAAGATCATTTATGTGTTCCATGTTAGACCCAGCAACAAGCATGTCATCAACATAAAGCAACAAGACTAAATACGGTTCTAATTGAAGTTGTAGATGTTTCCCACATACAGAAGTCATTTTTACAACTGGAGAAAATATTTCATCATAATCTATACCCTTTTTCTGTGCAAAACCTTTTACCACAAGTCTGGCCTTATATCTTTTCTGACCTCCTTCCTCCTCCTTCAGCCGATAAACCCATTTTTTAGGCAACGCTCTTGTTTCTGCAGGTAAAGGGATTAAGTCCCAAGTCTTATTTTTTATCAAGGAGTCCATCTCCTCTTTCATGCCTAGCTCCCACTATTGTTTGGCATCCACCTGCATTGCTTCTTCATATTCTTCTGGTTCACTAGAATTAGTTAATAATATAGAATACAAAGAAGGAAAAAATCTTTCAGGGGGTCTACTTGACCTCATAGAACGTCTAACACTTGCAGGAGTTTGTGGGACATTCTGTTGTTGTTGAGCATCAGGTACCTGTGGCATTTCATTTTCAAGAATCTCATCCAACACCACATATTCTTGCTTCTCCTGTTCATGCTTCTTTTCCTGCATCTATTCTTTATACATAACCTTCTCATTGAATATAACATCTCTACTTCTAGTTATTTTCTTATTTTCAAAATCCCATAACCAATAGCCATATTCATCTATCCCATATCCAATGAAGTCACATTTCTGAGATTTAGCATCAAGCTTGGTTCTGTTTTCTTTATCAACATGGACAAAAGCTTCACAACCAAAGGTTTTCAGAAAATAATAATTTACCTTTTTACCAGTCCATGCCTCATCTGGAATACCACCATCCAAAGGGGTTGAAGGTCCTCTATTTATCAAATAGACAGCAGTATGTACAACATCTGCCCAAAAATGTAAGGGCAATCCAACATGTAATCTCATGCTCCTCGTGCATTCCATGATAGTCTTATTCATTCTCTCTAACACACCATTTTCCTATGGAGTTCCTATAACTATCTTCTACTTTCTAATCCCATTCAAGGAGCAGTAATCTTCAAATGTCTTGCTGCAATACTCACCTCCATTATCCAATCTGAGACACTTCAACCTTTTTCCTATCTCATTCTCAACCAAAGCTTTCCATTTCTTAAAAGTTTCAAAAAACATCTGATTTTTGTTTTAGGAAATATACCCATGTTTTTCTGGTTGAGTCATCAATAAAAATAACATAATAACAAGAGCTACCAAGAGATGATACCTGAGCTGGTCCCCATACATCTGAATGCACAAGCTCTAACTTCTCACTCTTCTTCTCTTTCCGAACCTTGAGAAATATGACTCTTTTCTGTTTGTCATAAACACAGTTTTCACAGAACTCTAAATCAATCTTCTTTAGTCCTGGAAATAGATTTTTGGAGTGAAAGATTTTCATCCCTTTCTCACTCATGTGCCCAAGCCTATGGTGCCACATTATCGAATCTATTCTTGCAACATCTATTGTTGTTGTTCCTATAGTAACTTTATCTATAGCAACTAAGGTAGAGTAAGTGTTACCAGTACACAGATATAATGTGCCTACCTTCACACCTTTAGCTACTACTAATGATCCTTTATTGACCTTCCAGATACTATCTGAGAAGGTAACTATGCAACCTTCACTACCTAGTTGCCCAACAAAAATTAAATTTCTTCTTAAGTTAGGAACATGTCTTACCTCCTGTAGAAACCAATCATTACCATTCTGCAACTTGATCTTTATCTTTCCTTTTCCAACAATTTGATAGGGCTCATCAGCACCCAAATATACCTATCCAAAATCACCTTGAACATAATCTAGAAAATATTTTCTATGGGGTGTAGCATGAAATGAAGCCCCAGAATCTATTACCCAGGAATCATTAACATTATCCAAACATAAGATTAAAGCATCTTGTAAAGTATTACTTGCAATATTAGCTTCCTTACTGTTGTTTTCATTTTTTCTCCTTCTTTGTTTTTCCGAGACCTACAGTCTTTCTTTAGATGACCAGGCTTTCCGCAGTACCAACAATCTTTCTTTCCTCTAGATTGAGAGCGTCCTTTCTTTGACTTCCCTCATGACTTCTCATTCCAAGGGCCTTTTCCTCTTGCCTTAAATCTTCCTCTGTTCTCCACATTCAAAACACTGCTTGATGATGTTGGAGTCTCACTTGTGCTTTTCCTTCACATTTCCTCACTTAGGATAACACCAACAATATCATCAAATACCAAAGTATTTTTTCCAAAGACAGAGTTACTTACAGCCATAACCAAGCTATTCCAGCTTTCTGACAAAGAACATAAAATCAAGAGAGCCCTAACCTCTTCTACAAAAGTAATTTTTACTGAAGACAATTGACTGGTAATTGTATTAAATTCATTTAAGTGCTCCACTATAGATCCTCCCTCACTCATTTTCAAATTAAACAAACGCTTCATAAGAAATACCTTATTCGAAGCCGAGGGTTTCTCATATAGCTTAGCCAATGTCGCCATCAAATCTACAACTATTTTTGCTTCTATTATATTGAAAGCTATAGATGGTGCAAGGCACAATCGAATGGATCCTAGTGCCTTTCTATCTAAAATGTCTCATTCTTCATCTGACATTATAGTCGCTTTCTTTTCCTTTCCTTCTAATGGCTACTACAAATCCTTTTGATACAGGTAATCCTCCATCTGCATTTTCCATAACTGATAATTCTGGCCGTTAAACTTTTCGACCTTGAATTTGGAATCCTCCATTGCTCCCACTCAAATCTAAAAGTCCTGTCAATTTACAGAAAACCTCGCTCTGATACCAACTGTTAGGGTTTCAAGTAGATCCGAAGCAAATATGAACTAACAATTATATGTAGATTTAAATACAAAAGATAAAAGAATAAAATAGGACACGGATAACACAAAGATTTAACCATGATGGGAATGGGTGAGCTTATTATGAATGGATAGGTTGTGAGTGTGTGCAAAGTGAAGGATGAAATGGAATCCTGAAGAAGGGAGGAGCAATGTCTCTATGCATGGCGCTAGTGACCTAGTTTTCACCATGGTACTTGCCTAGGGTGCCACCGAAGTGGTTTTCACCATTGGACGAAATTTTTTTTGTTTTTCAATAAAAAAAATTTGTGTCACAAGGCGCTTGTTTGCTAGGTTTTCACCAAGTAACAATTTTTTATGTTTTATGATTTTTTTTGTATTTTTGAATTAGGATACTCTGAAGAGCTATGTGTAAAACCTACGAAGGTGCATGCTATTTATAGGATCCTCCAAAGGTTCACCCTTTGTGGTTGAGAGCTGATATGCACCAGATCCATATGCTGATGTGATGATGTAAGGACCAAGCTAGTTTGGTTTGAATTTGCCCTTCTTCTCTTTGTCTTGCTGATTTTTAGGATTTTCTCTGAGAACCAAGTCACCTACCTCAAATGTACGAGGCTTTATCTTATGATTGTAGTTTCAATGTTCCTTGACTAAATGATGTGTAGCTTGAGTGTTTGTCTTCCTTGATAAAGGAACTGAGATAGAATTACTAGTGTGTGGACTACACAGGCCCATATGCATGTCACCTGAAGAAGTTTGGGCATCCCTGATAATAAAATCCTTCGAGGAAGCTCCATTAAAGGTCCATGATGTATCACCAGAAGGGATTGGATGTGCGGAACAAGTGGATGAGTTATGAAGGCTCATGATTATGAAAAGAAGTGAAAGTAGGATAGCATGATGGAGACTTAGGATCAACAAGTGTTCTTTTTGACTTGAAATTTTAGAACTTTTGCCCCCAATTATTTTGATATTAGGGGAGATCAAATCTTGTTCTTTTTGCTTCATAGGATTTCTATCCTTGACTCTGATTTTTTTAGAGTCCAATAGCTTTTGATTTTGATTTGAACTAAAGGACTTCTCTTTATTTTTGACTTTTAGATTTTTCTTTTCAAAGCTTGATTTTTGATCCCCAATAAGTAAGGGCTTTTGTGATACTTGTTGATCCAAGTCTGGAAGTGGAGTGGAAATGGAATGAGTTGGTGAAATGGTAAGGTTATGTGAGTTCTCAAGAGGGCTGGCGATATGCTCAATAGATTCTTCACTGGAACCACTCTTAGGACTATTGATATCAAGAGTTGCTTGAACCACTAGAGGATATTTGCATTTAGACTTAGTAGCCACAACACTAGGTGCTTCGTACCCAATTCCTTGACATTGCAAATTGTTTGTAGGTTGTTCCTGTTGACCAATTGTGTTAGGAGATAGTGGGAGTTGATCAACATGAAAGATATACTGACCACATCCCATGTCTTTAAACTTGAACTTTTCTTTGATCTCTACTTGTTTTGATATAGAAGCTTTCGATGATTCTAGATCCATATATGTTGATGAAGGAATAGCCTCTCGATTAGCTGGAATTATTATTTTTGATCTAGGTCGTAGATTGTTGCAATATATGAATGGATTTGGGTCATCTTTGATAGTCACTTCAACTCCATTGTGAGGAAACTTGATACATCGATGATATGTAGATGGGACTGCGCTCATCTCATGAATCCATGGATGTCCCGAGAGTATGTTGTATGTGAGATCAAGGTCTAGGACTTGACAAACCACATCCTTAGTAATTGGCCCAACCTTGAGAGGTAAGGTGATTGTGCCCTTGAATGAGCGCTCTTCATCATCATATGCCTTGATGGTGATTGCATGTGTAGAATTCATAGCTTTTTTAGAATATCCCAATTGTTTTATTGTGCTCAATGTACAAATGTTTAGACCTACTCCTCCATCTACCAGGACTCATTTTATTCGATGTTTGTGTAGGAAGGCTTCAATGTGTAAAGGTGCATTATGTGGTTGGCTCACAGAGGTGTCATCAACTTCTGTAAATGTTAAGGGAGTGTGGAACGGAAAGGTATCCCACCATGGCTTGAAACTGGTCCACATTCAGATCAGTGGGGATGACAGTGTCTCTCAAGATTTTATCAAGAATGTCTTTATGTGCAGGGGATATGCATAAGAGCTCAAGGATGGAGATAAGCGTGGGTGTCTTCCCTAACTGTCCTACAAGGTCATACTCAGGCTTGGTTGATGAGGAAGTGGTGTTTTTAGCTGGAGCACCTTGCAAAGTGAATTTACCTCGACGAGTTGTAACATTACATTCAGAGGTAGGTTCAGAAGAAGATCCAATGCCTTTTAGAACAATCTTGGGTCTTTGGGTAGAATTCTCTGATGTTTTGTCCTTGATGATAATGGTAGAGACATAATTGTCCATCAAAATGTGATTGATAGTTGAATCATAGTTATAAGATGCTCTGGTATAGTTGGTCTGATCATCTATGGCTTTAGCTTTTCCCTTGTCATTTTTTGGGAATGGTTCCTTAAACATCTCATGTTCTTGATTGGATGAGTGTCCTTCAATCTCAATGTCACCTCTATCAATGAGATCTTGTATGATGTTCTTCAGTCGATGGCAATTTCCTATCTTGTGGCCCTTGCTCTTATGAAATTCACAATATTCATCATCATTCCACCAATTTGGTTTAACCTTTGGCTCATATGGAGGCAAATCTAGAATTGTGATTATCTTGTTTGCCACTAGCTTTTTAAAAACTGACTCAAGTGGTTCTCCCAATGGGGTGTACTTCCTTCATGATCTGGAAGTTGTTTGAGTATTCACTTGATTGTTTGTAGAGCTTGATCCAGAAAAACAATTTTGGGTCGTACTGTATTGGCATCAACAACACAATCATTGACTGTGTTCTTGTTTTTATTCCAAAATCTTGGCTTGTCTTTTCCTTTAAAGTCCTCTTTGTTTTCTTTGAATATTTTGATGACTCCTTGCTCAATTAGGACCTTTTCTGTCGCTAAGCCTTTTTCAATGATGTCCTTGAAGGTGGACAAACAAGATTTTCTTAAGTCATAACCAATGTCTTTGTTAACATTTTGGGTGAACATTTCTACCATTTATTTTTGTGGAATTTCACAAGAGCATCTGCTGTCTAGATTCCTCCATCTTTGTAAAAATGATGAAAAAAACTCTCCATCCCTTTGTTTGGTGTTGCACAAGGTAGTGACTGATATATCTGTCTCTATGTTGTATGAGAAATGTTGGATAAATGCCTCTGCTAAGTCACCCCATGTCTTAATTCCATGTGGGAGTTGAGAAAACCATTCCATAGCTTGATCACCTAAGCTCTTTGCGAATAATCTCATCAAATATGTCTCCTCTGCTACTACCTCAATGCAAGTTGTGAAAAACTATCTTATAAGTGCCTTAGGATCCCCTTTTCCTCTGTACTTATCAAACTTAGGTGTCACAAAGTGTGTAGGAAATGGAGACATTGGAATGCTTTTGTCAAATGGATAGGGACATATGTCTCTCATTATGTAAGTTGGCTTCAGTGTATTTATGTCCTCTATTTTCTTTTGTAAGTCCTTAATTTGTTGTTCCAAATTGTTCTTAGGTGGAGGCCAACTTCTTGAACCATACCCCATATGCCTGAACCACCGAGTGGAGGAGGAGCATGTTGCATATATGGATGATATTGATCATACACATGTTCATATGGAGGAGGTCTATAATGATGTTGCGTATATGTACCACTTGGTATAGAGTCATGATGAGCAATGGAATATCTGCTTTGTCCATGTATACCATACTCTACAGGCATGTCATGAGTTTTTTCAAATGTGTTGCCCCCAAATTTGACACGGGGTTTCCTTGTGTCCAAATTTTGAACATGCCTTTGGATATCCAATTGCTTTGGTGGTTGATCCTTAGCATTGGTATGTGATTGAGTATATTTTTCTGCATAAGACTTCCATAATGGTCTACGAAGGTGAGTTTCATATGCTTGTCCATGTGTATGTGGGACCTCTGGTATTTGAAACAAAGATGATAGTGATTCAGGCACCATATGTGGTCCTCTATTGCCTCCACTATTAGGCCTCCTTTGATCCATGTTGAGGTGAGGTTGTTGCAAAGGTCGATTTTCCATTATTTGAGACATGTCAAAATCATGAGGGATCTTGGCTTCACTTTGTGCCATCACTTGTAAGAAGTATTGTCTATCTCTCCTCATTATTTCCTCAACCAATCGATTAAAACGGGGATCCATAATGGAGTCTTCCACTTCTGCTGAATGTACTGAAATGTTGTCCATATTGTCATTGTGTGTATCATTGTTGTTTATAGTGTCCATGTTCTCAATATTTGGAATGTTTCTATAGGAATCCAGGTCAGGTAATGTAGTATGATCAGAATTGCAAAAGATATCATTGTCATACTCATAGGAACTCATGTTTGTGGACTCTTGAGCCTCTTTAGCTTCTCTCCTAGAATTTTGGAAACGGGTTTCAACCATGAACTAGGTATTGACCAAGATTGGTGAGACTAGATGAAAATGGAAAGAGTATGGAAGACCAAGAGTTGGATGGAATGTAAATGAATCTGAGGTGTACTTGCAATGTCCAAAGTGTAAGACCAAGTATGTATGTAGTAGAGTAGGTGTGGCTTCCAAAGAGATGATAGTTTCTCTTGATGAGGTAAGTTGACCTTGACTCTAAGTAAGACCAAATAAGACCCAAAGGTGATAGACCTTGATGAGGGACCACTTAGCAAAATGTTGTTGTATGTAGTGTGTTGACAAAGTATGATGAGGACAAGCAAGTGACTTTTTGACTCAAGTTTAGACAAATGTGAATGTAATGTAAGGTGTAAAGCAATGATGGACTTTGTGAGACCCAAAGACAGGTTGAATTCTAGATGAAAACTTGAAAAGATAACCTAGGAAGCTCAAGAATGCTGAAACTGATTGCTCTTGTTTGTTGGACTGTAAATTTTTCCAATTTGTGAAGTTGTTTTGTTGTGACCAAATCTGAATTTTTGACTATTTTTCATGACAAGAGGACACAATATTTGCAAGTGTTTAGACTCAAAAATGACTCAAATAAAAGTGTGTTGTTTGATGTAAAATTGTTTTGCATACACTTGAAGACACAATGTTTTGATGTTTGATCTTGAATGTTTGATTGTTTAAAATAAGTCAAGCACAATTCTTATGGTTGGCTAGGACAATAGTTGTTGATTCCCACATGAGGCTACACTATTCAGAGTGGATACTTAGATGCTTGACCCTACTGGCTCCACCCTCGGCACTCACTTCTTGGGGCAGCCAAGCATTAGTCCCCACGAAAACTCCCCATGGTGAACTTTGTATCTCTACTAAGAATCGTATGTGTGTGGGCTGCTCCAGAGGTCCGACCTCCTTTCCCAACAACTAGAAGGATTTTGGCTTCTAAAACAAAAAGGTGCTAGTAAGGGCATCCGCTCGTGTGGCCATACTTGTGGCACTTTCAGCTCTGTAAATACAGAAGTCTCCCAGCCGGTAGGGGTTACGCCCTACAACTAATCAAATAAATTTGATCAAACGGGTTTATGGGTAGACATAGTGTCGGTATGAACTAATCAGCACACGTTATCCATAGTTTTCACCATGGATACAGTTGTTTATAGTGGTTCGGAAGAGGTGGGTTTTCCTCGCTACCACTTGGGTCATTCTCTCCTCACTAGTAGTCCTAATGACCACACGAGGAGACAGGCCCTCTAAAGATGAAACAAAAAGAGCCTATTGCTCAAGACACAAAAGACACTAGTTCAATTTTAGTGCACCAATTGAAGTGTTTGATAATCTATGAAAACAAGACACACAATAAAGATCAAAAACCCTTTCCAAAATTCTGCAACAAATATCTGTTAGTAGTTTTGCAATAATACCCCTCCTGCAAGCACACAAGTTAGGTAAATTTTAGATCCAAAAGACTTTGTGAAATAGGGGCCTTCAACAATGCATTTTTTTGACCAATTCAAAGATCTGATTCATCATAAAAAAATACCACCTGTAATATTTCAAGAAATTTCCAGAAATGTAAGAAAATCCAAAAAATTTGTTAATTTGCTCCAAAAATTAATCTTTTATGAAAAATCATAAACAATTGATATAAAATGTAAAATTGATCCCAAAAATCTGAAATTTTTACTGGACAATCCTAATGGTCTTCCAAACCTGCATAAAAAAATTTCTGCAACAAATTCGAGTAGTTTATGAGATATAAGCAAAATAATGCAAAACCCTAATTTTCAAAGATCCAATTTTTGAGGAATGATTTTGAATCAAATTTAAAATCACAAAGAATGTATCTTGTGTATAATTCTGAGAGATTTCCAAAAATATAATAAAATCCGAAAAAGTCGCTAATTTGCTCTCAAAATTAATTTTTCATGAAAATACATAAAACATTCATAGAAATTTCCAATATGCTCCAAAAAATCTGATTCTTTTATTTCCAATCTCTCAAAATGTTTTTTACCTGCAAAAAAAAATTTGATGCCAAAATTCAAAGTTGTTTGTGAGATCTTATCAAAACAATGAAAAACCCTAATTTTTAAAGATTCGCTTTTTAAGGAAATATTTTGTATCAAAATTAAAATCACAAACAATAGATCCTGTGTATAATTATTAGAGATTTCCAAAAATGTAAGAAAATCCAAAAAATTTGCTCATTTTCTCTCAAAATTAAATTTTTTATGAAAATTCATAAAAAATTCATAGAAAATTAAAATATGCTCCAATAGTTCTGAATTTTTCTTTGAGAGCTTTTGATACTATCTTCAACCTGCCAAACAAATTTGGTGCAAAATTTCCAAGCCGTTTGTGAGATATAATTGAATCTCTCCAAGATCTTGATATTGTGTCCAAAACCCTAGTTGCACAAGGTTATTCTCCAAATTGTTTAAAAAAACAGCAATATATGGTTAGGAAAACCTAAAAAAAAACACCGATCTAACAAAAATCCATACGGTGAAAATGGATAACAACAATGTTGAAAGACTGAGTGAATTCAACCACAAAATCCTAGCCTAACAATAACAAAGATCCACCATAACATATGAAGATTACCTAAGACAATGCAAATCAAATGAAATCACAAAGATTACACCATCACATGTCCAATAGGGTTTGGATCTCCATTCTTCCTATCTCCATTTATCTTGTTTGATATATTTGCTCTCAGATTTATGTGCACAAGAGATCAACAAAGAACGGAAATGTGGTTGCAAGTAGGATCACATATGAAAGTTCGAAAGTGAACTGTAGTCGAGTGCGCAATTGAGTTAGTTAGGATGCATAGTGAGGGTTTGATACAGAAGGAAGCATCTCCTTATATAGAAGACACTATAAGAAATGGAGGGATAAGATTGAGAGATGTAAAAGATAAATGGTCAGGTATGATTAGAGGGTAGTAGAGGAAATAAGAAAATAATAAGAGGGTAGGTAGTGTGAGAATTAAGAGATGAATGACATGTGTCATGGGTGAAAAAGGCTAATGAATTAATTAAATAAATAAATATTTATTTAATTAATAGAAGAAGTGGGATCAATTAAATAAATAAGATATTTATTTAATTTAGGAAAAGGAGAATTTAAATAAATAAATGTATTTATTTAAATGAAAAATAAGGCTAGAAGAGGATGAATGAATTAATTAAATAAATAAAGATGTATTCAATTAATAGAAGAGTTAGGCTAAAATAATTAATTAAATAAAGATATTTATTTAATTAGGCAGGACAATTTTAGGTGTCTACATCATGCATATTAAATGATTATTAAATGCCTAAAAAATCTTCCAAAATTAAGCTTAAGTGAAAAAATAAAAGGTGACTTAATTAATTAATCAATATGATTAAATTAATTAAGTAAATAAAAACTTTTACTCTAACACCCGCCGTGGTGAAGGGCACCTAGC
Organism: Cryptomeria japonica; assembly: GCF_030272615.1. Lineage (NCBI taxonomy): Eukaryota > Viridiplantae > Streptophyta > Pinopsida > Cupressales > Cupressaceae > Cryptomeria > Cryptomeria japonica. Next base: position 972,967,265 of record NC_081407.1, read on the forward strand.
ACTCCAAGAATTTAAGCTTTGATTTCTTTTAGTTTGTGTGTTAATGTGTGATGTAATAATGGACCAACCATTGAGGACTTAGTAGAGCCATGGTTGAGTTGTCCAAATTTTGGTTTGAGTCAATTGTGCTCAAGATGATGTTAACCTGAGAAGTGAGATGCTTATGTAGTTCACAAGCAAAATACTCCAAATGAATGTATTCATGAATTAGGAGTCAATTGAGTTGTGTTTAGGTCTTGTAAGGTGTTTGAGGACCTTCAAGAGTCTTAGAATGCAATAGAATGCAACATTGCATCCTGGAGCAAAAGTTGTAAAAAGTTGTTGAGCAACATTTTGCAATTTCTTGCAAAAGTTGCATTTTTGGTTATGGGTGTTAGGTAGTTGGTTGAACCAACTAAAACAAGTGGATATAAGCCAAATTTAACTTCATTGTGTAGGTTGGAGGTTTGGAAATGCAAGAGCAAGTTTTTGGTTTGCGAAGCAATCTTGTTTCCATTGAGTTTTGACAGTTTTGTCTTGTTTTCATTGCTTGTACAGTCCAGTATGGACTAGCTGGTGTAAAATCATTGCCATATTTGTATGTTCATTGTATTTTCTTTCAATAAGGTTGATTTGTAGGTTTGATTGTTCCAGGTTGTAAAGATTTCTCTCATTCTTTGCAACTAGGAGCAAAACCCTTGCAACTAGGGTTTAAGAGCAAGAAATGGCTCTAGCCTAGGCATTCTTTGATGGCACTTGTTAAAATCATTAAGAATTATAGGTTAGGGTCTATAAATAGTTTTAGAATAGGGTGTGTGATGTTGCAGGTCTAGGAGGAGGAGAAACAATGAAGACCTAAGCTCACTGCTGGTAGTAGGTGAGTTAGGACAGTAAGCAAAGTGCGATTTGTGAGCACTTGGAGATTGATGTAGGCCCAAGTGGCATATGTATGGAAATCCCTCAGAGTGTCCTTGAAGTTTCCCAAGGTGTTTAGAGAAGGATTTTTGACTGGTGAAAGGCTCTAGACCAATTTTGTCAATCCACCGGTTAAGCCTAAAACCCCACAAAAGTGTGCAGCATTGGAAACCACACATGTACGGATAACCCAGATGCACTTGTCCAATATTATCTATAAATTTTGAAAGGGTATCCAAATCCATAATTTATTCCTAGGCTTGTTTGAGGGGTGAATTCACAAAGCTGGTTCCCACTTTTGCCAACGAAAGAATTTGGCGAAAGTGGGAATTTCGGATTTGACAATGTTCGAGAGAAACACAATTGTTCGCTCGGACTACCCCTGGGAGTCCGAGCGAACCAAACTGTTCAGTTGGGTTCGATCGAACAGCGAGCGGGTTTTGGGTTCGAGCGAACCCATTAAAATATCAATATATAATGGGTTCGCTCGAACCCCCCCATTCGCTCGAACCCTTTGCAGTTAGGGTTTTTTTTTAAATTTTATAAATATCGAAAATGACAGTTAAAAGGTCATTATTAAATTTGACTTTTTCTGTCTGGTGGGGGTTGGATCGAACCAGTCGTCAGCATCACGTCATCGAGCCTTGTCTGCAGCAGTTAGCATCTTTCCTATTTTAGTTTTCGACCTTTGTTATATCAGGTGCACAAAATAACCCTTTGTTTGGTTTAATAATGTCTTTTTTTATTAAATTTGTAAATAATTTTTTTGTTAATTTAGTTTTTTAATTAAATAATTATATATAGTTATTGGTTTTCAACATTTTAGAAAAATGTTTGATAATTTATTGTTTTTCATTATTTTAGAAAAATGTTTGATAATTTAATGTTTTGATTGAAATGTGTAAATTTGTTTTTAAAATTACATAATTGTATAGATGTATATTTTTTTCAACATTTTAAAAAATTGTTATGAAAAACATAGAAAACTACCCTGTAGTAAATCAGAACTTAGAAAAACATTAGCAAAAAAAGAAAAACGTTAAAAAAATTAATTTAAATAAACATTAGAAAATTTAGATACCAAATTTAAACAAATTAGACAAAATAAATTTCCTCTACAATGTGACCCATTTTCACATCCTATTACATGCACAACATGACCCCTTAAGACCACATATGACACTATACGTTCCCTTAGGAGGTCATAGAGGATCACATATAATATAATAGTGTACATGTATGACATTCCCTTTAGGATCACATCTAGTGTCCTAAGGGGTCATACGTGGTTCTAAGGGGTCACACGTGTTATAACACATGTAGGACCCCTTAGAATCGCATATGACCCCTAATAAAATTGTAGGGTGAATGACATACCCCTTAGTCCATCAAATAGTGTCTTAACACATGCGTGACCCATTAGAATCGCATATGACCCTTTATAAAATCAATCCTAGTGTGACTGACATATCCCAAAACCCATCACATAGCGTCTTAAGGGGTCGTATGTGGTCCTAATGGGTCACGCATGCATTAACACATGCGTGACCCCTTAGTAGCTCACATAGGACCCCTTATAACATCCTACTATACATATGACATTCCCCTTAGGATCACATAGTGTCATAAGGGGTCATATGTGGTTCTGAGGGGTCATGCATTTGTTATAACATATGCATGACCCCTTAGAACTGCATATGACCCCTTATAAAATCCTAGTGTGAACGACATACCCCTTAGTCCATCACATAGTGTCTTAAGGGGTCGTATGTTGTCCTAAGGGGTCACGCATGCATTAACACATGTGTGACCCCTTAGTAGGTCACATATGACCCCTTATAACATCCTACTGTACATATGACATTCCCCTTAGGATCATATAGTGTCCTAAGGGGTCATATGTGGTTAGACCCACATATGACCCCTTATAAAATCCTATAACCACATATGACCCCTTATAAAATCCTAGTGTGAACGACATACCCTTTAGTTCATCACATAGCGTCTTAAGGGTTGTATGTGGTCCTAGGGACCACGCATGCATTGACACATACGTGACCCCTTAGTAGGTCACATATGACCCCTAATAACATCCTACTGTACATATGACATTTCCTATGTGTCCTAAGGGGTTGAATATGTGGTCCTAAGGGCTCACGCATGCATTAACACATGCGTGACCCCTTATAGAATCCTAGTGTGAACGACATACCCCTTAGTCCATCACTTACTATCTTAAGGGGTCGTATGTGGTCCTAAGGGGTCAACATGCATTAACACATGTGTGACCCCTTATAACATCCTACTGTACATATGACATTCCCCTTAGGATCATATAGTGTCCTAAGGGGTCATATGTGGTTAGACCCACATATGACCCCTTATAAAATCCTAGTGTGAACGACATACCCCTTAGTTCATCACATAGCGTCTTAAGGGGTCATATGTGGTCCTAAGGGGCCACACATGCATTGACACATATGTGACCCCTTAGTAGGTCACATATGACCCCTAATAACATCCTACTATACATATGAAATTTTCTATGTGTCCTAAAGGGTTGAATATGTGGTCCTAAGGGCTCACGCATGCATTAACACATGCGTGACCCCTTATAGAATCCTAGTGTGAACGACATACCCCTTAGTCCATCACATACTATCTTAAGGGGTCATATGTGGTCCTAAGGGGTCAACATGCATTAACACATGCGTGACCCCTTATAACATCCTACTGTACATATGACATTCCCCTTAGGATCATATAGTGTCCTAAGGGGTCATATGTGGTTAGACCCACATATGACCCCTTATAAAATCCTATAACCACATATGACCCCTTATAAAATCCTAGTGTGAATGACATACCCCTTAGTTCATCACATAACGTCTTAAGGGGTCATATGTGGTCCTAAGGGGCCACACATGCATTGACACATACATGACCCCTTAGTAGGTCACATATGACCCCTAATAACATCCTACTGTACATATGAAATTTCCTATGTGTCCTAAGGGGTTGAATATGTGGTCCTAAGGGCTCACGCATGCATTAACAAATGTGTGACCCCTTATAGAATCCTAGTGTGAATGACATACCCCTTAGTCCATCACATACTATCTTAAGGGGTCATATGTGGTCCTAAGGGGTCAACATGCATTAACACATGCGTGACCCCTTATAACATCCTACTGTACATATGACATTCCCCTTAGGATCATATAGTGTCCTAAGGGGTCATATGTGGTTAGACCCACATATGACCCCTTATAACATCCTACTATACATATGACATTCCCCTTAGGATCATATAGTGTCCTAAGGGGTCATATGTGGTTAGACCCACATATGACCCCTTATAACATCCTACTATACATATGACATTCCCCGTAGGATAATATAGTGTCCTAACATACATATGACGTGTTAGATCTCTCTATTCTTGAATTTTTTATGTATGTCAAAGATTTAAATATGTACATGTACATTAGATCTCTCTATCTCTCTGAAATATATGTTATCTCTAGATCTGAAATATATGTTCTCTCTCTCTCACTGAAATATTTGAAATTTTTACATGTATTTTTTGAAAATGAAAATGATCTCTCTCTCTGTCATGAAGATTTATATGTATATAATCTCTCTCTCTCTCTCTCATGAAAATGATATCTCTCTCTCTCTCATGAAAATGATCTCTCTCTCTCTGCTTACGTATTTATTTTAACTTTATGACATGTACCTAGATAGATGGCATCCCAGGATATACCTTCGTAGGCTCCTGATCAGGATCCACCTTTGCAGGCTCCTGATCAGGATCCACCTTCGCAGGCTCCTGATCAGGATCCACCTGCGCAGGCTCCACATCAGGAGCCACCACAGCAGGATCCTCCACAGCAGGATCCCCCCTTGCCCGACATTGCTACTATTTTTCATTACAGTGATCGAGAGTTGCATAGGTTGAGGGCCATACTAGATGACCCTCGTACTGATGGTGTGTACAAGAGTACGTGCACATCCATTTTTGACAGTTTGTAGACATTAAGGGACCGCTTAGTATCTCATACCTCAATCTCACCTGAGGTTATAGAGGATATATATAGACAGTTGAGGAGTGAGGTGAGGGGTCCTCATTCTTTTGCTGATGTGGTGGGGGTGGTCTCGAAGGAGACCATCAAGGAGAGATGCTTCCCACAATATCAGGAGAAGAGTAAGGTGAGGGGATATCAGGTTACCAGATGTATCGACCCACAGGTTGCATCACTGATTTACCCATGATTCTTAGCAGCCCATGGTTGTTATCCTAATAACGACCAGATTCCATTATACTTTGCACAACAGGTATTTGCTGAGGTTCATTGTTAGATGAAACCAAACTACCTTGATATTCCGGGATATTATGGACAGGGGAGGGGCAGGATTGCTAATAGAGATGCATATCGTAGGCGTGATAGAGCTCCGCCTAAACACAGGGACCTTGTTGGCCAGAGATTTCCTGCAGTAGTCCCAGCCATGGCACCCATAGCAGATCACGTTGTGATTTCTTCTCAGAGAGAAGCAATTGATAGGATTGGACATATTGCATCAGCAGCAACCACCATATCTTCTGACAGGGTGGGCAGATATATGATGAGTCGACCACGTTCGCGATCATCCATAGATCATGCATCTTCTAGTCATGGGGGGGCTTCAGATTCAGATGATCGGTATATTTCTGCTAGCATCCCCTCCCCAGATGAGGTAGTAGCTATAGTCGGAGGTAGTAGACATGTACAGATGTCGCAGTATTTAGTCGAGGACCTACTACATGCTTATAGTTTTATTTCATCTCGACTTGGGATACCATTGGGTGATGTTAGAGAGGAGATTCTCAGAGATGTTCAGGCTACAGCGGCATCGACACATACCCCAAGGCAGTCACAGCATTCTCATCACTCTACGCATGCTCTAGGCACTGACCCACCTACAGATCACTCTGTTGCTGCAGAGGAGGAGCTACAAGTTGATGAGCTCCATATCACAGATGAGGGCCAGTTGGATTCATGTGAGGAGATACGAGCTAATCAGGTACATATCACAGATGAGGGTTTGGACTCATTTGAGGATCAGCTGAGAGATTTGAGCCATACTGGATTTATGGACATGCTACTACAGTCAGACACTTCATCCACGATGCCCACTCATCTAGTTAGCCCCTTGCACTCCTCAGTGATACGTACAGCTAGAGAGAGATATGCTGGCATGAGTGATGTTGTTGATATGATCACAGGACAGGATCAGACTATACAGCCTACTCCAGGTGATACACAGGTATGTACATGTACATGTGTGTTTAAAATTTTAGAAGATATGTATACATACATTGCAAATTTGTACCTGATAAATATATATATATATAGATCTCATGTTTAATAAATAATCTAGAGTTCTAAGTTTTAATTTGTAGATCATTTAAATTGATTGTGGACTAATCCTTAAATTGACAATTAGCTCATGTCACTCCTTGCTTGAGCTCTGAGCATGTGCGTAGGAGAGATTCTTTAGATGCTGTTAGTGTACAGGTTAGTTATGGTTTTTGGTATATATATATTTGATGTACATGCACGTCTAGAGATATATATATATATATTATATTTAATATTTAAATAAATTCTACTTTTGCAGGACTCCCCCTCAGATGGTCGCTCAGTTCGTAGCCGACATGATGATCCCTATTGATTTGCTCCAGACTTTATAGCTCATTTACATTTATCTTTTTATATACTTTCATATTATATATATTTATGCACGTACATGGAGTTTAGACTCTAGATTATACTTTATACCTGGTTTATGTTTGACTCTGGATTATACTTTATACTTTATACATGGAGTTTAGACTCTAGATTATACTTTATACCTGGTTTGTGTTTGACTCTAGATTATACTTTATACATGGAGTTTAGACTATCTAGATTATACATGTTATAAGTTTTATACATGTTTGATTATATTATATTTATACATGTTTGATTATATTCTAGATTTATGTACATGATGTTTGATTAAATTAGATTTAAATACATGATTGATTAGATTGTATATTTCATGCATGTACAACGACTTGTTTAGACTCTAGATTATACTTTATACCTGGTTTGTGTTTGATCATCTATTATACATGTTTGATTATAATAGATTTATACATGTTTGATTAGATTAGATTTAAATACATGTTTGATTAGATTGTATATTTCATGCATGTACAACGACTTGTTTAGACTCTAGATTATTCTGTATACCTGGTTTGTGTTTGATCATCTATTATACATGTTTGATTATATTAGATTTATACATGTTTGATTAGATTAGATTTAAATACATGTTTGATTTTCAAACAAAAGATTATGTATTCAATTATACATGTTTGATTTTCAAACAAAAGAGTATGTATGAAATGAACAAACTAAACTTAATAGGTCATGTATTGAATAGTTCACATCCAGTACATGTATATTACATAGGTATGTATATTTGTAGGTATGTGAGCTTCTAGGTATGTATATTGTAGTTAAATAGTTCACAACATGTACATGTCCTAATTCCATATTAAATATATCAATTTTACAAATGTACATATTACATTCTAATTTAAATATGCATTTTTTAATTAAATACAAATACAATTACATACAATTAAACGTGCACATTTAAATACATCCTAATTTGATATAATGTATAAATAAACTTAAAAAATATTTATCCTAAATAGTTTCAAAACAAGTTACTTGAGATCTAGAATTTATCTTGAACTTGCACATTAAAATTCAATTCATGTGGATTACTAAATGTATATATAGTTCATACCACATCAAGTGGTTCACAACGCTCTTCAATAACACTTAATATTTTGTCATGATCTTCACTATCTAGTCTCCACTTTTGAGACCGCCCTCGACGTGGAACTGTTTGAAGAATTAGGCCAACAACAATGACCAAGTGACTATACTGATATACCTTGTTATCAATTTGGTATTCAATGAAATGAATCCCATGTTGAACAATTTTAACTTGTTTGAAATATGTCCCTTGCACTACAACTGATCCTGCATGTACATGTATATAAGAAACATGAGAAATTAAAAAATTTCACACAAGCGATTTGTATGTATGTACATATTCAAATCAGAACTCAAACCTGTGGGAAATGACATTCCATCACTCATCTCAGATTTTGATAACTTCTTTCTCTCTTCTGTGCAACGCAATAAATAATAACCAACACCTTCTATATTTCCATCTTCTGCTATGACTGCAAAAATATCTCCTGCAATTTGACACAAGTTAAATAAATTCTAAGTTATATGTCATTTTTAAGGAAATGTTTACATGTGTACGTCATGTACATACATACCTTTTTTAATCAATCCTGAAATATGATCGCAATCACCAGAAATCAAAGGAATATCTTCAAATTTTTCATCCTCATTTGAATCCTCGTATGTGTCAGAAACATCTAGTGGCACCATTTTCCATTCACTAACATATCCAAGCTCTTGGCTCTTGCAATCAACATAGTTTTCGAAAATGCATTCAGAACAAAAACATGAATAATCTCTAGTGTATAATGTCCATGGGCGATTATCTGTACTCATGACACAATGCAAAGATCTTGTCCTCTCCACACTCTTGCATCCATGCATTGATTTTCTATCCACATCTGTAAAATGTACATGTGTACAAGAATGTACATGTAGATCAAGTTGTTAAATTAAAAAAAATTAAATAAAATACTAAAAGAGAACACGTACCGGTTATCTCCCAAAACACTCTATATGGAATGGGCTTATATGTTCTTGATGATGATTCCCCAGGATAATTAGGTTGCTCAAAGTGTTTCTTACACCATTCAACAACATCATGTGCATTTTCTATACGTTCTCCTGTGTACTTTATTTGATGCTTTCTTAGAGCATGTTTGATAAAAGCTCCTGCACCATCATGTTCACCCTTTCCATGACCACTCTCAAAAAAACTCCAAACATGTGGTATTTTGTCATTTCGATGATATCTACGTAGTGTATAAAATGGCCTCGAAGATTTGAATTGTGCCGCACATCCATCAGACCAAACAAAATGTTTAACTATTGTTATGCCTCTATCTTTCAAATATTCAAAAAACTTCTTAAAGCAATGTTGTACAAAAAGTGTGTCATGCTCCTTATCATCACTGATATAGAAGTGGTACTCTTTCTTAATGACACAATTTTCAAATGTACTATCAACAGCATCTAAATTCATCTGTGCATGTCGATAACACACATGCACAAAAATAGTGATTTGCTTTGAAAAATAATACTCTGATTGAATCTCTTTTTGATGCACAAAAGAGTAATTCTCTGCGAAGTCAACTACAAATAAAATAGTTCCAAGTGGGAAAGTGTCTCTTAATCTTTTAAATTGTTCTGCTTGCCACTTGGCAAAAAAACCATGGCATATGTATGGTTTTATCAACTTACGAAAATTTTCCATAAATGTTCCAATAGGTATTTCCTCTTCTACATAATCTAGTCTTGTAGATTCCTTTCCAAATTTTGTTTCAATTTTTTTGTACTTATAACTCTTGCAATTTACCATCTTCCTCATGTCAATATCTTCATCTCTCAAAGGCAATTTAGCCAAGTCCCCACATGTTCCACAAATTCCTCTTATGCAATTTATTTGACCGGTTGCATTATCATCTGATTTATCACATAAGATGGATGCTATGAATTGACTTGTTCGTTTAGGAGGAGCATTTTCATAACCATCATTATCTTCTCTAATCTTTCGAAACACCTGATAGTACAAGTCAAATTTGATGTGATAACGACAACAACAAGTTTCGAAAACTTTGTTTAACTTCACATAATATGGCCTTAACCGTTCAAACATGGTTTGTCCAATCTTTATATGAGGGTTTGTTTTAGTAAACAATACATACAATTCATGTTTTGTTGTGTCTATCCAATGTTTTCCATGGAGATCATAATGATCAGGACCAATCCTTTGCTTGATAACATCTCTACTATTTGATGAAGGGCGAGTATTATCATTCCAAAAACTTGTCACAAAGTTCCTAACAACATCTTCAATTCTATCAGAACGAGGAGCTCTACACATAATTGCCCAATTCCCTTCTGAGGTAGTATCATCCAAAATCTTTCTCCTTTTAACATATTTAGATATTGTCCTTCTACTAAAACCAAACTCAGATGACAGTGAAGAGATTTGTCTTTTTTGAGGCAATCTTTCATTTACTAAAGATGTCAACATCACTCTTCTTGAAATGGTCTTATCTAGTTTTCAAGATTTTTTACCAATGTTCACCAAACCTTTCTTAACATTATCAACAATAGATTTTTGTAGCTGAGAAGATTTCCTCTTTTGATTTGTTGTATCTATACCCAACAATTTCATTGGATCTATTAAGTCTTTATGAGTAAGTACAATTGATAACAATTGAGCTTTTTCTAGTGTAGTATCAAGATTGTTGAAATGCGACATTATTTCTTTTGCACTTTTATTCATTGACCTCCTTTTAGTATGTCTAGGTTCTTCACTGAGACGTTTCAACTCATCCACATCCATTTCAAGTAAATGATCTAAATTTTTATAAGAAATATTTATCTTCACCTGTTTAGCTAGATCCACAATATGCTCATCCATATCAGTGGTAGGAGGTAAGGAGCCTGACCCCTCTCCTTCAAAGGTCTCCATTGGTTCAACTTGGACAATCTCCTCCCTATGTTCATCAACTATATTGTGTTCTTCAACAGGTTCATTTGCCCGTTCTGCACATAATTTAAGAGTTTGTGTAAGGTTCTTGAATTAATCAGAGATTATTCAATTAGGATTAAGAATAGGGGTGAATTTGGCTTAAAGCTTTACATGTTAAAATTAGCCCATTCAATTTGGTTTATTAAATTTAAATACTTTTAGAACCTTATTGTTATAACTCTAATTAAATTACCTGTTTAGGTTTAAAGTTCAATTTGTTCTCAGGTTAGGATTAAAGTTCAATCTCTAATTTTGAGCACTAATTTAACACATAAAATAAAATTTTGATAAATTAGAAATTCCAATTTTGAAAATTAAAAGTACAAATATTTTGATGCATGCATACGACAACTTAGGTGACCTCATATTAATTTGTTATGGACCATAATGTAAGTGGACTATAATTTGTCACATGTGTGTATATTTAAGACCTATTATTGCATAATAGACCTCCTAATCTGAAATGTTTTTGCATGTACGTGAAGTTGAATATAAATAGTTCACCTAAATTATTCATCATGTTTAATAGGTTATAAATTTATGTCACATTTAAGAACTATAATCAATGTAATAGTCCTAATAGGCCTTATTATTAAAATCAATATGACCACATTTGAAAAAACATTTCACAAAAATTAATATACTTAACTACCCTTAAGACAAATATATTATGTGATATTAAAGGACCTATCACATGAAATTACTTGTACATGTAGATTAAATATTCAATATATATAATTTAGAACCTAAAAATTATGACATAATAGGTCTTATTAATTTTATGACTTAATAGGTCTTATCTATTATAAATGAACTTAATTATATAGGAGAAAAATGCAATTACACAACAAGCAAGTTGATGGAATTTGAAATTTGCAAATACACATGTATTATCTCAAATTAATTATGTTTTCCAATTAAAACAAAATTATTTTTAATCCTATTAAAAATATTAGATAAAAAATATTAAATTCTAATTAATTGATACGTAATACATATTAAATTAAATAGAAATAAAATTAAAAATACATACTTGCATCATGATATCTTTGTCTTCTTTGTTCTCGATATCTTTCTTCCGTTTCAGGAGAATAATTCCTTGAAGTCTTATTTTGCCTTCTCTTCTTGTTCCCCATGCTTTTACAAAAAACCTTAAAATTATTTGCCTTCAAAATAATTTTCAAATATCTTCTCTCATCCAAAAATGCGAATTATTTTAATCATTTGAGTGATAAAAAGCGAAAAAAAATTATGGACATTTATACGATTCCACAAATGAAAAAAAAAATGAAAAATGCGTCGGCCCGAGTTCAAACGAAAGCCGACAGTTAAAAATTGTTGGGTTCGCTCGAACATGGTAGTTACAAAAATGTGCGTGCCAAAATATAGCTCGCTGGTTCAAGCGAATGGGGGTTCGCTCGAACCCCTTTTGGTTCGAGCGAACCCAATCCGATCGAACACGTGTTCGATCGAAACCCCAAAATTAGAAGTTTCTCCCAAAAAATTTCAGAGTTCTGAAGAATTAATGACTTCGGAGCTCTGGTTCAATACACAAATGAAATAATCTTGATAACCCAAAAATATTAGATGGTAGTACTCGAAGCAATCTTTCCAACGAATATAATTTTGTTATATTTTGAATTTATTATGTTCTTGATTTTTTAATTTTATTAAAAATTGGTTTTTCACTGAACATGAACTTCTCTGTTCAACGCATTGGGAAAAATAAGAAACTAATTCAAAAAAATTCTGAAAAATATCTATGCCCTTGGTATTGATGTCTTCTTTCTAACAAAAAAAAATAAATTGAATTTTGATTTATATAGAACAAGTTATGTGTTCAAACGTAAACCTATGTTTGAATTATGACTAGTCGGACTTCAAAACTTTATAAAATGAAAAATATTGAACATATCACTATAAAACCAAATGCAAGCCCTGGATATTGATGTTACAAACCAAAATTCGAAAGAATTGAGTTTTTATCATTTATAGAAAAAAAGTTATGCATTTCAGGAGGCACATCACTCTTAAAAAATGTAGTTTGTTGTAAAAAACTACTTTTCGAGGGAGATGGAAATTTTTTAAAAAAATCTTTCAAAAAAATTTGAAAAAAATGTATATAGAATGTACAAACAAAATGCTAGAAATGACTAATTTACATCATCTTCAAATTTTTAATAGTTTAAAAGTTATAGTTCTCGGAAGTTGAAGATTATTTTAAAAATGTACATCTCAGTGTCAAAAGTGGCAAAAAAGTGGGAACCATTATTGTGAGTTCACCCTGGGACAATTTGCAAATTACACCCCAAAAACCACTTAAGGAGGGTTAATGCAATTAGGCCTATTTAGGTGCTGGTAGAGACCTAGAAGGCTTGAGAAACCATAGTGATGGAGTTGGTGAGTATTACACTACAAAACACAATGAAGACACCTTATTAATGCATTGGGAAACCATAATAAGAGTTGGTGTGTTAAGATCCTAGCAGGAGTGGGTAGTGCCCAGGAGAGGTAAGTGTGAGTAACTGAGGCGACAACCTCAAGTGGAGCAGTTGATTTTCTAGAAACCATTGACTATACCTAAGAGGCAAGTCAAGAAGGTTCAAATCTTGGAGGTCTCATTTTCATAACCTTTACCAAGTTCCATAGGAAGGACTTGAGTAGTTGTAGGGGTGAGTAGAAAAAGTCACTCAAGAAGGTGAAACAAACAAGGCTCCAATACTCTCTGCAGCAGAGTGGTATCAAAGCCATTCTTTGAAATATTTGGTGTATGTCAGATTTTGAAGAATCAGAAGCAAGTTCAGTGCCTTCAAATGCAATGACTCCAGAAGCCATTCGGTAGATGGTGGCAGAAATGATAGAAGGATTGAAGGATGCAGAGGAACCAGAGAGGTAAAGAAGGAGAAGGGAAAGGTTAAGATAGAATGGGGTGATGAGATTGATGAAGAAGTGCAAGATGGAGAGGAACCAGCAACAATAGCTATGCGTCAAGACAAAAAGCTATTCCTAGATGTAGTCAAATCCATTTCTAAGGACAATTTGGATGAATTACCCACATATGGAGGAAACCTCAATGGAGAAGCTTTGCTAGATTTGATAGAATCTCTCAATAATCATTTTGATTACAAAGAGGTAGCAGAAGAGAAAAGAGTTAATGTGGCCAAATCAAGAATGAGAGGATCAACAATGGTTTGGTGGAATATGATGCAAGAAGAAAGGATACAAGAGGGAAAAAAGAAGATAACTTCATGGGAGCGTATGAATATCAGACTTAAGGTACAATTCCTTCTAAGAGATTATGAAGTTCAAAGTCATAAAGGACTGCAAAATATGAAACAAAGGGAGTTAGATGTCAAAGCATACACCGACGAATTCCATAAGTTTGGTTTGAGGACTAGAAAGTATGAGAATGAGGTGGAGAAGTTGGCCAGGTATATGAATGGCCTTAGACATAATATACAAGATGAAATAAACATCCTCACACCAGACACTACCCATAAGTGTTTTTAGTTGGCCCTAAGGGAAGAAGAGAAGATCAAAAGGAGGAGTGAGCAAAATCAGAAACACAAGGGAGGAAAGAATTTCAGAGGTAGAGGGAACTTTGGTAGAGGGAATGAATCACAAAGAAGTGAAGAGCAACAAGTCCAAGAAGGTAGTGGAGACTCTCAGAGAGAAGCATTTAGAGGATCCTATAGAGGAAGGAGCAATTTTAGGGGCAGGTTTGGAAACTCAGGTAGAGGAAATACAATTTTCACCGGTAGGTGTTATCGTTGCAATCAAGTTGGGCATACCATGATCAAGTGTCTGGGAAAAGCCTCAAGCTCCACAAGTTCATACATGGGGGAGAGAAGAACTCAATTGTTACAAGAGGAGGACACTCAGAGTGTAACTTCTTCTATCAGCAAAGCAAGCCCATTGATAGAGGGAGAAAATTTGATGATGAGAAGAACAATGCTCAAGATACCCTAAGCTCAAGAGCCACCACAAAGGAAAAGCTTGTTTAGGACCACTTGTAGGTCACATGGAAATATTTGTAAAGTTATTGTAGATTCAGGTTCCACTGAGAATATTGTCTCAGTTGAAATGGTGGACAAACTCAAACTAAAAAGATTACCTCACCTCACACCCTACAAGGTGTCATGGCTCAACTGGGGTCAACATGTATTGGTTGATGAACAAGAATGGGTGGATTTTGAAATTGGTGAGTACAAGGATAGATTATTATGTGACATATTGCCTATGGATGCTTGCCATTTACGTTTGGGCCATCCATGGCAGTATGATGTGAAAGTTACTCATGATGGGGAGAAGAACAACTATCTTATCACCAAGAATGGGAAAAAGTATCAAATGGATCCACTACCTGAACCAAAGGAAGAAAAACAAATAGACTCAAGTGTGATGCTGATGAGTGGAAAAGAGTTTCTCAAAGTGTTTAAATAAGAAGGACATCAAGGCTATGCTATAGTGTTGAAACTTAGTGAAGAAGCTAAGGCAGATCCAATAAGTGAAGTGCCTCAAGAGGTGCAAGGAATACTCAAACAATATGCATAAGTGATAGGGGATGCCTTAACTGATTCCTTGCCTCCAATGAGAGATGTGAATCATCAAATAGACTTAATACCAGGGGCCAATCTACCAAACAAAGCTGCCTACAAAATGACACCTAGTCAAAATGAAGAGATCGACAAACAAGTGCAAGAACTCTTGGACAAAGGGTTTATTAAGAAGAGTTTGAGTCCATGTGTTGTTCCTACTGTGTTAGTGCCTAAGAAGGGAGGCAAATGGATAATTTTCACGGACTCCAGAGCAATTACCAAGATTACCATAAGGTACCAGTTTCCCATGCTAAGGATTGAGGACCTATTAGACAATCTAGGAGGTACAAGCTACTTCACCAAGGTGGACTTAAATTCTAGTTACCATAATATCAGAATCAGACCTAGAGATGAATGGAAGACAACCTTTAGAACCAAGGCAAGCCTATATGAGTGGTTGGTAATGCCATTTGGCCTCACCAATGCACCTAGTACCTTCCAAATGCTCATGAATGAAGTCTTAGTTGAGTTTATTGGTAGATTTGTAATTGTATATCTTGATGACATTCTGATCTATAGCAAGTTCAAGGAGGAACACCTCAAGCATTTGGAGATGGTTTTGATGAAGTTGAAGGAGGCTCAACTCAAGATTAACCTTGAAAAATATGAGTTTTTGAAAATAGAGCTGGTATACCTTGGTTTTGTTATTTCTCGTGGATGTTTAAAAATGGATCCAAGTAAGGCAGAAGAAATACTTAATTGGCCTATCCCTAGGGGCATAAATGAAGTTAGAAGCTTTCAAGGAATGACATCTTTTTATAGGAAGTTTGTGAGAAACTTTAGCCTTGTTTATGCTCCTATTCTCAATACTATTAAAGGAGGGATTAAATATCACTTTAAGTGGACAGAGGAAGCCAATAAGGGGTTTGATATGTTGAAAACCAAGATAGAAGAGTTGCCAACCCTTATATTGTTTGATTTCAATCAGTTGTTTGTAGTAGAATGTGATGCAAGCCAAAGGGCAATAGGGGTAGTTTTAAGCCAAGAGGGACATTCTATAGCTTTCTTCTAAGAAAAGTTAAATGAAGCTAAGCAAAGGTACTCCACATATGACTTGGAGTTGTATGCAATGGTCCAAGCATTGAAAAAATGGCATCACTACTTTCTGCCCAAAGAATTGGTAGTCTTCACTGATAACCATGCACTTAGTTTTCTTAATGGGCAAGAGAAGTTGAACCAAAGACACCTAAAGTGGGTTGAGTACCTACAATCTTATACATTCACTATTAAACATGAGAAAGAGACAACCAAAAAATTTGTTGATGCACTAAGTAGGAGAATCATGACCATGCAAGAGATTCAATTGCAAAGTGTGGGTTTGAGCGAGTTAAAAGACCTCTACAAGGATGATAAAGATTTTGCAGAGATATATAATGTTTGTATTGATTTTTCCAATACCTCACATGTCTCATATTCAAAATACATGGTAAAAGAGGTTTTTCTATTCAAAGGTCATCTTCTTTGCATACCTCAATGTTCTATGAGACAAAATATTATTCAAGAGAAGCATCAAGGAGGTCTAGGAGGTCATTTTGGCATTGATAAGCCTTTGGAGCAAGTTGGTAGATTTTATTTTTGGCCCAAGTTGCAATCAAAAGTAAGAATATTTGTAGAGAAATGTATCATCTGCCAAAGAGAAAAAGGAACCTCAAGTAATGGAGGTCTATATCAGCCCTTGGTCATACCTTAGAGGCCTTGAGAATGTTTAAGCATGAACTTTGTGTTAGGCTTGCCTAGGACACCAAGAGGATTTGATAGTGCGTATGTGGTAGTAGATAGGTTCAACAAAATGCCACATTTCATACCTTGCAAGAGTACCAATGATGCCACCTATATTGCAGGCCTCTTCTTCAAGGAGATAGTCAGAATTCATGGTCTTCATAATAGCATTTTGAGCCACTTTTGGAGGACACTATGGAGGAAGTTGGGCACCAAATTATCTTTTTCATCTGCCTATCATCCTCAATCAAATGGTCAGATAGAGTTAGTTAACTGGTTATTGTGTAATTTGCTAAGATGTCTTACCAAACAACATGGGCAGACTTGGGATCTAGTACTTGGACAGGTAGAATATACATATAATGACTCAGTGAACCATAGCAGCGGTAAAAGTCCTTTTGAGATAGTGTATGGATACCATCCTAGGGGCATATTAGAGCTCAAAGATCTTAGTTCAATGCCACCCAAGAGTGCACAAGGGTAGAACTTTGCAGAAGGCATTAAAGAGGTGCATGACAAGGTAAGGCAGTCCTTACAACAAAAATCTGAGCAGTACAAGGTTCAAGATGATAAAACAAGGAGGAAGGTACAATTTCTAGTAGGAGAATTAGTGATGGCATACCTCAAGAAGGAGAGACTTTCAAAAGGGTAGCCTATCAAGCTCATGATGAAGAAAATTGGACCTCTCAAGGTGGTGCACAAGTATGGGCAGAATGCCTATGAGGTTGAACTTCCACCTACCTTGGTGATATCTCCTATCTTTAATGTATGTGATCTCTATCCATAGAAGGGAGAGTCACCAATAAATCATAAAGACATGCCATCACTGGTTCATGAAGATTGGATAAAGGATTTGCCACCTAGTCAACCGCTTGAGTTAGAAGGTATCTTGGATACCAAGATAGTAAAAAAGACAAGGAAGGGAGTTTACAAGAACTATCTTGTTAAGTGGAAAGGGTTACCAGATTTAGCTGCCATGTGGATGTTAGAGGCAGATATACTTAAGAATGGAGTGGAGATTTCAGACCTTATAACTCAAGGGACTTGAGTTCTTGACCTAGGGTAATTTGGTGTAGGGCACCTAGCACTCCAAGAGTGTAAGATTTGATTTATTTTAGTTTGTGTGTTAATGTGTGATGTAATAATGGACCAACCATTGAGGACTCAGTAGAGCCATGGTTGAGTTGTCCAAATTTTGGTTTGAGTCAATTGTTCTTAGGATGTTGTTACCCTGAGAAGTGAGATGCTTAGGTAGTTAACAGGAAAAATACTCTAGATGAATGTATTCATGAATTAGGAGTCAATTGAGTTGTGTTTAGGTCTTGTAAGGTGTTTGAGTATCTTCAAGAGTCTTAGAATGCAACATTGCATCCTGGAGCAAAAGTTGCAAAAAGTTGTTGAGCAACATTTTGCAATTTCTTACAAAAGTTGCATTTTTGGTTATGGGCATTAGGTAGTTGGTTGAACCTACTGAAACAAGTGGATATAAGCCAAATTTCACTTTATTTTATGGGTTTGAGGTTTGGAAATGCAAGAGCAAATTTTTGGTTTGCGAAGCAATCTTGTTTCCATCGGGTTTTGACAATTTTGTTTTGTTTTCATTGCTTCTACAGTCTAGTACAGACTAGATGGTGTAAAATCATTGCCATCTTTGTACGTTCATTGTATTTTCTTTCAATAAGGCTGATTTCAGGTTTGATTATTCCATGTTGTAAATACTTTTCTCATTCTTTGCAACGAGGAGCAAAACCCTTACAACTAGGGTTTAAGAGCAAGAAATAGCTCTAGCCTAGGTATTCTTTGATGGAACTTGTTGAAATCATTAAGAATTCTAGGTTAGGGTTTGTACATAGTTTTTTAATAGTGTGTGTGATGTTGCAGGTCTAGGAGGAGGAGAAACAATGAAGACCTAGGCTCACCATTGGGAGTAGGTGAGTTAGGATGGTAAGCAAAGTGCGATTTGTGAGCACTTGGAGATTGATGTAGGCCCAAGTGGCATATGTATGGAAATCCCTCAAAGTTTCCTTGAAGGTTCCCAAGGTGTTTAGAGCAAGATTTTGGACTAGTGAAAGGTTCTAGACCAATTTCGTCAATCCATCGGTGAAGCCTAAAACCCCACAAAATAGTGCAGCATTGGAAACCACACCTATAAAGATAACCCAAATGCACTTTTACATTATTATCTATAACTTCCAAAATGGTATCCAAATCCATGATTTATTCCTAGGCTTCTTTGGGAAATTTTCAAATTAAACCCCAAAAACCGCTTAAGGAGGGCTAATGCAATTAGGCCTATTTAGGTGCCGGTAGAGACCTAGAAGGCTTGAGAAACCATGGTGATGGAGTTGGTGAGTATTAAAATACAAAAAACAATGAAGACACCTTATTAATGTATTGTGAAACCATAAGAAGAGTTGGTGTGTTAAGATCCTAGCAGGAGTGGTTGGAGCCCAAGAGAGGTAAGTGTGAGTAACTAAGGTTACAACCTCAAGTGGAGGAGTTGATTGTCTAGAAACCATTGACTATACCTAGGAGGAAAGTCAATAAGGTTAAGTCCTTGGAGGTCTAATTGTCATAACCCTTACCAAGTGCCATAGGAAGGACTTGAGTAGTTGTAGGGTTGAGTAGGACATGTCACTCAAGAAGCTAAAACAAACAAGGCTCCAAGACTCTCTACATCACCCCCCCTTAAGATGAATTTAGGGAGAAGCTAAAAATCTAAGTGCATGAATGAAGCTACATGCAAATTTGGGTCCTCACAACATGCAAGTCTCTGTAAAGTGGAGAAAAGGAGAAAGCCTAGTGGGAACAAAACTCCTCTCCAAAAGGAGATGAAGGAAGATCATGAAGCCCTCCAAAAATGTAGAATCTCCTGTAAATTTTCCTCCATAGGAAGAATGAGAATTAATGTTGTACCAAAAAATGTCAAAGTGTGACAAAACCAAGTACCAATGTCGATGACGATGAATCACTCATTGTAGATGATAAAGATCAGGCATGTAGACCAAGTATGGGAACCATTGGTTACACAAACATACTGACATGCTCAATAGTGGAGATAGGTCAAAGGTTTGATATCGAATTCTTAATCTACAATACAAAAGGATTGCATCATATGTGTCATCAAAAGACGAAGGACAAAGAGGTGTGGCACTTTATGATAGTGTGTGTACAACATAGCTCAAAGAAGAAGATCTAAGATGAAATAAAAGTGTGCAAAACTAGAAAACATGTAGATGAGGCTGCCACCAAGTGATGCTTTATAGAAATCTGTGTAGATGATATGCCCTCTGGTTGGAATGTGGCCAAGGGTGAAATTAAGGAAGCCAAAACTGCCTCCCCCAAGGTTGTCGGTTGGAGAACACTGCATACAGGTTAGGTGAAATAAAACATGCTCCCAATTTTGCTTGTTAGGGCAAAATTAGTTTTTTTATTAAAAAGAAACGCCCCTCGCCCAAAAAAAAAAAAAAAAAAAACATTTTGAAAAAAAGAAAAAAAAAACAATTTGTTTTTTATTTTAAAAATGCATGCAAAAAAAAAATTATTAAAAAAAACCAAAAGCACATGCAAAAAAAAACTTTTTGAAAAAATAAAAAAGAATTTGTTTTTTATTTAAAAGTGCATGCAAAACAAAAATCATTTTTTTATTTATTTAAAAAATGCATGCAAAACGAATTGATTAAAAATCCAAAAAATCACATGCAAAAAGAAGGTTTTTTATTTAAAAAACCTAATAAAAAACATGCAAACATTTTATTTAAAAAAATAAAAGGCATGAAAAGTTTTTATTAAAAAAGTAATAAAAAAGAAAAGATTTTTTTAAACAAATCAAATAAAAAAAATAAAAAAACACTTTTATTTTGATTTTTGAAAAAAACAAAAAAACAAAAAATACATGTACTGTACCACTTGCATCTATACGGCTAGCTAAGGAGGGGGAATTTTCTCTCTGAAGTAAACGGTGTCCGATCTGAGCAAATGAACAGGTGATCTTGTGGTTTTTGGACTTTCTGAGTCTAATGGCGATGTTGGTTTGAGCCCAAGGTGCTCCAATTGTTGCAAATCGCGAATATCTCATAAAAAGGCGAACAAGGTCTTTAGATTTGGAGCTCTGATACCATGTTAGAATTCATGATTGTTGAATTCCCTAAAGCCTAGATAGTCATCTACAAGAATACATGTTACATACAAAGGAGAAATTGCACAACAAATGATAATATTGAAGACAATAACAAGAACTGAATGCTTGATTGAATATTGCTTGATTTACAATGAAGGATATGTCATCCTTATAAAGAAATCTAATTCTAAAGATAGAAACCCTAAAAAGCAATTAATAATTAATAATGAATTAATTATTAATATACCTAAGGGATGCATGCATATTAAATGATTATTAAATACCCAAAAAAGCTTCCTAAATTTAGCTTAAGTGAAAAAAGAAAATGTGACTTAATTAATTAATCAATATGATTAAATTAATTAAGAAAATAAAACCTTTTACTCTAACAGTATGGTGGTTTAATTTCTCAATTAGGAACTCCTAGCAATGTCGTGGGGCTTGCCCTTGGTCATGTTGTAGGGCCAACCCATGAGGGATGATCCAAACACCACCCTTCAAGTGGTGCCACTAGTGCATGGCCATTTGTGCACCACCATCACAACTTAAACCACTATTTGTCTAATGGTTAGCCACCCAACCACCACCTTGCAACCACCTCTTTGGATTTCTATATTCTAGAATGAGAAATTATCTTCTAGAGGTGATAATTTTCACCCTAAGTGTTAATTTTTTTTCTTATAGTCAATGAAAAATTAATTTTGAGGACCATGTTGTGGTGTTAATTTTTCTAGATTTTTCTTGTTTAGATAGAAAATATTTGATAAAAATTTGATTGTGATTTTCTTTCTTAGAGAGGTCATATCTTTTGCATATAATGTATAATGTTGGACTTCTTATAGTTGACAAAATAATATTTCTAAGTATTATGTAGTGGACTAGGTTTGGAGATATTGTTATGTTATTTATTCACATGTGCATATGTTTGAGCTATTTATTGGTCCTTGGATTGTGGTAATATTTATTTTGATGCATCAAAGGTTGATGAGATGAGGTCATAGGTGGTAAGAACATATTGTTTAAAATAAATCTTGGTTGAGTGTGAGTGTGCACAAAGAAGATATTTGTTTCAAGAAAGAAGGGGTTCAATGGAGGATCATGATGGGCCAAATTAGACCTGTAAGTGGAAATAAAAATATAGAAAAATAAGAGTTTATCAATTTCACATAAAAAAATTAATATTAACATAATCATGAAAATATGTATGCATAGAAATTGTAGAAAATTAATTATAGTGTGTAGGCTACTATTTTTTTTCGAAAAAACCTAAATAGGTAAAAATTTAAAATTTCAACTAGTAAATACTTAGTTATGAATTTTTTATTAGGACTTTTCAAAAATATTAAAAACTAATTTTGAGCCATCCTCACTTAGTCAAAAATTTATGAAATTGTTTTTTTTTTACTTATAGTTTGTGAAGCATAGACTGTGATGCATCTTTCGGATTTGAAAAATGTGAAACCATTTGAAAGTTATGGATGTTTTTCAATTAGCCTATCAATTAGGTCTTTATACATAGCATATGTATAAAATCAATAATAATTATCGATTAAATTCAAAATAAATCATATCTTATATTGGTAGAATATTGACAATTTCTTAAATAAACCCTAAATTTATTTCATCAAATTCAAATTAAAAAGGTCATCTGCATGAAGGATGAAGTCTTGAAAATAGGAGCCAAACTCTTAGAACATTGAAGTAGTTTGCAAAAAATGAGGGAAACAATATATGCCAGAAAAAATGGATAAAAGATATCCATTTTAAAAACATTAACAATGAATATCAATTTCTTAGAGTTATATTTTATTAATTCTATATATTTTTTTTGAAATACCCATTTTGTTTTCCCAAAATGGATATCTATTTGAAAATCCTAAAAAAACACATTTTAGTAAAATGGGCATAACTTTTGTGTTTCTTATCACAAAATTGTCTTTAATAGCTGCTAGAAAGATGATATGGAGCTCTACATAATGGACTAGATAAATTACTATATTATGAATGAAAAATTAATTATAATCTTTCTAAATTCAACCTTTATTTTTGAAATTTCAAATGTCACAACTTTTGCATGCAAAGTCCCTTTCTTGTGAATTTTTTTGTAAAAATCTTTTCAATATATTTGAAACATTAAAGGAGTAATCAATTATAAAAAAATATTAGTATTTTTACTAGAGAGAGTAATATTTTTTTCTAAATCATCATATCTCTATACATCCCTTTCTCTACCTCTCTCTATCTCTCTCTCCTAAGATCTCTACCTATCTCTCCAGCTATTCTTCCCCCCATCCATCTCTTTTTGTCCCTCTTTATACATCTCTCTAGACCTATCTCTCTACCTATTCATAAACCCCTCCTCTCTATCAAGCTCTAAACTTATCTTTCTAACTCTTCGTCACTTCATCCTCTCTCATTATCTCTCCCCTGATATATATAATTACTCTCTTTTTGTCTCTCTCTCTCTCTCTCTCTCTCTCTCTCTCTCTCTCTCTCTCTCTCTCTCTCTCTCTCTCTCTCTCTCTCTCTCTCTCTCTCTCTCTCTCTCTCTACATATCGCTATATATATCTCCATCTCACCTTTCCTACTCTCTCTAACTACCTCTCCTTCCCTCCCTCTCTCACTCTCTCCCTCATAATCTCTAGACCTATGTCTCTACCTCTCCCTCCCATCCTCCTTTCTTCTCTCTTTGTCCATCTTTAGGCCTCTTAGTATTCTAGTAAACTTAATCAATCCTATACAACCTAGTCTTCTTGTAGGGTTTCTTAGATCTATACTTTAATGATATTTACATCTCAAATTTATATTTGAAACTCTTTGTATGAACAATTCTTTATTGATTTGATATTTTTACATCTTTTTATATTATCTTGATTGTGAAATGCCTTTTACTTACCCTACCCATTCTTGGAAACCACATTAGGGTTTTATTTTAACATTTGATACATCATTGATATTTCTACTTTTTTAATATGAAAGCACGCATATTTTTTATTTATTTTCATCCCTCCCCTTCCTCTCTCTCTCTCTCTCTCTCTCTCTCTCTCTCTCTCTCTCTCTCTCTCTCTCCACATCACACCTCTCTCTTTCCCTTCATCTCCCTCTATTTATGTGTATTTTTATCCCTCTTTATCTCTAGATATCCATACTTCTCTCTCACTCATACATAGATAGTCCCTATTTTCCTCTCTCTCTATCTCTTTCTCCATGTCTAGATATTTATCCCTCTTTCTATCACCATAGTTGGTAAGCTAAATATTTTATAAGTCAACACCATACACTTCTCCTCTCTCTATTTCTCTCCCTCCCTCTTCCTCTATTTATCTATAATGGTATCCCTCTTTATCTCTATCTCCATACCTCTCTCTCACTCATACATAGAGAGTTCCTATTTCCCCTTCCCTAAATCTATTTCTCCATCTCTAGATATCTCTTCCTCTTTCTATCACAATAGTTGGTAAGTGAAAGATAGTATAACTCAACACCATAACTCAAAACAACTAGATCCATAATTTTAGGTGTATAAATGTTTAAAATAACCAAGGAATTACTTTCAATTTCAAATGTAATGTAAATTGATTTTATGATAGGTATTTTCTGTAAGAAATTATTATGAAGGAAAGAATAAAGGAGAATCATACTAGTATTGCTCCATGCTTCCTTATGAGAAGTAGTGAATTGATATGTGTCAAACCAAATACACATTATTCAAGTCTAAAGTAAAAAAAATTATCAAATAGTGTAATCTTTTGTAAATAAATAATATCAAGAGTACAAAGTGTTGACATGTGGTCCATAAAGAAATTTTTCTTGAAATCTTCATAAAGTCATGAAATTCAAAGAAGCCATTTATCTCAATGAATTCTACAATGAATACTTTACATTGTTTCCATCCTATTTAATGACTTATCATAATAGCTCTCTAATAAAATATTTTTATAAATATACATATTTTAAAAATCATGAATATAATTATAAAAAATCAATTCTTTATTTGTAATATAAATCACAATTATAAATATAAGTTTTCAAATTACATAACACTTTTTAAGTCCCTTAAAATCGCTCACAAAGTAAAAATCTAAACTTTAGACACGGTGATAAAAGAGACCATAAATGTTTTTCATCTTTGAGAGAAATAAATAAAATAGAAAATATGTATTTATACAGAGGGTAATATACAATTCAGGCATGGACTATCCCATGCTTGAGACATCCTTGGAGACATAGTGCCAAGGCAAGATTGAGCATTTTATTTACAAAGAATGTTTGGGATCTACGAACAAATTCATTTACTATTCTACCTTTTGGCTGTTCGCAGTGATTTTCTTTATACTTCTCCTTCTACTCCTGCGATATTGTAGCATTTTTCCCTGCGCATTTGACACACAGCTCTTGGAAGAACAGATTGTGTCCTTGTTAATGATTTCACTCGTATTCGAACAAGACGATGACGAATCGTCCACTTTAACAGCACCCGGAGATGAAGCAGCTTGTGATTTCACTTGGTGGGCATCACGATGAATGTGAATGACATGGTAAGGACTGAATCTGCTGTGCCTGAATTTGGGCATGACAAGATGCAAAATGTGTCGCTCAAATCTACCTCTTGTGGCGCCCACGTTGACATCCTCTGGAATTTTGAAAGGCTTTCCTCTCTTAGACATGAGGCGCCACCTCCACTTAAGCATTCCCACCTCTTTGTAATAACTTTCTCCACGTAATATCACACTACGCTCCTTATCCATCTCCACCTCTATTTCATCTGTTCTCAAACCTGCATAACATAATGCATGAACAATATGCCTCTATTTAATTACCATGCTTCTCAAAAGAACAGAAAGATTCGAAGTATCAATGTATAATGAAAGTACCTTGAACAATGAGATTGAGAAAGTAGGAGCAGCGAGTCTCTCTCAATCTGACGTCGCCACAAAATTCTTCAAGTCGAGGCCGGCCACGTCTAAAACTTCTGCGTTGAGAACTCAATGCTAAATTCAACTCCATTGCAGCTTGTAATAGTTAGAGGGCAGTCCCAAATAAGCACAATAAGAACGAGCTAAGAAATACTTGTAGAAATGATAATGCCTGTAAAATGAATGAAAGAGTTTTGTTAGTGAGTTAAGCAGATGGAGCGCATAAATATAGCATTCGTTGGTGGGAAGAATTATTCAATGTGTGAGTTGATGTTTATTCACTTTCCGTCAGACGCAGTCTCTTGTTAGCCAAGTAAAAGGGAAGCGCGCAAGAATGGAATATGCAAATACAGAGATGAGTAGGATGCAGTAAAGGAAAAGCGACCAAGCGTATAGGCCAAGTAACCCCTATACCACGGACACCGTTAACCTTTTACAATATATTCTGTTCCCAATTCCTGGGCTTCCTTCCAGACTATATTGAGCAAGCTTTTGCATTTCTCTATTGGACTTCTTTTAGTCGTTTACTTGATTTTAAAGATTTGTTGTTTTCGTAAAATGATCTTTTGTGGATATGGTTTGCTGTATAGTTTTTGGTTAAAAGAAAATTCAGTAGTATAATTTCATTCCATTGCTGCATATATAAACGGAGGATACACATTTGGCTTTCTTTTTGGTGAGCCTTCTTAAATAGATTTGTAAAGAAATAAATTATCTAATTAAAAAGTGTAAACAATACTTAGAGTAACGAGTTTCAATGAAATTGATAAAGAAGATGTTTATAGGTGATTGAGCATTAAGGTTTGATTTTTAGGCTTATAGCTATTAAACACTCAGAGTTGATTGACATTTTCTAGGCTTAATATGTTGCTTAGTGTGTGGTTTAAGGCCATGATTGAGTATCTCATTGAAAGGGATTTTCTCTTGTTTTTGTAGTGAATTCAATTTAATGAATATTTAATAATAATATCAATCTGCTATCAATTATTGAAGTAAATTCAATATTAGAAATAGAGAATTGGTACTTATGTATATTGCTTTTAAATTGAGAAACATGGCAAAGGGGCCATACCCAATTGACAAGACTAAAAATTACATCATCAGTAGGCATTATTATAGGCTAGCATGGCTAACAAAAGCCCACCTCCTGATATGACCATGCCTTAAAAAAAAAATTCATTATACATCTATGTTAGTACCTAGAATATCTTATGACAACCATCAAATAGTGAAGTTGCATACCTTTGAATTGTATTCTCTTCCTCCACACCTTCAAGGTCTAGGGGTTCAATGGCAACAGATTAGTCAGCACCTAGTTCCACAAAGATGTCAACAATAACCTTTACAAACCCAATTCCCCAACGTACATTGTGTTGTTTGGTGTCATCATCTGCATCCACTACTCATAGAATGAAGGTGACCGTTGGTCTATTGTAGCATGGGTAGATGCTAGGCCACATTCCACTATTGGGCTGGAAGCCTAACTACATGATTGTTGTATTTAGAGGTTCTTATAAACCCCCATACCACTTTGTTTTCACCAGCATCCTCATGGTCATTTTCACTACCATCTTGTTCTCCCCTACAACAAGAAGTACACCAAAAACATGTAGGCCACATGTGGATTGACATGGTACCGATGGGAGGAATTGATATACATCTCACATAGCATCATCTTTATAGCTTGAATAACAACTGATAACCTCATTCCAAATATTCTCTAAAACCTTTGGTCTATGATATTCCCCATGAAAGCCATCTATTGATGTTTGATCTTCAAGGAAAAGGTGGTGTCCATGGTGTGTATTAACCATGATGGTAAATGTAGCATGATAGGCTCATTTGTATGGTGGCCATGCTAGAGCATAAATGTTTCTTGTGCCTTCACTTCACTCAACCTTCTTTAGTAATAAAATTAGAACAAATGACTTTAAGACTCATTATCATTCTCCCCTTGAAAAGTCACATGGAGATCATACCCCAAGTTTGGCATATCCAAGAGAAAATAATTAAAATTCATGTTTATCGTCAAACTATCCATTTAGTTAACCAATGTGTTCCCCTAGAATCATATGATATATTGAATTATTTGAATCGAATCAAGGTATCTCAAATTGGGGCTATGAATTTATCTAATTTTCAATTGGTGACACCCTTGTATTGAATATCATTAATTGTGATCAGAGAGTCTCCCTCCAAATGTGTTTTTCGAAGATTGAGTTTACTACACAGTTTGAGACCAAATAAAGTCGCCTAAAACTCGACTTAGTTATTGGTTCTATCTAGGAGCTTCCAAGAAACAACCATCCTAATCTCACCTTCATGATTTCTTATAATGCACTTAGCTCCCAATTGACCAAGGTTTCCTCTTAATACAGGTCATCAAGGTGGATCTTAAACCATTCTTCTCTCACATTGGCTCTCAAAGCTATTTTTGGATCATCCCAAGGGGATCCATGAATGAGTAGATGACTAGGCTAGGAAAAATTTCCCTTAGCTCTTCATCCCATGCAGTAGAGTAGTGTTTTAATTTCTAATTTCAAGAAACACTATTTACTACTTCTGATATGGAAAATTCAATTTCCACTAGAAAAAGATCCTTTAGCATTTCCTTTCCCTATAAAATCCTTCTATTCATTTCCTTTCAAAGTTACTATATGATTAGTGATGGGCTTGTATTCCATTTACTTACAAAGGTAGGCTTTCTATGAGAAATCAAGAAAGATGAAAAAATAAATAAAAAAATGGGGGGGCAAAATTTGCCAATTTAGTTTTTGCTTCACTATTTTCTAATATTACTTAGCCACTTCACAACTTAGAAGGATATGCTCGATAGTCTCCTCTTCCCTTTTACAAGTATAACATTGATGATGTCCTACATAGTCAATCTTGCAAATTATTTCACTTGTTAAAATTTTATTTTGTAACAATTCCCAATTGAAAACCCTAGCCTTAGGGAATATTTGTTTTAGCACAAGTGCACCAATTAGTCTTATTTTTTATGGGTACATCCATCAACGTGTATCATATCTTAAGATTATAATTCCCTAATTTTTCACCATTCCACTTAATAACATCTTCATGTCTTGATAAAAGGATCCTTTGATTTGCTAATATCTTGTTTAACTTTTCTTTTTGAGCCACTTGAATATCTAATTCTTGCAAGGATTTCCATCACCATTATGTCATGTCATTTATTTCTATCTTTTTCATGTAATATTTTCCTTTGTTTTCCCAACTTTGGTTCAATATTCCTTTAATCTTTGATAAATCAACTAAGTCATATCACCCTCGTGCCACCAAAAAATAATTACCCAACTTTACATTTCAACTAGATTATCTCTTGAAATGGATGTTATTTAATAGATTAATGTTATTCCACTTCACTCAAATTAAATGATAACAAGCATATCTTAATTTTTCCCATTCAAAATTTGATGAACCCAAAATGCTTTTATATTTACTCGTATTATTCCTCTTGCTTTCACTTTTTAAGTTATCATTGTTTTACAATTGTTCAAATTGTGTACCACCTACTCGATCAACTACACACTAGACACTAGTGCAATTGGATGCCATCATGGTTTCTTTATCTAGGAAGGAAAATGTCACCACTACTACAATATTTTATGAGTCTTCCTCCAAGCTTGTTTTTATACTAGACAATATTCATATATTTTATATTTTCTCCATTTTAAAGAAAAAAACCAATAGTTTCATTTTGGATTCCATTTCTTTCTTGTCTATATTAGATAACAATTGTGTGTGAGCTTCTATTTGGAAAACGACTATTTATTGTTCTTCTTAATTCAATTCTCTTCTATTGTCTCTCTTCTTTCATCATGTCTCTCATACCAAGAGTAATTTTATCATTTAAGATAAAACACTTCTTGATAAAGACTCCCCCTTTGTTGATAATAGTAGGCATCTAAAGGTCAGATATTCAAACCCTTTCAATCTCTCATGTGATATTAAATCCTTCTCTTCTCCCCTTCTTAACTACAGTGATCCTCTTTGCTCATATTTCTTCACCCTGCATGCCTATAATGTTGTCACTTATAGTTCTACTTCAATTAATGACGAGACCCACCTATATTTTTAAAATCAACTTCTACATTTTCCATTTCATGATATACCTTTTTCTCATCTATCACCTAATTCCATTTGATTTAATCTTCCTAATGACAACCTAGAACTTGATAGAATCATTAACCAATTTATAAACATAATATTGGTTGATGTTTTTTCAGTATTGGAAATTAAAAATTCTTTGCATGGTTCCTTATCCCCTATTCATTCACCTATACCTGAATGAACTTAGCTAGATATGAACCCCTCTCAATATATTTCATCATCTTCTTTACCTACTACTCCATATTCATTGATCCCTTGCCCAAACCCATTACCATACACTTCTTCTAAACATTTTTCAAATAATCTACCCTTTCCCATTCAATGCAATGAACAAGCCTACACACAACTTGATGACCCTCCTTAACACCCTCTTGGAGACTCAATTAATCACTTTCTCTACATTCTAGAACATTTCTAGATAGTCATTTAGCATTTTGTTTTTGCACATACCATAATATGCAAGAGAATTCTACCAATAAATATCAAGCACTACAAGACATTATCAATATAGTGATTATGAAGCTTCTCACACATGTACTACTTCCATAACTCCACCCATACTTATGGAACCTATTACCTATCATACAACAATTAAGATTACACTATCATCATATTTTAATACTACCTCTATCACTTCTATCACCAAATATACAATATTAAGACTACCTTACCTTACTCACATGATTTTTCATATCCTATAAACCTCTCCACGATGCTATAAATAAAATGGCAGCTAAATCGATTATAAGTTTTCATCATAAATCCATTAAACATCATCCATAAACTTTCAAATTCTAAAATCTAAAACAAAGTGATAAAGAGACAGGAAATGTCATTCATTTTCAAGAAGGCAAGTTAAATAGAAACTAATTTTAAAAACAACATTTTTTTACATGTTTATACAAAGACGTGAATACACTTGACTTTTTTCTTCCCGGGCTTCGGGAACAAGCAAAGGCTTTCCTACTTGTACAGGGGTCAATTTACAATTCAGGCATGGACTATCCCATGCTTGAGACATCCTTGGAGACATAGTCCCAAGGCGAGACTAAGTATTTTATATACAAAGATTGGTTGATATCCCAAAGCAAGATTGAGTATTTTATTTACAAAGAATGTTTGGGATCTACGAACAAATTCATTTACTATTCTACCTTTTGGCTGTTCGCAGTGATTTTCTTTATACTTCTCCTTCTAGTCCTGCGATATTGTTGCATTTTTTCCTGGGCATTTGACAGAGAGCTCGTAGAAGAACAGATTGTGTCCGCTTTCACAGCACCCGGAGATGAAGCAGCTTGTGCCTTCACTTGGTGGGCATCTCGATGAATGTGAATGACATGGTAAGGACTGAATTTGCCATGCCTGAACTTGGGCATGACAAGATGCAAAATGTGTCGCTCAAAGCTACCTCTTGTGGCGCCCACGTTGACATCCTCTGGAATTTTGAAAGGAGTTCTTCCCTTAGACATGAGGCGCCACCTCCACTTAAGCATTCCCACCTCTTTGCAATAACTTTCCCCACGTAATATCACACTCCGCTCCTTATCCATCTCCACCTCTATTTCATCTGTGCTCAAACCTGCACAACATGATGCATAAACAATATGCTCTCTTTAATACTACGCTTCTCAAAAGAATAGAAAGATTCAATGTATAATTCACGTACCTGGAAGGATGAGATTGAGAAAGTAGGAGCAGCGAGTCTCTCTCAATCTAACATCGCCACAAAATCCTTCAAGTCGAGGCCGGCCACGTCTAAAACTTCTTCTGCGTTGAGAACTCAATGCCAAATTCAACTCCATTGCAGCTTGTAATAGTTAGAGGGCAGCCCCAAATATACACAATAAGAACTAGCTGAGGAATACTTGTAGAAATGATAATGGCTGTTGAATTAGTGAAAGATTTTTGATAGAGAGAAAAGCAGATGGAGCGCATAAATATAGTGTTCGCTTGTGAAGAAAATGATTCTATACTTGAGTTGATTTTTTCACTTTCCGTCAGAAGCGCTCTCTTGCTACCCAAGTAAAAGAGAATGGCCCAAGAATGGAATATGGAAATACACAAATGATAGGGAACGTTTTAGAATATGTTCCTTGTGCTTCCATCCAAGGTATTATGAGAAAGCTTTTGCCTTTCTATAGTCGACTTCTTTTAGTCGTTTATTGGATTTTAAAATTTTAT
This sequence comes from Cryptomeria japonica, assembly GCF_030272615.1. Classification (NCBI taxonomy): domain Eukaryota; kingdom Viridiplantae; phylum Streptophyta; class Pinopsida; order Cupressales; family Cupressaceae; genus Cryptomeria; species Cryptomeria japonica. The sequence goes on from NC_081407.1 coordinate 972,999,623, forward strand.
TGTCTATATAAAATGACCTTTTTCTATACAAACGCAAAATCTATATAAAGTGATCATTTGTATTTTTAAAGGGAAAATAAGCAATTCATTCACACTTATTGATACGTAAAGAAATAAATAAATGTAAGTTAATTAAATATTAATTTAATAATTAATTTAGTTTAGATGTTGGGGTTGATTATTGTTTAAATAAAAAGTAATCTTTAGTTAGATTTTAATAAATAGGAAATCTTATAGTAAATGTTCTAATTAGATAAAAATGGGAGAGACTTGAACCATTACAAAGTATCAAACGGATGCATAAAGAAGGGAACTCACAAGTAATGAAACCACCTCTAACACAAAATCAGAATGTTTTTTGGAGGCAATGATCGAACAAATCAACCAACTCAGGGAGCTTTTGACTAGAGCAACAAACCAATGAGAACAAAGGTCCCAAACCCACAAAAACTACCTAATTAAAGTTTGAGCTCAAGTGCAGCAACCAGTCTTATTTTTTATGGCTACATCCATCAACTTGTATCCTATATTAAGAGTATAATTCCCTAATTTTTCACCACTCCACTTAATAACATCTTCATGTCTTGATAAGAGGATCCTTCTGTTTGCTAATATTTCACTTAACTTTTTTTTTTGAGCCACTTGAATATCTAATTCTTCAAAGGGTTTCCATGACCATTATGTCATGCCATTCATTTATCTCTCTTTCATATAATCTTTGACTTTGTCTTCCCAACTTTGCTTCAATACTCCTTTAATCTTTGATAAATCAGCTAAGTCATACCATGTTTGTGCCACCAAAAAGAATTACCCAACTTTGTTTCAAATAGATTAACTCTTGAAATGGATGTTATTTTATAAATTAATTTTATTCTACTTCGCACAAATGAAAGGATAAATTTAAGTGAGCATATCTTAAGTTTTCCGATTCAACTTTTGGCAAACCCAACATGCTTTTGTTTTTACTTATCCTATTATTCCTCTTCCTTTCACTTTGTACTTTATCATTGTTTTATAATTGTTGAAATTATGTACCTCCTACTCAATCAACTACAAACTAAACACTAGTGCAATTGGATGCCATCATGGGTGCATTATCTAGGAAGGACAATGTCGCCTCTACTACAATATTTTATAAGTCTTCCGAGTTTATGCACAAAGATGGTGGTCAGAAAAGTTGACGCCACCCAAAGCAACTTGGAAAAACAAGCAGCATGTACGTGGTTTTAAAATTTCAAATTCCCGTGTATGCTCTTAGATTTGTTCTTCCTGGGCTTAGAAAAGGTAGCACATACGCGCTGCTTTTAGGAAAATGAGCGCATATGCGCTACTCCTAGGAAAATGAGCGCATATGCACTGCTTATAGGAAAATGAGCGCATACACACTAATAATCCAAATAAAACCACGTACGCGGTGCCTGGTAAAAAAAGTAAAAAAAAAAAAACTAGGTCTCATTTACTCGTAAATCGCGTTTTTAACTTCGTTTTTTCCCCATTTTCTCACCTAAACCGCGAACGGGGTGCTAGATTTGTCCTCCAGGCTATGGATCAAGGTTAGTTTTTATTTATTTTTGTCTTTCTTTCCGGTTTATGAAATTTGTTTTACATTTTGAATTTAATTTCATTAATTTTGATTAGGTTTTTTCATTTTTTGTTTCAAAAACCAGATTCTTCTAATCTAGAACAAGAACAACCAAATGCACCTCCTGAAAACCCACATGAACAACCAAATGCACCTCCTGAAAACACACAAGAACAACCCCGAATTCCTCCTTTTGACCACATAGCCAAAACACAGGAAGAATTAATTAATCAGTTAGGACAAAATACATCTAAAATAAATAAACTGATTGTAAAATTGAAAACTTCTGAACTTGACCATCATCAATCCCTCGCCACTAGCCTAGAAACATTAGCTAGTGGTGCCATAGCTATTTCCACAGAAATTACCAAATGGGGAAGCTTTAGGGATAGGTGTCATCAATTCTATGCCAATGGGCTATCATACGATGGAGTAAAAAACAAAAATATTTCTAAACAACAAATATGTGCCTTTTTTGTTGATCCCAAAACTGGTCAGTCTTTACCTCTTAATGCAAAAAGGTTTCCCATACATTGGTGTACCAATGCACAGATGAAGAATCTTTTTTGGCAGAGGTGGTGGATGGTCTTTGATGATCCACCTTGTAATAATTATGAGGTGCCATTATATTTTTTGAAAAAAATATATTGTGAGTTTGTGATCAACGTGCAGCCAAACTATTTTGACATGAGAGAGTTTCATGGTAGAGGTGGTGGCTCTGCCCAAGATAGACCTGGATCCCATAGGCGATTAGCCGCGGAGAGTCGCCGCCCCCTAGCACCCAAACCCAAGGTGCATCAGGCTGTCCCATTAGAGCTGAAAGAGTCGATGGAGCTACAGACTCTTCAGGCAGCCACAACATTGACTGGTGCCATCATCCAGCATGGGACGTCATTAGCACACCCTATTGTATTGGATGATGAGCTATTAGAGGGCGACATAGAGCCCATCGAGCATATGTGTGTCAGTTGCTCGGGGATATGCTCAAGGATAGATGATGCAGCTAGTGCAAATGGATACTCATATCATTTTTGCATGATTTGTGGTTGTAGATGTCAGGCTCACATGGTTGAGGATGTCGCGCTAACAGATGAGTTGATGGACACGATGTTTGCCCATGAGCCACAAACACAAGTGTGTTGATTTGAATTCATAACATTTTATTTATCAGTCAATTTAAATTTGTAATTACATAAATGAATTTTCATTTATACATTGATTTAAATTGAGACAAATAATATGCATTTCAGGATGTAGCAGCAGTATCCCATACACCCCCCCCAGTTACCATAGCTGTAACTTCGATGCCTGAGGTATAAATTTTGTAACATGTTAAAATATAATAGTACACTTTGAATTCAAAAAAATACAAGATATACTAACTATCTTTAATGCTTGGTCCAATTTCTGGTTTGTAGGTGTTAACAGGGGATGAAATATCCTAGATTGATGGCATCACGCTCTCAGCGATCGATTTTCGCCTACAAGGCTATACGGTATCATATTTTGTACAACTCTTTTTATGTATTGTTTTGATGGAATATGCAAGTCATTTCATTTTAGATTTTTAAAATTATGTTTAATTTATTATCTGTACTAATATCTCATGTTAATTTTGTGTTTTTAGGGTACCCCCTCCACGTCTAGGGCTCATCCTAAGAAAAAGAATTCCTCGAAGACGCCAAAACATGTGAAGAAGGTAATTGAACACATTTTTAGTTGTACAATTGTTTGAAAATGTTGAAATCAAGTATTAGTTGGGGTTTGTAGATTGATTAGTGTTTTTTTGTCTATTTTACATGTACAGCGGCCATTGAGCTTTGTGGATATGTTGAATACACCTGATTCGCCCGCGGATCAAGAGAGGGCGAAGGTATGCATCTCTACTTTATTTTCTTGATTTCATGATTATATGCACGCATACATGTGAACTTGTGATATATTATAATCTTATAATTTTTTCGTATAGGAAATATCCATACCTATTTCGTCAATGGCGAACCCTCCTCCTTGCACTAGAGAAGCATCTCAGGATCCGGTACACTTTTGTTTGATATGTAAAATTAATTGTTTTCAACCTTCAATACTTATCATTATATTAATTGTATTTAATCTTTGTACATTTTTTGTATAGGTAATAGCAATAGTTTCTACATCGATGGTGAGCCATCCTCAGTCCATTGGACAAGCATCTCTGGCATAGGTACGTCATTGTTCTCTATATTATAGCTTTTAAGTGTTT